>NC_083896.1:45005884-45659884 GCF_032452875.1 Bos javanicus | reverse complement strand
TTCTCTGGGGGCCTCAGCGAGGACCATGTCCCCTGCCCTCCAGCGAGTGGCCCAGGCTTGTCAGGGGCAGGCGTAGCTTGGGTGCCCCCCGGCCCTCTGCCTTCCCACCCGCTCTCCTTTCTGCCTTCCCGTCCAGGAAACCTCTGCTTGACTCTGCTACCCGCTCCAGCTCCTGACCCTTTTTCTTCCCCGGGCTTTCCCTGCCAAATTCCCTGAAGGAGTGGTCTACACCCTCTGCCTCCACTTCCTCTCCACCCACTCACTCCTTAACCCCTGCAATCTGGCTTCCAGGCCACTGGAACGGTTCTCTCCAAGGTCGTCAGGCACCTGGTTCTTGCCAAGCCCAGCGGTGTTCCTGAGCCTCACTGTCCTCACTCTCTGTTTTGCAGCCCTGCTGCTGAGCCCTGCTGCCTTCTCGAGCTCCTCTTCTTGGCCCTGCACTCTCCTGGTCCACCTTCACCTCTGTGGCCTGGCCTCCTGGGTCCTCAGGGCTCCTCTTCCGCTCTGCCCTGCCCCCCACGGGGCGCTGTCCCAAGGCTTGTGCTCTCAGCCAGTCAGCACGTCCTTCCTGAGTTTCTCCTGCGTGTTTTTCTCTTTCTGCACTTCTCCATAGGGGAGCTCATCGCCCTCGTTGCTTCAGCTGTCACCTCCATGCCAATGACATCCCTGGAGAAACTTAGGGGAGGCCTAGCATGGAGATGGGGCCAGTGTCAGGGGACGCAGGAAATAGAAGCTTTGGGGGCGAGCATCTCCCAGCAGGCCAG
Source organism: Bos javanicus (assembly GCF_032452875.1). Classification (NCBI taxonomy): domain Eukaryota; kingdom Metazoa; phylum Chordata; class Mammalia; order Artiodactyla; family Bovidae; genus Bos; species Bos javanicus. The sequence continues at coordinate 45,659,120 of NC_083896.1, read as the reverse complement.
CCGGCTCCTCCGCCCCCCTCCTTCCCCATCGTCCTCTCCTTTTCACAGCTGAACTACCTGGGCCCCCCTTTCAACGAGCCTGACTTCAACCCCCCTCGGCTGGGGGTGGAGACTCTGCCCAAGGCCACTGTCAACCTGGAGGTGTGGCGAAGCCTTAACGACAAACTGCGGCTGACCCAGAACTACGAGGCCTACAGCCACCTCCTGTGCTACCTGCGGGGCCTCAACCGCCAGGCCGCCACGGCCGAGCTGCGCCGCAGCCTGGCCCACTTCTGCACCAGCCTCCAGGGCCTACTGGGCAGCATCGCGGGCGTCATGGCAGCTCTGGGCTACCCGCTGCCCCAGCCTCTGCCCGGGACTGAGCCCACCTGGGCCCCTGGCCCTGCCCACAGTGACTTCCTCCAGAAGATGGACGACTTCTGGCTGTTGAAGGAGCTGCAGACCTGGCTGTGGCGCTCAGCCAAGGACTTCAACCGACTCAAGAAGAAGATGCAGCCTCCAGCCACCGCAGTCACCCTACACCTGGAGGCCCGTGGCTTCTGATCTCCGACCACTCTCTCCTTCCCTTCCTCCTTCCAGTCCTGCTCCCACTCTAGGAGGGAGAAACGCGTACACCAACACTCGTTGAGCCAGGAGACTGAAGCCGTGAGCCTCCAGCCTCCCTGGACTTGGAGGATGGTGTGATGCAATGAGGCCCATCCCCTCCTGGCCTCCCTAAGTCCTACGGGTCTGAGGAAGAGGTGCAATAGGCCCCATCCCATTTCCACAGGACGTCATGCTCAAGGGCACCCAGAGTGGCTGCAGTTGGCGTGAGGCTCTTGCAGCTTCCTGCTTCCTGCCCACCACTTGCCAGTGCCCACTCAGCCCCTCAAGTGGCACTTCCAGGAAGCGTGCCTGTAGGGCAGGGAGAGGGGGGGCACCATCACATGTGCCTTTCTGGGGTGAAACCCTTTGGCTGCCCTGCTCTCCTTAGATGGGTGTTGCTCCCCCACCCCTCAAACAACTCAATACATCCAGTTCAGGAAACACACAGTGGCCAAGTCCAGACGGAAGAGATGGGATGAAAAATGGAAGAGGTGGGGTCTGCAATGGAGGTGATACTGAAAGCAGAGGGGCAGGGACAGACTGGACCCAGGGGCCACCAAGGTGATCCGTGGCACAGGGTGTCATCCAGAAGGACATGGCCTTGGATTTCCTTGCCAGCTCCAGGGTGCCTCCCCTCCGCCCCCTTTCCCAGGGTATCTGTGGGTTGCCCAGGCTGGGGAGGGCAACCATAGCCACAGCCACAGAATTTCCTGAAAGTTTACATTGTGGTAGCATTTCGGGGTATGGGGGCAGCTCCCCTAGGCCCTGCCCCCCAGCCCCACCCAACTCATGACTCTTTTAAGTTTGTTGTATTAATATTTATTTATTTGGAGATGTTATTTATTAGATGATATTTATTGCAGAATTTCTATTCTTGTATTAACAAATAAAATGCTTGCCCCAGAATGTCATCTCTTTGCTTGACCTCGCCCCACCCCTGGCTCTCATCCGTGTTCTCCTGGCCTTTCCTCTGCCCACCCCCAGCCCTAGGCTCCCACACCTGCTAGTGAAGGGCCAGAAGCCCAAGAGTTAGCCCAGGAGAGGCCGAGCCGGGGAAGAGGCTCTCTCCCACATGTCCACTGGGGAGACGCTCCTGCCCCTCACCCACCCTCTTATTGTTCAGTCCCTCAGTCATGTCTGACTCTGACCCCGTGGACTGCAGCACACCAGGCTTCTCTGTCCTTCACTATCTCCCTGAGTTTGCTCAAGACTCATGCCCATTGAGTCAGTGGACTCAACCATCTCATCTTCTTTCACCCCCTTCTCCTTTTGCTTGCAGTCTTTCCCAGCATCAGGGTCTTTTCCAGTGAGTTGGTCCTTCGAATCAGGTGGCCAAAGTACTGGAGCTTCAGCATCTGTCCTTCCAATGAGTCTTCAGGGTTGATTTCCTTTAGGATTGACTGGTTTGATCTCCTTGCTGTCCAAGAAGTCCTCCCAAATATCTTCCCCTCTGTCGCTTCCTTTCCTCCTCCCAGCCTTTGCTAATCCACCTTACTCCTCTGGCTCACTTTAGTGGTCCTGTAGGTCTGTCCCTGTGCAAAGCTGCCTGTCTGCCCTCTGACTCTCTCTCCAAGCCCCTCAGCTTCCCCAGGACCCCCACCTGGGGCTACCTGTCTGAGCCCCCAGCAGTAACCCTCACCATCTAGACACTTTCCATCTCCCATGGAGCGTGACAGACTGAGGCCAAGTCACAAGCTTCAGCTGTGATTCTACACTTTGCTCTTCCACATAAAATTAATAGAGGAGAGAGAAGAACTCACACTGCAATGCAAGCAAATAAGACAGACGCTGTTCAAGGATGATGTTGTTTAGTCGCTCAGTCACGTCTGGTTCTTTGCAACCCCATGGAGTGTAACCCGCCATGCTCCTCTCTCCATGGATTTTTCAGGCAAGAATACTGGAGAGGGTTGCCACTACCTTCTCCAGGGATCTTCCTGACTCAAGGATCGAAGCCTCGTCACCTGCTTGGCAGCCAGATTCTTTACCCCTGAGCCACCTGGGAAGCCCAATCAAGGATGACCTAAGCTCAAATTCCAGGTCCATAACCTACCAGCTGGGTGACCTTGGACAAATGATTTAAAGCTCTCTACTGTCCAGTTTCCCCATCTGTAAAATGGGTAAAATTAACACCCTTATAAGAATGTTGGAAGGGATAAGAGACACAATGACAGTAAGATGCTTGGCTGAGGTGCCAAGGATCCATAATCACAGATGACTGATGTCAGCATATCAGGATGCTCTGGTGAAGAGCTGCTGGGTGGATCCATGTGCTAATTGTTCCCAGGTAACATGGGGATATTTTACCAGGGCCTCTTGCAGACAGTGCCCTAAGTGAAGGGAGTAACAAATGAGGGTGATGTCAACCAGTTGACAGATATTTTAAAGACCTAATTACCTGCCCATCACTGTGCTAACTGGTGTAGGAGAGCCAAAAGAAGGCCAGGACCTGACTTGGCTGCTGCCCTTACAGAGCCCAAAGTCTCTGGGAAGAAACCGGGCTCGCCTGAGCCGATAAGAAACAAAAGCACAAAATCCTGCTCTTGCAGACAGACCCTGGGAGGTGGTGACAAGTGCAGAGTCACTGGAAGCGGGAGATCTGGGAGTATAGGTGCGGGAGCCACGAACCTGCTTGTGGGTGGCGTGAGCCCGGCTCTGTCAAAGGTCCCTGAGTCACCTGACCCAAGGGGGAGAACACACCCACCCTGAGGGGTCCAGGCGTGCCCAGGGACACCTGCAGGTCCCACCACCCGCCAGCCTAAGGAAATAGAAAGAAAAGGGCATCTGGGCTGTCTCCACGCAGTGGTTGTTCTGTGAGGCACCAGGCAAGGGGCTAAACAGGATGCAGGCTGAAGGAAGGTGCTTCCCGCCTACTGTGTGCTTCCTGGGGGCAGATTCTGAGTCTTCCCCATTTCCCTCTCCAGCATGCAGCTCAGGCTCAAGCTCAAGCCCAAAGAAGGTGTTCAATTAGCGTGTGGAACTAAACAATCCAGGAAAAGGGACCAGCCCCCGCCCCATCCCCACCCCCTGCCAAATGCTAGAATCCAAGGCAGAATTTGATTAAGTGCAGAAAGACGCAGGGGAAATACTATTTGAAGGAAGGAGTGATGGCATCCAGGCAGGCAAGGGCCCTGCTGGTCTGAGAGCTCCACTGGGGAGGAAGTAGCGTCTGCAGTCCCCGCTGTATTCCCAGCACCCAGGACACAGTGGGTGCTCCTGAGGGGGATCTGACACCGTTCCTGGAGGGTGGGCAGGACCAGGGCTGGTTGTGTCCACCTCCTTTTTAACCAGGTAGCATCCTGAGGGCAGGCTCCACCATGTATTCATTGTTGCATCCTTGAAGCATTTCCCCACAATGATAAAGTACTCGATGATCTGATTTGAAGAGCGATGATCTGATTTGAAGAGCGTAGAGACAACAGTATGTGAAAAGCCAAGGGAAGAGCATTTCAAAGAGGCAGCCCCAGGAGACTGGAGAGGAGATGGGGGGAGAAACTGCATTGGCTTTGGTCACCAGGGAGTCCTAGGCCACCTCTGCAAGAGCAGTTGAGAGACACTGAATTGTGAGATTAAAGAAGGAGGTGGTAAGAAGGAAGGTGGAAGAATAAACCTATTCCTTCCAGAGTTTAGTGGCAAAGGGAATCTCTAAAGTGAGCAGCAGAATCACAGGAGGTGTTTTGCTTGGGTGGTTTGCTGTGGGCGTTTTTACCTGCAGGAGGTCAGGACACGTTGTTGCTGTGTGAGGGGTGGTGGGGGAGAAGGACTGAGAAGTTTGGGGGATGGAATCAGGGACAGGCAGAGGAGAATCAAAAGGGCTGCTGGGGCACCAGTGAGGTCAGCAAACACTTCTCTGCTGTGGACTCATCAGCAGGATTGTGACATTCTCTGACATTTCCTAGAGAGCCAGAGGTGGCCAGAGGGGGTGGACAGAGTGAAGAGAGGCTATTTCCCAAGGTTGAGAACTGGCAAGGCAGGGATGGCAGAGAATCAAGGGGTGAGAGGCTCCAGAGGGCTAGAGAGTGCATGTTGAGTGGCTGTGAGCTATTGAGTTGTGTGCAGGGGTGCTGGGTGGGAGCAGAGGGAAATGGTTGGCGGGGGGTGGGGAGGGGGGAGCAGGCAGTGGACACAGAGGAGAACCTAGCCGGAAAGGGCATTTTCCCCCAAATAGTTCCTTACTATGACATCAGTGCTGAGTCTTTCTTTGGGGTTTGGCCCTGTGGACCATGGGGCAGGCAGCTCCTGACAAACCACAGCTCATCAGGATTTTCTGTGAATGGGTTTATCATGGGTTCTCCATCCACAGATGCTTCAGGAGAAGTGATGAGTTTTCACTGGTTATCTTCATTAGTTAGTGTCACTGGTTATCTCATGTTCCACCTCTTAAGTATGATATTATAGCCAGAGGGGGGAACAGTGGAAACAGTGACAGACTTTATTTTTGGGGGGCTCCAAAATCACTGCAGATGGTGACTGCAGCCATGAAATTAAAAGACACTTGCTCCTTGGAAGAAAAGTTATGACCAACCTAGACAGCATATTAAAAAGCGGAGATATTACTTTGCCAACAAAGGTCCATCTAGTCAAAGCTATGGTTTTTCCAGTAACCATGTATGGATGTGAGAGTTGGACTATAAAGAAAGCTGAGCGCAGAAGAATCGATGGCTTTTGAACTGTGGTGTTGGAGAAGACTCTTGAGGGTCCCTTGGACTGCAAGGAGATCCAATCAGTCCATCCTAAAGGAAATCAGTCCTGAATATTCATTGGAAAGACTGATGCTGAAGCTGAAACTCCAATATTTTGGCCACTTGATGTGAAGAACTGACTCACTGGAAAAGACCCTGATGCTGGGAAAGATTGAAGGCAGGAGGAGAAGGGGAAGACAGAGGATGAGATGACTGGATGGCATCACCGACTCAATGGACATGAATTTGAGTAGACTCCAGGAGCTGGTGATGGACAGGGAGGCCTGGTGTGCTGCAGTCCATGAGGTTGCAAAAAGTCGGACATGACTAAGCGACTGAACTGATCTGACAGCCAGAGGCCCAGGGAGGCCAAGGTCAATTTAAGAACCTGAAACACAGAGCCCTGCAGTCCCCACGGTTGGGGCAGCTGGGGGGGCGGGGGAGGGCACTACCGCTAGACCTCCTTTTGTCCCCAGAAAGGCTAGGGAGGGTGGGAGGGAAGGAGAGAAGGCCCTCTTCCCTGTTGCTCCCCACCACCCCCACCCCACCAACAGCGCATGAAGAAGAACTCTCACCCCCATGTTGAGATGCCTACCAGATGGAGAACTGTGAGTTGGGTGAGGCAACGTTCGGGGTGGTGGGGGGTGGCGGGTATAGTCGACTCTGCTGGGAGGCGGTAGGGGGGCAGTCATGCTTTGCCAGCTTCCTGCTTTTGCAAAGACTGACCCATATCTAGGACTTCTGTCCCCCCTTGGTGTGTGGGGAGATTCATTCAAGCACTCGCTCTCACACAAACACATATTCTTCACCCACTTGCCACAGCGGAGAGGGCCAAGGGAGGCCCTTGTTCCTCTTAACCTAGAGGGCAAGGGCGATGATCCAGGCCTGGTTGAGCACTCTGACGGGTGGCTCCCTCTCAGCTCCCCCTTATTCTCTGGAGCCACAACTGTCCCTGCCTTTGTCCCTTCAAGTCTTGAGCTCCCTGACTCAGCCTGTTTCCCCAGTTTCCCAGCAGTGGACAAAGCCCTCATCAGTGGGGTGGGGGTGGGGTTGGGGGCAGTGAGGGAGTCACTGTGAGCTTTAGAACCAGAGCTGCAGCCCTCTCCCCAGCCTTCAGTGTCTCTCAGCCTTCCTAGTTCAGAGGCCACCTCTAGGCTCCTCCCCACCTGGCCCTCATCTCCACAAGGCCAGGCCGATGGGGTGGACGTGAAGGAGGACCCTCCTCCCAGCTGGACAAAGTCTGACACCTGGTGGCCAAGGTGAGGAATGGCCAGAAGGGCCCCTTTTCAAAGTTCCCTAGGACTTCTTTAGAGCCGGGAAGGCCAAGGTGAAATAGGTGATGGGAGGGAGGTTTGCATGGGGTGGTGGGGACAGGGCAGAAGAGACATCCAGCGGCAGAAACCCAGACCCAGGGGAACTTCTGCCTTCCCCCAGGCTCCTGAAGCCCATGAGGCCAGAGAAGCTGGAGCAGGAGGAAGGAGGATGTCTGAGGGGATCAGTAGGGACCAGGAGGAGCTGCCTGAAAGAATTCTGGCCCCACAGGGTGGGAAACGGGGCTCAGGGGTGTGAGTCTGTTGCCCAGAATCTCCAGCTTAGGGTGGGTGGCAAGGCCTGAGAACCTGAGGAATGGGGGTGTTGGGGAGGGAAGGAGAGCGGCTGCACCCCACCGTCTGCTGGGCCCCAGGCAGCTGCTCCCCTCTCTCTACCTGCCCCCTCTTCTGAGCTCTGACAGGCCCTTCCCGCAGGCCCCACTGTGGGGGGGGGGGTAGGGAAGGGGCTCTTAGGGTGCATGCGCAGTGCTGAGGCCCCCCCATCCTGCCGCATTGTCTGAGCTAAGCCAGGCCTAATCCCCCTTCCCCTCGGAGCAGTCAATGGCAGGCCTCAGCCCTTAGGAAGGTGCTGGGATCCTATTCCAGGTCTTTTCTCTCATTTTCTCTTGGGTTCCCCCAAGATTTTGGACTTGGCCTTGAGGCAAGGGCCTTGAGCGTTCCGAGGTCATTCCTGCTAGTCTCATCACCAGCCAGCCTCTGGGGATCAGGGCTGACAAGGAACCTACACCTGGGTCTCAGGAAATTCCCTGAAAGAGAGAGAGTTCAGCCCCCAAGCTAGACCTCTGGCTTGGCCTTCCAGCCTGAAGCCTGAACCACGACAGGCCCCAGGACAGCGGTTTTGGGGCTAGGCCAGGAGGTTGCCTGAGTAGGGATAGAGGTTCCAGGAAGGAAGAGCAAAAGAGGCAGACAGGGTTGGGGAGCAAAGAAGGAAAACACCTGAGGATGGGCAGGCGGACATCTGGCCTAGTTGCCAGCACAGCTTAGGAATCCAGATGCCAAGTTGGGCAAGGATGCCAACTGGACAGGGATGGCCCCAAAACCCCTGATTGCCAACTCCTTCAGGCCCTGGGGCTTGAGCCCACTGCTATGTGACTAGGAGAGGGGGCCATGCTGCCTGTGGAGAGTTTGCTCAACTCCAGGCCAGAAAGCCCATCTTAGGGTGCCTGCACTTGAACTGATAACCTGGACTAGGAGAAGCCAAAGGCCAAGGGAGACATCTTCCAGGCTGAGTAGGGCAGGCTAGCAGGGCCTGGACCAGGCAGGGCTGGGGGCAGCTGGCAGGGATTGCCCAGAGACGGCCCATGGAGCCAGCCAGGGTGCCAGAGGGGAGAGGGACTAGCTCAGGCAGCAGTAGGAGCCACTGTGGCCGCCCAGCCGCATACCCCATTTCACGCTCCCTGGGCGGTGGCAGGGCCCCACGGCTATCAGCTTTCAGGGGTGGGAGGGACCAGGAATGAGGAGGGGTCTGCCCCACCCATGGCTCCCTACTCCCTCAGGGCTTTGTGGGCTCAGAAGCTGGGTGCCACACACCTCCGGACACGCCCTCTGGGGAGGGGTGGTCAGACCCACAGAGCCTGAGCACCATCCCTCCCTGGAGTACTCCCTGCCTGACTGGACCCCACACCAAAGCCCTTCCCACGCCTGGTGGAGAGGGCCTCCCTGTCTTCCTCCCCATCACAGCAAGGCCCCTGTCTCCCTCTGTGTGGGCCCCACTTAGTCCAGGAGGCAGATGGGGGGATTAGACCTGGCCCAGCCCAAACAATAAAGCAGGGAAGGGCCCTCCAGCTCCGTGCAGTGCACCCAGGAGCTCCCACTCCTCCACTCCGCTCTCCTCCATGAAGGGATGGGGAGAGCCAGGCGGGAGGAGGCCCCTGCAGACACAGCCTGTTCCTGCTCCTCCGCCTCCTCTTTGGTGGTCTGTTCTGCAGAGCATTCTCCTCCCTTGTGCCACACTCCTCCTGAGACAGGGCACCCAGACCCGACCCCACCCCACAGGGCACCCACCCTCCCTTGTGCCCCGGGAGGAAGAACCGGACGGGATCTGTAGAGGGCGATTAGCACTGGGCCAGGCCCTGCACTGATTCCCAGACTCCCACTGGCCAGCACTTTTGCCTGCTGCCAGGAAGTTGGTGAGGAGGAGGCGGGTACAGGGGTGAGTCAGCGATGACAGGAGCCCAAGGGACAAAGGTCATGGGTGGAGAATTGAGAGACACTGTTTACAGCAGCCCACCTCCTCCAGGAGGACTCCAGTGCTAAGCCAGCCTCACAGTACAACGCATTTCTGGCCCTGTCGTCCTCTTCTCGTTTGTTAGGAATTTGATCCTTGCACTGCCATTTGTGTGTCTGCTTGCCTATTGGCCTGTGAGCTCCTGGGGGACACTGAGGGACAATGGTTTCACCAGGGCCCCACCGTGCCTGTGACTTCCTACTTCCTACTTCCTGTTATTTTATTTTGGCTGCACTGGGATGCTTGTGGGATCTTAATTCCCAGAACAGGGATCGAATCTGTTCACCCTGCAGTGTAAGTGCCGAGTCCTAATCACTGGACTGCCAAGGAAGTCCTCAGTACTTCCTACTTTCAAGAACCATTTCTGTCTATTTTAGTTGAGAGAATATGTGGGAAAGTGCTCAGGACAGAACTTGGCACACTGTGTAAGTGTTAGGTTTATTGTCGGTATTTTCTGCTCATACTCTCACATTGGGACAAATTTTACTGACGAAGGACTAGGGGTCCAACACACTCTGGCCTCCTGCACCGTGTGGAATCTTCCTGAACAGAGGGCAGGCAGGGCCAGGCTGTGGGACCCTGGGACAGTTGAAGAGGCAAGCACTCGCCTGGACTAAGAGTGGGCAGTATTTCTGGGCTCAGACTGTGAGAAAGGAGCTTTCAGAACCCCTGGGCTTCTCCAGCCAGCCAGGTCTCCTGGGGCCGGTGGGGGCGGGGTGGGAGCAGGGAAGGGGTCTGGATTAGCCCAAACTCTCTCCGGACCTCCAGACCTGCCCCCACAACGCTCTTCGGGCCAAGGGGCGGGAGTGGAAGTCTCCGGCTGGGCTCTGGGGAGTTATAGACCGGCCACGGGGATTAGTGAGGCTGAAAAGAACATTTGCCTAGGAAGGGAAAACGGGAAGTGAGAGAAAACGCTCTGTAAGTCCCCCGAGACCCACTGCAGACCAGTGTGGGGTGGCCGGAGGAGGTGGTGCCGTCTGGGGCATCTTGACAGGTCCCCCACTTAGCCTCCCCCCCTCCCCCAGAGCACAGCTGCATCAACTGCCCCGCCCCTGCCTGCACCGCCTGCCATTGGCTGGGACCAGGCCCCGCCCCGCAGAGGCGGCCTCTCATTGGCTTAGGTCTGCTGTTTGCATGCTTGCGGGGGTGGGGGAGACGCGTCATTCCCTGGAACCCTCCGACTTCCTTGCTGTTTGTCTGGGTCGTCCGTCTGCCCATCGCTGGCCCCAGGCTCGCTCTCTGGCCCCAGCCCTCTCTCGCTCTCTCTCAGCAGCTGTCTCTCGTGCCCGCTGGCCTGCCTCTCCTTCCCGGCAGTGGCCTCCTCCTCTGCCTGCCTGGGTGGCCGCCATGGGCCGGAAACGGCTCATCACTGACTCCTACCCTGTAGTGAAGAGGAGGGAGGGCTCCGCTGGGCACAGCAAGGGGGAGCTGGCACCAGATCTAGGTCTCTGAGATGTGGGAGGGCGGGAGGAGTGGACGTGAGGGACATGAAAGGACGTAGGCAGTGGAAGGGGAAGTGGAGTATGTCCTCTACTTCCGACACCCAGCCTACTTCCGACACCAGTGGACAGCAGAGGCAGAAGGGTGGTGAGAGCTGGGGAACAGTGGGTCAGCTGTGAGCCAAGGGGCAGGGCACAGGCCTGGGCAGGCCTGAGGAACAGCATATCATTGCAGGGGAAGAGCCCCTACCCCTGAGCGTGGATGAAGAGGAGCTGGAGCTGCTGAGGCAGTTTGACCTGGCCTGGCAGTACGGGCCCTGCACAGGTGAGAGCCCCTCAGGCCCGAGAGCACATCCAGGGGCCAGTCCTGCCACCCACATGTCTCCCAAGCAACCCCAGCCCCTGCCTGACCCTCTGGGCACCGTCTCCTGAGACGGTGGGGTGTGCAGGTCCTAACACACCCCTCCAAACATACTCTCTAGCCTGGACTTTCCCCTGCCCCCCTCGAGGCCTCACTGTCTTCTTTCCACTCCTACAGGGATCACACGGTTGCAGCGCTGGCATCGGGCAGAGCAGATGGGCTTGAAGCCTCCCCCAGAAGTGCGTCAGGTGCTGCAGAGCCACCCCGGGGATCCCCGCTTCCAGTGCAGGTCAGAGACAAGCCGGGGAGAGCTCTGGGGGGTGGGGCAGGGACTTCAGGTACCACCGGCCTGCTGGCCCCGGATGGGGGCTGTCCTGACCTGCGGGAGAAGTAGGGTAGACTTGGGGATCAGCCCTGGGCAGGCAAGAAGGTTCTACAAGGTGCTGGGCTCAGGAGGCAGAAGCTTGCCTTGCGTAATTCTTATCTCTGAGCTAACGGTGGAGGAAGAGTACACCTGGGGCCCAAGGGACTATTTCGTGCTCAAAGGTTGGCCAAGGGCTTTAGGCCGTGGCCAAGAGCTGGGGCTGGTGAGAGCAAGTGGAGAGACTTCACTGACTCGGGTTTCCCTCCATCCCGACCCTCCTGCACAGCCTCTGGCATTTCTACCCGCTCTGACGCGCCGCCGAAGACCTCCTGCCTGCTACTTGAGAACCGGACACAAGTGAGAGCCAGTTGCTGCCCCATGGTTCAGCTCTGCTGTGGAGAACATTTGGCAGGAAAGAGGCTCACAGGGAAGGAAAGAGGCTGAATCTGGAGGTCTAACCAGCCGGGTTCCAGGGCCCCCTCTGAGAATCGACACAGCGGAAGCCAGGTGCCCCCTACAGGCAGAGTGGTCTCTGAGGAAGAGGGCTTGGCCATGACCCTTCTGAAGCCTGCCACACCCCTGACCTGGAGCCTGTGGTCCCTGGCATGATGTGGCAAATCAGGCGCAGCTTTGGGCAGAACCAGACTCCGGCAGAAGGCAGATGACCTCAGAGGCCAAGGTGCACCCGCTCCTCAGGCTGGGAACTCAAGGGCAGAATGGCTGAGCTCACAGGGCAAGGGGTTCACTAGTGCTTATCAATAAAGAACTCTGAGCCTGGAAACCTGACCAGTCTCTTTTTGTGGCCCTGCCTGGGCTGTTGATAGGCGGCTGAGAACCAGAACCGTGCCCTCCTGCAAGGTGTTTGTGTCTCTTCCACTCCTAACCCTAGACCGGAGAGGAAGGAGAGACACCTTCAAAAAAAAACAACGGTCAGTCCCCACAAGCGCTGGGCAACCTCTGGCGCCCCCTGGTGGTGCACAGGAAAACGACTCTAGCCACCTTCACCGACCAGCCAGGAAAAAACCACTGAACCCATCACTTAGCCTGCCCAGTGCCCAACTCACAAAAATGGGTCCTTTGTCAGAGCAGGACCCATGAGCCCACTTATAAGGTCCAGACAGACATCACATTCCCAGAAAGCACCTCCACTTGCCACTGGGGGCCACCTGGCTCCAAAGCAGGGTTGGGGGAGAGTTTCAACTCACAGGACCTGCTCAGAGGTGGCCATAATCTGAGAAGCTTCAGTAGGGAACTGACAGGTCCTGGAGATGGAGGAGAACTGGCTGTATCGACAAACAACGCTTAGGGGACCCTGGGACATGGAGAATGGAATCAGTACTTATGATACCTCAGCTCTCTGTCCTGTGGCAGCTGGAGACAGAACTATTAATTCCCTGGAAGCAGGCCCAGAGGGCAGCAAAGTAGTCTTTTTATTGAGCGCTGACCATGCCTCAAGTACTTTGAATGTATTATCTCTAAGTTTCCAAAAACATCTTCACAGTAGGTTTTACGTAGAAGGACACTGAAGCCTAGACTGTTGTACAGAGTTGCCCAGAAGCACCAGCGGGTACGTGGTGGTGCAGTCGAGGGGCCATGTGCACTAGGCTCTTCCCGTCTCCCCCTGCCCCGCCTGGCTGGGGAGCACCTGCTGCGTGCCGGACTCAGAGGCCCTCTGGGGATATCAGTGGGAGGAGGACAAAAACAAGCACATAAGTATTATGTCAGGCAGTGGTCAGTGCTGGGCAAATGAGGGCGAGAGGACAAAGAGTGCCACGCACCTAGAGAGGCTGTGAGGGGAGACTCTGGCAGAAGAGACAGGAAGCACCCTCCCCAGGCAGGCGTGCTCCCAGAGGGCGCGAGGGGAGGGTGAGGGGAAATGGGGACAGAGGGGTAACCAGGTTGGTCCCAGGGCTCCTTGCAGACCAGGGTGAGGAATCTGGATTTTATTCTGAGTAAGAGAAGAAGTTGTCAATGGGTTTTAAGCCAACAAATGACAAACTGATGGCTGTTGGTAGAAAACACAGTGGGGGGCTGGGGGCAGAAGAGGCAACACAAGCACTCAGGAGGCTGGGAGTTGGGCCTCGTGAGAGGTGATGGTGATGCGTCACCATGAGGTGATGGGTAGGACATGGAGGTAGGAAGTGGCCAGATTCCTTCTGTATTTTGAAGGAAGAACTGACAGGACTTGCTGATGGGTTGGCTGTGGGGTTTAAGCAAGAGAGGAGCCAAGGATAACTCCAAAGGGTTTGGCTTGAACAACTGGAAGAACAGAGTTCCCATTACTAAGATGGGAAAGATTGCGGGAAGGGGAGGGTGGGGCAGGGAATTAAGAGTTCAGATTTGAGGTCTGTGACACATCCAAGCTGGGGAGTCGGCAGTGGTGGATACGTAAGTCTGGAATTCCAGGAAGACCTCTCGATTTGAGATAGAAATTTGGGCATCCTTTAGGTGGCAATGAAAGCCATGTGTGGGCATGAGGTTACCTGAGTGAGTACAGATAGAGGCAAGGGCCTGAGCAAGGAGACTAAGGAGGGGCAAGACTGGAGGAAGTCAGGAGAGAGGAGGGCCTGGGAGGCCTGGGCAGAGGGTGTTTCAAGGTCTCAGATGCCTCTGACAGGCTGGTAAAATAACCTGAGACGTGCACGCTGGACTTGGCCACATGGAGGTCACTGGAGACAAGCAGCTCCCCTGGACTGGTGGGTATAGGACTGGGCCTAGAGTGGGAGCAGAGGGAGGGGCGGTGGAAGTGGAGACAAGGAGCAGGCCAGGCCTTTCAGGGACCTTTTATTGTGACGGGAGCAGAGAAGTGAGTGGCACCTAGAGAGGATGTGGGGTCAAGGAACGGTGCTTATTACTGGTTGTCCTGTTCCATCTTTTGTGTTAGGGTGACGCGGCACAGCATAAAGGCCCGGTGCAGGGACAGACCCAGTGGGGTGGGGCACTGCAGGCCGGGGGACAGAGGAGGCAGTGTGATGAGTGGGGTCTCTGTGGAGTGAGGAGGGCCAGGACCAGTGCACAGGGAAGAGTGTGGCCTTAGATCAGAGCATCCAGTGACGGGAAGGGAGGCAGAGGGGGTGGGCCAGCTGCAGGGAAGAGGACATGGCTGGGGCAGGGGACATTCAAGAATCAGATGTTTGCTGACAGCCTGGTACGCTGGGAGGGAGCAGATGTTTACCGAGCACTGACCCGTGCCATCTGCTGCGCTTCACGTCACCTAGCTGACTGCTCAGAACAATCTCGTTAGGTATCAGCCACTTCCACAGATGAGGAAACCGAGGCTGAGAGGAAAAGTGCCCTGCTTCATCAGGGAGCACCAGGGCCCAACTCCCACCCAGGCCTGCCTTCCCCCTCTGGGACCCCGCACCTGCATTCGCACCCACACCTGCGCTCCAGGTGTTCAGGATGGCATCGAAAAGACCTACCCATGTGGAAAGTGAAAAACAACGTACTATGAGTGCCACCCGGGGGCAGGTAGGAAGGTATAGACAGGGTTCTCAGGAAGGACTGAGCACGGCGTGTCACGGGGACCCTCATTGCAGGGCCCTGTGCCCAGGCCTGCCACATCTCGCTGCATGACCCCTGCTCAACCTTATCACACGTGGCCCCTCAACTCATCAGGCCACTGCTTCTCAGACCTTTCCACTGCAGAATGAGCGCACACTCGCCCCTGGGACCACTCTGAATATTCTTAGCAGTTGTGTGTTTTATCTTTGGCAAATTTTGTATTCTATTCCACGGTATGTCTGAAGTAGTTGCTGTAACATAAAAACGGCTGAACCTGGGGCATCTCTGGTGGTCCAGCGGTTAAGACTCCCAGCTTCCACTGCAGGGGACGGTTCAATCCTGGTTGGGGAATGAAAATCCCCCATCATGCATCGCACAGCCAAAAACAAAACAAAAACGGCTGAACTTACTTATCAAGTAAAATGAACCCCAGGAAGACACATTCATGTGTGGCCTGTGGCTGGTTTCAAATACCACGACACACCCACTACCACAAGCCGAGGCTGAGCAGCACGGCAAACGCACCGAGCGAGTGTGTATTGGGAGGAAATGGGAGGTCAGTGGCCCTTGACGGGTGAGTAAGAGTCAGCAGACAGAGGAAAGCATTCTAGACTGAGGGAGTGGGCTAAGCAAAGGCCGTGAGGAGGGGTGGGTGTGTGCACCCAGGGGAAACGCATGGGGACTGCAGCACGTGCTCTGTGAAAATCAGCATGGCCCAAAACTAGCGTTTCGGTGCTTGCTACGGACCCAGCACTGTCCTAAGCGACCTTTGTCCTCACAGCAATCCTAGAAATGATTATAAACATTTTATAAGGCAGTCTAAAGAGGACACTCAGGCACAGAAAGGTTAAGTGCTTGCCCAGGATCACACGGCACATATGAGGGACAGGATTTGATCCCAGAGTCCCACTGCACAGCCTGCATTCATATCACGTGGGATGACACTGGTGAGGGATGACACAGGGGCTTGACCCCGGGGCCTTTGCAGTGTGGACTCCTCGATGGTGATGGCAGTGCCTAAGGGTTCTGAGCAGAAAGGGACAGGATAAAAGTAATCATTCTGGAGAATCTGTCTGCCCAGGTATGACAGACTAGATGGAGAACAAACTGCAGGCAGGAGGGCCAAGCAGGAAGCTCTAAAGTATTCAAAACATGGGTGCTGAGACCCAGATGAGCAGACAATGCAGAGGATAAAGTAAGAGAAGTCACAAAGGAAGCTGGCAAGACTTGCCTTTGGGAAGGCAAGGATGGGGAGGAGTGGTCAAACATGACTCAGCTTTTGAGCGTGGATGGATGAGAGAATGCTGGTGCCGTGGGCAGAAAAGAAGTGGAAACTGGGAGGGGAGGACAGGCTTGATTTCATGCATGTTTAGTTTGAGATGACAACAGGACGCCCGAATGGAAACATCTATTAGGCAATGGGAAGCCAGAGGTCAAGTGCTGAAGCAAGGACAGAGAGTGTGTGGAATCCAGGGGACTGAGGGGACTCACATGCCTAGAACCGACATTCGAGCCCATGAGCACAGATGAGTTCTCAGAGAGAGGAAAGGGAGACAGGGGGAGGTGGCACGGATAGGACCAAAGATCACACTTGGGAAAAGTCTCTCTAGAAGGTAGAAGACGACTAGCAAAGCGGGGGGGAGAGTGTCAGAGTGGCAGGAGAGGCCACGCTGTGTCCAGGAGGTTCCCGAGAACTTCACACATGGTGGCACCTGTGTGATGATGCGGAGATATCAAGGAAGATCTCGTTAGGAGGAGATGGAAAGGAACAGTATGGCTCACCCTAATTTGGTCCCCACATTTCCTGCTTCCCTCTGTCCCAGTTTTGCAGTTCTCACTGGCAGCTCAGCTGTCATAGTAACCACCATGCCACACCCACCAATGAGGGGCACACTAATTCATTCTTTATTGACTCAGGTGTGGCAACATTTATCCACCTTCAAACTCAGACAAACTCACTGGTAGTGTGAGGGCTTAGGGAGCTAATTTTCCAAGACACTTGAGTAAACAGGGAAAGGAAGACGTTTCTGAATTAGTCTAGGAGCAGATGGAAGCCAAAGAGTGCCAGCTTGAGCGGGGCTGACACCACCTCGAGGACTTAGGGGATCTGGAACACGACTGCTAGTTTCCTCAGCAGGTAGGCTGGCCTCCAGTTCATCCACCTGAGTCCTGTTAGAAAACAGCTTCGTGCTGGTCTTGTGCTGGTCGTGGCAGCTCAGAACCCTAGTCCCTAAGCTCCAGGAGCTCACTGCAGTGGAGACAGAGAAAAGATGCGCCCAAGAACCGTAAACACTGCCACGAGACGGGTGTACACTGAACTCTGGGAACTCAGGCTTCCCGAAAACGGCCCTTTAGCTCAGCATTCAAGGATGAGCAGGGGCTTCCACATGGTGGACAAGTCCTGGGTAATTCTGGAGCCCTACTTCGGTCCTTTCTCTTCTGAAGGGACAGGCATTTCCTAGAGACCTCCTATGAGGAGGAAGCCTCTCACCTCACCAGGAGGTTCCCTTGGCTCCTCCTCCTGTGAGCCCCACCCTGACTGCATGCTCTTCTCTCCAGGCACTTTCCCTGAGGAGAGTTAAGGGTTCCACCTCCTCCTGTGAAAGTATTAGTCATTCAGTTGTGTCCTCCTCTTCATGACCCCATGGACTATAGCCCGCCAAGCTCCTCTGTCCATGGGATTCTCCAGGCAAGAATACTGGAGTGGGTTGCCATTTCCTTCTTCAGGGGATCTTCTTGACCCAGGGATAGAACCCAGGTCTCCTGCATTGCAGGTGGATTCTTTACCATCTGAGCCACCAGGGAAGCTCATATTTTATAATGTAGCAATGTGTCACATTGCTACAACAGGACATTTCAGCATCTCCACTGCTGGAGAGTATTTTATCCTTGTCACCAGAGTAATCAGCACAGGCACTGCTGCATAGTAACCAGTCAATCTTAAGGGAGATCAACCCTGAATATTCACTGGAAGGACTGATCCTGAAGCTGAAGCTCCAGTGTTTTGGTCAGAGGATGAGATGGCTGGATGGCATCACTGATGCAATGAACGTGAACTTGGGCAAACTCGGAGATGGTGAGGGACAGGGAGGACTGGTGTGCTGCAGTCCACAGGGCTGCAAAGAGTCAGACACGAGTGGGCGACTGAACAACATCAACAACGAAGCACTCAGAGCTGAAAGAACCCTCCCGCTTCACTCACACCTACTGTTTGATCCACTGGTCCTATCCAGCTTGTGAGAATCATTTAGGTCCCAGTTCTGAAGGCTAGTCCTGAACTCCAGTGCAATTTGGTCTCCTTCTAAGTCACTTCTTGGGGTTGTGTGACCTTGACGGCAGGAGTCCTCTTTTCCTAGAGCCTTCTTATGAACGAAGGCATCAAGGCTGTCGACTTCTAAAGCAGGATCCTGGTCCCCTCTCTGGGCCAGCCCACTGAGCATTCATCTGAGGTCCTCTGGGCTTCTCTTGTAGCTCAGTTGGTAAAGAATCTGCCTGCAACACAGGAGACCTGGCTTGGATTCCTGGGTCAGGAAGATCCCCTGAAGAAGGAAATGGCAACCCACTCTAGTATTCTTGGCCTGGAGAGTCCGATGGACAGAGGAGCCTGGCAGGCTACAGTCCATGGGGTCACAAGAGTCAGATACGACTTACTGACTAAACCACCACCACTGCCTCTCTATGGAGTGCAGACAACATCCAGCCAACGTCTCAAATGCTCTCAAGAGCACAGCTGCCCAGGGTCCTTTTCACCCCCACAGTGCTGGTGTGTAAACTGGGACAACCCCAAAGACACCAATTTGGCCTTGTTTATCACAATTACCGGTACACAGGTCCCTTTCAGTTCGTATGTAGAAATGTATCTTACAGATACTCTTGTATGTATAAAATAACATTATAGCACTGTTTGTAATAGCAAAGACTATGCTGCTGCTGCTGCTAGGTTGCTTCAGTCGTGTCTGACTCGGTGCAACACCATAGAGAGCAGCCCACCAGGCTCCCCCGTCCCTGGGACTCTCCAGGCAAGAATACTGGAGTGGGCTGCCATTTCCTTCTCCAATGCATGAAAGTGAAAAGTGAAAGTGAAGTCGCTCAGTCGTATCCGACTCGTAGCAAACCCATGAACTGTAGCCTACCAGGCTTCTCCGTCCATGGGATTTTCCAGGCAAGAGTACTGGAGTGGGGTGCCATTGCCTTCTCCATTTTATTGCAAAGACTATAAACAGCCTAAACACCTATCAATAAGGCAACCAGAAAGTAAGTAGTAGTACACGATGGATATCGTACTGTGAAAAAGTTTGAGGAAACTCTTTATGTATTGGTACAGAATAGGATAGTCTCTGAAATAAAGTTAAGTGGGAAAAAAGGATTTACAGAACAATGTGCACACTATGCTACAGTTTGGGTTAAAATGTGTGTGTATTCACTTCTTTCATGCATATAATATCTCTGAAAGGATACCCACGAACTTGATACTATCAGCTGTTTTTGAGAGGAAGGTAACTTGGTGGCTTGGAAATAGGAATGAGGGGAAATTTTTCATTAAATGAGACTTTTGAACCTTGAATTTATAACTATATTACCTATTTGATCAATCAATAAGAAAATGTTGATGTATTTATTTAACAAGTACTTCAGGGAACTAAGATCCCACATGCTGTTGGGCATGGACAAAAAAGAAAAAATAATAATAGAAACAATTCCACTAGGATACAAGGGTTTTGTATTACATACTGCGATGGTTTTGTGCATATTCTGCACTCATGATGCCACACTTTTTTAACTATTCCAAATTCCAAATTCCATCCCAAATTCCACTGGGAGAATATAGGGAGAAACGGGGCTTCTACCTGTCCATATGGTGGGGTCTTGGCAGTGGGAAGGTCCAGGACTCACTCCTTCTAGCTGGCGCATCTCCTTGTTCACTAGACCTCTGCCAGGCACTTGGCACTGCCCTACACTGGGACAAGAGGCAACTTGTCATGGGAACAGGTTTCACAAGAGTGCAAACATGATGAGTCCAATAGAAGTCCAACCAGTTCATTCATTTATGCATTTAACAAATGCAGATGGGGCATCTGCTAGTGTGAGTAGTATGTGGAGTATGTGGCTTGGGTCCCAAGCCTAAAAGACTTTTCAGTCTACTCTTAAATACATCAAAAGATGTGCCACTTCATTCCACACAAGACTGGCAAAAGGGCTTCCCTACTGGCTCAGTGGTAAATTGGCCTGCCTGGCCAATACAGGAGACAGGGTTCGATCCCTGGTTTGGGAGGATCCGACAGGCCTTGGAGCTGCTAAGGCTGTGCATCACAATACTGAGCTCACGTGCCATAACTGCTGAAGCCCACACACCCCAGAGCCCGTGCTCCGTGACCTGAGAAGCCAGCACAATGAGAAGCCCGAGCACTGCAACGAAGAGGCGCCCCCACCTGACACAATTAGAGAAAAGCCTGCACAGCGATGAAGACATGGCCCGGCCAAAAATAAATAAATAAATAAGAAAATAAAACAAGACTGATAAAAGCTGAAACATTTGGCCAGTGTACTCTGTTGACAAGGCTTGGGGGAAACACACAGGAGCAGAAAACATCACAGCCTCCGTGGAGGGGAATCTGGTAGCACTGACAAGACGACACGGCACTTACCTTTGACCCAGCAACCCCACTTCTAGGAATTTACCCTGAAGAATCTCTTCGACAAACATGAAACAACATATGCAAAAGCATATTTGCTGGCATTATTCGTGAAAGCAGAATATTGGAAACCCCCTAAATTCTGGTTCACGGATTAAACAAACCCTCCCGATGGAATACTGTGTAGCCATTTTGAAAAATGAAGAAGATTTCCATTAGCTGATATGGAGTGATCACCAGGACAAATCGTTCAATACATAGTACACTGCCTTTGGGTAAGAAAGACGGGAGACGAGAGAGATAACTGAACAAAGAAACACTGGGACAGTAAACTAAAAACTAACAAAATGGTTACTGTTTGGGGCAGGCAAGAAGAGAGTGGATGAGATAGGATGGGAATGAGATTTCTCTAAATATACTTTCTTATATAATTTCAGCTCTTGAACCACATAAACATTTTGCATATTTAAAAATGTATCAAGAGAGATTTTCAAAAATCCTAAAGTTGAATATAAATGGTAGCAAATGAATCCAACTATATGTTAAATTAATAATATAACCTCACAGAAAAAGAATATAAGAATTGTAAAATTTGAACACAATTCATGGACTTCGTAAGAACAAAAGAACCACACACAAAAGAAATCTGGAGCTTTACTTAGTAGGTTTGTTGTTGATAAATGGTATTGGTATATAAATTCTAAAACTGTTTCTGTTTTTGTATTAAAAACAGAAAAAAAATGAATAACTATATAGATGTTGGGAACCAGAGACTTCACTGTGAAAAAAGGGAGATAAAATATGGAATTGAGGGATACTTCCCTGATGGTACAGTGGTTAGGACTCTGCACTTCCACTGCAGGGGCCATGGGTTTGATCCCTGGTCAGGGAACTAAGATCCCACAAGCCATGTAGAGGGGAAAAATTTTTTTAATAGGGGAAGGTGGGGAAGAGTCCTGAAGTGTTGGAGTTGAATTGGAGGTATCAGTATGTTGATTTTTTTTAAATTAACTTTATTGAAGTATCATATATCTACAATAAAACTACATAGATTTATTTTTTTAATTTTGGCTGCATCACCAAGATAACAGTTATGCACCAGTATAACTACCAATCCAACCCAATTAAGATCTAGGACATTTTCATCAGCCCAGAAAATTCCCCCACTCTCCTTTGCACCTCGTCTCTCTCTTCTCCCATCTTAGACAATTTGATTCCTATAATCTAAGATTTGTTTTGCTGTTTCTGGAACTCATATAAATGCCACCATTCAGCATATCTGGCTACATCAATTCAATAGAGTATCTGTGAGATCCACTCACATTACCGTGTATCAGCACTTCACTCATCTTTGCTGCTAAGTCATATTCCACTGTATGAATATATTAAAATGTAGTTATCCATTCATCAGTTGATGAACATTTGGGTTATTTCTAGTTTTGGACTCTAATGAATCAAGCTGTTATAAACATTTAGGTACAAGTCTTTGTATAGGCACATATTTTCATTTCTCTCAGGTAGATGTCAGTCAGTCAAATTGCTGGGAGGTGTAACATAATATATACAGTCAGTTCTACAAGAAGCTGCCCATCTGTTTTCCAAAGTGGTTCTACTTCTTATATAATTTTTTAATTAATTAAATTTTTGTTGCTGCACTTTCTCTGTTCTTTGTATATTTTCTATTTCATTAATTTCTGCTCTTCACTATTCTTTCCTTTGGGTTTAGCTTGTTCACTTTTTTACTTTTATTCTTTTTTTGAGATAGTATTCATATAACTGCCACTTTAAAAGTGTATAACTTGGGCTTCCTGGTGGCTCAGTGGTAAAGAATCCGCCTACCAATGTGGGAGACACACGTTTAATCCCTGGTCCAGCAAGATCCCTCATGCCGCAGAGCAACTAAGCCTGTGTACCGCAACTACTGAGCCCGTGCTCTACAGCCTGCCCACCACAGCCACTGAAGCCCGTGCGTCTAGAACTAGCGCTCTGCAACGAGAGAAGCCACTGCAATGAGAACCCACGCACTGCAACTAAAGAGGAGCCCCCACTCACCGCAACTAGAGAAGCCTCACAGCAATGAAGACCCAGCACAGCCAAAAATAAATAATTACCGAAAAAAATGTGTACAATTCAATGGTTTTTAGTATATTCACTATGTGTGCAATAATCGCCATCATCTAATTCCAGAACATTTTCATCACTCTATTAGCAGTCAGTCCTAGTTCTCCCCTGCCAACCACTAGTCTGCTCTCTCTGTGGACCTGCCTATTCTGAGTATTTCATGTAAGTGGACTCATACAATATGCAGCCTTTTGTGTCTGACTTCTTTCACTTAGCATAAGGTACTCAAGATTCATACATGTTCTAATATGTAACTACTTTATTTTTATGGCTGAATAGTATTCCATTGGGCCAATATATCATATTTTGTTTATCCATTCAATAGTTGATGGACATTTGAATTGTTCCCACTTTTCCGATAAATGACTATGTGGCTATGAACACCTATGTACAAGTTTTTATATGAATATATGTTAGGTATATTTTTAGAAGTAGAACTGCTGGATCATGTGGTAATTCTGTTAAACTTTTTGAGAAACCACCAAACTTTTTCTGGCTTCTTAAGGTAGAAACGTAGAATACTGACTTTAAAATTTTCTTTCTTTTTTTCAGATATAAGCATTTAAAGTTAAATATTTTCCTCTAAGAACTTCTTTAACTGCACTATACAAATTTTGATATGCTGTGCTTTCATTATGGTTCAGCTTTAAATATTTTCTAATTTCATTTGTTTTCTCAACTCATTAGTTATAAAGAAATACAGTCTTTAATTTCTAAACATCTATGGATTTTCTAGCTATATTACGTACTTATTTCTAACTTAATTCCACTGTGATTAGAGAGCATATTCTACGAGATTTTAATCTTCTGAAATTTATTGAGATTTATTTTTATGGCCAAGGATATAATCTAGCTTAGTGAATATTCCATATGTACTTGAAAAAAAAAGTGCATTCTGCATTTATGGGGTGGAGTTTCTTTAATGTCAACTATATCAGGTTGGTTGGTTGTACTGTTTAGATTTTCTAAATCCCATTGCTCTCTTGCCTATCAGTTATCAGTAGAGGGGTTTTCAAATCTCTGACTGTAATTATCCTTTTGTCTGTTTTTCCCTTTAGTTCTGTCAATTATTATTTCATTTTCTGTAGCTCTGCTATTAGGTGTATACATTTAGGATTCAGGTTGCGCTAGTGGTAAAGAATCTGCCTGCCAATGCGGGAGACATGAGACGCAGGTTTGATCCCTAGGTCTGGAAGATCCCCTGGTGCAGGGCAAGGTAACCCACTCCAGTATTCTTCCCTGGAGAATCTCCATGGACAGAGGAGCCTGGCGGGCTAGAATTCATGAGATCGAAGATAGTCGGACAGGACTGAAGCGACCACGCATGCACACACATTTAGGATTATATCCTCCTGTTCAACTGACCCTTTTTTGATTATGAAATGCTTTTTTCTCTGCTAATTCTCCTTGTCTCGACATTTACTTTATCTGATACTAATGTAGCCATATCAGCTTTTTATGTACATAGTATATCTTTTTTTTCATCTTTTATGGTCTGTATCTGTATACTAAAATTATATCTTAGATATATATAGTTAACCCTTGAACAACACATATTTGAACTGCAGGGCCCACTTATACATAGATTTCTTTTCAATAAATACGCACTACAGTACTAAACTGTCAGCAGTTGGTTGAATCGTGAATGCAGAACAGCAGATAGGGAGGGCCAACTGTAAAGTTACACTCAACTTTTCCACCACTGGGTGGTTGGTGCCCCTTACCTCTGCACTGTTCAAGGGTCAACTATAGTTGGGTCTTCATTTTTCAATCTGACCAGCTCTGTTTTTTCCACTGGAGCATTTATATTTAGTGGAATTATTAATACAGTTGGGTTTAAGTCTGTGTTAGTTTGCAAGGGCTGTCATAACAAAGTGCCATGGACTGGGGGCCTCAAACAATAGAAATTTATTTACTCACAGCTCTGAAGCAAGAAGTCTGAGATCATGGTGTTGGCAGGGTTGGTTCCTTCCGAGGTGGGTGGGAAAGGATCTGTTCCAGGCCCCAGTCTTTGGCTTGTAGACAACCATCGTGCCCCTGTGTCTCCACCTTGTCTTCTCTCTGTACATGTCTGTGTCCAGATTTCCTCTTCCTATAAGGAAACCCGTCACATTGGATTAGGGTCTACCCTAATGACCTCATTTTAACGTAATAACTCTATAAAGACTCCACCTCCAAAAAATTTTAAAAAATTTAAGAGACAAAAAAAAGAAGACACTACCAAGAAATTATAATATGCATTGCTAATTTATCACAGTGTAATTGAACACATTTCACAAAAGAAGCTTTAATTTCATTTATTCTCCCATCCTTTGTACTATTATCATATATTTTATTCTTACATATATCATAAACTGCATCTTACACTTATATTGCTTTTGCTGTAAGCAATTATTTGTCTTTTATGGCAATTAAGACAAGAAAAAAAATTATTTTATAATTACCCAGAATTATCAATTCTGCGGCTCTTCATTCCTTCCTATAGATCCAAGTTTCCAAATTTTTCCCTTCAACCTGAATAATTTCATAGTATTTCTCATAGTGCAGGTCTGCAGACAATAAATTTTCTTATCTCATTTTTCTGAAAATGTTTTTATTTCTCTTTCATTTTAAAGGGTATTTTCATTGGATATAGAACTCTAGACTGAAACTCTCCCTTTGTCAGCAATTTAAAAGTGTGATTCCTTGTCTCCTATCTGTCTTCTTCCTCTCATAGTACCTCTGTATGTAACGTGTCTTGGTTCAGTATCAACATTAATGAGATACTGCTGCTGCTACTGCTAAGTCGCTTCAGTCGTGTCCAACTCTGTGCGACCCCATAGACGGCAGCCCACCAGGCTCCCCCGTCCCTGGGATTCTCCAGGCAAGAACACTGGAGTGGGTTGCCATTTCCTTCTCCAGTGCATGAAAGTGAACAGTGAAAGTGAAGTCGCTCAGTCGTGTCCGATCCTCAGTGATCCCATGGACTGCAGCCTTCCAGGCTCCTCCGTCCATGGGATTTTCCAGGCAAGAGTACTGGAGTGGGGTGCCATTGCCTTCTCCGATTAATGAGATAAAGCAACATTAAATGACCAAAACAATGCAGCAGAGAGAACATGTCCCTCATGTGGTATTCTTGCAAAAAGGTTTAACTTAAATTTAATTGTGAAGAAACATTCAGAGAAAATTTAAATCAAGAGCTTTTTACCAGAAAACTAGCTTAGATCCTTCAAAAATATCAACGTCATGAAAAACAAGAAGGCAGGAGAACTAGATTTTCGGAATATTTGGAGAAATGCTATTATGGCCTAATTAGCCTATATAATAATACTGCATTGTGAAATTTCTTGGTCGCTATGGTAAACAGTTCCACAGATCCTCATAAAGTTGAACATAGACTTAGCATATGACCCAGGAATTCCACTTCTAGATATATATCTAAACGAACTGAAAGCAGGGACTCAAAGAGATGCTTGTACACCTGTGTTCATAGCAGCATTATTCACAACAGCCAAAAAGTGGAACAAGCCAGCTGTCCCTCAACAGATGAGTAACTAAACAGAATGTGATCTATACAGACAATAGAATATTGCTTAGGAATGAAATTCTGATAATGCTTCATGGGTGAACCTTGAAGACATTATGCTAAGTGAAATAAGCCAGACACAAAAGGACAAATATTGCATGGTTCCACTTACTAAGAACAGACAAATTCATAGAGACATAAAGTAGGATAGAAGTTGCCAGGGGAGAATGGAATATTTACTGGGTATAGTTTCCTTTCAGGATGATGGAAAAGTTCAGGAAGTGGATAATGATGATGGTTGACAGCACTGTGAAGAAACTTAATGCCACAATTATATACTTAAAATGGTTAAAATAGTAAATTTCATGTTATGTATATTTTACCACAATTTTTAAAAAGGATATTGCAGTTATTTGAGAAAATATCCTACTTTTAGGAGATATGGGCCAAAATATTTAGGAGTGAAGTCTCTTAATGCCTGAAACTTATTTTTAGTGAATCTAGGGGGAAAAAAAGTAATGTGGCAGAAGATTAACAACTGGTGAATTTAGATATGTGTTCACTGTACTACTGCTTTCAACTAAATCTGAAAATGTTGAAAATAAAAAGGTGTTCTATATATATATATATATATATATATATATATATATATATATAAACTCTTATTTATTTGGCTGCACTGGGTCTTGGTTGTGGCATGTGGGATCTAGTTCCCTGACTAGGGATCAAACCCAAGCCCTCTGCATTGGGAGCTCAGTCTTAGCCACTGGACCACCAGGGAAGTCCCTTAATAAATATTTTAAAATGAATAAATGAACGTGACAGAGGACCTTTCTAGACAGAAAGAACAGCAGGAACAAAGGTTAAGGGGAGGAAAAGTTGTTTTCAAGAAACAGTGAGTAATCTAGTTTGATTTGAGTCAAAGGTGCATACTAGGACGTTCTGGGAGATAATTCAGAAAGGTAAGTAGGCTGTGTGCCAAACTGGGAAAAGCCTTGAACAACAGAACAGAGAGTGTGTACTGTACTTGGCAAGCAACAGCAGCACCATGGAAGGCAATAAATATGGGAGTAACACGTGAAGTGATGTAATTCTCCTGAAAGATTAATCTAGTCAGGACACTCTGGACAGACCAAAGGGCATCACAGTTAGGAGTCTATTACAGTAGTCTAGGAGTGGGAGCAGGAGCTTGGAGAGGCAGTGGGAATAAAAGGCAACTGTTTTGTGGAGGACCCACAGAATTTGATAACTGATTAAATGTGAAAAGTAAGGGTTATCACCCTGAGATTTACACCTGGGTGTAAATAGAAGAGGTGGGAAAGTCGACAGGAGAGAAAAGTTTGAAGCTCAAGGCTTGAAGAGAAGAATTATAAGAAAAAGGAATAGTTTTAGCTTTATCCCTGTCTTCCTGTCAAATGAATCCTTCACAGACCCCCAGGCTGTCAAACAATCCAACTTGAAACAGAGTTCTCCATTAGACCAGACTCACCTGGCCCCACAACCCATCCCTGAGACCAGCAGACCCTTAGAGCTGACTGGTACCCTGAGTTCTTCTCCGGACTACAACCTTCAGGATCGCTTCAACCTGATTCCTTTGCACTTGGCTTTCAGGTAGTTCTGTCCGCTTGCTCTAACTTCCTTTCTTTTCGGAGTCCTTTTTCCTTTGTAAGAGGAGAGGAATCAAGTATCTGCCTGAGAGCACCAGTCCTCCAACATGCAGGCCAAGCTCAGCCCTCCTAAGCAGCTCAGGCATGAGTGGCCCGGGGTGGAGGGAGCAGAGGGAAGAGAGGACATAGCAGGGCTGAGGTGAGGGGGAGGCTGCAGCAGGTGGGTGGGGCAGCAGGGACCACCTGAAGCATATCTGGCTGCAGCGAGAGCCTGTAGGCCTTGCTCCAGCCAGCCACACCTGCCGTACAGGACACCTAGCAGTACTGGGGTTTTGGGGGATCTCTGCCGACCAGATCAGTCATCCCACTGACCCTCAAATAATTCTATTTGTTGCCCCCAAACCACTTACTCTATCCCCATGGCACTCAGCCTCCCAGTTTCCCCAACTTCCCATTTCTGTTTAGGAAATAAAAGCTTGGGGTCGGCAGGAGAGCGGACATTCTCAAGAGGCAGAGTTCAGTCTAGCGCAGGAACATTTGGGACACGGAGACAATCAAGACTGTGCCCAGAATTGGACAAGGCATTGAGCTGAGCCACCAGTGAGAGTGGAAGCCATGGAGAAAGTCAGAGGTCTCAGAGCCAGTTCTCCAAACCAAGAGATGAGCTGCACAGCAGAGTGTGGCCTGCGGAGACAGGTGGCGTGAACACATGCCCAGCTTCACGCTGTTTCAGGCTGTGTGAAGATCAATAATGTAGGGTGCATATAATCAGCTCTTTTTCCCCATGCCAGCCTCCAGGGCAGCCTTCTTTACCCAAACTCTTGCCCAACCTCCACAATTATGTCTGGCCTGAGTTAGGCCAGCATGTGGGGCCTTGCTTTAGCCAGGGTTTACTCTGTATGCCCCTCCCTGCCACTCTTGCCTCCCCAACTTTACCTCCAAGGCTCACTGAGGGGTGCCAGTGGGGTAGGGGGTGACATCACTGCCCAGACCAGGGAATCCCACTGGGCAGATGTTACCAACTTGCCTCCCCACCCCTTGGGAAGACAGCTTTCGTATTCTTGGTCTTCAAGCCCAGATACAGAATTCCCTAAAATGTCCTAACCCTCCAAGGCCACTGCCTGGGAACCAGCAAGCCTGGCAGAGAAAGGAGAGGAATTGCCAGCACTGGTACGACCTGCTGCCATGGAAACAAGTCAGCAATGTGCAAGGATGTGAGAGTGAGAGGCTCTGGTCAAATATGCTCAATGACAGAAAAGCTGGGCTGGAAAACTGGGGAAAATGGACTGGGAATTCTGACTGAAATGGGAGGAAGGAGAGCTCTGGTTTAACTGCAGGTTAGCCTCGGACTGTGGCCTCATCAGGAGGCAGATGGCACGCCTTCAGTGACAGCCAAGGCTGTAGAAAGACCCCTGGTCTCAGTGCTACCACTGGCTCTTTGACCTAAACCTAAAAACTCAATATCCCTCAGATGGGAAAGTGAAAGTCCTAAGACTTTTCAGCTGTTGTAAATTGCAATAGATCACCATGACCCTGCAGTAGGCTGACGTCGGTAGGCCCCGAGCCGCACCAGGTCTGGAGTAATTAAGGCTTCCTGGAGCACTTCACTACACGGGAATCCTGACACACCCAGCAGGCACTTCCCTGTAGCCAGTGCAGCAGAGCAAACTGGAGAAGCAGGAAGGAGGGGACGTGCAGGATCCCAGGGCGGGCGCACATGTTACCAGGAAGATGGTGTAACAGCTCACTTTGGGTCACATCTCCAGGAAAAGGAGCATTTGTGGCCCCAGACGTCCTGCACCACCTCACATCTAGTGAGAAAACGGAGTGTCAGCTTCGGTCCACCCCTTCCTTGGTTGTACCCACTTAACCTCTCCCCAGCTTCCTTGTTCAGATGACCACATCCTCTGTGAGCAACAGAAGATCCCAGGGGACATCTAAACAAGACTTAGGAGGGTTTGCCCTGTCCTCAAGCCATTCTCCCTTCAATCTTCTCTGTTCTGCCTTCCTCAAGTAAAAGCTCCATCCCAGATCCTAAAGAAGTTCTCCACACCCCAGGTCACTGGACAGCTGCTCTGAGCCGTCCGCTTCAGCATCAGCTCCTGGCACAAAAGTTCAGCCCTAGGCGGGCCTGTGGAAGGGCAGGGCCTAGAAGCCAGCCTGAAGATGGTGCTGCTGAGCCAGCCTCATTCCTTTGCAGCAGCTGTTGGTCTCAACAATCTGTTGGTGTGGTACATAGTTTCCCACTCCCAGGTGGGTCAGAGCTGGGAGAGAAATATCTCTGGGGAAGAGCAGGCCATTGAAAAAGAAGAGCCACGAATGACACAAAAGCCACAAGAGCCAAAGGAGTGTCCATCACTGGTCCTCAAGATTGCTTCCCAATCCTGTGCTGTATTGAGGCTGAAGGGAAGAGACACACCGGCCCTGAGATACATCCAGCCTTGGGTAAGAAGGCCTCGGTTTTCCCATCTGGATCAGCCTATAAAACCATCCCGCCTGGGAGGAAGTGACTCCAAAAATTAAGTTTTCACAATGGCTAAGGAATATTTTTGAAAATATAAGAACTGATGGCTGGGATGGGGTACAGCAATTATTACAGGTAGGCTAAAAACTCACTCCCATTTAACCATCAAAAATCTGAGATGGTTCTATCATTACCCCTAGTTCTGCAAATCAGGAAACTGAGCCTCAAGAGATGTAGCCACTCTGCCAAAAGTCACATACCCAAGTGTCTCTGGCTCTTCTTGGCCAGACCATACAGGTCCCTTTTTTTTTTTTCCTTTTTGCATTTGGTCTGCAATGAGGGACAATGACCCCATACCTGCTAGACGAGACTTTAGGGATCATCTGCTTCAATCTCCTTACTTTAGAGAGAGGAAACGGGCCCAGAGAGATAAAGGGGCATGTTCCTTGGGTCTCACAGAGCCAGGAACTGCTCTGCAACGGAATGGCAATGTGCACAAGAGTATGAGTCGAAGCTCCATTTTACAGAGGGGGACGTGAAGCCCTGAGCGCAGGTCCCCGATCCATCACAGGCAGAGCGGGATCCAACTCCCGGTGAGTTAGTTATCCTGCTACCGGCACCTTCACCTGGGGCGCCAATCATCAACTCACCTGCCCGCGCCCCGGGAATACCTGTCGGCGGCGCGCAGGCTCTTGGCAGGGGGTGACAAAACGCTGAGTGGGACCAGCAGGGCCGCGCAGACCAGTGCTCGAGTTGGTCTCGCCAACCCGGGCCCCTTCGCTTCAGAACGCCGAGGCCCCAGGACGCCCAGACGCTGAGGAGAACTGGAAAGCGCTGGCCCCAGCCCGGAGGCAGGGCCACCTGGTCTCCTTTCCTCGGGCTCTTACTTTGCCCCCTCAACAGTCTATAGACCCAGTCCTGGCGTCGGGTCACCACAGAGAGACCGACAAGTGACTCTCCTCAGAGTCTAGCCGCCGGGACTCGGGAGAGTGAGGTTCCTATGGAAACGGGGCGGGGGGGGGGGTGGAATCTTTGCGCCTGCGCGAAGGCGCCAGGCACACTGGGAAATGTGGTTTCCAGACTGTCACCCGGCGGCCAGAAGAACAGACGCAAGATGGCGCCCCAGCGTCGCAGTCCGTTCTGAGCCGCCAGGTTCCACGGCTGGCCTGGGCCCTTTCTGGGTGCTGCTGGCGTAGGAGAGGCAGTGGAGGCCGAAAGGTAGTTTTTCGTGGTAGCCGCGGCTCTGAGGCGTCTGGGAGGCGAGGTGAAGAGGTGGGCTCGCGGTCTTCGGATGGTTTCGTCTTGCCGATTGAAAATTTGCCCTGAGGAGGGGATGCCCTGGCTGGTGACTCGTCCCAGGCCGGGCCGAGCCGGGCCCGCCGGAGGAAGAACGATGTGGAGGTGGGAGCTGGCCCAGGAGCTACCGGGCCTCGGTTTCCTTATTTCTAAAAAGGGTGATAATTGTAATGGCTCCCATTTCTCCTCTGAGAGTGTTGCAAGGTTTATATGACATGATTGATGTGCAGATTGGACAGTCCTTTAAGAACATAAACAGGCATTCCCATTCTCTGTAAAGTAGTGCAATTTCTGGTAAGGAAATTAGGTAGTGCCTTTTAGAATTAAAAATGCACATAGTGGGACTTCCCTAGCAGTCCAGTGGTTAGGACTCTGCGCTTCCAGTGCAGAGGGCGTGGGTTCCATCCTTGGTCAGTAAATTAGGATCCCACATGCCAGGTGGAGCAGCCAAAAATAAAAAAAAATTTTTTTAAAGAAAAATAAAATTTAAAAAATGGAAACAATGCACATAGCCTCTGCTTCAGCGATTCTAGAAATACTTACTATGAAATTAATGGTCATGTGTGCACAACAAAGTATATACAGAGGTAATTAAGCATTAGTGGAAATGGAAACAAAGCAACAAATCACCATCCATAGATGACCACTTAAATAATGATGGATACCATTAAAGAGGATATGTGTGGTTATTGTTAAAATTAGGCAGAGCTTACTGTATTGATGTGCAACTCTCTGTGATATGAAAAAAATTGTCAAAATGCAGGATGTTAATAATGATTTAATTTATATTTTAAAAAGAATATACAAATATATTTGATGACTTAAGCATGGAATGTTTTTGGAGGGATTCAAGCTGGTAACAGTGGTTGCCTGTGAAGGATTGGAGGGCAAGATCAGATGGAGATGCTATTTTCATTTTATATCTTTTTTTAAGATACTGTATTTTTTTGCCCCTCTAGCAATTTGTGTGATCTTTATCTATACATATAGTTCTTTTTTTTTGGTGCAGGGTGTAGGGGTGCCACCTGGCTTGAGGCATCTCAGCTCCCCAACCAGGGATTGAACCCAGGCCCCAGCAGTGAAAGCCTGGAATCCTAACCACTTAGCCACCAGGAAACTCCCAGTATACATATAGTTCTTAATCATTTATCTGCATTTTTGATGCAGATAATTTCCCTTCCCATTTTTGTTTCTCCACGTGGTGAATTCTTACTTCTCAGAGTCCTCCATAGATTACGGTGGGCCCCGCAGCTCTGAGTTCCTCATTCGATCCTGCCTTCCCAGCTGCACAGACTTCAGGAGGGCAGGGCCCGACGTTGTCACCCCACTTCCCCCCAGCCTAGGCCTCGGACTGCTGACAGGGCAGCCTGGGTGGGAACCGTGGTTGCCTGAGATGGCAGGCAACCCCCTCTCGGCTCAGCTCAGTAGGGTGGGTCAGCCTAGTGGGTCAAGACTCAGATCTAGCTTTTCTGACTCTTACCTTGTGATGCTGAACCTGCTACCCACAGAAAAGCGATTCCTCTTCTAGAGGGCACGTTGAGGCTGAATTCTGTCAATGTACAGGTGACGTGTGTTGTTAAAATATCAGAGCAGGAGGGGGAAGCCTAGGGATTTCCTAGTTTAATCCTTTTGTTTTACAGAAAGAAACAGAGACTTAAGGTGAATTAAGATGCAAGTGATAAAGCTAGGGCTAGAACTTGTCTCTGTCCACCAGGGTTAGAGCAGCGCTGGGGGTCCAACCTGGGTCTGGGTGAGAGAGTCACTCCTAGAACTGAGCATGAAGTCTCAGTTAACAAGAACATTTGCCACCAGCTCCCATCTGTGAGGTCTGCTGTGAGGGAAGGAGTTGTACCCGCCCACTCCCCGCCCCCAACCAGACTAGAGTTATAGGGCACCGTGTTGCATCATCTTGGGAAGCGGGGAGAGGAGTGCCAGCGGTGGGCCTGCCTACTCTTCTTGAACACTGCAACTGAACAGAGAGAACCCCTTGGCAGAGGAAAGGACCATCGTGGCTCCTTCTTCCCTGGCAGTGGTGGGTTGGCTTAGAAAGTGAGGCTCTCTTGCATTGTAGCAGGAAGATTCTTGGGACCCAAAGTGTGCTCAGGAACTAGCAGCAAGTGTGCAAAAGGAACCTTAGTTTCCGGGACAGGCTCGGTCCTGTCCAGATAGGCATTGGCAGCTTCCATTTCCTCATAGGTAACTCCCTTCCGCTGCCCCAACAGCGTCAGCACCTCCTGCCCAGTGTAGACTTGTTCCCCTGCTGACCTGCCGGAGGGGACGTGTGCAGCCAGCATTTACCCAGGCCCTGCCCTGGGAGATGAGGGCCTCTCTTCTCTTCCCCATTCTTCCTCCCACCCACCCCACCCCAAACACACCACTGCCCACATGGGCCTGTCACGAGATACCTGGGAACTGTGAGGAGACTGGAAGGGGTAACGAGAGGCCAGACTCCTCGTGTAACCAGAGAAAGAGTGGACTGACAGGCTTTATCATCAAATTGAAAATGGTATGAAAATGTTTTTTATTTCTGAGTACAAAGCGAGATACTATTAAGACTATGAAAAACTGGCCAGAGGCTGTGAAGCACAAAGAAGGCTCTCTTTGGCCCAGTGCCCGGGGCTCCATGCAGTGCTGGTGAGGGCGCTGGGGCCGCAGCAGACTCAGGCTGCTCGCAGGGTACGCGAGGCAGGCCGACCGCCAGCCCCATCGGAGGGGTTTGGCACTGAGGATGGAGTTTACTCTCAGCCTTTGCAGGGGGGCCCATGGTTCTCTGGAGGGCCTCAGGAATGAAATGGCAGGGCTGGGGGGATGAGGCAGACGGGAGTGGGACAGGGAGTGGGAGAGGGAGGGAGCCTGAGCCTTTCTGACTGGGAAACTCTGTTTTTTACATCTGTGGCTTCAAGTGTGTGTTTCAGGCAGCACTTGCGAATGAAGCTAGGGTACTGTTGCCCGAAAGGCACCTTCAGTCTCTACCACATCCCCAAATATGGAGAAAGTTTTGAGCCCTTGGAGAGGTGGACATGGGTCGGAGACTTAAGGCTGTAGGCGCTGAGGCTGTAGTAACAGGAGCCTGCGGCCTCCTCCTGAGAGGACTGTGAACAGACAGGACTGAGGGGCGCTCGCCCCGGGAGCTGTGCTCGGGCGCCTCTGCTTGTGTCTACGGGGGCAGGGGCACGCGTGGGGGCTCACACCTCGCCCTCCTCCCCACTGCTGTCCACGCTGGCCTGCCTCACAATCTTCTGGTGCCTGGGTGTGGACGCACAGCCGGCCTCCCCCTGCTCCTGGAAGGCCCGGGTCCGGCTGGCCACCAGGGCGGCGCTGTTGAGGGCTGCCACAGACTGGCGGGACTTCAGGGCAGGCCAAGGCCCCCTGCGGACCTGCCGGCCTCCCTTGGCGCTTGAGGGCTGAGGGAAGGGCTGGGGAGGGTCCTCATCTGAAGATTCTTTTGAAGAAAAAACCTGGAAGAGTGAGACTGTAGAGTCAGGGGGTTCTTTACAGGGCAGGACTGTGAAAAGGGTAGATGCAGAATGTCTGTTGAGTGAATTCAGAAACACTGAGCTACTCACAGGTCAGATTTCCCTAGGAGGGAAGGCAGCACCCCAGGCCTCCTGCCCCTGCTCCTCACCTGCCCGTGTGGCCTCCAGAAGCCCTTCTTAGCCCCCCGCTCCTCCTCTTGCCCCCATTACTTTGTACAGTCCGTCCCATGTGCCACAAGGGACATGTCTTCCATGCCAGGCCCTGAGCTGGGTGCTGGGCGAGGAACACTGACACCCCCCATCAATTCCCCCAGCCTTCCACACCCAGAGCCGCCTCCTCCAGGAAGCCTCTCCCAAATGTCCCCGTCCTCTGTGAGATGAGCCGTCTTTCTGTCTTTCCTCTGGGTTAGCCACCTTGGCCGCAAGTCACATGGCGGGGGCAGGGGGTGACTTCTCAAGGCAGGGGCCAGCTTCTGGTCTTAGACTTGTGCCTTGCAGCTCTCAGCAGAGGGAGAGCGCTCAGCTATCCAGCCACAACTTTGGTTGTGTGAGTGCTGTGAACACTCTGCACCCCCATCCTTCGATGGGTTGCCCCTCTGCTTTGGGAACGGGTGCTGAGGTCGTCCACACCCATCTGGGTTCAGCAGTTGGTTGTGCAGCTCCTGGCCTGGGGAGGATGCTCTCCCAAGTCTGGGCAGCCCTGAGCCTCAGGAACCAAGTCCCCTCTTCAGGCCGAGAGCTGCCTGCAGCTGCCAGCCTAGGGCTGTTTGGCCGTGGAGCCCGCCAGATAGCCTTGTCCCAAGGCTGTGCTCCTGCTCACCTGTCCTCCCTGTGTCTCCTCTGCTGCTCTGAGCGGATGAAAAGGAGCAGACCAGGGCATGGCCCGCCTGCTCAGGAGCCCCGTGCTCAGGGCCAAGCCAAGCCTCAGTCCTGGGCTCTTTCGTCTTCCCGCCATCTGCCCCCTCCTCCTCTCAGGCCCCCACCCTGCCTCAGCCTGGCTCCTCCCGTGGCCGCAGGCTCACCTCTGGCAGGTCAGCATCACCGGAGGGGCTGTCCAGCTCGGAGGGCGGCTCCAGGAGGCTGATGGACCTCATGACCCCACGGAGGTTGATACGGGGCCGTGACCCAGGCGCTTCTTTTGGGGCTGCCTGGCTGTCCTCTGACCCCATGACACTCAGCTCCCCACTGCCCCCCGGTTCTGGCTGAAGAGGTAGGAACGGTGTAGAGACCTCGGGGGCCAGGGGCTCCTCTGGGGAGGCCCCACCCGCTTTCTGCTCCCAGACGTGGCTCTGCCGGCTGCGAGGGGGGCCCTGAGTCAGCTTCCTGACCCAGCGGCCACCCCCAGCGGCCACCACACGCCCCCTTCCCTGTCCCTCCACTGCATACCTAGCAGTCAGGATGCCCTGGTAGGTCTGCAGCTGGCGCAGGAAGCCGGGGTTGGGGCGGGCGATGGGCCGGAGCTCCTGCACGTGGCGCAGAGCCTGCTCCAGGCTCCAGCCGTACTGCTTCATGGCGTAGGCGATCACTGTGGCAGCTGAGCGACTGACGCCCATCTTGCAGTGGACGAGCACACGGGTGCCCTGCGCCCTGTGGAGCCACACGTGGTCAGCTTCCCCATCCCCACCCGTTGCTGTGCTGTGCAGGGGCAGGGCAGCTCGCAGGCTCCCCTCCCAGAGCATAGGGGAAAGGAGGTGAGGGCCCTGAGAGCCAGCAAAGCGGAGGGCAGGGCAGGCAGGCGATGGGCACAGGCTGCAGAGGGCAGGTGGCTGAGGTGGGGCGGGTGGTGGGGTGGCATGGCCCTACCTGGCGGCCTCCACGAAGCGGTGGGTCTCCTTCCAGTGGGGCAGCAGCTGGGCCGACTCCTCGTCCCAGAGGCGCACGTTGTGGTAGGTGAAGCGCTCGGGGTAGAAGTTGTCGATCTCACGGGCCATGTTCAAGATGTGGCTCACCCTGCAGCCCAGGCACGAGCCCGGCTGACCTGGAGCCAGCGCACCCTGGGCGCTGAGTGTTCTCGGTGCTGAGGGTCGGGGTGGGGGGCGGGGGTGGTGCAGTTGCGGTGGGAAGAGGAGGTGACTGTGACCTTGAGCAAATCGGTTTACCCCACTGGGCTTGAGTACTGTCCTCCCCTCCCCGCCCCCGCCTCGCTCCCAGGTAGCTGCAGGCCGTCTGCAGCACAAGTCCTTATCTTATCATCAGAAGTCAGTTAGGGCTTTTCCAGGGTGGGGGTTTGGGGTGGAATGGGGCTATACTGTGCAGCACGTGGGATCTTAGTTCCCTGACCAGGGCTCGAACCCACACCCTCTGCATTGGAAGTGCAGAGTCTTAACACTGGACCTCCAGGCAAGTCCCCAGAGAAGGGCTTTGGAGCTCAGCTGAGCCTGGCTGGATGTGCAATAGCTAAAACCTATGACCCTTGTCATAGGTTTCCCAAAAGCCCATGGTGGACAAGGGACTGAAGTGTTGGGAGCAGGCAGCCAGAGAGGGGCCCTTCCTTCTCCAAGAGACGTGGTCAGGCAGAGAGGGGCTTTTCTGCTTTACAGCTAGGGAGAGGGTAGAGGGGACCAGGGAGCTGCTAGCAAATCAGCAAGATAGGTATTCCCCTGTCCTGGCCTAAGCCCATAGGAGAGGAACAGCCCTGGGGTGGAGCTGGAAGCAGAGTTAGCGGTTGCCGAGAGGGTTCTGGGAGTTTCTGGCCAGGTCTCCCCTTGGGGAAGATGGAGGGTGGGCAGTTGTGAGAGGGCTCGAAATCCTACCTGTTTCTCTGCAGCTCCTCCAGGTTCGCTGCGTTCCACTCTGAGCCCTGGGAACAGGGAGAGCGTGTCATTCGGTCTCTGCTGGCTCTGGCCATCCCCACCTCCCACCCCCAGCCTGCAGGTAGCCCCTCTACCTCACCAGGTAGAGGTGGGGGAAGATGCGGGACGCCCGGTCTTGCTGGGCCATGAGCAGCAGCATCTGGTTGTCGATGAAGTCACGGTACTGCTGGAGAGGGCATCCCAGACGCAGCTCCAGGGCCTGGCGGATCTGCAGGCAGGTGGGTGAGGCGAGGCTGGGGCGCCTTGCAAGGTTCCTACGCCCCACCCTCCCCTCTGGGGCCTCTGAGGACAGTACTGCGTCCCATCACAGCAGAGAAGCTGAGGCCAAGCACGTGGGAACAACTCAGACAGGAGGAGCACTAAAGGGGAGGCTCCATGGAGAGGACCACTCTGGTGCCCAGCCAGAGGGCCCCCACCCAGGGCCCAGCTCCCCACTCATCCCCGCACCAGGCCCACCTCTTTGGAAGTGACGTTGTCCAGGTCGCTGGTGTCCAGCACCTCCCACAGCTCGGCCCGGATCGCCTGCTCCATCTGCTCCTGCTCTGAGGGCCTGGGACCCAAGCCTGTCAGTGCAGGGCCCCTTCCCCTCTCTGCCGCGGCACCTCCCCCCAAGCCCCCTCCCCAGACTGACCGGCTGGACTCCACGCAGGGAGGCCGCAGAGACTCCAGGTCGGCCATGGCCATCCACTCGTTAAGACAGCTCTGGTCAGAGCTCAGTCTGTCCTGGTAGTGGCTGGCCCAGGCGAGGGCACTGCCCCCTGGCACAAGACCACTGCTGAGAGCCGCCTCACATGCCTGGTGCAACACCTGGAGCGTGGCCCTGGGACAGAGGGGAGGCCGGGTCACACCGTCCTCCCAGCAGCCCTCCCCGGACCCTGCAGCCATGGTGGAGCCACACCCCTTACCACATGGTCTGAATGGAGACAGGCTTGAAGATCCGACTCTGCCCGCCGGACGTCACGCTGAAGCCCCTGTGGGAGACCCGGTGGGGTGGGACCTGGCTCTAGAACAGCACCTCTGAGAGGGCTACCCACTAGCCACCTCACCAGGCTGGTCCTCAGAACATATACAGATCGTCTGAGCTTCAAAATAAGCCATTTGCAAATGTGGGGCAGCTGAGGCCCAGAGAAGTTAGGTGACTCGCCCAGGCTCACATGGTGGATCTCAGGTGGAGCAGAGAGTAGGCCAAGCCCAGAGTTCTGCAGGTGCTCCCCAGTACCAACCCCCTGGGCAGACATCACACTTGGTTATTTCACCCTCTGGCCCTTCTCTCTCCTCTCCGTTCCCTCCAGGTGCCACGTCTTACCCGTCTCCATCTAGGTACACCTGGGTGTCACTCCAGAGAGGCAGAACCAGGCCGAGGGTGCAGCTGGGGGAGCTGGCGGGGACAGAGGGCAAGGTCCGTCAGCACCAGCGCCTCCCAGACAGGCCCTCCTGTTCCTCCTCCCCCTGCTCCCACCTGCTGTCAGGGAAGTCCACGCCCAGAAGGACCGTCTCATCCCGGCTCAGGCCTTCTCTGGTGGAAACGACCAGCAGGTAGCGGAGCCGGGGGGCCCGAGCCGCCTCCAGCTGGGCTGCCTGGAGAAGACGGGAAGGAAGAAGCCTGGGGTTGCAGTGGCCCAGGGGCCCTGTTCTCCCCACCCCCACTGACACACATCTGGGTAGGGAACAGACCTCCACCTGCTCCCTCTGCACCCACCCCTCCCTCCCCAGATACCAGATCAGGGGTTACAGTCTAGTGGTTCCCAGCTTTGGGATTTAATGGTCCATTAAAATGTTTAAAAAGAGTTTTCTCAAAGGGGATGTACGTGGGGGAAAAAAGGGGAGTGTGGGCATGACATCACCCCCTTTTTTTTTTCCTGCTAGGAAGGAAGTTTAAAAAACACCTTTCCAGTTGCCATTACCATAATTTGATTCGAGAAATGTTTGTTACCAAAGAAATATTAAGGACCCAATCTCACAATAAAGGGTGGTGCTTCTTCTGCCTTACAAGACTGACTGTGTCTCGTTTTTCCCATCTTGCTGTAGACAGTGAGATGTTCCACAGGCATCCAGGAATTGGTTCTCACTTTGCCACCTGTGTCCCATCCTCACATGGGCCCTTCCAGGACACCAGCCCACGGTGGGCGCTCAGCAGGCCCCCCTGAGCACCAGTCCCTTTGTGGGCACCTTACATGGTCAGGAAGGTCTTGTGCTGGTTGAACAGAAACCCGCCTCTGGGTAATTCCCCACTCTTGGTCCTAATCTTGCCCTATAGGCTCAGGTGGGACAAACCTCCCTATCCTCTCCCAGCTCTCTCCAGAGACCTGAAGACACCACCTCGGCCTGTTCAAACAACGCTAGCTGAAACAGCAGAGTCATCGTGGTTTGGGTAACCTCTACGCTCCCCAGGGTGCCCCCTGCCCTCACATCACTGCTCTCCAAACACACACTGGCTCTGTTCCACTCTCCCCTCCCACCTGAGGAGTGGCTCTGTCCCCTTTCAGGGGACCAGGGGGCTCTGGATGGGCCCTCACCAGGCGGATGTCATCCTGTGGCCTCAGCAGCTCCACCATGAGGCACAGGTGCTGACTCTGCTCCTGCCTACCGGGACTCGGGGGCCCGTGCCCATTGTCTGTCTGGTCCCCGTGGGGCTGCCCTTCCCCGGGGGGCTCCTCCGCTGGCTCTGGGCTGGGCCTGGAAGCATCTCCATCATCCCCTCCATCCTGCAGTCCCAGGACAGCCCCTCGGAGTACTGCAAAGCTCTGCCTGGAAGGGGAGCAGGGGAAAAGTGACACCGTGACAGCCCATCCCACCCCTCAGGACAGGGGAGTCAACCCCCCTGAACCGCCTGGAGGATTTGTTAAATCAGGTGTTGGCCCCCATCCGCAGAGTCAGTGGGCCTGGAGAGGAGGCCTGAGAAGGTGCCTACCCAGTTCCCAGGTGATGCCACCTCAGTGCTTTGGGAACCACTGCCTTGGTGGCTCTCAAGCCTCGAGCCCAACTTTCCCTTCCCATCTGCCTAACTCAATAAATAACTGTGAACTTGGTGGGGCCCCAGGAGTCCTCAGGCCCTGCCATTGGCCAGAGCCAGGGCCAGGATAGTGGATGAAGGAGCCTCAACTGACTGGGGGAAGATGGAAGCAAAGGCAGCCAGCTGTGCCCACTAGCAACTCTGTCCCCACATACTAAGTAGTTGGCTTTGGCTGCAAGTCCTCCCAGAGGGCAGTGGCCAAGCCTGGTGGCTGGATGGAGGTGTGTGTGTGGGGAGAGGTGCTCACCTTCGCTGGAGCCGGCTTCTGCGCTGGGACACCGGGTCCTGCTGAGAAGGCAGCCCCCAGGGCAGAGTAAAGTGGTGGGAAAGGACTCCTCCCCAGGTTCAGGGTGCTGGGGTTGGGGGTGCAGGGATCCACCCCCTCCCTCGTCCCGCCCCCCCCCCCCCATGCAGTGGGGAAAGGAACCAGAAAGGGTGTCAAATCCTTTTCTGTTCCAGTCCACTTTCCACGTGGAGACACTGGCGGGGCCGGGCCCAGGTCCAGGCCGGCAGCCGGAGGTAAGGGAGGGGGAGCGCTGCTGGAGATGCCTGAGGGTTTGGCCCAGGTCTGGGCCCAGAGCGGGGTAGGGCCTCCGCGGGCGCTCGGGGCTCCGGATCTTGCCTTGGTCCGAGTTCCTGGTTGCCTCAAGATCTCCCCCAAGCAGCTCCAGCCTGAGACGTGAAGGCCCCCTCCGCACACCCCCAGGCTTGAGGGGAGGCTGCCCGTGGGCAGCAAGCACTCCCCCAGGCCCAACTGGCAGCCAACTGCGTGGGCAGGACCACAGCCAAGCCAGACTCACCGTGGGCCCCACAGGCGTGGAGTGGCCGCTGGCCGGGGGCGAGCGGCTTACTGTGACCAGGGCCATGGGGTCAGGCCGGGGGCCCCTGGGCCGGTATGGCGCGGCGCCCTCCCTCGTCGCCCCGCGGACGGTCCCTGCCCCGCAGGACCAGGAAGGAGAGTCCGGCGCCACCAGGGCCTGGCACCTCCTCGGGGCGGACCTTAAAGGGCCAGACACCCGTCCAGCCCGGCCTGCGGAGCCCGCAGTCAGTGGCCACCGCCCCTCCCTCCGCGTCTCCGCCTCGCCCCCGCCCCTCAAAGCACGTTAGGGGCGGGGCCGGGGGGCGGGGCGCAGGTGAGGCGCCGGGCCCTGGCGGCGGGAAAAGACAGCCTACGCAGCGCTCCAGGGTTCGGTCCCTCCTCCCAGGAGGCGCCCCCGCCCCAGTCCTCGGCTCCGCCCGGCTGGGTCACCTGAGCTGTGCTCTGGGCCTCAACCATCCTGTTACCCCGCAGAGGTGGAGCCCAGGAAGGCAGGGGTGAGGACCCAAGTCTTGGAGAGGACCAGACACGGTGGGTCTTAAGTGGAGGCACCCCAGACTTCTTTCTTTTTGCTAGTTGGTCTTGGCACTTCCACTCGGCTTCAGGGGATGTCAGGCTGGATTTAGAACGAACCCACAGGCTCACAAGGGGTCCTCGGGGCCACCTTGGAGGTAAGCTGGGCGGGGCTGAGCAGGTTCAGGGCCGCGGCAGAGGGAAGTGACTTGTCTAATGTCACTGCAGTCGAACCTGCCAGGGGAGGTAGGGGCAGGAACCCAGGCCTGGGCTGCGGGGACGCCACCTCCGAGCCACCTGGAGAACCAGCCTCTGCCCTTCCCGAATTCCAGGAAAGCCCGGGTCTCCAGCAGGTGGGACCGGCCTCAGGGGAAGTGATGTTCACGGAGCACCTACCCAGTGAGGGCGCTTGACACCTGTCGGCTCATCTTACCCTCCCAGCAGCCCTGAGTGTTGGAGGGGGTCTCATTTAAAGCTGAGGAAACAAGCCAAGCGGGCCACGGTCAGGATTCAAATCCAAGTCCTAAGGCCATTACCCAGTGTCTCGCCTTGGTACCCCCCACCAGGCCCCCTCACCCCAACCCCACACTGAGCAGAGCAAGCCTGCTGCTAAAGGTCTCTTTATTTCCATCTTGGTCTCAAGGCCAGCTCCCCCCTTCTAGGGCTCCAGGCCCCTGAGCCCAGCAGCTGAGTGTTTATAAATAAATAAATTACAAAAGTGGGTGGGGGAGCAGCCCAGATGCCCTCCCGAGGGTGGGGGCTCAGTGCTCGGTGAGCGAGAGCTGCAGGATCCGCTGTAGGTCTTCCTCCTCCTGCTGCCCCAGGCGCTCCCGCTCCTCCTGCTCCTGAGAGGACAGCTCCAGGGCCAGGCGAAGCTGCTCCTCAAAGCTGGGGGGGGCCGGGGTTGGGGGCGTCCTGTGTGGGGAGCCTGGACCCCCGGGCTCTGTGGACATCCGCAGGCTTTCCTGGAGGGCCCTTCCAGGCCAGGTATGAGAGGGGAGAGCAGACCGGTGAGCGCTAAAGCTGGGGAGGGGACCGAGGGCTGGGCCACGGCTGTGGAGGGAGCAGATAAGGGCAGGGAGGCTGGGACGGGAAGACTGGAGAGAAGAGACATGGCAGGGTCCTGTCTCCCCAGGCTTCATGCCTGCCACCCTCCCTGGTGGGCACCCCTGAAGATGGAGCATGGCCTCAAAGAGGGTGTGGGGTCCTGGGGCCAGCACCTCCCCACTCCCTACCCCCCACCAGCCAAGAGCCCCCAGGGCTGGCAAGACCCTGAGCCAGGGCAGGACTGAGACCTGGCCCTGCTAGGTCCCAGCAAGCTCACCGCTCCAGCTGAAGCTGCTCC
The DNA here is from genome assembly GCF_032452875.1 of Bos javanicus. NCBI lineage: Eukaryota > Metazoa > Chordata > Mammalia > Artiodactyla > Bovidae > Bos > Bos javanicus. Next base: position 45,616,027 of record NC_083896.1, on the reverse strand, counting down.
TCGTAGGCTGTGGCCTGGGCATGGTGGACACCAGGCCGGGTGTTGGTCAGGGCTTCCCAGACAGTCACCTGCAGCAGCCAGAACCCTGAGCTGTCACCTCTGCCACCCAGGCCCACGCCCAGGGCCCGGGCCCCGCCGGCAGCCCACCTGCTCCGCCTCCGTGCCCGCCTCCAGCAGGCTCTGCTGGATGGCAAACTGCAGCAGGTCATCATCCTCGTCACGCAGGGGCTCGCTGCGCTCCGCACCCAGCACGCTGTACCCCTCAGGCACCTCGAACACGGCGGGGTCCACCTCACAGGGGAAGGGATTCCCTGGGTGCAGCAGAGGGGTCGTGCTCAGCCCCCTCCCCGGCACACAGAGGCGGGCGAACCTCATGGCCCCACGCCCGCCCGCAGCGGTACCTGAAGTTGCGACAGCAGAGCCGGGCGCCGGCACCCAAACTGAGCTCAGGGGCTCATCGCAGCCACACAGGTTGCTGAAGGTGATGCGGGCATTGAGCACGTGGAAGAGGGGGATCTCTGTGAGGAGACGGCAGCCTGAGCCAGCCCTGCCGCCACTCCCCGGGGCGGGGGCGGTGCTGCCTGGGACCCTCCTGCTGCCCCGCCCACCCTCTCACCAATCTTGACCGGGAAGCCCGGCGGAAGGCGCAGGGTGATGAAGTCACGCAGCTTGGCAAAGTGAGCGTTGCTGATGGCCATCAGGTCGATGATGGGTGTCACCTGGTCCCCTAGGGACAGCGGGTGCTCCTCGCTCAGCCACAGAGTCGCCTTGAACCTGCCGGGCCAGCCGCAGGATGTGGGTCAAGGAACCTCTGGTGGCCCCTCTGCTGAGGCCCACCTACTCTACCTCTAGGCATGCTCTCTGCCTGGCCTGGGGGGCCCTCTCTGCTCAGCGGCCCCTGCCTCCTTACCCTGGGAGCTTATGTCCTTCTGGCCCTACAGCCCAGGCTGTCCCCAGGCCCCAGGTTCAGCCTGGCCCCTCCTCCTCCTCAGCCCACAGCCAGCACCTCGCACGTGGCTTCAGCACATGGCTTCCTCTTGGGTCCAGCATCCCCCCTCCCCACCACACACACAGTTTAGGACTGTACCACTAGGGTCACATCCCAGCCCCTGGCTGAGGGAGCCCATGTGAAGCTCCAGGTAGAGTGCAGGGCCCATGGGAAGTTCTAGAACTCACACCTCATCAGGGCCTCCCAACACCTTGTGAGCGGATGGTCAAATGTGACTGTTCTCATTTTACCAAGGGGGCTCTAAACTCTCGGAGGGGAAGATGATTCCTCTGGCCCCAAAGCCAGGAGGTGTGAGAGCCTTGGGCCTTTCCCCTTTGCCATAAACTGGCCCCCAGCAGGTGCTCATTCAATTGAATAGAAAGCCATCCATTCATTCACCAGAAAGAGCGACCCGGCCTCTAAGCAAAGCCCCAAGCTGGGTGCTGAGGACCATGGTAGCCAAAGCCAGGCCCCTACCCCCAGGGAATAGTCTAGAAGGCAGCTGGCTAGGTGAATGGTCCCCCCACTCCAGGGAGCCCCGTGGGTGAGGGGAGTCTACAAGGGCTTGGGGGCACACAGGGAAGCCTGCAACCAGCCCCCAGACCTCACCTCTGTACTTTGCTGGACATCTCAATGGGGCGGCCGATGTTCCTCGACTCCAGGCTGAAGTTGGGGTCAAAGTATTCATCGGGGGAAATGGCTGTAGGGTTTGTGGGGCTGGCTGCCTGCTGCACAGGAGCCTGCGTGGGCCCCAGGACTAGGCTTAGCACTCTGGAGGTGCTGGCCTGGCCCTGCCCAGTGGCCCCTGCCAGCCAGCCCCCAGCACCTGCCCCCCAGCCCTGGCTCACCCCATTGTGGGAGGAGTGCTGCTGGGCCATGCCAAGGAAGGACTGGAATGGAGTCTTCCCCCCTAAGGAGAAGGGGTGGAGCCCATCAGGGGACCTGGGGCCACTGCCCCCAGACTGCCCACACCCACCTTCCACCCTGGGAGCCTCCTGGGTAGTGGGAGGCAGAGTAGATGGGAATGGGGACACCTCCCAGCTTGGCCCAGACTCTCTGGCCCTGACCCCACACAAGGGTGATCCCCCTCATACGGTGTGACTGGGCAGCAGGCAGGCGCACCTCGGTTTACCTTTGATCCTCGCCTTGTCCTGATCAGAGAGGTGCTCCGTGCGTGTGCGTGTCACCAGCTCCACGTTGGTGGCACTGTACACCTGGGGAGCAGGGGGGACACGGGGAGCTGGGGGCTCGGAGCCTGTTCCCCACATTTAGCCTCACTAGCACAGGACCCAAGGCCTCCTGTCTCCAGGGACAGGTGAGATCTCGCTCCCCGCAGTGGAGGCGGTGGGGTTTGAACCCCAGGGAGTCACTAATGAGGGGAAACGCTCCTCGCTTCATCTTGGCGATCCAGGCAGGGGTCTGTGCTGTGGGTGATCCCTGTGGGCTCAGCAGGGGACACACGGGGCTTCCAGAGCCCGTGGACTGCTCAGTCTCTCCCTCCACACAGGGTGGATGCGGAGAAGGGGCAGAGTTCCTGGGCCTTGTCTCCTACCCCAGCCCCCACCACTAGGCTCTCCTGCCTTGGCCTCGTAGCCGCTAACGGTTTCCATCTTCTCAGACCGCCAGCCCCAGATACCACATTTGTTCCTGAAACAGACCAAACAGGAGCTCATGAGGACTCACACCCCCCCAACTCTGGCCAAAGTCGTCCCTTCCAAAGACCCCCTCCAGTTAGACTTCCCGCCGTGAAACACACAGGAACCCTGAAGAGGCTGCCTGAACAGCTCGGACAAATGAACAGAGGACTGAGAGCGAGGAAGTACTGCGGGAATTGTTCACTTTTGCTAACAGTGTTGGGGCTCAGTTTAAAAACTTCCTTATCCGTTACAGTCACGTACAGATGCATGTACTGTTGATAAAGCATCTGGGATGTTCTTTAAAATAAAGGAAAAGAAAAAAAGGAAAAAAGTGTGCAAGAGTAGATTCAACAAGATTGGCAAAATGTTGGGAATTCCCTGGTGGTCCGGTGGTTAGGGCCAGTGCTTCCACTGCAGGGGGCATGGGTTCAATCCCTGGTCAAGGAACTAAGATCTCGCATGCCACACAGCACAGCCAAAAAAAAAAAAAAAAGCATAATGTTGATACATGTTAAAGTTTGAGTGATGAGTACATTATACTACTCTATGTGCTTTAAATTTTCCACAATAAAAATTTAAAAATAAAAATATGTCTGACTCAATAATAGTTGAGGACTTTATAACCCCACCTTCAAGAAGGGAAAGAACGAGTAGATAGATCAAGGAAGCAGAAGACTTGAAAGCGCTATAAACTAGACTTGATAGATGTCCTTGGAACACTTCACCCCACAGCAACAGAATACACATCCTTCAGGACAGACTACATGCTCGGCCGTAAAAGAAACCTCAACAAAGCTGAAAGGAAAGCAATTATACAAAGTATGTTCTCCGACTCCAGGAGCTGGTGATGGACAGGGAAGCCTGGCGTGCTGCAGTCCATGGGGACACAAAGAGTCAGACACAACTGAGCGACTGAACCGGCAGACTGATGTTTTCCAGTCACGACTGAATGAAATTAGAATTAAAAACAGAAAAAAAAATTGGGAACTCATGAGTATGTGGAAAGTAACTCACTCCTAAATAACCAATGGATCAAATGATAAATCAAAAGTAAAATCAGAAAATGCTTTGAGATGAATGGAAATGAATATACAACGTATCAAAACTTGTGGGACACAACTAAAGCAATGCTCACAGGGAGATGTATAGCTGTAACCCAATCTTCCATAGTAAGACACTGGGGAAATAGCAAACTAAAATCCACAGCAAGCAGAAGGAAGGAAATAATAAATATCAGAGTGAAAATTAATGAAGGATAGGAAACAATAGAGAAAACTGATTCAACCAAAAGCTGGTTCTCTGAAAAGATCAATGGAATTGACAGGAAAAGAGAGAAGACTCAAATTACCAGAATCAGAAATGAAAGAGACGGCATTACCACTGACATTACAGAAATAAAAAGGGTTATAAATAAAACAATATGTTAAAAATTGTACCCCAACAAATTAGATAATTTAGATAAAATGAACAAATGCTAAAGACACCTAGAGCTTTCCTGGTGGCTCAGATGGTAAAGAGTCTGCCTGCAGCGTAGGAAACCTAGATTCGATTCCTGGGTCAGGAAGATCCCCTGGAGAAGGAAATGGCAAACCTCTCCAGTATTCTTGCCTGGAAAAATCCCATGGACGGAGGAGCCTGGCAGTCTACAGCCCAAGGGGTCCCAAAGGGTCAGACACGACTGAGTGACTTCACTTTCACTTTCAGAGAGACCTAAACTACCAATATGAACTCAAGAAATAGACTGTTTAATAGATTGGTAATGAGAAAAGGGACTGAAGTAGTAAAAATAAAAATAAACAAAAAAACTACCCAGAGTAAAGCCCAGCCCAGACAGTTTCACCAAAGAATCCCACTACACTTTTAAAGAAGAATTAACACCAATTATTCACAAACTCTTACAAAAAATAGACTAGGAGGTGACACTGCCTAACTCATTCTGAGGCATTACCCAGATACTAAAGCCAGACAAAGATGGTGCAAAAAAACTATAAAACATTGTCTCTTATGAATATGGACACAAAATACTAGCCAACCAAATCTAGCAATATATGAAAAGAATTATACACCATGACAAAGCTAAATTTATCCCAGAGATACAGGATTGGTTCAACATCAATTGAGGGCAGGAGGAGAAGGGGGCGACAGAGGATGAGATGGTTGGATGGCATCATCGACTCAATGGACATGAGTTTGAGCAAACTCTGGAGATAGTGAAGGACAGGAAAGCCTGGTGTGTTCCAATACATGGAGCCACAAAGAATGGGACACGACTGAGTGACTGAACAACACCACATATCAATAGAATGAAAATAAAAGTCATACGGTCATATCGATAGACACAGAAAAAGCATTTGACAAAACTCAAACCCTTTCATCGGAGAAGGCAATGGCACCCCACTCCAGTACCTCTTGCTTGGAAAATCCCATGGACGGAGGAGCCTGTTAGGCTGCAATCCATGGGGTCGCTAAGAGTCGGACACGACTGAGCGACTTCACTTTCACTTTTCACTTTCATGCATTGGAGAAGGAAATGGCAGCCCACTCCAGTGTTCTTGCCTGGAGAGTCCCAGGGACGGGGAGCCTGGTGGGCTGCCGTCTATGGGGTCGCACAGAGTCAGAAACGACTGAAGTGACTTAGCATAGCATAGCATAGCAAACCCTTTCATGATAAAAACACTCAACAAACTAGCAACAAAAGGGAACTTCCTCCATCTGATAAAGGGAAGCCTACAACTAACCTCACACTAAATGATGAAAGACTGCCCTTTCCCCCTAGGCTCAGAAACAAGATAAAGATGTCTGCTCTTGCCACTCCCATTCAACATTCTACTGGTAGTTCAGACAAAGCAATTAGACAAGAAAAAGAAATAAAAGGGATTTGGTTTGGAAAGGAAGTAGTAAAACTATTAACAGATGACATGATCTTACATACAAAAAATCATGAGGAATCCACTAAAAACCCTTTAGAACTAAAAAAATGAGTCTGACAAGGTTGCAGGATATAAGATCAGTATACAAAACTCCATTATGTTTTTATAGATTTGCAATGACCAATTGAAAATGCAATTAAGAAAATAATCTATAGTAGCATCAAAAAGAATACATTAGAATAAATTTATTTACTCTAAGTGCAAAACACTCTGAAAACTACAAAACATCACTGAAAAAAAATTAAAGGTCTAAAATGGGAAAATAACCTATGTTCACGGCAGAAGTCTTAACATTATTAAAATGACACTATTCTTCAAACTGCTTTACAGATTCAACACAAACACTATCCCACCTGACTTCTTTGTAGAAACAAACTGAATCTGGAATCCATATGAAATTGCAAGGGACCCACCCAGAATACTTAAAATAATCCTGAGAAAGAAGAACAAAGTCGGAAGACTCATATGTTCTGATTTAAAAAACTTATTACAAAGCAATGTGTGATTAATAAGATAGTGTGGTACTGGCATCAAGAGAGTCATACAGATCAGTGGAATAGAATTGCAAATAAAGAAACAAACCCATTTGTCTCTGGTCAACTGATGTTTCCACAAGGGTGCCAAGACCATTTAATGGGAATTAATAGTCTTTTGAACAAATAGTGCTGGGAGAAGTGGATAGTCACATACAAAAGAACGATGCTGAACCCTCACCTCTCACCATATACAAATATTAATTCAAAACATATCAAAGAGCTAAGTGCGAGAGCTAAAACCAGAAAACTTTCAGAACAAAACATAAGGGAACATCTTCATGACTTCGGATTTGACCACAAAGTATTGTTAGATATAAAACTAAAAGCACAAGCAAACAAAAGGGAAAATAGATTAACTGGACTTCGGGAAAATCAAAAACTTACGTGCTTCAAAGGACACCATCAAGAAAATGAAAAGACAACCCACAGAACGGGAGAAAATGTTTGCAAATCACGTACCTGATAAGGGATTTATATCCAGAATACCTGAAGAACTCTTGTAACTCAATATTAAAAAGATAACCTAATTTGTAAGATGGGCAAAGGATCTGAACAGACACTTCTCCAAAGAAGATACACAAATGGCCGAGCACATGAAAGTTGCTCAGTATCATTAGTCATTAAGGAAACGTACATCAGAACCACAACGAGTACCCCTTCATACCTGCCAGGATGGTGATAACCCCCAAACAAAGAAATAAATGAGTGGTAAGTGATGGTGAGGATGTGGAGAAACTGAAAGCCTCATATCCTGCTGATGGGAATGTAAAGTGCCACAGCCCCTTCAGTGAAGTCCGGCAGCTCTTCAATTAGACATCTGTGTTTACTTAGCACAGGACCTAGCAATTCCACTCCTAGGTAAATACCCGAGAAATGAAAACAGACGTCCACACAAAAACTTGTACACTCACGTTCAGGGCAGCGCTATTCATAGTCTAATAGTCAACAGTCAAAAGGTGGAAATAATCCTTAGGACCGTCAATGGACAAACGAATAAACAAAATGTGGGGTATTCATACAATGGATCTGGCCGTGAAAAGGAATGAAGTCATTATATGCTACAGCTTGGATGAATCTTGAAACCATTATGCTAAGCCAAAGAGGCCAGTGACAAATGACTGCACATATTGTATTATTCTATTCATATGAAGATCCAGAACAGGGAAATTCATGGAGACAGAAAGTAGATTAGCTGGGGGCGGGGATGAGGGGATGGGAGTCGATGAAAGGGGTCATGGTTTCTTTTTTGAGGTGACAAAAATGTTCTAAAGTTGGATGGTGGTGCTGGTTACATACCTGTGAATATACCAAAGACCAATGAATTGTACACTTAAAACAGGTAAACCGTATGGTATATAAAATTATTATCACAAGAAAGCTGTTTTTTTCTTTTTTTTCTTCAAGTGTTCCTGAAGTCTGCTTTGGAACTGGGGTATGTGTTGTTGTGACAGGTTCCTCGCCACTCACAAAGGACCCTGGCCTAGACACACCTGCACCCCTGAGAAGCCAGCTCTGGTACAGACAGCTGCCCTGGACCACAGCCTCAATCCTTGTCTCACGGGAAAGCATGTGAGGTCAGAAGTCAGGAAACTGGGGACACCCTGACCTAGCCTCCTCCCTGGGAGACAGCTGCCAGTACAGACAGGCGTGCAGGGGCCTGAAGGTGTCACAGGTCCCAGACTGGCAGGTGGTCCAGGAGTCACTGGGCCTGCAGTGACCCCCCATGCCCCATCCAAGAGGCCTCTGCCGGTGGCTCAGCCTCCCAGAGGCCTGAACCAGATCCCTACCCACGGTGTGGCCAGGCCCCAACTGACCTCTCGAAGGCCACATTGCGAGTGTCCAGGTGCGTGGAGACGATGGGAGAGGTGAGGCGACTGGCCACGTGCTCCTCGCTAGGCCGCATGGCGGCCAGCAGTGCTTCGGGCTCGTGCAGCGCGAGCCCCAGCGTCTCCGTGTGCACCACCTGCCGGTCGTGGTCAACCTCCATCACCAAGGCTCCGGCCTCTGCGCACCAGCACGAGGGTGTGAAGGTGACCGATCAGCGTGAGGTCCAGACGGCGGCCACGGGGCCCCCCCCGGGACCCCTCAGTCGCCCGCTGCTGCCGGCTGTGGCCTCAGGCTCCGGGTCCCCCCACCCCACCTCCATCAGACAAAGGATGGCCCTGTCCTCACAGGAAGGCCTGGGACCCTGGTCTGCTGCAGACTGTCGGGGACCCCCCGCCCCCACCCCCCAAGCTCACCCTGGCCCTTGAAGATGAAGCTCCTCCGGCCACGCTGCCAAGTCATGTGCTCGAAGCCCAGGAGGCTGGTGTCCACCCGCAGGCTCTCACCCCGCTTCCACACACGGTACACGTCACTCGGGCACATCTTGGACACCAGGGGCACTGTGGGGGGTCACAGAGGTCACTGGCACTCTTTCCCCCAGGCCCCACCCCGGGCCCCCTGGGAGCCAAGAGGTAGGCCCCCACTCACCCCAGCTGGTGAACTCCCACTTCATCTCCACGTAGAAGTCGGGGGCCTGAGAGAGACCAGAATGCCGGTCAGGGCCCTCCCTGCCTGCAGCAGGGCCAGCCCCCGTGGGGCGCCCAGCCCCTTGGCGGGTCTCGATGTGTCTCTGTGGTGCAGCTCACCCCCACCCCAGCCAAACCCTGCCCAGCAAAGGATGGGCCATCTGCGGCCTAAACAGGTCCTCAGGCTATCAGCATCTGCAGGCCTGAGGGCCAGGCTCAAGCCCACCATTTGCCTGCTGGGGGGCCTGAGGGCATCTGTCCCCTCTGGGTCCCAGAGTCTTCATCTGAAAAGGGGACACAGTGACTCCCTCTGGGCCTAACCCCTGGGGTGGAGGGCACAAGGCAGTGAACTCTCCCAGCGGGGCACCCCTCCCCCCGCCCACCGTGTGCTTTGAGAAGGGGGGACTGGGGTCCAGGCCACATCCGCTAAGTTGGATGAAATCCTCCTTCCAGGAAATGTGCGTGAACCAGGAGACCCACCACCTAAAGCTCTGTTGAGATTTCTGGCACATAAGCAGGCCAGTGGTGGGGTTGAGCCTGGCCCCTTGACCTGCAAATGGTTATAGCCTGAGGACTCGCAGACCTATTCAGGCCCACCCTTTCCTCGGCAGGGTTTGGCTGGAGTGGGGGGTGAGTTGGACCACAGAGACACATAGAGAGGACACATCATAGAGGACCTTCTACGTTGGCAAAGGCTTTCCTCCCCAAGGGCCCGCTCTCAGCCACGGGGGCCGGGATGCCCCTCTTTCCTGCCCGACCCTGGGCTGGGGTCCAGAGGGAGGGACCCCACTGACAGCGTCAGGAAAGCTTGCGGCACAGGCTGGGTGTCCTTCCACGGCCGGGCCTGGCGGGGTGACCCCGCAGAGTCTGTCATGGCCCCCTCCATGGCGCCCCACGCTCCCCACACGGGCCACACCCCCGCGCCCTGCTGCACCTGGCGGAGTTTGTTGAGCAGTTCCGGAATGCCGGCCAGCCTCTGCATGGCCCTCTGGTAGTCCCGATACTGGAGCACCAGCTGCACCATCTCAGGGTCCCCAGTGCTGACGGCCTCCTGCAGGACTGGGGGCACCAGGCGCCTGAGGGGCATTCCCTAGACGGCCCCAGTCTGGGCCGCTCACTCCCCCACACCACCCCCTGCTGCCGGTCTCAAGCAAGCCCCTCTTTGCCTCTGCAGTACCTGCCCAGCCCTGACAGCTCTCTTTGCCAACGTTGGCATTGTGTCGAAGGAGGACTCTCACGGACTCCAGGTTCCCTAGGGACACGGCCAGCTCCAGCGGGGTGCGCCCCCGGGGGTCTTCCTGTTCAATGTCATGCTGGGGGAGATGGGACACAGCAGGGCAAGTAAGGAGAGGCCAGGGCAAGGAGGCCGCGGGGATGAACAGGGGCGGGAGTCACTGCAGACAGGCGGTGGAAATGGCACCAGTGGCCTGAGTGTCCTGGCAAGGGAAGAGAGGGGGGCAGGTGGGAAGGGCTTGCCCACCTCTCCTGCCCTCTGCCAGAGTCAGAGCTGGGGGCCCGGTGGAGGGGGGCGTCTGGTCAGGTAGAGATGTAGCCGCTGACGTCAAGAGTCAGGACTGGCCTGGGGACCAGGACCAAGCTGCTTTTCTCAGCCTGGGCTCAGGAGTGGTGCAGCGCGAGTTCGGAGACTGGATGCAGTGCGAAGTGGGGAGATCGGCAGGCCCAGGCCCAGCGCTGGGAGCCCCGAGGCCAGGAGCCCAAGCTCGAGGGGCAGGTGACCTGGACTTCTGGACCTCCGGGGAGAGACGGCCGGGCGGGCAGCCTCCGGGATGGAGAGCACAGATTTGGGGGTGGGGGACAGGAGGACCACCCCGGGACCCGGTGGACCTCCTAACCTGGCGGCTGTGCAGCGCGGCCTCCAGTTCGCGGTGCCGGTTCGCCCAGACGAGCCGATGCAGCGGGAAGGTGGGACCCGGGCCTGCCATGCTGGGCCTCAGCGCCGCATCCTGGGAGGGCGGGCGGGCGGGCGCGGCGGGGGCGGCCCGGTACCCCCTCGGCTTGGGGACCTGGCGCAGGCCCCTCGCCTCCAGTCCGCGCCGCGCCGGAGCTGCGCCCACCGCAGCCCCCGCGCCCCCGGCGGCAGTGGCGGCGGCGGCGGCGCAGGCGGCTGGGAGGGGGGGCCCGGCGGGCGGGGCGGTGCCGGGGCGGGGCGGGGCGTCGGGCTTGGTGCCCGCCTTGCTTCGCAGCCATCGAAACCTCGGCGGAGCTGGCGCGCGCCGGGGACGGGCGAGGGGCGCCGCCAAGCAGCGATGCCGACCACGGGCGCCAGGGCAGAAGCCGGGCCCCGGGTCTCAGCCCCGGGTCTTGGCCGGGAAGGGTCTGCGGAGGGCGTTCCGGGGGGCGGGGCCAGGGTGCAGCTAGCCCGCGCCCTGCAGGGGGCGATCCAGGCACGGCGTAGACCCGTCCTCGCGGGTCCGGAAGGGGAAGAAGCGAGGCCAGGGGTCCGGCGGCCCGGCGAGCGGACGTGCGCGCGCGCCTGCGCGCCTGCGTGCTCGGCGGGCCGCGGTCCCGCGGCTATTGGGTCACCAGCGTTACCCCGGCAGCTCCCCCACTTGACCAGGCACCCGGATCTTCCTACGCCAGGCCCCGCGGGTACCCGAACGTGCCTGACTGTGCGGGTGGGATGCGAGCTGCTGGCTTACCACAACCCCATCACTTCTGAGATGCCGCTTACCAGCTTTGCTTGAAGCCCCCTTCCTGGGCTGGACTCTGCCCTGGGGGTTGGGGGTGGGGCGCACGGGAGGCGGGAATGGGAGTATGGGGAGGGGTGGGGAGCCGGCCTGGCTAGCTCTAGACCTTGCGGAGGGCCCTTCACTGCGAGGTGGCTGCTTTCAGCCGTCGCATGCATCCCTTTTGCAGAGGCTGCACTTTGCTGCCAGTGTCAGGAGAGGAAGGAGAGTTTCGAAATCAGAGCCAGCCCCCTCCACCCGTACCGGAACCAGGGTGCAGGCCTTGCTGAGCTCTGGTATATTACCCTAGCCTTAGCCTGGGTTTTGGCCCCAGACTTGGTGAGGCAGCGGCTGGGTTTGGCCAAGGCTGACCCTCAGGTTTCCATCTCTCTGTTTATAAAAAGGTCGTGCCATTTGATCTAGATGTTTGAGGTCTGTCTGTGGGCTGGGAGGCCCTAGTTAACGTTCTCACCTTGCTCTCTCATTGTGGCCAAGTGATTCCTGTGCTATCTGGGATGACTTAGCTACCCTGCACTGTGGTGCCATCAAGTCATTATAATGTCCTTGGCCCTACAACAGCAGAGGCCTCTCAATGTCTAGAACTCTAAAATCAGGGCTTACCAGACATGGAATGAATAAAGAAGATGTGGTACAGATATATAGTGGAATATTACTCAGCAATTAAAAATAATGAAATAATGCCATTTGCAGCAACGTGGGTGGGCCTAAGAGAGTGTCGTACTGAGCGAAGTTAAGTCAGAGAAGAAATATCATACGACACCCTTTATATATGGACTCTAAAAAGAAATGATACAAATGAACTTACAGAACAGAAAGAGACTCACAGATTTAGAAGACAAACTTATGGTTGCTGGGGGAAGGGATACTTAGGGACTTTGGGAAGGTCATGTACACCCTGCTATATTGAAAATAGATAACTGACAAAGACTTATTGCATAGCATCTGGAAGTGTGCTCAGTGTAATGTGCGAGCCTGGATGGGGGAGGGTTTGGGAGAGCATGGATACATACATGTGTATGTATGGCTGAGGCCCTTTGCTGTTCACCTGAAGCTACCACAACATTGTTAATTGGCTATACCCCAATACAAATGGTTTTGGTGTTAAAAAAATTTTTTTAATAAAAAAAAATATATATATATATAATCAGGCCCTACCGGCCACCACTGCTGCAGCTCTTTCTAGCCTCCACTTTCCTTAAAAAGTGCTACCCCATCCCCAAGCCCTCTTCACCCCAAATCTAACTGGACTGTCTCAGGCCCAGCCTGTCCTGATTTCTGCAGCCTTGAACACAACTCCCTACCGGTCCTTGACTCCTAATGTCATTGTCTTCTCAAACCTTTTCCAGGACTCCTCCTGACTCCCAAATCAGGATTCTCCCAGCTGAAAGCCTATCTGTTCCAATGTCACCCTGGTGCCACCTCTAGGACCACATTTCAGCTCCTTCTGGGACCCCTCTGTGCCTGAAGGCCCATGCAGTCCATCAGCAGGTCTCAAGCCACATGCAGCCACGTCCACCCTCCTCCCTTCTGGCCAGCTCTGCTCCCTATCGTGGCTCTGAGTGACAGCAGGGCCCTCCTGGTGTACCATCATGGGCTCCAACCTCTCTCGTCCCCAAGTCCTGCCCCTTCCCGCTGGGCCACGTTCTTTCCATCTGGCCTCTTTGCACTACCACCACCGTCATTATGCCATCTCTTCCCTGGACAGAATCACGGCCCCTTCCCCTGGCTCCCTGACTCGTCTCCTTCTGAACACCCTGCACGTGTAACCAGCAACTAGTTCTGCAGTCAGCCGTCCAGTCACCACCCAGCCCGTCCAGAACCTTCAAGGATTCCCGAGAGCCTATCCAGGTTGACTCCATCTCCATTCCCATTTTTGTGCTGCAGTCACTAGGTGCCCCTGGACTCTGGGTTGGCTTTAGCCTGGCATTCAGGGCCTCCCAGGCCTGCTTCCTTCCCACAATACTGCTGCCAACCTGAGCCACTCCTGACCGCTGGACCCTTCCCTGCATCAGAAATGTCCTCCCCACCTCGTCCACCCCAGTGCTGGAGGCCCAGCTCAAAAGCCATTTCCTTCGGGACTCCTTGGGGCCCTGAGTCCTTGCCAGCAGAGCCCTGCATGGAAAGGGCAGCAGCGACATCACCCATGGGGGCCTAGACAGCAGAGGTGTGCGGAGAAAGTTGAACATTGCCTCTGGGTATGTGAAGCCTGGTGCTGGGGGATTGCTCAGGCTTCAGGGACCTCTACTGGAGGCTGAGCTGCAAGGCCAGGGGTTAGGCTGAAGCCAGAGGCTGAGGCCGGAGGCTGCGTGTGTGGCCCCCAGGGCAGAGGTGTTCATCTGTCCACAGCAGTGCCCTCAGTGTGGGCCCCAGCGGGCTAGATGCCCGGCCAGTCCAAACAGGACACTAAGCACCAACCTGCAGGCACCTCCTCCTGCTTCCCAGGCAGTGGGCAGAAGACTCCCTTCTGGTCCCCCAGGATGGGACAGGCAGGGTGCGAGCCACTCCGACCCCTCCCCAGGCTGTGAGTGCCTGCCCTGAAGGCGGAGGAGATCTGGCGCCACCAAGACCTTCCCTCCTCCGGCCCCACCCTTGGGGGAGGCTGAAAATGACCCTCGGGCACAAAAAGAGTCTGACATAGCCAAGGAGTCAGGCACTATTTTTTATAAAAACGCATAGTATCATTTTTCACTCTTTAAAATCACATTCAAAAATCGGCAAAGGAATGCCCCGGGGAGTGTAGATGGGAGGGGAGGGCCTGCCGACCCAGCCCCGGGGGAGGGCGCGACACCACACGGCAGCGACTGGCACGAGGGGGCATGCTGCGGGCGAGGTGGCGCCCTGGGGGTGGTGGCACTGACAGGACGTGGGGCTGGACAGCGAGGGGCGCGCTGAGCAACCTGGAGTGGGGAGGGCTGCCCCACCCGCCCCTCGCACTGTGCTGTCCGGCTGGCCCAGGCCAGTCCCCGACGGTTCTGAGCAGAAGAGGCCCTGCCCAGCCCAGGGGAGGGGGCTCAGGGCCAATCGAGGCCATCGTGGCACAGCCCCAAAGGTGCCTTTCTGTGGTCCCTGAGCCTGGGCGCTTGGGTGGGAAGAAGAGGGGACTGGGGTGGGGGCAGCAGCAGCCACTGCCAATGCCACCCTCCTGGCCAGGTCCCACTGTGTCCAGGGAAGGTGCACGTGGAGGCAGCCAGTGAAACGGGGGCTCTTCCCAAGGAAGGGTGCAGGAGCCTAAGTCACGTGGGAGGCCCTGGGCTCAGCGAGTCCACAGGCTCCCTTATCTACCGACTGGCTGGAGGGCAGGTCAGTGCAGGCCTGTGTCCCAGTCGATGCAGGAGGGGCCGAGGTGGGAGCTTCAAGTAGCCTCTTTGTGCTGCAGCCTCCCTGGGTGGAGCCGCCGGGCCACCCAGCTGTGCTGTGGGCACAGAGCTGGGGAGAGGGGACGGCAGGCCCAACTCCAGGCGACCATCCCTGGGGAAGGGCGGGAGGGCGCTGGGGGCTGCTGCTCTCCCCGTGTGGGGCAGACACCGGGAGCGGAGGCCCCTGGGGGCAGGGTGAGGTGGCTGGACAGTGGCTGGGTGGGTGGCAGCAGGAGCCAAGGCAAGCGGGCCCCTCCCTGGGGGCTGGTCCAGGCTGGGGCCACAGGAAATCACAATAATTACAAAATAAAACCTTTTCCGCTTGGCGGGAAAACAAATAATAAAAATTCAACAAAATAAATTAGAGGTTTATAAAAGGCGGGCGGGCAGGAGGGCGACCGGGCTAGCGGGCGGGTCAGAGGCCGTTGGCACTGCCGCGCTGGATCAGTGGCACCTTGCTCAGCTCCACGACGGGCGAGCGCGGCTTGTTCTTCATCTTGGGCACCCGCTGCACTAGCTGCTGGGCCTCGCGGTAGGCGTCTCGAAGCTCCTTCTTCCACTGCACCAGCTCTGGGTCACTCTGCGCGCACACCCGGTTGTTAGGCGGAGCCGGCCCGTCTGGCCCCGCCCCAGCCACACTCTGGCCCCGCCCCATCCGACCCCGCCCCAGCCATTCTGGACCTGCCCCGGCCCCACCCCGAGTCCCCACTCACATCGCACTGCAGGACAAACTGCTTGCCACCTCGGATCTTGAGGAGGAGGCACTTTCGCTCCTTGATCTGCGTCTCCTCCACCGACTGGATCTCCTCCATGGTCAGCAGGCTCTGCTGCAGGGCGGGAGCGGGCGGTGAGGGCCTGGGACTGCCCCCCCACCCCCTGGCTGGCCCGCCCACCCCCAGGGGTTCCAGGGCCCCGGCTGCTCCTTACCGGGGCCTCGCCCTCGCCCCGCCACTCGAGCCGGTTAGGGAACAGGTAGAAGTACCGCCGCTGCCACTGGGTCAGGAAGGGGTTGCCCATCTTGGACATGTAGCCATGCATGATGCAGTCCTTGCCCAGGGCGTAGTCTGACGCGAGAGAGCAAGAGAGAACTCAGCCGGCCGCACGAGCCGGGTCTGAGTCCTGGATCAGCTGCTCTCTGGCAGGGACCCCGGCTGAACCTGAGCTTGCTTCCCATCTCTAGAGGGGGAAGTGGGCGCCCACAGCAGCTGCTGACCCTCACCTTCCTCGTGGCCCAACTGCTTGTTTTTGGTTTTCTTGCGGGCCTCCAGCCGGTCCGTCTCAGCATTGATGGTGTCAAAGACAGTCTCTGCTACCTCCTGCTGCCACCGCTCCGAGATGGTCAGGGGGAAGTTGCGGTAGAGCTCCTGGTCACTGTCCAGTAGCTTCACCAAGAGGGTGGAGAAGGGACGGCTGTCAGCCACAGGCCAGCTCAGCTGCAGGGCCCGGAACATGGTGGTCTGGTCCAATGGCCACCCCCGGGGACGTGTGGGGAGGAGGAGCCGAGGCCCACCAAGCAGATGGGGCTGGCACGGGGATCTCATAGGGCCAGAGGACGGAGGACACTGCCAGCCGTGCTCAGGGCTGGGAGGCCAGGCCAGGCCCTGTACCTTGATTCCTTTTGTGTCCTCCTCATCGAAGGAGCCAATGTCAAAGGCGTCGGCTGCATTCACCTCCCCTCGTGGGGGGATCAACGGGGGAGGGTACTGTGGTGGAACACGGGCTAGGCATCAGCACCCAGCAGGGGCTCCCGAGCACCCCGCCTGGTCCCGGCTCTGGGCTGTTACCTTTTGTAAAAAGACCATCTGCCAGTCCAGGGAACGGAAGAAGGGGCTCTCCTTCACCTCCTGGGCCCTGTGGGAAGAGAGGATCACTGGGGCTTGGCACCACCCAGGTTGGGGGGGGCAAGGTCTGGGCTGTGGGACAGGTGACCTAGGTGTAACTGCTGGTTTAGCCACGCTCTGGCTCTGCAACCTTGGGTAAGTTCCTTAAACCTCAGCCTGTTTCCTCATCTTTAAAATGGGGAGAACAGCAGTCTCCACGGCATAGGGCTGTGGTGAGTTTAATACTGGGAATCTTGCAACATCACGCCCAGTGCTTAGTAAATGTTTAATAAACATAGTAAGCTGCTGTCATCATCATTAGCAACATTATCTTTGTTGGGTCTGCGCCCACCCCCAGCAGCTGTACGGCACGCACCCTCCACCTTGGAACAATGGGCAGGGCTGCCCTAGCCCCAACTTGTGAACTCTGCCAAGGAGGCTGGGACCACGGAGTGGAGGGGCTCCAGTGACAAAACACAGCCCTTGTCCTCAGAGGGACACGGGCAGAGGCTCGGGAAGGCTGCCCCAGTAACCCCTGCAGAGGCCTAGACACGCAGTGTGGACATCACCCAGCAGGGCGGGAAGGCCTGGGGTGATGGCCGGGGTCGCGGGCACTCACCCTCGGCCCAGGCAGCCTAGCCTCCGGTTGACATCCCTCTGCAGCAGCCCCTCCAGCAAGGAGCGGAGCTCAGGGGAGAAGGAGTCAGGCAGCTCCACAGCCTGCAGGGAGGAGGAGGGGATGTTGGCAGAGGCCCACCCCGGCCCCCATCACAGCTCTGGGCCTCCTGAGGCTGCGTGAGGCAGTGGCAGGCGGGTGCAGGCCCCCGGCAGATGGAGAGCTTCCAGATGCCCCTAGCAGGCATGTTTGCTCTGACAATGTGGGGAAGGGAGAGCCAACGGGGCCAGAGGCCAGAGGGTGGGCTGCTGGCAGCCGAGACCCTGATGCCTACAGGAGACCCCAGCTGCACTACGGCCCCTCATGAGCTCCACCCAGCCAACCCGGGTTGGTACCCTCCACGCACCATTGTCAATGTCATTCTGTCGATCTCATGCTTGTCTTTGGTCTTGTGCTGCCGGAAAGGGCTATGCCTGGGCAAGAAGGGCCAAAGTCCAAGGTCAGAGAACGGGAATGTGCAAACTGAGGCAGGCTGCATGAGTGCCTGCTGCTAAGTCACTGCAGTCATGTCTGACTCTGTGCGACCCTATAGAGTGTAGCCCCCCAGGCTCCTCTGTCCTTGGGGATTCTCCAGGCAAGAATACTGGAGTGGGTTGCAAAGAGTCGGACACAACTGAGCGACTGAACTGAACTTGCCATGCCCTCCTCCAGGGGATCTTCCTGACCCGGAAATCGAACCTGCATCTCTTACATCTCTTGCACTGACAGGCGGGTTCTCTACCACTAGTGCCACTTGGGAAGCCCATGAATGATCCTTGCCAAAGCCAGGGATGGTGCCACCCCTGTCAGCCAGGCGGCAGGGGGCCCCCACCCAACCCCAGCCTCCTTCCTGGCCTGGGGGAGAGCCTGTTTCTGTCCTGTGCACCCGCCCTGGGACAGCCTGCTCACCCTCGCAGCAGCTTGAAGAGCATGCAGCCCAGGGAGAACCAGTCGGCGCTGCTGTCGTAGGCCACACCCTTCTGTAGAACCTCGGGAGCCATGTACCCGTGGGTGCCCCTGGCGGAGTAAGGAGGCTATGAGTGGGTGGGTCGGAGGGTGCGGGAAGAGGGCGTGGGGCTGGGGCACTCACACACTGGCGTGAGGCTTCTTCTTGGAGAAGTCACAGGCCAGGCCCAGGTCTGAGATGCGCACGTGGCCGTGCTCGTCCAGCAGGATGTTGGCCGGCTGTGGAGGAGGCTCAGTGAGCAGCTCAGGACAGGACCCGGCGGGGCAACACGCCAGCCGGGTGCCTGTCTAGAGGTAAGGGTGTCCAGAGACAGGGCCCTGGGTTGGGGGCGTTGTGGGGGGTGCGGAAGGGAGGAGCCAGGCAAGGAAGAGGGCGGGGCATGAAGAGGGGAGGAGCCAGGCCGGGAGGAGGGCGGGGCGCGACATACAGTGGCGGAGCCACGGCAGGAGGAGGGCGGGGCGGCACCTCACCTTCAGGTCCCGGTAGACCACGAAGCGGTTGTGCATGTGCTCCAGGCCCAGGATGATCTCGGCGGCGTAGAAACGCATGTCGGCCTCGGAGAAGACCCCGTGCTGGGACAGGTGGTAGTGCAGGTCCCCGCCTGAGGGAGGCAGCCCGCAGGGGGGGGAGGGGCGCTCAGCTCCCACCCCAGCCCCCAGCCCCGAGGTCCACCTGGGGCCAGGCCAGGCACTCACCGTTCATGAGATCCAGGATGAAGCTGAGCTTGTCCGGTGTGTGGAAGGCGTATGACATGCAGACGATGAACGGGCAGTCCTAGGAGGGGGTGGAAGAAGAGGTCAGCGCAGCCTGCACTTGGTTCGGAGCCGGGGCCGAGGTGGGGCGGGCTGCCGCTCACCCCGGTGCTGACGAGCGACAGCATGATGCGCTCATTCAGGGCCAGAGTCTCCCCTTGCTTCATCTTGATGCGCTTCTTGTCCAGACACTTCATGGCGTACCTGTGGGAGAGGGGCCGGTCCCTCAGTCGGTCCACTGGCACCTTCAGTGCAGGCCCAGGGGCGCAGTGGGGTGTGGGCGGTCCTCAGGGCGCCCCCGGGGGCCCTCCTCCCCCTCAGGTGTCCCACCCGAGGCAGTGGACCCGGTGCTCACATCTTGCCCGTGTCGGCCTTCCGGCAGCCGTAGACCTCACCAAAGCCACCTCGCCCGATGATGCGGTGCACACTGAAGTCGTTCATGGTCAGCTGCGGGGGTGGCAGCCGGGGGGTCACTGCAGGCTGCCCAGGCCCCAACCCGGGAGCAGCAGGGGGTTCCCCCAAGGCCCCTGACCCAGGGCCACCGTCACCCTTCCCAAGTGCCACCCTGCCTGGAACCATCTGCATTGGGGTTCCAGCACCAACCCCACAGCCGCCCCTGGGGGTTGAAGGTAGACTCCCCCCCGCCGCCCAGGGGCCCTGGGGAGGAGCAGCAGGGAGAGGGCTCTGCACGCCCACCCAACCCACTCACGTGGATGTTGAGCTCTACATTCTTCCACTGGCAAAATCGTGTGAATTTATCGCTGCAAGAGAAGAAAGAACCCAAGCTCAGCTGAGCCTTAGAAAGTGAGTGAAATTGATGCTGGGGGCAAGCTGGCCCCACCCACTGCTATTGCCTGGGCTCCCTCCCAAGCCTCAGGGTCCTCTTCCGGGCCTGCCAGGAAGAATGCCAGACCAGGCTGCCCCCACCCCCCTCCCGGCAATGCCAGCACTGTTATCGGTCTTTGGGTTTCTGCTTGGATCAGATAAACTTCAAGGTGAGATCTTCCCATCTGACCCCGACTTCCTGCTACCACATCCACAACTAGGCTCATCTCGTTTCCCTCCTCGCATACATCCAGTGACACACCACTCACTCCCGGTAAAGCCCCTATGCCATGGCTGGGCAGCTGGGACACATCAAGGAACACCTTCCAGGCTGGCCACAGGGAGCAGAGGAGTGGGCAGTGTGTCCTCCTGTGCCCATCCTTACCACCAGCCTGATATTTCTCATCCCCAGTGGGCCCAGCAAGGGGCTAGATATTCCATGGGGGGAAAGACACATGGCTGGTCCCTCGCTCCCTTTAGACATGGGTGGGCTTTGAGGTGCCTAGTGCTGAGAAGGGTGGGGCAGGAGTGGGGGAGTGGCGACATCTTAGGAGTCGCCGCACTGGGGTATAGACAGGTCCAGGTGCCCACACGCTGGGCACTGAAGCAGGCCGGCTGCTCTCCTCCAGGGCATCCGCACCCCTTCTCAGAGCGGCCTCTTCCCACCTTCTGCTCCTGCATGTGCCCCGCTCTCACCTCTCGATGAATTTCTGGAACACGTCTCCTCGGAGGTTCTGGCAAATTTCTTCAATATATGGCTAAGGGAGGGAGTGGGAGGTGGGTGACTGAGCCACAACAGGAGCCGACCAGGCTCCAGGACCTGTGCCGCCTGCGGGGGACCCCCGCTGGGCTGGGCGGGAGCAGGGACAAGCCAAGCACACACCTGGAAGAGATCCGGAGGCACCTGCTTCTTCACCAGATGGCCCTGGACGTGCTCGATGGCACTCTTCGAGAAAGGCTGGGGAAGGAGGGAAAGGCGAGTGACTTCTCCATGGGGCCAGCCCTCCCGTCCCCACGCCCAGGCCGGCACCCGGGCCCCAGGCACTCACATGTGAGCAGGCCAGCAGCTCCTTCATGATGTACGTGTCGAAGATCTCTCGGCTGCAGACCAGGCGCTCCTCCTCTGTCTCCAGCTTCTCGTATTTCTTGATCTAGAGGACAAGATCCCCACAGGTGAGCCCTGGCCCAGCGGGGCACGGGACTGTCTGACAGGTCCAATGAAAGCAGCCCAAGCCCCTCCCTTCCCCACGTGCAGCAGGGCCAGGCCAGCCCAGCCTCACCTCCTCGTAGAACTCCACCAAGGGCTTGGCCTCCTCCAGGTGCTTCAGGCAGAAGTCTCGGAAAAGCAGGTACCCTGAAAGGAAGTGTTTTGTGTCAGGCTGAGTCATAGCCCCACAGAGGCCGTGCCATCGTGGTGGTGGGTGTGGGCTTGGTGCTTCCTGGGCAGAACTGGCCAAGGAGGTGGCAGAGGTGGTCCCTGCCCCGGATGGAGGCTGGGCAAGGTGGCCTCGGAGGTCACCACCAACCAAAGAGACTCCTGGACCTTATACCCCCCGTCCATCATCAGGCTGGCTCTCACAGCTGCCACTTGAAACAGGTGGACAGGGGCGGCAGGTCCAGTGGGAGAAACCGAGGGAGACCTGTCAGGCAGGTGGTACATGGCAACCTGAGTAGAACTCAGGGCTCTTCTGCCCAGCGGCAGGTCCTGGGAAGGAAGGCCAGAGGGTGCAAGCAGAGGGCCCCAGAGAGCACAGCCTCTGGGGACAGGAGGGGATGAGACGGGCTGCAGGAAAGGTGGGCAGGAGACCCTGGAGGACTCAGGCCAGGGGCCAGGCCCCAGAGCAGCCCTGCAGGGCCAGCAGAAGGAAGGGTGGTCCCAACTCCCTGTAGCCCGACATGGGTGCCCAGGCTTAGCCGGGTGACTGTGCACACCTCTGGGGGCCCTATCCCCTCTGCCAGAGCTCTCGGCCACGGCTTCTGGTAAGGGCGGATGGGCCTTTTAACGGTGGACCTTGAGGAATGCGAGCCCTCGGCTTCCCAGTGGGTGAGGGGCTTTTCATCGCCACCACCGCACCTGGGCCTGTTGTCCAACAGTCTTGCGCAGTGGGGCTCCAGAATGCTAGCTCTCAGGTGAGGCTCAGAGAGGGGCAGCGATGTGCCCAAGGTCACACAGCCCAGGCAGGGGACCCATGCTGCAGGCTTCCTTGACACACAGACTCCCTAAGCCTGACCTCTGGGCCAGGCCACTCCCATTTCAGAGCCGAGGTCCCTTGTCCCGGAAAGGCCGAGTCAGAGTTATGTGTGGCCCGAGCCTGCTTCCCCGGGCCCCGCCGCCCCCTTCCCCGGGTGCCCACCTCTAAGGCCGGGGCCCTGGAGGAGGCAGCCCAGGGGCCTGCCAGCGCAGGTTGCTCACAAAGAGGGCCATGGGGGCGGGGGCGACCACAGCACGGCAGGCGCCACAGGAAGGGCCCCGCCCCTTCCTGTCAGTTCCACCAACGGCCCCAGCAGCTGTGCCTGCGCCAAGGGGAAGCTGCAACTCTCGAAAACAAAAACCCCAAAGGAGGAACTTCCCTGGCGGCCCTGGAAGACTGCTGGGCCCCCACCCCGCATCAGGGGCCTCCCGGAGCAACAGCCAGGGGCTGGGAGACGCTGGGTCCCGGCCCTGCCACCAGCAGCGGGGCTCGCTTGCTGCCCTGTGCTTCCCCCATGGTGGACGGGAGATCTCTTGGCAGAGAGGGGGGCACACAGCCTGGTCAGCTGGGGTGCCGCACAAAGGCGGCCCCAGGGGCCTCCTGCCCCCACCCCCTGGCCTGGCAGCCGGACCGGGAGGTGGGGTGGATGCTCAGGTTGGCAGAGCCCCCACCATACTCACCCAGCTTCTGGGAGAAGATCTTCTCAAAAGTCACCTCGCCCCGGTCCTCCAGGTACTTCTGCATGACGCTGCGGATGCTGGAAGACAGCGGGGGCGGGGGTGACCCAGAGCCCCCATGGCTCCTGCCAGGCCTGCTGGCCCTGCTCCCCTGGAGGGTGGCTGCTTCCTCCCCCGGAATCCGGAGTGGAGGGCACTGCCGGTGGGTGTCAAGCTCCCTTCCAGGAAGGCAGCCACCCTGTCGGACCTGACCGTGGGTCACACCAGTGGGACCCGAGGGAGCCTGTCTGCCCACCAAAGCTCCGTCTTCCAAAGCTAGGGTGACCAGCAGGTGGCTGCTCGGAAGTCTGGTCCCAGCCCTTCCTTGTGCTGGCTTCAGGGAGTTGGCCGAACCTCAAAAGCCAGGCCTCACCCATCAGCAGATGATGGATCACGAAAATACAGCCCATCCTCACAACGGGATACTGCTTAACCATGAAACGGAGTGAAAGGCTGGTATACGTGTGCCCCACGGTATGGACCGACCTCAGAGTGTTCCACCAAGTAACAGTCACCAAATCCCACACATTATATGATTCCATTTATACCACAAGTCCAGAAGGGGCAAATCTACAGACAGAAAGTAGATGAGTGAGTGTCAAAAGCTGGAGAAGAAAAGAGGAATAACTTCTAATGGGCCAGGGTTTCTTTATAAGGTGATGGAAATGTTCTGGAGTTAGGCGGTGATGAGGGTTGCACGACACGGTAAATGTACTGAAATCCACTGACTTCAGCACTTCAGCATGATGAATTTTCTGTCATGTAGATTATATTTCAATATTGGGGGGAAAAAAAAAAAAGTCAGGCCTCAGCTCCCTTGTCCCTAATATCTAAAGTAAGACCCCTGGCCCTGAGCTGCCTCCAGGGCAGCGGAGGAGGGGGGCTGCCCCTGTGACCGCGGAAGCCCAGGTTATCACACTCTCCGCCCCCGGTTATCTCACCCCCAACACCGAGCGCTCTGGGAAAGTCACACCTGACCAGGCTTCATGCCTCAGTGGCAGCTTGGTCTCCCCTCCTCTCCTTTCCTGGGCCACCTGCCGTCCCGCCCAGCCACTGGCTGCGGTCCCACCTAGCTCTCGACATGTTCACAGGGCCTCAGGATATGGGGGGCCATCAGCAGGTCACAGGTGAAAAGGACGCTGTGTGCCCACGTCTCCGTATCCCTGCCTGTCTCGTGGAGTCCAGCACAGGGCCCTGCTGCCCACCACCTGCCGGAAGGCGCCATGCAGCCCTGCCCCCCGGGGAGGCCCACCCAGGGCACTGGTCCTGCATCTGTGATTCCATGAAATTAGACAACATGAGACAAACTGCGTGGGGCCCAGTCGGTTGGAGGAGACTCAGGCAGGAAAGAACGTTCTAGGCCATTGGAGAGGTCGCGTGGAGGAGGCGGAACCTCACTGGGTTCCTCAAATGCAAACAGAATGTGGACAGGTGGCGAAGCCCAGGGCAGGTGGTGGATGTGGGGACAGGCACGGGAGGCCTGGCCCGGGATGAGCCACTGGGCAGGGAGGAGGCTCAACAGACCACACTTGGGAAGCTCGGTTGGGCGGCGGGTGAGTGGACGGGCTCTGTTGGAGGTACCACGGGGGGAAGCCCAGGTATCTGATGACACGGGGCCAGGAAGGAGGGTTGAAACCAGCTGGGGTGGGAGGAGGCTGGGGCTGGCGGATAGACGGATGGACAGAACTGACAAGACCAGCTGGGGTTTTCGAGGCCCCATCAGAGAGGGGGCCTGAGGTCAGAAGGCCAGCATAACCAGCAGACCTTGCCCAGGCCCTAGCCCTAACCTAGGTTCGCAGGTGGGGCGACTCCTGCCCTTCCCTTCTGAGGGGGTCAGGGTGGAGGTCCAGCCCTGACCTGGCCAGGCCCTTGCCTGCACTCGAGCCACCCAAGGCAATGCGGGCACACACAGAACCACTGTGAGCACAGGCCTGGAGCCGCAATCCTAGGAGCTCGGAGGCCCTGTGACCCTCCCTGAGAACTGTCTCCACCAGGAGAGCAGGGTGCCGATGACCCAGACGGCCCTCTGTGTCCCCATCCTGTACTCCGACGGACAAGAGCCCCAGCTGAGGGCCAGGGGCCCAGTGGCCCTGAGCTACCACTTCAGAGCCGGTTCCGTCCCAGAAAGCGAGGACACCCTCCACGGCCGTGGGGACTCCAAGGCTGGGCAGTGGCCCTGAGCCAGGCTGGCACAGCCTCCCTCCTGGGGGCCACATACCTACTCACAGTCACCACCAGCCTCCTCCAAGAACACGGCTCCCTGGTCCTGTGGGACTTGCAGGGACTCAGGAAGCGAGACCTGACCCCAAAAGCCCCCCAAGCACTTAACACACATCAGGAGTTTAAAAATCTGTGACACTGAGCAAGATCCAGCCCCTGCCCTGGGCCTGCAAACTAGAGATGGGAGCCCAGGGAGGCTGCGGGCCGCAGCGTGCGCCCATCCCTTCGGGCCCCCAGCCTGGCGGAGGGCAGCTCAGGGCCTCCCATTTGGACGAGGACACAGGCTGGGCGATGTGCTGGCCGGAGCACAGCAGGGGGGCCCAGTCCAAGGTAACGGAGGCTCAGCAGGTCCACGAGACCAAGCAGCCAGGAGGTAGGGGTGTGTGGCCCCGGGGATCCCACGGGGGCCAGATTTCTCCTGGGAGGCGGACAGGAGGGCTGGGCCCTCAACCGCTCTGCGGTTCAGCTCCTGGGTCTCTGTGTCCACATCCCATTCCTGGGTTTCAGGACCTCTTGGTCTATGGAAGGGGATGGTAACGAGCAAGAAAGACGTATCACAGAATGTTGATCCTCCATGGAGGGGGACGGTCAGAGGGGTGGTCAGGGGCATGTCCAGAGACAGGTAGGTGTGGGTGACAGGCAGAGCGACACCAGCCTATCAGATGACCCCATGGGGCAGCTGGGTACGGCCTCTGCAACAGTCACGGGGAAGCTCCTCCCCACCCCCCAGGAACCAGCAGGACTGGCCCAGGCTCAGCAAAGGTGGCACACGATGGGAATGCCCAGCTGGGAGCAGGGCCTCCACTTCCCTCTGCGGGGCCCTGTAGGCTGGACACACCAAGGCCAGGGAAACAGGCTCTCCAAGGGTCTGCCTGAGAGCCAGCGGAGCCAGCAGCTCTTCTCTGGGCACCATGCCGGGCACAGACCTCCTCCTCCCTCCCAGGGGCTCTGCCTGCTGCCGGCTGGGCCTCGGGCACAGCAAGCTACACCCCGCCTCCCTCAGAAGACCGCACAGAGTGGATGGCCACAGCATTCTTCCCAGCCCGCAGCACTTCACTTTCTTCCTTAAAAAGAAAAAAATGTTTTCTAAATAAAATAAACAACCCCCCAGCCCTAACCCAAA
Source organism: Bos javanicus (assembly GCF_032452875.1). NCBI lineage: Eukaryota > Metazoa > Chordata > Mammalia > Artiodactyla > Bovidae > Bos > Bos javanicus. The sequence goes on along the minus strand of NC_083896.1, from coordinate 45,590,092 downwards.
CCAAACACGAGGTCAACCTCGGCAGTCCTTGAAGGGGAGGCCTCCAGGCGGCAACGTTAGGGTTTCCTGTCTGTTCCCACGGGGCTGGGGCCCAGGGAGCTGGCAGGTTAGGAAAGCGTGTCGTGGAGGACGCTCCTGCCAGGGTGGCAAGTACAGGCTGGCACGGGAGGTGGTGGCAGCCTCCTGGGCTGGGTCACCTTTGTTTCCTACCCCCGCGCCCTGATACTGGCAGAGTCTGAGTGGCGATGGGCCCACAGCAGCATTCCTGACCCCACCCAGGTCAATGACTCTGATATCCAGGAGCATGCGGGCCCCCAGATGGACGTCAGACTGTCAGGGGAGCCCCGTGCCTGCATCATTCCTCCGTCCCTGCCCCCGAAGGACCCTCCGCCTCCCAGCCTCTGGGGGGAAGGGGCTCGGCCGCCCTGGTTCCTGCAGTTGCCTGGTGTCCAGGCTTGGGCTTCAAATGGCTCTTCCTTCCCCCCTCCCAGAGGCCAGGCCAAGTTACAGACTTTAAATGTCCAGCTTCCCCATTGTAAAATGAGGATGTTAACAAACGCTGAATCGCCAGCACTGAGCTGACCGCTGAGAAAGGCAGAGAGTGCACGGCGATAGGAGAACGCGGCCTATCGCGTCGGGCCTCCTTCTCCTGGCGGGAGCCCCCCTTCTAGAATCTGATCACAGCTGCCACGTCCTCAGGGAGTGGGGCTACAAAGGGACCCTTCCCCAGGGCTGCGCCTGTGAGCCTCTCCCCGAGCCTGAAGGGCTAGAACTCCACTCTGCTCACAGACCAGCCCGGGGAGCCCCGTGGGCAGAGCCCAATACCTGCCCTGCCAGGAGCAAGGGCCCCTGGGTAGGAGCTGCCTGGAGGCCGGGGAGACAGCACTTCCGGCCCCCCACCCCAGCACGGGCTGGGGTGATGGGGCGGCAGGGTGAGGGCTGAGCGGGAGAGCTTCCGGCACTTTCTGGCACCACGTGGTTCAAGGGGAGAGCTAAGTCCCTCGCTCTGTGGCACGGTGGCCTCCCAGATGACGCCCACTCGGTCACAGACCGCAGCCTTTGTGGATGGGGAGGGACCTCAGGGTCAGGAGCAAACATGCTCATCTTGATGGTGAGGAAATCGAGGACAGAAGAAGCTGAGAAGCAGCACACCCTGAGTCCCAACCAAGCCAGTGGCAAGAAAATGTCCAGTCCCCGCCTGAGAAAGGGGCCCCCACCAGGCGGGGGCCTCCCCCAGCCTCTTTGGGAGAGCTGGGTGCAGGGTCCCAGGGGACCCTGGATTTGTATCCTGGCTGTGGGTGCCGATCAGGCTGGGGCAGCCCCAGCTGGCACGTGGCAGGGCCAGGGGCCATGGTTCCTGTGCTTCTGGGTGACAGCATGCTAGAGCCACGGTGCAAGCTGGCCTGGGGGCTCTGCACTCGGGGGCAGCCACGCCAGGAAGCAACACGCTCTGGGAGAGACGGCAGGCAAGCCAGCAGACCAGAGGTTGTCGCCACGGCCGGGGCACTCCTCTGGGGCACTTCCAGGAAACCTGGCACCATGGTGCCAACCGGTATGAGGAAGTCCTCGGGGGCTTCTGATGAATATTGCTCAATGACTCTCCTCAGGGCTGACAGCATCCTCAGAGCTCGAGGAAGGACCGCATACCAAATGAGAAACAGCGGCCGAATCGGCCAGCTCTGGACAAGTCCGGGGCCAGGGAAGAGAAATGACACCATGCGGCACCGCACCCACGAGCCCACCGAGGCATGGCGGCCACAAAGTGACGGCTCGCGGGAAAAGACGCTCCGGTGGCCTTGTCGCACCCCGCTGCTCACTGCTCTCGGCCCGTGACAACAAACCCGGAACAACTTCCAGGGCTCCCTGCCCTGCACTCCCAGGAAGAGAGCTATCTGGAACCCCAAACCCAGAATGGCCTCCCTGCTCAGAGAACAGAGCAGCAGACACGTCAGCATCAGAAAACCCACTTCGGAAACCCTGCTTTTCAGCCAGTCGAGACACTACCCTGCCTGTTAGCAGCGATGCAGAGGGCAGGTTACTGTCTTAGAAAAGTCTGCAGCCAAACGCCTCATTTTTTAGTATCTCCTGTTTGAAACGGATGAGGGATAACTTGAGTATAACTCTGTCTTCTGTGATCAGCAGAGGACATTGGTCCCTTGGGACCACGGGGAAAAAAGAAGGGCAGGTGTGGGACTTCCCCAGTGGCCCAGGGGTTGAGATTCTGCACGCTCAACGCAGAGGGGCCCAGGTTCGATCCCTGGTCAGGGAACTAGATCTTACATGCAGCAACAAAGATTCCTCGTGTGCTAACTAAGACCCAGTGCAGTCAAAAATAATAGTAATAATAAGGGCAGGTGTGATGGAGGTTGTGTGTTCTTCAAAGCCTCTCAGGTCCTCTTGGCTTCTGCTGTCTGTTCCAAGGCAGGAACATAATATCCTGGAGGCTCCAGCTGTGTGCACACAGCCCGACCCCTCTGCACAGCCTCCCCAGGTGCCCACGGCGGGCAGGAAACGCCGCCCCAGACTGTGCCTACACCTGACGTCACCAGGAGTTTACTACTAAGGACTGATCGTGCATTAATAGGGCACGTTATTCCTGGCTTGACAGAGCCCAGATTCCCCGGCACAGATTCCAACCTGTCAAGCTCACGCTCCCTTCGAATCCATTTACTGAGAGACGGCAGGCGGGCGAGCAACTTAATGGCAAAAACGTGAAACCCTATGATCTGGAAAGGAGAACAGATGGGGAAAGAGGTCCTGGAGACCCATTCCTGGGGAGAGTGGGGGTGGGGGTGGGGGGGAGCTTCGAATACCTGGAGGGGATGAGTGCCCTAAAAGATAATCTTGTTTTCGGAGGCGGGGGACGGCTGGAGGCAGAGGAATAGGGTGGGAAAATGCTGCTACTGGAGCGGAACGTTCTGGGTAAGGGATAAAGGATGCAAGCAGCAGGGTTTCTGCTGGTGATGGAGAAGCGGAGGGAGAAGGAAGCAAGAGACCACTGCCTGCGCTTCTTCCCTCCGCAGACCAAGGGCAGGAAGTCCTGGGAGCAAAGAGTTAACAGGAACGAAGAAGCAGTGGAGGAAGAGCCGCCGGTCTGGGAGACAGGGAAGCCAGAAAAGGGCAGGAAGAAGGAAATTCATGGCGGGGGGAGGGACCAGGAAAGAAAGAGGCAAGAGAAGGAGAGGCTGCAAGAGGCACCCGGCTCTGACATCTGCCACTGGGGCTGCTGCAGTCACCAGGGAGAGCTGGGCATCTCCCGGGACCGCCCAGGCCGGTCTCCTCTGCCAGGAGCCCGGAGATTAATTACATGAGGCCTCCGTGGTCATATTAAGCAAATGACGATCATTGCGGGACCGTGGCCGCTGCTGGGAAAGGCAGACAGCAGCTTCTCTGGAGAGCGGCACTCACCACAGACCCTGAGAGCCGAAGGCGCATGGGGGGGTGTGTGTGTTGGGGGGTCCATCGGTCAAGGGCAGCCCCCTCATTGGACCGAGGTGGAAACTGAGGCAGGCTCGGCCAGGATAAGGGGTATCCCTAGGGCCCAGGTGAGCTGGCACTGCAGCGTGATTAGAAGCCGGGTCTCCGGACTCCTGCCACACAGCTGCCTCCCTCTGCCAGAAGGGCGAGAAATGAGTCTGTCTCCTTTGGATTCTATAGAGTGACAGAAGGGGAGGCCCCTGTGCCAACTCGAAGTGGCCCTGTGCCCAACAGCTCCTGTTCCCCAGCCCTGAGAAGTCAGAGCTGTGAGCCAGCGCAGCTCCCAGCCAAGCCACAACCCAGGCACCAGCCACAGGGAGGCTGCCAAGATGGACCACCCCAAGGTAGAAACAGCTCCAAATGGCACCTTGTCCTAGGGAAACCATGGCCTTCCTCCCTGACCCCAACATCATGGCTGAGGGGAAGATGTGACCCCAGGCGGGGAGGGGGCTGGGCCCTGTGAACCAAGACAGCTGATGGCGCAGGGTCTGCCCCGTGGCTTCCAGGCCACCCTCCCTGGGCATGGGGGGCCAGCTGGCACACATTCCTCAAGAGAAGGACCAGGGTGAGCGCAGAGGTCCGGAAGGGAGTGTGGAAGACAGGAAGCACAGCGGGGAAAGAGCACCTGGGAGCCCGGAGACCCCAAATTCAAACACCACCTCGCCTCTGCAACCAAGTCTCTTCCCCTCTCCGAGCCTCAGATGCTTCGACTTATTAAGTGGGAAAATACCACCTGCCGTGCCCGTTTCCTATGGTTGTGAAAAGGATAAAACGGGGTACAAAGCACTTTGCAAACTGGCAACTGTAAGATACAGTCAGAACAATCTTCAGGGCAAGAGGCATCAGCCCCAGGGGGTGTGCAGAGCATAAGGCAAAGGGCTGCGTACCCTCCGAGGTGGGAAGTGTGGATTCCCAGACCCTGCCCAGCCTCAGCTCACGGCGAGGGCCCCGAGTGCATCTCTCAGGTGCCGGCCATCCACCCAAGGTCGCGCCGCCAGATGGCGACCCTACCTGAGGACCCCTGACCCCTGGCTCTCGGCCTCCTGCTGCTCCCCTCAACCTCACAGCCCCCTGCTTTCAGACACCACGCGGTCCTGCTATTTCTTGAGCAACTACTACATGTAAGACATGCCCTTGCCGACCTCACGGGCTGGTTTTTTGGATCGGCTGAGATGACAGATGTCAGAAATAAATAAATTATCATGATTTCCACCACTACTCCTTTCAACGCGGTCGATATCAAGGGTGTAATGGGGACAGAAAAAGAGGAACATCTTGTTTCTCAGGGTTCTAACACCTGCAGAGCCAAGCCAAGGCGGGGCCCCACCGCCAGCAATGCATTCTGGGGCGAGATTACCCAAACGCAGAGAGTTCCAGAAAAAGCCCCGCCTCACGCTTTGCTGAAGTCCAACCTGCTGGAGGGTCTCGAGGCCGTGGCCACCAAGGAGAGCTGCTGGGCGCCCCAGAGGCCAACTCCCCCATTTCCTCCCTCGTGGCTTTGTCATTTCTGAACTCATTTTTGTTCTAACTGTCGCTGCTCCCCGGACAGCCCCCGGCTGGCAGTCAGTCTGGTTCCTGTTTTGAGAAATCTGATTGCAAATGTCTTAGAAAAAAGGGCCCTAACAGCCTTTGCAAAACGCAGACCAATTTTCCTCTCCCAGGCCTGGTGTTCAGTCAATCCGAAACCCAGTGAACGGGCAGGAGAAAAGCACTGGAGACGTTGGCCCGGTACCCACCCCTCCCAAGCCCGTTTGGGCCCCGCTTCACTCAGAATGCCACAGAGTCACAGCCGTTATTTCACACCATCCACATTTCACAGATGAGAAAACTGAGGCCCAGAAATGGGAAGGGACTTGCCCACAGTCACATAAGACCAGGACGGCTAGGATGCGCCCAGGGTCCTGGCTGGCAGGGCATATGGCTCTTCAGGCAGAATGGCCAGGCCCGGGCTCAGGCTAGAGTGGTGGACCCAACGTGGAACCACAAGCCAGAAGCCCTGATTCTGGTGGCCAGCACCACCCTGGCTTACCTGTGACACTGGGCAGGCCACTCATGTCTGGGCCTTCAGCTTCCCTTTCTGTTCCATGGTGACAAAACCACCCCTGACCGACTGGTCCCCTGGGTTGTTGCGAGGCTCAAGGGATGGGAAAATACTCTCGAAGCCATAACATGCTGGACAGCCTCAGCTACCGTCCCTACGCTGTCCACTCCTGCGCCTAAACCCTGAGCAGGTGAAACTTGGGTATCAGGTCAGTTATCTCACAGAGAGGAGACAGCTGTGATCCAGCTGCTGCAGGCGTGCTGGGACATCCCCTGGCAAGCAGCACCCCTGGGGTACCACAGGCAGGACTCTTGCCAGAAGAGGAATTCCAGGGGAGAGGGACAGAGCCATGGGGTGCACACTGGACCCTGCTCCCCACCGCTCCCCCAGTCCCCAGAGTACTCTCAATTCCCACCCCAAGCCCGCGGGAAGACCGAGGAAGATCCCCGGAAGACTGGTCTGCCCCAAACCTCACAGAAGGGTCCACCCGAGGGGGCCAGGGTGGGGGCCGGTGGAACCCCAAAGGGGGTGGTGCTGGGAGTCGGGGCAGCGACAGGATGGACGACACAGTCGGGCTCCGGGAGATGGGCAGGCAGAGGCGGGGGACTCCGCGGTGGGAAGGGGGTACCCTGGGCTATCCGGAGGAGGATGAAGGGGGTGCACGGCGCCCCCGGGGAAGAAGGCAGGAGCCAGAGGGCTGAAGGAGAAGGGGGCCAGGCGGAGTGTGTGAAGCGAAAGGGAGGCAGGCAGAGCCGGCCCGGGGGCACCGGGCGGGTCGGGGAGCCCGCGCAGCCGGAAAGCCCCCGCGCTGGGGCGCCCCGGATGTTCAGGTGCACAGGGCCGGGGGCGCCGGGGTCCGGCCAGGGCTGCCGGACGCCGGCGCTGCGCGGGGCTGAGGGGATCGCGGGGCCAGCGCCCGGGCGGCCGGGGCGCGGGGCCGGCGCGCGGGGCTGCGGCGTCCGCCTCACCTGGGCTCGGGCAGCAGGATCTTCTTGCTGGCGCGCGCCGCCGGCGTGGCCTTGCTCTTCTCCATGGCCATCAGGTAGCTCACGTCGGCCAGCACCGCCTCCAGGTCCGCCATCTTGGCGGCGGCGGCGGCCTCTCCCGCCGCTCGGCTCCGCTCCGCTCCGCTCGGCGCGCTCGGCCCGGCCCGGCCGCTCCGTCGGCCTCGGGCGCCGCCGCCCGCCCGGCCCCGCTCGGCGCCCGCGGCTCCGCTCGGCGCGGCTCACAGGCGGTGCCGCCCCATGGCGCCGGCTCGGGCCCGGCCCCGGCTCGCTCGGCTCCCGCCGGGACTGCAGTCGGGCCGCCGCCGCCGCCGCCCGCCGCCGCCCGCGCCCCGGAGCCGCCGCCGCCGCCGCCGCCTCCGGCCCCGCCTGCCGCGCACAGCGCCAGCGAGCCCGCGAGGGGCCGGCCGGGCGGGCGGCGGCGCCCCCTGGAGGCAGCGGGGCTGGACCGAGCCTGACCCCCGCGGCCACCCCGGCCTCGACTCTCCGCCTACGGCCCCCACCGGCCATGACCTGTCCCCTGACCTGGGACACGACAGGGCCCCTCGCCAGCAGAAGACCCTAGACCAGACATTGACCACGACTCGGGGCACAATTCGGGTCTCAGACGCCACGATAGACCACTGCCGGGACCCCTGACTTGGAATTGCAGAATGTGACCCCAGGGGCCACTATAGACCACGGCAAGGACCCCAGACTGGCATTGCAGAATGTGTTCCCAGGGACGTGGATCTCAGACTTTAGCTATAACCCCTGACCCCTGACCTTGGACACAGTCAGAAACCTGACACCAGACCCGATCACATTCCTGACCCCAGACTCCAAATAGGACCCCCAGAACTAGACCTTGGATCATCATCTCAGACTGACCATGACCTCAGGTCATCATTCTGGACCCAACCCCCTTCACACCCAGACCCTGACGCTGACCCTTGACCCACTACAGGACCCCAGATCCAGATTTGGGGCCAGGACCTCAAACACTGATCCCAACCACAGACCATGACCTTGATCCCAGCTTGGTTGCTGAGCCCAACCTTGATTCCACCCCCGACTTAGACCACTATCATGACTCCAAACCCTGGACTTGGGGGCAGAGCCTGGGCCTGGACTTGGACCAGACCAGGGTTCTGGACCCAAAAATTTGGGACACGAACCCAGGACCAAGACACCCAACCAAGACTCAAACTGGACCTAGAGCCCTTAACAGGTTGTCATGAACCTGGGACCTGATGACTGGCATCAGACTCCAGACTTACCCTAGTCCAATCCCCACTCCTGCTCCAGACCCAATCCAGGCCCCAGGACTCCCACTCAGGACTGAGGACCGTGCACCAAAAACCCCCTTCCTGGGTCAGAATCATGATTCCACAAAGCAGGATCCAACTTCTCTCAGCCTTGCGGGGAGGGGAGCGGGTCATGGGGGTCACTGGACTGCCTGGCAAGGGAAATTTACTCTGATGAGACTGCATGGTGGAGGTGGAGAGGATCCATGTATCACAAAGCAGCACCCGTATCTCAGTGTGCTGCTCTTAAGAGCATCTCTGTTTTCCAAGGTGACAAGATTCCCTCCCAGTCCTGGGCCCATGGAGCCAAAGCCTCATGCCAGTTTGTGGGTCAGTAACCAGGACCTTTTTGCAAAGCCTAGGATTCTCCACCACCTTTGTCATGGGCACTTCTCAGCCTATCTTTTGAGATCAGCCTCGGCAGAGCCTGGAACCAGAACGCATCAGTCAGGATGGTGAGGTCCCCTTCTCAGTGGGTGACGCCACCATCCACCCAGACGCTCAAGCCCGAACTCCAGGCATTACCCTTGGCTCCTCTGTCTCCCCATGCCCTAATCTATCACCATATCCTCTCATCTGGCCTCCTGAGAATTTTCTTAAACCTGTCTGCTTCTGAGGATTCCCAGGGCTCCTGCCTGAATACAGGCCTTGACCAGAGATGCCTCCCTCGAATCTCGATCTGATAGATTTACTGTCTACTTAGCACTGAGAAGCAGTGCTCCAGGGCTTCTGGGGATGCTGGGAGTGGGGAATTCAGAGGGGGGGCTCCCCCCCCGCCCCACTCTCCGAAAGCAAATCACGTAAGCAAGTTCCTTAACCTGCAAGTCAAACTCTTGGGTGACTGAGTCGTGCTCCCCTCTCAGGCCAGGGTTGCCATCATCCCCTAAGCCCGAGGTACCCCCTGCCATTAGCTGATCCATCAGCTTTTACCCCTGTGTCTTTGTCTCTCCCTCTGTCTCGAAGCCCTCTGCGTGTCCTCTTCCCTGGCTAACTCCGGCTTACCCTTTAAGACCCACCTCCTCCAGGCCACCGTCCCCAGTCCCCTTGCTCCCAATTGTGTACATCTCCAGTTCTGCACTTGGTACCTGCTCCCTGATTTGAAAACATCATCAATTGCAAGATGCACGTCATTCAAGTTTTTTGACGGGGAGGGGTGGGATGTGTGTGTCTGTTGTTGTTTAGTCGCTCAGTCATGTCCAACTCTTTGCGACCCCATGGACTGCAGCACGCCAGGCTTCTCTGTCCTTCAGTAGCTCCCAGAGCTTGCTCAAAACTCAGGTCCATTGAATCAGTCCATGAAGCTTTATTCAATATTTGCATCCACTGGGAAATGCCTCCTGCCGTTCACACCTCCTCTCACTGAAACCAGTGCTCCCAGTTTACTTCTTGCCCCCCAGAGCCCACCATGAGACCTGACACAGAAAGATAAAGTCAACATTTGATGGGTGAATGAGTGACTGAGTGAACGAGCCCCACAGCCCAAGGTGGCACATGGTGTCTGGGGTAGAAGATGGCCAGAGTAATAGGAGGATATGACGGAAGGCCTCCGACCTCTTCTCCTTCTGCCTCTCCGAAACTCTTCGGCACTCTAACTACAGTCACTCACTGGCCTGGGGTTTCTGGAACAGCTCCTATTTTAAAACTTCTGTCCAGTGAACTCATTAGGCCAGAGTCTCTGTGAATTCTGAAAAGCCCCCCATCCTGCTCCCAGAAGAGGCCCAACCTCCTCCACACCACCTGCAAACCCAGAAAGCCCTTCCCACCCACTGCTCAACCTGCAACCCAGGCAGGCCTGAAGCCAGGATTGAGAGAGAGAGAGCCGCCAGGGCCCTCTCCTCACTGATTCCTGGGACCCTGGAAAGCAGCTCCTGGAAGCCTTGGCCTGGGGAGGCTGTGTTTTGGATGGTGCTGCCCTCTGGTGGTTGAGGGGAGGTCGATTGTCAACTTGCCTTTTCAGGCTGGCTTCAGTCTTTCTCAACCAGCCTTTGTCTGGTGCCTAGACGGTGCCAGCCGGTGGCTGGGGTGCTGGGAGTGAACGAGGAGTGGAATCCCATCTCCACCCAGCTGGCAGGCCTGCAGATACAGCCATACCTGGCATCTCCCCTGGATGACTAATGTGTGTTGCAAACTTAACATGTCCCACGCTGAGCTCTCGCTCCCACCACCCTGCCCAGTCCAACCTGCTCCTCTCCCGGCTCCCCTTCTCAGCCACAGCTCCTTCACTTTTCAAAAGCCCAGGAGTCATCCTCCATTCCTCTCTTCCCTCACCTGCTCCTGTGCCCCCTCTCCCAGCTGTCATCCAGCTTGTCCCATTGACTACTGATGTGTCTGTCTCCAAAGTATTGTTGTTTAGTTGCTGAGTCGTGTCCAACTCTGTGACCCCATGGACTGCAGCACGCCAGGCTCCTCTGTCCTTCTCTATCTCCCCAAGTTTTCTCAGACTCATGTCCTTTGAGTTGGTGATGCCATCCAACCATCTAGTCCTCTGTTGCCATCTCCTCCTGCCTTCAGTCTTTCCCAGCATCAGTGTCTTTTTCAGTGAGTCAGCTCTTCGCATCAAGTGGCCGAAGTATTGGAGCTCCAGCTTCAGCATCAGTCCTTCCAATGAATACTCAGGGTTGATCTCCTTTAGGATTGACTGGTTTGATCTTCTTGCTGTCCAAGGGACTCTCAAGAATCTTCTCCAGCACAAAGGTATTGATACATCCCAAATCCTTCCACTGTGCCCTGCTAAACCCGATCTGAGTCCCATCACCTCCTGCCTGGCATTGATGCCTGCACCAGCCTCCACCCTGCCACTCCTCTAGCCGGAGTCTTTTACAGAGTCTTCACAGGCCTAAATGTAACCCCATCTCCAATGACCACCCCTGCACTTAGGAAACCTACCCTTTTCTGTGGCCCGTGAGACTTACAGTTTGGCCCCTGCCCATCGCTCTAACTCAATCCCCCTACCCCTCCCTGTGCCCTTTAGTCTCCAGTCTCTCTGATCTTCCTTCTGACACTACAACTAGCCAAGTTCATTTCTACCTCTGGGGTGCTGACTTTATAATTCCCCTTGCCTGGAATGACTTCCTTTTCACTTCCTTCCCATAAGGCAGATTCCTGCTCGCCCTGCATCCCATGGGTGGAAAGGTTCCTGTTCAGAGGGCTCTCCCTGGTGCCCCTGTCTGGTGTGGTCACTGCTGCATTCCTCACATTGGATGCCAAGTTAGGGCCATAGAAACAGAACTCAGGTCTGGAGAGGAAGAAGGCCCCCTCCAATTAACCTGGCAAGAGGATATGGGAGGAGGTGGCAGGCTCAGGAAAAGAGGAAGAGTTGGCGAAGGTCTTGAACTTGACATGGTCTGCACATGAGCAGGAGTGAGGTTGGGGGTGAGGACTGGCATGTGCCAAGGCCCAGGAACGCAGGTTTCCTCTTGCTGGGGCTTCACCTCTGTCTCCATCCTGGGCTTTGAAGAGCCAGGAGGATGAACTTGAGGGTGTCTCAATCCATACAGCTCACCGGGGGTGAGCAGACTTGACTGGGAGAAACTCCTGCTTAATGTGGGCAGCGACCTCTCTGATGTCCGGGGCCCACATGGTGCCAGGCTTTGGCTGGGAGGCTGGGACTCCACCTCGTTTACTCAGTCACTCGTCCAACAGTGTACCTGAGCTCCTACTACATGCCAGGCCCTGGTGCTTGGCCTTGGGCATCCAACATAGGAGAGACGGCGAATCTATGGGCAAAGCATACATAATAATAAACACTGACGCTTCCTGGGTTCTCTCCATGTGCAGGCCACTGTTCCTAGAACCCAGATGATCTCATTTAATACTCAAAACATCCTTATGAGGCAAGTGACAAGTTATCGTTAGGGCCGGGAGCCTGCTCGGGTGAAGTCGGGGAAAACTCTTGAGGACTGGCATTTCCGCCAAGGACACAGGCCTTGTGCTCCCTCCTGCACAGTCCAAGGGCCTTTGATAGCCCACAACTCTGTGCCAGGCTTCCAGGCCGCTGCTTCGCCCGACCAGAGGAGCAGCGCCTCTCCCTGGAACCCTCCGGAAAGTCACAAGTCCCCACGCCGCCTGGGGCCGCAGTCTCCCTTTTCCGCCTTGGAGCCTCAGCGCGACATGGCCCCGCCTCTGGATCCGGCCCCGCCCCGCCCAGGCTCCGCCCCACCCCGCCCCGCTCCTCCCACAGGGCCCTCTTGGAGCTGTCCCCAGTGCGCATGCGCCTCGTCTTCCGCGACTCAGGCTTAGTCGTGCTGAGCTCCTACTGCTTGTCTGCGCCTTGACCTTTGAGCGTCTCAGTCGAGGTCTCGTAGGCCCCTCCGGCCCCGCTGTATCCTCTGGTACTTGCCTGTCAGGGAAAGGGAGGATGGGTGTGGAAAAGCCGCTTGCTGGGTGCTTTAGATAAAGTTACTTGACCTCTCTGAGCCCTGCCTTTCTCTTCTGTACCCCAGCCTGGCCTCACTGAATTGTTTTGAGGGTAAATGAAGATGTATATGCAGTGGTGGGTGGGCTGAGGAGATGTCTTTCTGAACGGTCACTGGTAACACATCCTGAGGACCTTGGAGCCCACTTGTGTGTCTCCCTCTCAGCGTCCTCCATGGTCTTTCTCTCCTTTCATTTCTCTTCTCCCCTCCCAGGTTCTTTGCCTCTTTCTCTGCCTTCCCTTTTCTGGATCTTTCAGGGTTTTTCTCTCTGGGTCTGGATCTCTCTGCCTCTCCACCTGTCTTGCCCTCCTGGCGCTGCCATGGCACAGTCTGGAAGCACAACAGCTTTCTGGCCCCTTGTCGCTCTCTGGCGTGGGGCAGGTTTAGGGGACAGAAGGCTAGGCTGAGGGCAACTGCAGGTGCTCCCGGACCTTGGGTGTCTGCTCTATTTCCTGCCCATACATTGGTGTCAGCGCTGAGGGTTCGTTTCTGGTCTGGGCCTCTGGAAGGTGGGGAGGTAGGGTGACTCTCCCCAGCAAGTGCCAGGCCTGCTCTGCTGGTGGCCACCCGAATGGCACTTAGCACAGAACTGCCTGGGAGGGCTAGAGGAGCTGGAATTGGCCTTCTCCCCAGGTCTAGCTACCTCATTTGTGGGGTCCACTGCAAATAAAGTGCACAGCCCCTTTTTCAAAAATTAAGAATTTCAAGGGACTTCCTTGGTGGCCCAACGGCTAAGACTTCGCGCTCCCAATGCAGGGGGCCCGGGTTTGATCCCTGGTCCGGGAACTAGATCCCACATGCAGCAACTAAGAAAGAGTTGACATGGGACAACTAAAAAAGATCTCACATGTTGCAACAATGATCGAAGATCCTGAGTGCAGCAACTAAGACTGGCACAGCCAAACTAAAAAAAAAAAAAAAGAATTTCAAGATGGTGACAAGAGCACATTAAACCCCGTGTGGGATCCCTCTGAGGGCAGGGCCCCATGTGACTGCATGGATCACTCACCCATGATATCAGTCCTGCTTCCTTTTCCTATAAATCCACCTTTCATTGTGCTCAGGAGCAGATGGAGGGGAAGCCAAGCTAGCTAAGTCTAGCCCCACCCTCAAGGAGTTCAGAGTGCCATGGGAGGGGCTGTGGGCACACACCCGGCCTGGCTGCTCAGCAGGCATGAGAGACTGGGGGGCAGGGGGGGAAGGCCCAAGTTCCGGAGTCCTTGGCCCAGTGTTCATGTATGTCCCAGCTTTGCCTTCACTTCCTCTCTCAGCCTGGGCTGTGTTATCTGTAGAGTGAAGCCACCTGCCCACTCCCTTCCTTGGGTGGAGTTTGAGTGTGAAATGCCATTGCTTGTACACAGAGGCTAGGAAGTGAGGTGGATAGGACTGACTCTGCAGCCAGTCTCCAGGTTTTACTAGCCAAGACACTTCAGGCCAATGTCCATAAACTGGTTTCTCATCTTTAAAATGAGGGTAGGGCTTCCCTGCTGGTTCAGTGGTAAAGAATCCACCTGCTAATGCAGGTTTGATCCCTGATCCGGGAGGATCCCACATGCCGTGAAGCGACTAAGCTTGAGTGCCCCAAGTATTGAGCCTGTGCTGTGGAGCCCACGTGCTCCACAAGAGAAACCCTCACAATTAGAAGCCTGCACATCGCAACTAAAGAGTAGACCCTGCTCTCTCCAACTAGAGAAAAAGTCCATGCAGCAACGAAGACCCAGCACAGCCGACAAAAACAAAAACAAGATAACAGTAGAGTTGCTGTGTATTTACAGTGGCCAAGACATGGAATCAGCGTAAATGTCCACTGATAGACAAGTGGGTGAAGATGTGGTGCACGTGCGCAATGGGATATTACTCAGCCATAAAAAAGATTGAAATAATGCTAGTTGCAGCAACATGGATGAACTTAGAGATTATCACAGTAAGTGAAGTCAGAAAAAAAGACAAATACCATGTGCTATCATTATATATGGAATCGAAAACATGACACAAGGGACTTCCCTGGTGATCCAATGGTTACAATGGGATACTTTCACTGCCATGATTCCAGGTTCAGTCCCTAGCCAAGAAACTAAGATCTCGCAAGCTGCATAGCACAGCCTAAACCAATGAAATACGACACAAGTGAACTGATTTATGAAACAGAAACAGACTCTTAAAAGACATAGGAAACGAACTTATGGCTGTTTTTGTTGTTCAGTTGTGGTTCTTGAAGGGGAAAGGGGGTTGTTGTTCGGTTGCTCAGTCATGCCTGACTCTTTGTGACCCCATAGACCAGGCTTCCCTGTCCTTCATCATCTCCTGGAGTTTCCTCAAACTCATGTCCGTTGAGTCATGAAAGGGTCTAGGGGAGGGATAAATGAGGAGTTTGGGGTTAGCAGGTAAAAACTACTAACTATATAGTAAATACAGCCTGTGCTACTGTATAGCACAGGGAACTATACTCAATATACTGTAATAAACCATAATGGAAAAGAATATGAAAAAGAATATGTATACATATGTGTATAACTGAATCACTTTGCTGTACACCAGAAACTAACCCAACATTCTAAATCAACTATACTTCAAAAAAATAGGGTTGCTGTAAAGATTAGGAGTTAGCATGTGTAGATACTTAGACCAGTCTGGGTCAACACACAGGCTCAGTAGATGCCCACTGTTTTTATTTTGTTGCCTGTGAAAGGTATACAGAATGTCCAGGTTAATCCCTTCTGATTGGAGGAGAAACAGGAAGGACTTCTGGAGGAAAAGGTGAAGGAGGATAGGTTTTCATAGTTGTGGTGAAGTGACACCCACTGAACGCGGCAACCCTGGGGGCTACAGAGGTGCCTGTTCAAGGCCTCTTGGAAGCACCTACCGCCAGCCCGGTGCTTCTCCTTTTACAGATGACGGTGGCTAGTGATGCAGAGGTCAGTGGCACATGACCCTGGAGAGTTACACATGACAGCTTGATTCCTGTATACGGAAGGTGTATGGAAGGTGTACCAGCAAAGGCCCAGAGACAGTGGAGTTAGTTATAAGGGTGGAGAGGAGTTGTTAGTTGCTAAGTTATGTCCGACTCTTTTGAAACCCCATGGACTATAGTATAGCCTGCCAGGCTCCTCTGTCCATGGGATTTCTCAGGCAAGAAAACTGGAGTGGGTTGCACTTCCTCACTGGCAGGTAGATTCTTTACCACTGAGCCATCAGGGAAGCCCGGAGAGGAGGGGTAAATGATGAGGGAGCTTGAGAACGTATCCTGAGACATTGAGAACGTATCCTGAGACAAACACACTGATGGGTTTTAAGTAGAGTAGTCAAATCTAAAAGAAATGTTCTGGCTGCCAACAAGGCAGATGGGGGTTGGACTGCAGGCTGAGAAGTCTCAGGGCTCTTGCTGGAGTCAAGGTTCTGGAAAATGGTAGCTTCAACTAGGGTGGCAGGCATGAAGTTATAAAGAGGTAGATGGGTTTCTGTGATGTTTAGAAGGCATAATAGACACTCTGCCTTCCTTGGCCAACGTCAAAAACGGCCACAATCGCAGCCATCCTTGGGAAATGGAATCGGCTGACTGTCCAGGATCCCTCTTCCAGGATGCACAGAATTGGAGATGGTCCTTAACAGCTCGGCGAGGAGGATGGGCAGGAGCCCCCCAGATCCCTTAAGGGAGAGATGCGAGCCTTCTTGGGACCTCCTGGGCATCACCTCAGCTCTCCTGAGGTGGCACAGTCAGGTCTGAGGTCAACAGCGGGCAGCATGCAGGACACTCGTCTAAACGCTGGAAGCTTGTACTCAACAGGCAGGACCCAGTGGGACAAATGCCGATGGAGCCGGATACAGACCTTTCTTGGTGGCCTCGAGCAGGCACTGTCCTTGAGAGGCTTGTTCTGTAGCTGCAGTGGGTGGAGGTTGGCCGTGGCCTTGGCTACTGGCTCTCCAGGGATGGCCAGAATAGAAATCCTCAGGCCTGTACATAGGGGAGCACCACACAGTCCTTCCAGCTCTCCCCAAGAACTCTGCAGCACCTCTCCAGGCACCGCCTTGTGGGGAGGAGTCGGGATCAGGTAATCCTATGCCTAAATTTCCACATCTATTAAAAAGTTCCCTTTGATGCTGTAAAATTTAAGCAAGTGCTGCTTTCAGACGTTAAAAAAAAAGAAGGCAAAGCAAGTCACAGAAGCACACAGCACTTCCGTTGCCACTCAGGGATGGGGGAGGAACTGCGGGGCTGGTGGGGGGTGGGGGGAGAGGCTGCAGCACCTCCAGACTTCCTCTTTCGCATGCACGCACACACACACACCAAGGCAGAAAAGTTTTTGGTATTTTTGTTTTGGTTTTGAAAGCCTTTTTATTTAAAAAAAAAAAAAAAACCCAAATAAAAATATTTCCCACTGGAGGCTATTTCTTTTTTTGTTTTAAAAATTTTTATTACACAAATATCTCCCATTCCCATATGTCAGAGGAAAGATGTCCTTGCTCTTTGTAAAACCAATAGTGGAGAACGTTTAGAAAACAAAAGTCCGCCTAGCTTTCCTCCTTTCCCTGGCCCCGAATAACCCCAATGTGTCAACTGAGATAGCGTGACTTGTCCTCTTAATGCTTACATTTTTTTTTTTTTTAGCACAACATTGGAGATTGACTCTAAACCAGCAACAAAAAAATATATATTTACAATATTTCTCGGAAAACAAAAACACAACCAAACCCTTTAAACATAGTGACTTTAGGAGTTTTATTTATGGAGCAGTTATTTTTTTTTAATCACCAAGTGATTTTATATTATATATATATATATATATATATAAATTTTCTTCCTTTCCTTTGTGGTTTTTCGCCCCGGTGCTTGGAAAGATGGAGGCAGGGTGTCTGGTCCTGTGGTCTGCGGAGGGCAGGCTCTCCTGGCAAGGCTGTGTCTACGAGCAGATGGCAGGAAATTTGGTGGAACTCCCGGGTTCCTCTGTCCCCAAAGAGAGACATTTCTGTCCTCCACACAGACCAACCCTCACCTCTAAAAACCATTTTCTCCCTCACAGTTCCAGAGAAAGGGAAGCCCAGCAAAGCCCACTGGCTGCCATTCCTGGGTTCCCTTTTCCTCTCACCGACTTACGTGCGCAGTAAAAATGCTCGTTTTTCCAAACGCAAAACAACAAAAATAAAAGCCAAAGCCCAAAACAAACCATCAGCTTGGAAATCTCTATGGGTGAGATGTCCCAAAGTCAGAGGCACTCTCCCGGAACAATCCCTGCTCTGAGGGGGTCTCTCCACCTCCCCTTTTATAAAAAGACAAGAAAGCAAAACAAAGTCATCTTTTCAGTATTTTCCACAGGAGCAACCGAAAAAAGGCAGGAAGCTTCCAATTATAGGTCATTAACAATAACATTAATAAGGTTTTTGCTCAATACCCAGGGTTCTTGACAGAGAAGTTCCCCTAACTGAGGCACTCTGGAATAAGTCACTGGCATTTCCTCAAGGTTTCAGCCCCAGGTGGCTGAGGCCTGGAGACCAATGAAAGGGGCAGAGGGTCAGGGGAGCAGACTGCTGCTTTTAAGGTGCAGCAAGAGAATCAGCAGATTGGAAGAAACCGACACAATGCCACCCCCTCCCAAGACCCAATTTTCTCTCAGGAGGCCAGTCAATGCCAGGGTCAAAGCTGGGCTAGGTGGCAAAGAGGGACCCCTCTGCCTCTATTGCTTTGGAAGTGGCAAGGGGGCACGTGGCGTCTCTCCTTGGGGTGGCTCACACTTCAGACCCCAGGTGCCTGGGCTCCTTCCCCTCCCCCACAGGGCTTCAGGAGGAGGAGAGCCTGAGGCTGGGCTACAGGAAAGGGGCCGGGAGGGGATGGGCTGGGTTCCAGATGGTGGGGCAAGGTTGTGCTATCGCCTTCCTTTCGGATGGGGAGCGGAGTGCAAACCCGCGTCTATCGTTTATCAGCTCTTGCCACAGGCTGCTGCTACTGAGCATCTCCTCACACACTTAAATATTGACCCAAAAGAAATCCCGACCTTTCGTTCCATTTTTTTTTTTTTTTAAAGTGCAAAAAGCTCTCTGCTGCCCTAGAGAGAGGATCTTTGGACAGGCCGTTCAATGCAAAGTAAGAGGGGGCAGCTGATGGGGCTCGACACAGGGCAGTGGAGCGGGAGACGCCAGGCTCCCCTCCTTCCCTCCACACACACGCTTAATACACTCAGCCACACACACAGAGGCACATGCACACCCCCTTCCATGGCTGCAGGCAGAGGGCAGGTGACTGGCTTCTAAGCAGGACTCCCCACCCCTCCGAAGGCGCCGGATCAGTGAGCCGCTGAGGCTAGACACAGGCGTGGGCTCGGATGGCTACAGGACCCGAGGCCTGGAGCCTGCCCAGGGGCAGGTGGGGACTTGGCCTAGTTCTCTGACCCCCCAGCTGGGGGAGACAGGCTGCTCCCTCTGAGGATAGACATCTAGGGAAAGCCCTATTCAGGTGGGAATAAAGGAAAGTGTGAAAAAGGGTAGGGCAGGCCAAAGAGGGAAGGGATGGGGAGACGGTGGTGCCTGTCTCAGGATCTGCCTGGGAAGCAGTAAAATTGGGTGTCCCTGGGGTAGACAGTTCCAGCTCCTCTGAAGAGCCTCAACCCCAATAAGTGCAACAAGGACTTCATAGAAACTAGCAGGAAAGTCTGGGGTGGGGGAACCTCATTCTGTGAACTACCGTGAGCATCGGACAGGATCAAGCTACAAGGAGAGGAGGGAGAGCACAGACACAGACAAGAGGTGTGGACACCTCAACAGCACCAGTGTGATCTGCATGGGTCTGGCCTTCCTGGGGCCACTGGCCCCTCCTGCGTAAGTCGGGAGAGTGTGACGGAGGAGAGACACGCACTGGACACCACGAGGAGAACCTGGCCACGGAGACAGGGCCGCTTTCTTCCCTGGGAGTTTGCTCAGAACCAGGCACTGCTGGGGACCATGGATGGGGGGAGGAGGGCCCCAGGGCCCAGTGCAGGTGATGGCTGCACAGACACCCCAAAGTGAGAACCCGGCCTCCTGGCCGACGAGTGAGTGGGCGGGTGAGCAAGCAAGCAGGCACTGTGACAGCACACAGCCTGCGCTTTCCCCTTGGATCAATTTGCTACTCCCTTCTCCTTAGGAGGGAGAGGAACAGGCCGGTAAGCCTGGGGTCCACCCCTCTCTCTGCCCTGACTGTAAGGGGAGGGCTCAAGGGACAGGAGAGCAGAGAGGGAGTGTGACGCTGGCCTCGGAGCCCGTGCAGGGGCGGGGAGAGAGGCTCTCCTGGCTGGGGAGTCAGGGGGAAGATCGGTTTCCTGTTCAGTCTGGGCTGGGTGTGTCTTAGCTGATCTTCTGTATCAGCTTCTCGTCAGACAGGCAGTACAGACTGTTGATGGACAAGTCTGAGATGAAGTGCTCGCAGGCTTTTCGAGTGATCTGCTTGCATCCTCGAAGGTCGATCAAGGTGACGTTGGCGATGCGCCGTAGGTAGATCAGGGTCTGGTCTGTCAGTTTATTGCAACCTGGGGGGAAAGTGACCACAAGGACAATGCTGCGTACACACACTCAAAGGAGCCTGCTTCTGACGCTCAATTCCCCAGCTTTCCTCAAAAGGCTAAACAAAAGTCCCTCTTTTCCCCGTAACTACCTGGCTCAGAGACCAGATATGCCATCAGCACGGCAGCCTCGGAAGGCCCCTGCCACCGTACTCCCTGCACTGCAAAGCTGCCCAACCTGCAGCTGGGTGCTGGCTGTATTCTTAGGCACCTGACAACTGCTCAAGGCCTTGGTCCCCACCAGTTACAAAAGGAACAGAGTTCCATGTCTTGTCCACATGTGAGGAAACGAATTAACACGGTTTAGTCAACAGCCCATGTTCTTTCTGTTCTACTGGTCAAACTCCAAGAAGGGCTGGGCTTCCAAAGGGCAGGGGACCATCTGTCACAGAACATGGCAGTGCCATACCTGCCATGTTGAGCTCTGTGAGGGAGTAACGAGTGGAAGACCCAACAGCGGTGAGCAGATTGGAGGACTGGTCTGTCAGGTGGCTGCAGTGACTGAGGTCGAGTCGAGACAGGAGGGGCATGTGGCGAATGATGAGACGAAGCGTGGCGTCTGTGATGTCAAGGCCTGCCAGCCGGAAGTCGGTCATGTTCCGGAGCTTGCTGCGATTGTCCTGGCCTGCACAGGCAAGAGAAGGACCTAGATCCAGACCCTTAACTCTAGTTCAGCTCAAGCTGCAGGCAGCTTCAGTCATGGATATTTGCTGGCTGGGCTGTGCAGGGGTTAACAAGCAGAACTGCCCACACCCAGCCCTGCCTTCAGGGAGCGAGCAGTGTGTGGGGGCCGTTTCCAGGAAACCAAACACGTTTTCTTTCTTCCCAGCTGCTGGATTGTGCCTCACTCACACAGCAAAGGGGTATGTGTGGAATGCTCCTCTCCTTCCCACACTCCCACACTTTTCTAGACCATCAGGGAAACAGGCTTCAACGTTCCACCTCAACCATGATGCCTTCCCAGACTTCCTCAGGCTTATACTCTCTAACCCCCAAACTCCACTGACCCACAAAACGGACTTACTCCTTTCTTTGCAGGTAGCTATCTGTAAATAGTTAACTGTACTTGTACATAGGCCATCGTCCTGTTTTCAACTTCCACTTTTCTACTTTTCAACAGTGTCATTTCTGGGACTACCTGAGCTTCTGGGAATGCTGAAAGGAGCACAGGGAAGTCAGGCCTAGAGCATACCCGGTTTATCCGCCGGTGGAGTCAGCAAGTCCCGAATTTGAGGGTCCTTGATTCCTACTGCCCACCGAAGATCAAGGGTCCTGAGAAGGGGGCAGCTGGAGGTGCTGAGGGCAGAGACTGCAGACCAGGAGCAGCCTGCTAGGAGGAGGTCTTTCAGTCCTGCAACGGAAGGAGACAGACATGCAGTAACACACTCTACCAGCTGTCCAAAGCCTCAACTACCAGCTGATCTGACCAAGGTAAACAGATCCCCAGCCGAATGGAGGAAGGGACCATATCCTAAACTTATTCTAGTAATCCTGCTCAAAAACTTCTTTGCCCTCCTAAATTACATCTAACTCTGGTGGTAAAATGGATTGCTTGGTTTCCAGCAGAGTAACAAGTGTGTGTGACTTCTAAGACCTCAAAGTGCTTAAGGGAATCCTTACAAGGGGCTAATCAAGGCGACATCTTAACTCAAATCCTCTCTTCAGAGACTACACCGAGAAGACCTGCAGAGCTGGCGGTAGCACCTGACCCGCCAGCCCACAGTGGCACCCTGGGGACTGGCAGTTAAGGTGGGACCGGCCAGGTTTCTTGCCAAGCAGAAAGGCAACGATGGCACAGACTGTTGCCCTAAATTGCCCGAAAGCAATTCTAAATAGCGCTGCCAATAATGCAGCTTTCCCCGCCGGCCCTGGGCCCCTGGAAGGACAGCATGGGCCTGCTCACCTGGCAGCCTATTGACGAGCCATGTCAGCTGTTTTTTGGAGATGTTGGTCCAACTGAGGTCAAGGCTAACTGGCTGCCTCTTGATGATGCCACTGAGAGCCTGGGGTACAATAGCCTTACACCTACTCAAGTCAATTTTTGTCCAAAGTCTCTTGTCGCAGCACCTGTAACAGAAGGAAAGAGAACCAGCTGTCAAGACCTCACATCCCTTGTCAGAGGAACTTCACCACAGGCTGCTGGAGGCTTCTGGGAAAAGCAGAGCCTTGGAGATCTCCCTCCCTAGATGCTTCTTCATGCATGTAAGGATCATGCCTTGCCATTTCTTGCCTCAGCGAAGAGAGATTACTTGACCAGTCCACCCCAATTTACTTTGGCCAGGTTGAGAGCACAGAGCGACTGTCAGGGACACACAGTAAAACAATATACTATAACCCCTCATTTGCATTAAAATGGTATGGCTCCCACCAAAGTGTATACAAAGGAACATTAAAAAAATTTCTTGACTTCTTACTGCTAGAAGTTACTAGGTTTCCCTCTACTCTCCTCAAAGTCTCTCCCAGCCGCCTGAGACGCAGAGTGGTGCTACTTGGCACATCCAGCTCATTGTGCCTTGAACTCCAAAAAGAGCCCATTTCATTATCAGGTCGCAAGAGGCTCTTTATTAAAATCAGGCCTGGAGAGTCCTCCACCACCCTTAGGTTTCTGCCTCAGTGCTATCTTTACTTTGTAGCCAGTCTACATCAGAACAGAAAGGGAGAGGCCTGCCTTTCCGCGACAAATCCACAGGCCACAAATAGCACTGCAACACGCGGCTTCTCTTTAATATTTTACAGCCCAGCCTGGCTCAGCGTCTGGCTGGCAGGGCAAGAGGAGATGGCATATAATGGGAGTCTTATGTGGCTCGGCCTAGAAACTGAGGGACAGAGCCACCACTGAGCCCTACAAAGACAAAAGTATCAGGAGAATCTGGAGGTCACATGTCAATGCAGATTTGGGACGTAAACTCATGGTTGCAACAATGGCGTCTTCACTTAGAGACTGAAAACTTCACCCAGGGCACGTGAAACTTGTATGGCAAAAACAAGAGCCCTGGACCTCAAATTTTTAATGTGTATCAGAATCCTCTGGTGGAGAATTTATTAAAAACAGATTGCCCAGCCCCACCCTCAAGGTCCTGATCAGCAGGTCTGAGATATGCCCTGAAAACCTGCGTTTCTAACAAGGTCCCAGGTACGACACTGGTTTGGGCATCACACTTTGAAAACGACCGTAACAGGATTTGACCCAGATATAAAGGATTTATCCTAGGGTTTAGGAAGTTAAGGAAAAACAGTGTCCAATGGAAATCTTTGTTCATCACCTCTAGGGATGCTCCCTTAGGTCTTAATGTCTAACTTGAGAAGAAATGACAGGTTTCACTAAGAAGGACAACAAAGTCTCAGGAAGCCTCAAAACTGAACCTTGCTTGCTGGAGAAAGGTATTCTGGCCTAGGTTTAGAGTATGAGAATTAGAACTGTGGAAAACTGTGAGCCTGTGAGCACCTGCAAAGTTTCTGGAAAGCACGTATACCTTTCTCAGGAGATGGAGACGTAATGGGGCAGGGGTGTAAGAGCAGTCGTCTGTGTCCCCAGCCCCAGGAGTGACTGGCATAACAAATGCATGATGTGTTCAACTAACTGGGGGCAGGGGGATCATGACTCCGAAGTTTTAGGACACACCGTACCCACCCCCAAGCCCCAAGGTACAAATCCATTCAAAGTCCAGTAAGGAAAGACGGGAAAGTACAGAGCAGGGAGAAGGGGCCAAGGGCCAGATTTCCCTGATGACACCTGCAGGCACGGCCGGCCACATCTTTCAAGAGGACCCCTGTGTCTGGGAAACAGACTGGGTGGATTTAATCCTTTAGGGCCCAACCAGCCTCCAGGAGCCAAGACACATGCTGTTCTCACATGGAAAGCTGCCACCTACGCCCATACCCCTGTGCCTGATCCCTGTAGCCCTGCTCACCATTTATACCACGTCTTGCACACTCGCATACATTCACAAAGTTCTCTGCGGCTGAGGTAGCGGAAGACAGACATCCAGACCTCCCGCTGCATCCAGCTTTCGTCTCCATCCTGAGCCCAACTGCCCCGGCCATTCAGCCTGGCCGCACCCCCCTCCTCTGCACTGTCATCTTCCTCCTCCTCCTCCTCCTCGTCCTCCTCCTCTCCCCCCAGCCCCTCCTCATCCCCGCGCTGGGGGGTTCGGGCTGGGCAGTGCTGGACCAGCACACGGGGGGAATGGCGAAGGTTGGCAGAGGAGGCCGTGATGGCCTGCAGCTTGGGCACAATGGATGTCCCGTGGAGCTCTTTGGTGGGCCTCTGCAGCGTGACAGTGAGGTACGATCCCCGGATCTTGGCTTTCTCAACTTCAGACAGCTCCTTTTTGCCGCTGGGATTGTTCTCCTTTTCCCGTACCATGGTGCGCTCTGTGGCCTGCAGCCGCAGCAACTGCCGCCGTTTGAAGCGCTCATCGCGGCTGGCACTGTGGTGGTCGCTGGGGCCGGCCCCAGGAGATGACCGAGTCACCACGCCCCGGGGGGAGGCCGGGTCGTGGATGAGCTGCAGCATGGAGGTGGGCGAGTGAGGTGGGGGCGTGAGGGGCTCGTCGCAGCTCCGCAGGGGCCGGAGGACTTTGGCTTGCACGGCTTCTTCGTCACTCTCTTCCATTTTCCGCTTCTGCAAAACAGGCCCGCAAACGCCGTGTCAGTGTCTCCTTTCTTCAAGACCCTCTGAACTTACCGGGTCAGCCTCTCTGCTGCTCTCGGGGACTAGCAGAGGGCAGGCTGCTGCTTTTCTATGGGGGAGGGACCTGTGTGTGCTGCAGGGTGGTCATCTCACTGTCTGCAAACCAGACTGTAACTGAGCTCACATCTGTGATCAAGGCAGCTGATTATAGAGCAAAACCCTCAAAATAAGTTGCTTGGGAAATCTACCTGTGACAGAAAGGCCTGTGTCCAAGTACAGAGGAATGGGATCCACATTTGAGCTACATGATTCCAAAGCCTGCCTTACTCATTTCCTGTCCCAACTTTTTAGTTATAATTCTCTGGGTAAAGAAATCCTTTAAAGAGGCTGCAACTCCTACCCCTACGCAATCTGACCATTTTAAATTCTGCCTCTAATTCAGCTCTTCACCCAAGAGACGCTTCTGCTGGAAGAAAAACAGTCTAAATATACACGTTTGAACTAGGATGCAGATTCTGATAGCAGTAAACCTACTGACTTTTAGCCCTATACAGGGTCTGAGTGTGACCCTGCCAGGCTGTTTCTACTCAGCACCCCGTGCTGTCCCGTGAGACCAACCACAGGTGAGAGATTAAGCCTAGAATGAGAAGCCACACTGCTCCTGGAGGAATCTCCTCAGGATGAAAATGAGGAATTCGAGTTTGGTGAAGCCAGTATCCCACAATAAAAGCACACCTCACCCTCTGCCACCTGTGCTCTCTGGTCCCCTGTCCCTTCCTGGAGCCCACCTTGGCTATGATGCAATGAAGCCTGACCACCATGTTCCACTGAGTATCAAAGCAGCAGGTCAGACTCCCTTAAGGAGATGTTCTATGTTCCTCTGCAACTATTCTGCTCCCTTTTGTCCTTATATTCTTAGATCACTGTGGCTGAAAGAGAACAAGCAACTTTTGGATGCTGGCTTTTATAAGGCATTAGAAGGTAACACTAAATATAGTATCTGCCAACCTGTCTGCTACAGCAAGCACCCACCACCACCACCAGTGAAGAAGACAAAAGTAAAAGTTACTACTACAAGAACCTGCTGCTAGTTAGAAGAACTTGAAACGATAACCCTGCTGCTGCTAAATTGCTTCAGTCGTGTCAGACTCTGTGTGACCCCATAGACGGCAGCCCACCAGGCTCCACCTTCCCTGTGATTCTCCAGGCAAGAACACTGGATTAGGTTGCTATTTCCTTCTCCAACGCATGAAAGTGAAAAGTGAAAGTGAAGTCGCTCAGTCATGTCCGACTCTTAGTGACCCCATGGACTGCAGCTACCAGGCTCCTCCGTCCATAGGATTCTTCAGGCAAGAGCACTGGAGTGGGTGCCACTGCCTTCTCCAATGAGAACTCTAGCACTCGTCAACTCCAGAAATCCGTGTCCTCAGACCTATTTAGACTGAGAAGTTCAATGACCTCAGTGCCTGAGTGGGAAGAAATAGGAAAAAAAAAAACCAAAAGAAACAAGGAAACGTGTTCCTACTCTCCTGTACAGGGTACCTGGAGGAGACCGCCAGAGCATGATGACTGGCCTGAGGCCAATGGCCGCCTCTGTGCATGCCCTTAGCAGATCGTGTCTTCCTGGCCTGAGAGACCAGTCCTTCTGGCCCTCTGACATTACTGGTGGCTACTGACAAGCAACCATAGTAGCTTGGGGCCAAGGTCACGGCACTGGTTCTCTCCAGAAGAGGGACTGCCTCTGTAGGACACAACTGGGCACAAGGGCAGGACTTTGTGCCACAAAGGTGAAGCAGACAAAAATGTGAACCCGTGCAACTGGAAACTCTAGGGTACGACTGTATGTACCAGCTGACTCAGGTCGCTGCCTCCCCTCAAGTTTCATTCCTCACAGACCATGCTCACCTCATTTCCCTCCTCAAACAGCCTGGCTGTGGCTCCTCTTTTCCAAGGGCCCCAGGGTGTAGAAGAACACTGAGAATTTGCAGAGTCCCGGGGGAACAATATTCAATAATGCAAAAAAACAAAATTCACAACTCAAAAATAGCTAAACAAAGGGGAAAAAAGATAGCAAACAAAAAAATAATCTCCTGGGTCAGAAAAAACATGCAAAGGCAAACGTTATTTCTAAACTTGACACTTGCTTCCTTCTCACAGTGCGAGACTGGAAACGTTCCCTTACCTGGGCTTTTTCTGAGCTGTCCTCTTGGTAGCACTTTGGACACTCCCAGCAATTTGGCAATTCCTCATTAAGCAACCCCTCTCCATCCATCTACAGGCAGAGAGAGGTTATTAAAAATCTGTCTCATTTAAGAAACAGACAAAACCCAATCTGTCTCTTAAGTTTCTTTTATCAAACAGTAACACAGACATAGGGTTGGAAAGAGTTACTCACTCCTAAACCCACTGGTCTACAGGGGAGGAAAAAAAAAAACAAAATCAAGAGCCATTTGGCCTCACTCTCAGCCAGTGGGATACTGGCCACCCTCACTCTGATCAAATTTAGCCTTCAAGAGAAGATTCCCAAGAGTCTGAGCCAATCTGGAGTCTCTTCCTCTGACACATACCTTCTCCTGAGGGTCCCATGCCACTCTGTAAAAGGAAGTGAACATACAGGAATGGTGCCAGTATGATCTTGAGTGTGGGGCATAATGGTTATGATGCAGTTATGGCTTTGGTTTGGAGACTAGTAACCAGGTCTCTATGACTCAACTGTTGGGTGAGGATAAATAACAATATCCACCTTACATGGTAATGGTGAGGATTAAATGGATTAAATATTATATAAAATGCTTAGAAAAATGTGTGGCATGTAGTAAACACTTTGTACCAACCATTGTCATCATGATGATGATAATACCCTATTTTATACCCTATTTTATCAAATCCAAGATACGTATTTTTTCACATTTGAATTGTCTGAAACTGGGCTGCTTCTCACAATTAACAGTGTCTTATATAATCATTGTCAGCCAGGTGGCAGTCATGACATAGTTGACACCTTCAGAAAGACCAAGAAAGACCAGCACCAACCAATGTAATTTAGATTTACAGAAAATCTAAGATAGACCCAATTTCACAGAGTTGTCTTCAAGATTAAATGAGGAGTCATATAAAACTGTGCTTCTCCATTCTGGCTGCACATTAGAATCTCTTGGGGAGCTTTTGAACACACCTCAGCCCAAGGTCCATGATAGAAGAGTTGACTCAATATCTGAGGTTAAGGCTTAAACCTCCTTATTACCCCCCCCCCCTTTTTTTTTGCCGAGCTGTGTTGTGTGGTTTGTGGGATCGTAGTTCCCAACCAGGGATGGAACCCGGGCCTTTAGCAGTGTACGCCCATAATTCTAAACACTGGATTCCCACAGAATTCCTATTGTTACCTGGGGTAGTGCACTACCCCAGGTATGCACAGAGCCTGACACAGACTCAACACACACTAAACGTCAGCTGACAGTATTACTCTCACCATCTTTCAGGAACTAATAACCCACGGACACAATGAAGTATGTAATAGAGACACTTTAAAAATGTGAGGCATTCCAAAATTACGCTATTCCACGATGGCTGGGGACTCCAAACATACCCACCAAGGCCAGCCTGTAAGCTCCATGAGAGCAGAAACCAAGACTATTTTCTGTACTAGTTTAGCCTCAGGGTCTAGTACGGTCCCCAACACTGAATACAGACACTGAATCAAGAACAGATGTTAGACCCCTCTGTGACCCTCAGCAGCCCCTTGTGACAGATGTCCCACTCTCCTCTGCTCCACTCAGAGTCTTGAGACACTCTGTTACCTCATGGGCCCCTTAGGCCTCTCCTCACCTGGAGGCAGCCAGGATGAACAATCTCATTGCAGATACAGCATTCCATGAGTTTCTTCTCAAAGTCCTGTGTCTCCTCATTTTGATCCACCTCTCCACAGAGGGAACATGTGACAGAGTGAGGCAGTCTGGGCTATAAGAGGACAAAGACAGAAACCAAGCTTAGATCCTTATCATTCAGCTTCCCTTTAACTGAAGGTGGACAATTTGGTTCCTGCAATTCTCCAGTAAACACTTAAGAGAGAATGGAGATGAGGTGGAGAGAAGAGAGGTTTTGGCAGGAAAATGACTAAAGAAGATAGAAGAGTCAACCAGCTGAGTAGAGACCAACAGGGATCAGTTTATTTTCAGTTGGCCTATCCTTGGCCTCCCAGGTCCTTCCTTTCTAATCCACTTAAAGAGGGAACGGACTGCAGTGATCTGTCCTTCAAACACTAGTCTCTCATTTGAAAATTAGGCAAAAATTAGATTATGTTAAATATCAGACATCTTCCTTCTAAATCCAGAGACAAAAGGGGCAAAATGAAAAAAGCCATAGACAGCAGAATCTTTTCTTTCCAGCTCTGCGGGTCTATACTATATGTATATTCCAGCCCCACCCCCGGCACCACACCCCTCCCCCATATTCTTTACCCAGCAGATCACTCACTGCCAAGCACTGCCGGAGAACACAGGACTGCTTCATGCGACCAGGCCCCCCAAACTTCTTCATGTCCCTGCAGTAGTGACAAACACCACACTCTCCCTGCACGCAGGCTTTGCATTTTCGACATCGCACTCGTCTCCGTCTGGCTCCAGACACGATGGGAGAAGCAGCGGCTGGGCGCACAGGTGTTAACCGCGGCGCTGGTTTCATAGTGTGAGGCTTTGTGATGGGGATAGTAGGAACCCGCACCTTTGGCCGGGTTGGGAATTTAAGCTGGAAAGAGAAAGCAGTGAGGACTGGAGTGGGCAGATGATGATATGGCCTGGCAAACTATGGCCTGAGGGCAAATCGCCCACAGGCTGTTTTTGTAAACAAAATCTTATTGGCACAAAACCATGCTCATTTTTGTTTTGTCCATGGTGAAGTGGCAGAACTGAGAAACTGCAACAGATTGAATAGCCTGCAAAATTTAAAAAATTATCATCTTTATTACATTTATTACCTACACGTTATCTTCACAAAAAAAGTTTGCCAATCCCTTCAGACTACTTCAGCCACGTCCCTCTCACTCGGTTGATCTGCCCTTCCCTGAAGCTTTCTATGTGCCAAAGGCATTGCAGGGGCCCTCCAATATTTCCTTATCCTGAATATTATTACTCCGAATACACTTCTGAAGAAGACAGGAAACTACTTGAAGGAGCAACAAGTCTTATTCTTTATTATTCTAATTCAACCCTACAGTTCTGGCACCTAGCAGACACTCCAATAACAGCTGAACATGAATGAATTTCTCAGGTATACGCTTATAATTTTAGCACCTGTATTTTACCTTGCCGGTGATCTTTTTAAGAACAAGGACTGTGTCTTCCACTTCTTTAACTTCCACTGCGCCTTAAACACTTTTTGGACACAAAACACTCAACAGCCAGGGCCAGAAAGGACTAACCTGCTTTGCGGCAGCCCCAGGTGGCCAAGCAGAAGCCAAGTGGGACAGAAGCACTGAGGAAGGAGGAAGTGCTTCTTCAAAGACATATTTTAGACACACACCTTTATATTTTGCCTAAATGTTCCTGGGATGTGATGGCTCTGCAAGTTGTAGCTGGGAAACAAAGAAGAGCCTAATTTATTTGCCAGACTCACGACCAAGATCAGAATTCTATGACTGATCTTGACAAAGGACAATATGGGATAGAATTATATAGGACCTGACTGAAGGGACATGAAAATTCATAAGCCACAATCTATTAACTAATGGGTAGCTGTTTTCGTCCCTTCTCAATTCAATACTGCAAAGTCCAAATCAAGGGGAACCTTCAGAGTGTGGTCTCACTCCAATGAAGAAACGTTCTAGCCTTTTAAATGTATATCTAATTATTTTAACTAATTTTACATCAGATCTATAAAAAGAATTGAGTCACTGGGGCAGAAGGATAGGAACCAATCCACTCTGGTGAACAAATGTACACGCTGGCATCTGAACTTGGAGGCAGGTCTTCTAGTTTGACAGTCTGTTAAGAGAGTCACCTCCAAAGATAGCTTGACTGAAGAGTCAAAACAGAACTGAGTAATGATTTTCTGTCAGTTCACATTAATGCACCAAAACCTGTCTGCCTCTGGTTGTTCTTTTTCTTCCTGGAATGGTAATAGTTAGCCAGCAAAATGTTTCAGCGGCTTGAAGAATGGTTTCTTACCTTATCCCTTTTCGGCCACTGTACTATAGGGACTCCAGTGAGGGCTAACTTGGGATCACTGTTGGCAAGTTCCTCCAGCAAAACCTAAGGGTGAGACAGGAGAGAAGAGGGGAAGAAGAGACACAGTGAACAAAGAGTCAACCACTCCTAACAGCATCCAGACAGACTTAGCCTCAGTTCCCCTAAGCACCAAGGGGAAGAGCAGGCTGGCAACTTTCGACATTTTCCGTTCATATAGAGACCCGCTGCGAAACAGAAGATGGAAGAGAACTCAAACAATCAGGACTTTACATTGACCTTTGCTTCCAACCCTGCACTTTGTGTGCTCACTGTAACCAGGCTACCGTTGTCAAGTGTTGTCACATACTTCTATACATGACAGTAAAACTTTACATCAACTCTTCACTTTTCTATACCAGCTAACGAGTACCATCATATTTTAAAATAATTCCTTCATTCTGTCGACGTTATCAAATACCGACTGGCAAAAATAACAAAAAGGATTGGCTAATATGAATAACAGGGTCTTAACATCTTGATTTCAACCCAGGACTCCGTTCTTCGAAGGCCGATTAAAGAAATCTCATTCTCAAATCTCTCTCCCTCACACCCACATGCACACACACATGTACCCATATGCACACATGGTCACTTATTTGCCTTTATTCCTATAGAGGAGGCAGCAACAATCTCAGGGGCAATAGTTCTCATGCCTTTAGCCAATCTAGTTTGAATGCCTCGAGGAACAATTCTACAGTAAGAAACTGCCACTCAAGTGAGTCACACTGGTTATTATTTTGAAACAAATCTTTTATGTTTTAGACAGAAATTTCTCAGTCCCAAACCTTCTAGCACAATGAAATCTCTACTCACCTGACCTCACGAGCCCTAAAGCAATGGCAACCGCAAAACACCACCACCCCCACACACACAAATCCAGAAGACAAATCACACAATTCTTTCTGATTGCTTTAGATGTATACAGGATATCAACTGTTTCAAGAAAAAGTAAACTTTTGATCCTAGACAGGCCAGCATGCCTGGGCCATTTTAAATAATCATTCTCAGAATCCTGTGGGCTCTATGCCTAGAGACCAGGACTCTTGAAGCATGAAGCATTTCTCTACGAAGCTTTTTCATCCTTAACCTAAGGATCACGCTCCGGATCCAGAGCTGGGACTCAGAAAGACCCTTTAACTAGTACCCACGAAGCTCCTCCAGGATAAGTCCCTCTGCCAAGTCCCCCAGATGCCTCTCTCCCTCCCCCAAACTGATTTCCTCTGCAGACGTTTTATTTACTTCGAGTTGCTATGGCATCCTATTCTGGAGCCTCCTGTTAGCACCACACTGCGTAGGGGTGAAGAGGCGGGGTGCGGTGCCACGTGGGACCAGGCTCCGTCCCGCTCCCAATCTCCCTGGGGTGAGAAATTCAGGTCCATTCAAAATGTGTGCTAGGCAGTGCGAGTTCCCCTCCCCCACTTCGCACTGCTGCCGCGGAGTAGGACTCTGCCCATTTCCTCCGCCCCTAGAGCACTGAACTGTCCACAAACAGGGACTTTCCACTTTCAGCAAAACAGACTGCACAGAAAGATCCACAATTGTTCAAGAGTAGAACAGGGACCTAACTATCACCAAAAGCAGTCTACCTGCTAGATTTCTGTGGGGGACAAGGAAGGGTAGGTGGGTAAATTGTGTCTGTGTTGGGGCGGGGGTGGAGGGTGTGGGGTGTGGGGGCAGCTGTTCACAGAGGCACGACTCAGTTACTAGGGTCTGCGTGGGTGTGGAGGGAAATGCAGATTTCCTTCCAAGCCCTATTTCACTGGGGCCATACAACCAAGCACGCCCTGCTTTCATCAAAAAAGGCAGACTCCAGCTGAGGCCCTTCAAGAAACCATATAAAGAAGCCACCACCCTTCACCAGAGGGGGTTTGGGACAGGGAGTGGGGGTGGAGTGCGGAAAGGCTTACGCCTATCTAGCCTCCTGGCATGAGAGAATGTTCAAGCGCAAGCCCACACCCGCCACAGCCCAGGAAGGCGACGAGAACCGCGGGCGCCTGGGCGGAGAAGGGGAAGAGACTCCCAAAGGCAAACGACCCAATTCGAAAGCACATTCCACCGGGAGAGGGAACAAGTGCAGTGACGACGGCACCACCGATACCTCAGCACTATCCCGGACTCGCCGCCAGGCAGTTCTCCTGCCTCTCTGCCGCCGAGACTGGTCCCTGCAGTTCCACACACCACACACCCCAGACCAAGAGGGCTCTGCCGCCCGCCCGCCCGTCTGACCTTGTGTTTCCCGTCCTCTGGAGCTGCCGAGGCTCTTGGATGAAGTTTCCCCAGCGTCTTTGTTTTGCTTTCTGTATTGGAAGTTGTGCTGAAGGAGTTAGGTGTTCTGCCTCTAGGAAAAATCCCAGTTTATTGAAAAAAAATCTGAAATCTCCCAGGGCACTTAAGGCAGGGCAATCGGGCGATCACCTTTCAGGCTACCCGGAGGGAGCGGCGCGCAGCGCCCTGCGCTCCTTCTCGAGCCCCAGAGCTCAGCCGCGGCTTCCTGTGCCTGCGAACAATGCTGCTGCGTCACCCACATGCAGCTCCCAGAAATGCTTTGCAACGGAAGATGGCAGGAGGGGAGCCGAGCTCGAGTGAGCGAGCCAGCAGAGGGCCCAGCGTCCTGCGGCAGAGTCAGGAGGGGGCGTGCTGGGCAGCGCTCCCGGCGCGGCGATTGGAGGAGAGCCCGCCGGGAGGGAACCGCCGCCCCGCCCTCTCCCTCCCACCGCCCCGTCAGCGCTGGGGCAGAACCCAGGGCCGGCCCCCAGGGCTCTCGCCGGCGACTTCGGGAAGGCGCCAGCGGAGGGAAGGGAAGGCTTTAACCCGTGCCGAGTCGGGTCCCGCGTTGCAAAGTCCTTGCCGCGGTCCACACCCCGGCCCTCAGGGTCACCTCCCTGTCACGGCCGCGCTCCCCCGGGCTGCGCACAGGGCTCTCCCCGTGCCCGGGCAGACAGCGAGTCGCCTGAAGTTCAGCCTCTGCAGCAGAGCCCGGCCCGGAGCCGAGCGCCTCTGGAATTGCGTTCTCTCCCCACCGCCGGCCAGCCTCACCTGCCCCCACTGCCCCTCCCCTAGGCCGGAATTCAGAACCAGCACACGTTTCCAGAAACACCTTGGGCATGACGCATACCCACCAACACGGAGGGGACCCGATACCATCCGTCTGTTCATCTCAGCTACTTCCACAACTGCGGCGGCCTCTGCCCCAGCCCACACCGTGAGAGCCGCCCCGCTGCGGGCGGCTCCCTCGTGACCAAGTGAGACCGGCTGAGGTGCACCCTCAGGAGCTTCACTCCCCTGCTTGGCATCAAGCACCGGGAACCTAACCGGGAACCTAGGACCAGCACCGCCTCCGACTCCACACCTGCCGCTCTCCTGGGGCCTCAGTTAACAGCGCGGACTCTGCCTCTCACCACTCCATCCTCAGGATACCAGCACCCCCGCACTCTTCCTATTCTTGTCGTTTGACATTGCCTGATGAAGCAACCACTCTCCCATAAGGTCACACATCTTGGTGCCACTTTTGACAGCCACTCAAGTGACACGTGTCACCTACTCTGCACTCACCGATCCACAGTCAGGGTTAAACTCAGACTGAAGGAGCACTCTTTTCTCAGGCTTCAGCATTCAGTATATTGGGGCCAGATTTATGTAACTTTTAGACTCTAATAAATGTAACTTGGCTTTTTGGGAAATTACAGAAGTGGCTCTGAAATAAACACCTCAGGCCACTGAGAACCTAGCTCTTACCAATGGAAACATGCTTATTTATTCTAGCTTATTCCAGGACAGCTGTTTCGGTGAGTTTCTCCTGCACAGTCAAATGGCCGAGTAGGCTCTCTGAGGCCTGGGGCTCTGGTGCCAGGGGCAGCACGTTTGCTTCTGACATTAGTTTACCAAGGGAAGGAGAGACTTTTGTACTGTTCTGTGGAGCTCTGCCTGGAAATGTGTGAATGATCATTCTAATCCTAAACTTGTACTTTTACGATTCAAGGACTCTCTGTAATTAGCCTATTATGTTAGAAAAACCTTCCTTAACATTGTGAGAGGTCCTCTTGGAAAATGCTTATTTAGGTCTTAGTGCTATCTAACCTAGAGGGATGATACAGTATGCTCAAATACTTAAGAGAAACAAGTTACTCCAAAACTAAACACAAGTCCAAGTTGTAGCAAGCACAAATTCTAGAGGCCACCAGGAAAGAACAAAAATCAGGGCACTAGGAAACTCATTTCAAGTAAGTTCCCAAATCACACATTATAAATAAGGCCCATTCTTTTTCTCCTTTTCATTCAGAATAAAAGGTAGGCAACAATGATGAGAATTAGTAAGAACATAACATTACATAATACAGGACTATATGAAAACATTTTTAAAGAACTGTCTCTATTTTAATCTAGCTTTATATGCCTTGTAGGTGAGTTATTCAAAACTTTTTACTCAGTAGTTATTACAAATATCAGTAAAAACTACAAATGAAGTTTTATTTATACAGGTTCTTTTTTTCCCTCCTCATCTGGCTTGATGGATTAAAATCCAATTATACTGGGCTCTCTATCAGCTCTTCTCTGTGTTAGTGTCAGAATCACTCCCAAAGTGTCAGATGAAGGAACATTCCTGATTGGTGTTTCTGTATTTATTCACAACCGTAACTCTGCTTCAGTCCCATCATCCTCCTGAGGAGCTTCATATAAATTTTTAGATCATAGTTTAAAATAAAACGCTAGATAGACTCTTAGATAAGAGCAGCAGTAGCCAACTGTACCACAAAGGAAGAATTTCAAATTTATAAATTTAGAGCTTTTATCATTTAGATAATACTGTAGTCATCAGTCTGCATCATCTAACAGGCAAGGGTTTTAACCAGTTAACTAAAAAGAAGGGCGCCTCCTTCCCTCAGGACAGAATCTACCACCAGTCCTCAGGGTCAGGTCCAGCACCTGTAAACCTAGAAGTCAGACAGTCACTCACTTTCTTAGCCCACTTAAAATGCCTGCTCCTCCACTGGACCTTAGTAGGCCCCCTGAGGTTTGGTCCACAGTATGTTTGCATATTTATACCAACACTAAGCCTGGTTCTTGGCAGAGAGCAGGCAGGGATTACTTACAGTAGTGAAATAAGTGAATTTCAAAGATTTGTAATTTTCACAACATCACCACTGAGGTAGATGTTATTTTATAGAGGAGAAAACGGGCTCTTATTGATCTAGTATCCTGCCCCACAGTCACATTTCTGCCAAGCGTATCAAAATGTCTTAGAGAAAATAGGAAAGTAGAAAAATACTCAAAAACTCTGAAATTGTTTCATTAACTGAGTTGGGCAGCCAGATGTATTGATATATTAAGTGCCTCTTTTTATACATATATTAAGAGTTGCTTTATTACCAAAATAAACAGAAAACAATAAAGTCTGATTAAAAATTCAGCCTTCCAGCTGATTCCCACCACCTTGCTATGACCCACGGTCAGTAAGGAGTTAACATTCCCACTCCAGGCCCTCTGTAATTTTAGCACATACAAACAAAGATACTTTTTTTTTAAACACTAATGGGATTACACTATACACCATACATACTACTCCAGCTCCTGCCTCTTTACTCAACATCTCTCAAGGACATGGCCTCTCAATTTTAGATCAGGAGTCAAGGTTACTTTATAACCCCTCCAAAACAGGACTTTATATACACTCATTACTTTCCCCCAACTGCCAATAAATCAACTTTTTTTAATGCCCCATATTTCATCTAATCCCCTTGCAACTCTGTATTATTCTTTCTTCAATACTGTAGAACATTTTTAGAAGCTTCAAAGCCCTTTAACCACATCACTAGATCTGCTTCTCCCAGGGAATATGTAATTATGGGTATCTCATCCCACCAATGTTCCTCTAACCTCTTTTCCTAGTTATTTGTGAGAGCCACATAGGCTACAACAAGAGACCCTTCCTCTCTCTTACAGGAAGGGTAAACTCTGGGCTTGCTTTAGTCCTTCGCTGCAGTGTAGCCTTCTGTGCTACCACAGCACCAAGTGCTCTGGCACTGCAGTCTCCAGCTGGGCAGTGATTCGGCACCCACCCGATCCAATGCTTTTTTCTTTTTGGTGGTGTTTAGGTTTTCAAAGTATTCAAGTCTGAAACTATTATCTAAAGCTCAAATTAAATATAACAGGTCCAATGTAGGAATAAGTAATCCATTTGATCTTAACTGAAAGTACTTGCAGAGCCAGTCTCTAAATCTTTTGTCTTCTGTCATCAGCTATATTTTGATATGGTATTGGGTAAACAAGGGAGAACTCAAACACTGCCAGTCTGTGCAGTCATCCTACTGGGCCACTCATTCTCTTACGACCTGGTCTCTATGCCACCTCTGTCTTACTGAGCAAAGGCACCCACGTTTTCCATGATTCCTGATAAATAGCAAGCTCTCTTAGGGCACCTGTCACAGTGTTAAGAGCTCTCTTTAGATGGCTCTTCTTAACTCATTCCCTTTCTTGCTGCCGCCTTTTACTCTGCCTAAAGTTTGACACAAATCTTTCTACATTTTCCCCTACTACTCTACCTCTATAAATATCTTTATTTAACTATATTAGTTTGGAGAAGGAAATGGCAACCCACTCCAGTGTTCGTGCCTAGAGAATCGCAGGGACGGCAGAGCCTGGTGAGCTGCCGTCTACGGGGTCGAACAGAGTCCGACACGACTGAAGCGACTTAGCAGCAACTATATTAGTTAAGAGATGTTGTTGTTCAGTCGCTAAGTTGTGTCCAACTTTTTGTGACCCCAGGCACTGCAGCATGCCAGGCTTCCCTGTCCTTCACTATCTCCCTGAGTTTGGTCAAATTAGTTAATAGTTTGTGTATTTCTATCATAACATTTGACCTGTACAACTGATTAGTGAATTATAATATGACTTCCTACAATTGAATTCAATGAAATAAAATCTATCTATAGACATCCCTTAGGATTAAAAAGATATTTCTCTTTTTCATAAATTAAAAATGCAGATCCCCAGGCCAAAAGAAGATTATTGAGAGATAAACTTATAAAACCTTCCTTCTTAGGGTTCCTAAAGGCAAGTTAGTAAGTCACCAAAGTCACGATTTAATGTTTTCCACATCCATGGTAGAAGAGCTAGGAAAAAGAAACTTGTGGCCTTCCTGGTGGTCCAGTGGTTAAGACTCCATGCTCTCAATGCAGGGGGCGCAGGTTCGATTCCTGGTCTGGTAATTAAGATCTCGCATGCCACAAAGCACGGCCAATATAAAATTTTAAAAAAAGAAAGAAGAAACCTTGGGGAATTCCTTGGTGGCCTGGTGGTTACGATTTCAGACTTTCTCTGCCGTGACCTGGGGTCAGTGCCTGGTTAGGGAACTGAGATCATGCAAACCGTGTGGCCTGGCCAAAAAAAGAGACAACCTTCTGTAGAAAAAAAAAAAAAAAAAGATGCTATACTCAAACTCTCAGGAAAATATATATGTCCCATTGCAATGAAAAACAAAAAATACAGTGTCCTTTGTTCACTCAGGGGTGGGAAGTGAGTTTGGGAACTGGCTTGTGAATATGGGAAAGTACTGCTAAGTTTGTTCTGGCGCACTGTACCAATCATCGACACAGGACCACACCTACCTGGAGCTTCGTTATTTCCTCCCATAAACAAGGCCACAATACCACCTGCCTTGTCTACAACGTTATAAAACTAAACTGTAAAAACAACTGCCTAGGTTCTATCAGTATGGAGAGGACCAAACTCACTAGGTTACCAATCCTTTCAGTCTCTTAAAGTTTTTATCATCTCGATGATGCATAAATAATAAGATATAGTTAGAATGTCAATTGAAGAAAGAAAAAAATAAAAAAAATTAGAAGTCTAGGTCTTAGCCCAGTCTTTGGAGTTCTTTCCTGAGGTATCTGGCAGAAGGTAGGGAGAACCTCGGCTGGTTGTTTAGTGGTAGCCAAGAAACACTTGTATAAGGATTAGGAATAAAAAAGTCATACTATGAGATATTTAGCCCATCTTCCTTAAGGTCACATAAAATTATTCCTTATAAATTCTTCTGTGGCTTAAAACAACATATACAAAAGGTTTTAAAAATAACATGTTACAAATGGTTAACTAGCTTCCTAATACACATACCCATGCCCTGCACTGAAGACGTAATTCCAAACAGTGATTTAAAGACTTTTTCGTGTTTGTATTAATGGTCACTTTTTTTTTTGCTACATATGGTGGCATGCGGGATCTTAATTCTCTGACCAGGGACTGAACCCATGTCTCCTGCAGTGGAAGCTCAGTCTAAATCACTGGCCCTCTGGGGTAGCCCCCAATGGTTTCATATGAGATACATGAGGAAAGATTTACTAGAACTCTCTCCAGTTCAGACAGTTCCAATCTGGATTCCCTAAAAATAAATTCATTTCTTTGAGACCAATATATGAGGAGTGGGATGGACTCTGAAGATTACTAAGCACTAAAAAGCAGACATATTACTTTGCCAACAAAGGTCTGTCTAGTCAAAGCTATGGTTTTTCCAGTAGTCATGTACGGATGTGAGAGTTGGACTATAAAGAAAGCTGAGTGCTGAAGAACTGATGCTTTTGAACTGTGGTGTTGGAGAAGACTCTTGAGAGTCCCCTGGACACCAAGGAGACCCAACCAGTCCATCCTAAAGGAAATCAGTCCTGAATATTCATTGGAAGGACTGATGCTGAAGCTGAGACTCCAATACTTTGGCCACCTGATGTGAAGAACTGACTCGTTTGAAAAAGACCCTGACGCTGGAAAAGATTGAAGGTGGGAGGAGTAGGGGATGAGAGAGGATGAGATGGTTGGATGGCATCATGACTCAATGGACATGAGTTTGAGTAAGCTCAGGGAGTTGGTGATGGACAGGGAAGCCTGGCATGCTGCAAGTGCATGGGGTCGCAAAGAGCCGGACACGACTGAGCGCCTGAACTCAACTGAATGCTGGGAGACTTACAGAGAAAGAAGAAAAATATACAACATGAAGAAACTCGATTTGGCAGTAAGATGAATTACATTTAAAATGACACTTTTCTCAGAAGTTGCCCCAATGTATTTAAGTCTTAATGTAGATAAATTTGAAGCCCAGTTCAGTTCAGTTTTATGTTAAGAAATGTTACTTAGAACTTAAGTTACATTCCGATAAAGAGGCCTATTTCAGAACAAAAATGGCCAGTAAAATCTCTAGCAGTCTTATCCCAAGCACATTTGTTGTTGTCGTTCAGTTGCTAAGTCGTGTTCAACTCTTTACAACACCATGGACTGGGCTTCCCTGGTGGCTCAGAGGTTAAAGCGTCTGCCTGGAATGCGGGAGACCCAGGTTGGATCCCTGGGTTGGGAAGATCCCCTGGAGAAGGAAATGGAAACCCACTCCAGTACTCCTGCCTGGAGAATCCCATGGAGGGAGGAGGCTGGTAGGCTACAGTCCATGGGGTCGCCAGTTGCTCAGTCGTGTCCGACTCTTGGCGACCCCATGGACTGCAGCACGCCAGGCCTCCCTGTTGATCACCAACTCCTGGAGTTTACCCAAACTCATGTCCTGTCATGCTGCCGTCCATGGGGTTGTAAAGAGTTGAACACGACTTAGCAACTGAACAACAACAAATGTGCTTGGGATAAGACTGCTAGAGATTTTACCGGCCATTTTTGTTCTGAAATAGGCCTCTTTATCAGAGTGTAACTTAAGTTCTAAGTAACATTTCTTAACATAAACATTTTTCTCAGGCTCACCCTTTTTCTAGGGTCAGCCTGAAATCTGCATTTTTAAGATTGGATTTAAATCCTAACTGAACATACAAATGTTCACATTTTCCTAATAGTGACCTAACCTCATTTTAGGAACTGAAACACTCACTGTACAGCCCAAGCACGCATGCACGTGCGCACACACACACACACACACACACACACACACACACTCTCTCTCTCTCTCACACTCTTAACTTCTTTCTGGTTGAACCAAGATCACCCCAAACTCCCGAATTTTCTCTCAGAATCCAGAAACTGACTGTCCTAGCCAGATTAGCAGCCTTTATGCAACACAATGAACCCTTACCTTCACATCAGCAATGAGAGCATCTTCGTCTTCTATCCCTGTAGGGACGCATTTCTTGTGCAGTGGCAGAGATTCCAATTTATCTACAAGGCAACGAAGGCCTTCAAGCTCAAAATGGGTCAGATGCACCTGTCGGTCCTTTCGGGGGCTACACTGGGAATCCCACACTTGGCCATTCTGGGAACCCCGGCTAGAGTCAGAGGATGAGTCCCCAGACAAAGTTTTCTTCAGACTTGGAAGACTTCGGCAGGTTTTGCCCAGTCCATCATAATCCAGGTTGACCCCATTGGCCACAGGGCTGGTGAGGACAGAACGTCTACTGCTCAAGCGCCGGGGCTCTCGGTCTACTGCTTCCTCGTCCCCGTTTCCAGACTCCAACCCATTTAACTCCAAATCTGCCAGTATGAAGAGAAAGTGTGGTGTGAATGTGCCACTCGGCCATGTGATCAACAAGAGAAATAGGTAGTTATGGGAGGGGCCCTGAAGTTATAAACGACAAAGTCACCCCAGTTTAAAAACAGTCTTCCCTATTCCAACCCATTTATCTACTGTTGAAAATCAGTTACAGGTAAAAACAGGATCCTGAGTTAGTAGGACAACTGAGGCAACAGTCAATTGGATTTTTAAAAGATTGGGAAGGGTTCAGTCTTTAATAAACAGTGTGCTGAAAATAAGTTACCCATGAAAATAGCTGTACATGAGTTTCAAGTTCAAACTTAATTTAAGGATTATGATCTCATTATCTTTTAAAAGACTAGTACTAATATGAAGCACACTGCCTTCCCTGGTTGCTCAGTGGTAAAGAATCTGCCTGCCAATACAGGAGACACGGGTTCGATCCCTGGGTCAGGGAAGATCCCCTGGAGAAGGAAGTGGCAACCCACTCCAGTATTCTTGCCTGGAAAATTCCATTGACAGAGGAGCCTGGCAGGCTACAGTCCATGGAGTTGCAAAGAGTCAGACATGATTTAGTAACGAAACAACAAAAACATGAAGCACATATATTTAAAAACCACCTTTGTTCAAAATTTTGGCCATAAAATTAAGCTTTGCAATCAAAATCTTAGCAACATGGCTAATAAAATAACATGAGTATTTTTTAAAGAAAGATTTTGATAGTCAAAACAAAAGAAAGTTTTGAAAGAAGAATTTTTAAATGTTAACTAGTCTTTTATTATGAAAGAAATAAATGCTGACTATTAATAATTTAGAAAATACAGGAAGGTGCAAAGAAGTAAGTCATCCTGTATTTTCCACCCTTGGAGAAACTCAACCGTGTGATGGATTGTCTTTCCATCTTTTTCTATACATATGTGTATAACTACAACTTGACATATTTTCAAACAAGATTAGGATCATGCTGTATATACAATTCTATATCTTGCTTTTACATATTGTTGAGCATGTTTTATTTTCAAATGACAACATCAATTATCCTCAGAGGAAATGCT
Source organism: Bos javanicus (assembly GCF_032452875.1). Classification (NCBI taxonomy): domain Eukaryota; kingdom Metazoa; phylum Chordata; class Mammalia; order Artiodactyla; family Bovidae; genus Bos; species Bos javanicus. The sequence continues at coordinate 45,547,984 of NC_083896.1, read as the reverse complement.
AAGGCAAAAAGTATTTTGCTTACGTGACCACAGGATATGGCAGTGTTGGCTCCTCTTTATTTTCAAGGCATGGACTAGCCTAAAAATGTGTAACTGAAACTACCTTGACATCCAATAAAATATTTCTCCAATGTAAGTTAGGGAGACATTAAAACTCAGAAGAATACACATTTTAGAATCTTACCAACATGATTTAAGTTGTAACATTCTCATTTATTAACTCTTAGATCATTAGCAAGTTTTTTAATTTCCTTGAACCTTGATGTCACCATTTGTAAAATATGGATGATATACACACCTCACAGGTAATAACAACTTAATGGATACAGACTGCTTAGTTTGGTGCCTGAAATACAGTAAGAGTAACTCTGATGATGCAATCCTAGTTTTTATTGTGCCAAAGACCATTCTTTACACAATAGAACACGTTAAGACTTTTTTCTGCCCATAGAGAGCTGCTTGCAGGATCTTAGTTCCCCAACCAGGAACTGAACCTGGATCACGGCAGTGAAAGCACAGAGTCCTAACCACTGGACCACCAGGGAATTTCCAACTGATTACTTTCTTGAAGAGCAAAGTACTAACACCAGATGAGATCCAGAATATTTCATTTAGCCCTAATAATTCACATCTGGGTAGGAGATCAACTGTAACCATATTAACTTCAATGAATGGATTCGGTACTTCTAAGTAGATAAGTAAAAAGATAAACCATAAAAAAACAACTGGGGAATAGCCTTTGGAATATTCCTGGCCTTACCCTCAGTCCTGTGGAGTATCTTGAAAGTTCCTGTAGGTGGAACACTTACCCATGCTAAGAGACTCTTTCTGAAATTCCTTAGTTAGGTGAGAGCGGTTGGTTATGCAGTACACATAGCGCTCCAGCACGTACCAGCACATCTCGTAGTAGAATGGATAGCGGAACTTATTAGGAACCTAACACGGGAACAAAATAATGAGAAAGCCAAGCTAATAACAATTTTTCAGGAAAGAGAGTAACAAACAATCACTCCAATAACTAGCCCAGGAAAATCTCTCTCTAGTTAACATGTAATCCTAGGTTGCCATGTGGAGCAAGAATTTAAGTGAATCTCTCAACTTAAAAACTGTTGGTCTTGGGAAATCATCAAAAAAGATAAGAGGTACTTGGAAAGACCATTTAGAACTATCAAGAAGCTGTCTTGTTGAGTGGGAAAGCATCAAAAAGAAGTTTTGAGGCAGAGAGTAAAATGTTAGTAAGGCACAATATACTTTCTGTACATATCAACCATTCTTGCCTGTACCTGAATCAGAAGGCCATGAAACACAGAATATAATGGAAAATGTTTTTATTATGTCCTTACATACATAAAGGTACAATTAGAAATGCATTTCCAAGCTATATCTCATCTAGGACACTCGACTGAGTATTTCCTCCCACTATTAGCTCTCAGCTTGCCTGCTTCATAATACTCTACCAAGATGGTATGTCCGCAAATCAGGTTACTATTCCATGTGGCCTCATCAGCTGCTCTCTTTAGCTTTCTTCCATTCTTCCCCAAAACAGTATGAAATTATTCCAAGTGAATTATAGTAAAAATAACTGCCCTTTAGATTTATCATGGTCAAGGAACCTGCAAATCAGCATGGATCAATCACTGAGCAAGATCAACCATGGAGATTGTCTTAAATACAGGCATACCTCATTTTACTGTGCTTTACTTTACCGAGTTTCAGAGATATTGTGGCCTTTTTTTTTTTTTTTTAAAAATTGAAGGTTTGTAGCAATCCTGCATTTGTCAGATGATGACTAGCACTGTTTAGCAATAAAGTGTTTTCTTTTCCTGTTTTAACTCTTGTCTATCTTTATTTTTTTTTGTTTTTTTTAATCAATCATTTTTTAATTGGAGGATAACTGCTTTACAGAATTCTGTTGCAATAAAGCATTTTAAAATTAAAGTACATACTTTTTTTAAAAGCTACTGTACATTATGTATATAATGCTACTGTACATTAACAGACAAGTAATGTAAAAATAACTAACAGACTATGTATAATGTGAATACAACTTTTATATGCACTGGAAAAAGAAAAATACTGTGATTCAATTTATGGTAATATTCACTTTATTGCAGTAGTACTGAACCAAACCTGCCAGATCTCTGAGGTATGCTTGTATATTCTGCCTGTCTTCTTTCAGAGAGGGCTTCTTTCAAAAGGATAAGGAAAACAATACTTTTAGGATTGATCTGAATATGTAACTCCTGAGAATGTTCCCACCTACTTTTCAAAGCTCCATGTCAGGCAATCTTTTCAAATCGAGGAGACTCAGATGGACATCCCTTTTCAAAACCCTTCACTAGGTCACAGGGCATCACTGGGGAATAAGATCACTTTCCTCATTGCAAGGCAGGAGAGACATGTACTTTTCATTAGCTTTCCAATGCAAAGGCTTTAGGCTCTGAATCTTAGTCTCTGATGCCACTACAGCTTCAACAACTAGAAGAGGTTTCTCCTCCCTTGTTTGAAAATAAAATAAATTTACTTCTGGTACACCAGGAGGGAACACAAGAATTAACAGATACTTGATCCCCCCTAAATTAAACATAATACACTGCACTTCTCTGTTTGCCTTTTAAGTTTTAAAAAATAAAATAAAGTAAAATAAAATATAAAATGGGCATTACACTTTTAATTTTTCACTTGGAACTCAAGAGACTGAACTAATAATAGCCAGGACATCATACACCCAAACTACCCCGTTACATTTTACCTATGCTGCTAGATACCCAGAGCACACAATTTCTAAGGCTGGGCTGGAATTCTTGAAAAAAAAAAGTTTTTAATATTCATTATAAAATTATTGAACCTTTAAGCACTATCAATAGACTTACCAATGCTCAATTCAAATAGTGTATTTCTATACCGGCATGGCAAAAGTAACTAACATATTGCATTAAATTTATAACATATTTTATATTTCTTTACTAAAGCATTCTCTACATATTCTCTTTTACGTTAAACAAGTTTAAAGAAGTTGGTAACATAATAAATGTATGTCAGGTTGGTACTGGCAATGTAAAAGCTTGGGTGTGGAAAGCAAAAAAAAAAAAAAAAAGCCTCTGTGGACATGTGTAGAGGACCCAGTGAAATTTCATGGAAACACAGAGAGTTCCTTATTTGGAAGGAAAGAATTAAGACATATTTAGGAAAAATGGAATAGTATGTCAGATACTGAAATTTGACATTTTCTGATAAACAAAGTCTAGGAAAATCAGATAGACAAACCAAGATTAGTTATTACCAGTTTAACAGTCTGCAGGAGACTTTTCCATGAAGAGTTAAGGTGCTCATTGTACCTACAGTATTAAATATATATCCTCCCTTTCTTCCCTCAAACTGAGCAAACAATTAAGCAATGGACATAATGGCAATTTTTAGCCAAAAAAGCAAATGCTTTTTAAAAATATTTTCAGATTGAATCTTACACCAAGGTAGATGGTATTATTGCAAAATGATTTTGAGTTAAATAAGAGTATTTTACTATGAAATTATGTGATTTTTCTCTTTTAAAAATTTTAACTATTTTTACTGTTACTTTAACTTCCAATTTACTAAACTACTATTATATCTTCTGTAGTTTCACTACTTTTAACAAACAAGCTATAAAATTCTATAAAATTCAAGCACTGTATCCTCTCTTAATTCTAACAGGGCAATCTCTATAACTCCGACAGCAACAATCTTGTCTCTTATGTATAATATTTATGTAATAGGTAGCTCTAACCAAAATACATGTTTCAAAACAGGCACCAAAATGATTAACTGATCATTAGTCAGTAACCATTCCTTCTAAAAATTATGAATTATTTTTAAATTTTTAATCCTGAAAACTTTCAAATCCACCAAGTTTATAGAGCAGTACCACTAAGACTTTCAGAGCTCTTCCATGATTCATCAATCATTAACATATCACACTTTTAAATGGTAGGGGGTAAGGCAGAATCTAACTAAAAGAGAATTTTGTGACATAAGAAAATTGTATGAAATCAAATTTCAGTGTCCATAAATACAATTGTATTATATTTGAGCCATCCTCACTTGTTTAAATGCTTCTTTCTACAAGGCAGAGTAAGTGCTTGTGACAGATACTGTATGGCCCACAATGCCTAAAATATTTACTATCTGGTTCTTTACAAAAAAGTTTGTCAACTCTTGCCTTAAGGTATCTACTGCATGTAACTTTTCCCCTATATATCCTGGATGATTTATCAGCTATGTAACACCCTGTGAAAAACTGACAAAATAAGACACACAAATCATTTTCTGTAAAGTTTAATTCTCTCATGGAACCCCAGTTGAGAAAGGCAGTGTACACATTTATATGTTAAAGTATAATAGTTTGAGTGTTACACAGTAAGCAGAGTAAAAATAGATATATGAAACATCTTCACATTTAATTCTTACACAGTTACTTACCCGTGTTCGATCTTCAATGTTGTATATCTTTAACTGCATGGGGATATTGAAGCTATGCAAAAAATTGCCTCCAAACACCAAGGTGTCTGTAGGAGTATACACAGCATGAATCCAGCCTAGGAGAAAGGGAACGGAGGGCAGAGGCTATAAGCACTCACTGTAGTGTGGCTCCCTCAGAGGTTAGAGTAGACGACTCACTTTTTTCCATCTTGCTTACCTGAGGGAATGACGAAGGTATAGCCCTGCTTGAGCTCAATGCGTTGGCAATCTGATACCCGGTCACCCAGAAAGATGTCTCCCTGTTTCCCTGACAGCAGCCAATTCTCGTACAGCTCCAGGTTGTGGGCTGTAGGGGGGATGAGCCAGAAGACCTGTGAGTTAAAAAACTTCAGTCTGTTAACAGCCATTGACATGACCCAGTCGTCTCCCTCAACTGATAAAACAGGTACAAAGTTAAGACCAACAGGTAGAAGAGAAGCAAGCAATCCTCCCAGCCTACAGAACTTGACCATTTGGGAAATTCTAGAGGCCTCAGGGAAGTAGACCTTTTCTGTCCTCCACTTGATCAAACAGCATTAGGGCTTCCCTGGGGTTTGATTGTAGAACCCGGAACCTATACAGGACTTGGAGAGAAGGAGGGCATTAAGCTTGTCACCTAGGCAGTCCCTTCCTTGCCCCTAGCTGGCTGGCCTCAGTTAGTTAGGTATACAGTATCTTCAAAAGACAGGCCTGGGTTGCTCGATTCCAAGATCAAAAGGACAAAACTCAGGACACCATCTAAATAGATTTAAAGTAAACAAAGTGACTCTGGATTTGGAGATATAGCTGTTCTAATTCAGCCCTCACATTTTAAAAGCATCATCTGTTTTCATTCCAGTTCTACTTTTCTCTCATAAATGCTTTTACTTCTTAACAAGAAAAAAAGGATCACAATAAGAGTATAATACTATAAACCTCTGGTATTAATTCTACATTTCCATTCTCATACAGCATTCAGAAGCACTCTCAGAAGCTGGAATATAAGGCTTTATGAATGAGGATAGTCTTTAAAAATCTATTTATATCCCCATACAGGACTTAAAGGCTTCCTCTGGCTACATTTCAGACCAATGTCGCTATATAGGGAAAAGTGGTCTGGAACCCAGTTGACTGATTTCATTGTCAGTCTAGCCCCACTTTGTGTTCCCTTCTACTATTTACTATACTTCCACATAGAGAAGTTATCTTTTCCTCTTAAAACCACTTCCTTGCCTTCACTTGGAGAATTCTGCTTTGGGAATTTATAAACAGGACTGTTGAAGTTTACTAAGTACTGGTGCCAATATTGGCAAAAGGAAAATGGGCTAGATAGATACCAATTTCTACTGGATTCTAGCCAAGAATTCTAGTCAACTTAGTCTATGATTCTCTCCAGATTCGTGTATGTGTATCTCCTAATAGACTAGTTTTCAGGGTATATGAAGCATGCATGAACTGAAGCTAAGTCATATAACCGGCTTCAGATTCCAAGCCCCATCACAACTGTGACCATACCTTTCCCCCTTGATGGATATGATACCAAACCGAGGTACCACCGAAGTCCACATGGAAGTCAGTATAGCAGCCTCGAACACTCATCAGACAGTACCTGACCCAAAAAAAGCAGTAGAGTTAGTGCACTGATGAGAAAAAGGCGACTTCCCACCACAATGCCACACTCTCCCCTGTGTACTCCCCTCCATCTTCCACCTGATATGAACTCCCAGCTGGTGAGAGGAATGCAATCTCAAGTCATCATAGTATCAGAAGAAAAGTTTGTTTTCCTTTATGTTACCATGGCTATAGGGCTCTTACATACACTCTTCCTTTGGAACTAAACTCGACTGTCTTGGGACATGAAGCAAGGTTGCTAAGGGAGGACCCATTCCTTGCTATCACTCTGGTCTCCCACAGCACACTGAGGAAATGCAGGGTAAGCCACTTACTTCTGCACTTTAGGATACTGCATCTCCAAGATGGCATTTGTTGATTCAGTCTGACTTTCTTTCAAATGCCTTGGCCACATATTGTCTACCCAGTCAATGAAATCCACCTTTAAAAGGAGGAAGAACGTTTAGGTTGGGATTAAAGAGAAAGCTAAAGTCAAGAAAAACAGAAATTCTCAAAACACATACTGAAAGACTACAATTTAACTTCCAGCAAGCTAACAATCTTCTGTTAAATTCGGGGTCAACAGGCAAACATTATAGATATAATTATTAAGTGAAAATAAAGACTAATGGTTCCACGAGCATGATCACAAAGATAGCACTAATCAAAACAAAGTCATTAAAAAAAAAAAAGTCATTAAATGATGCAGTAGTACCCAATAAAACCCTCTGTGTGGCAGACTGGCATAACCAGCTATACTGACGGGGGTGGGGGTTGAAGGGTGGAGATAAAAGGCACTGTCTGGAAGATTCCTGTAAACTTATTGAAAGACAAACTGCTACAAGAGCCAAGATACCAAACATTTAAGAAAAGGAAAGGAGAGGGGAGGAGGAAAGGAAAGGGGAGGAGAAAAGAATTCCATAGGGATTTTCAGCCTTATATGAGCAATGTGCTATAGAACCTACTGGGTTAGGAATCAGAGTTCCAGGTCTATCACGTTTTCTCAAGATCTTTTGTGAGGCTCTGGAACTTATCTGTAAAATGAGGATAATTACCTCAAAGGAATATTGTGAGGATTACATGTAAAAACATGTTAAAATTTTTTGAAATAATGTTATCAGAGTTTAGGAATCTGGTTTTTTCCTTTGGCCACACCATGCAGCATGGGGAACTTCCCCCACTAGGGACTGAACCCATGCCCTCTGCAACGGAAGCATGGAGTCTTAACCACTGGATCACCAGGAAGTCCAGGAACCTGTTTTAAATAATATGTGCTGAAAGAAATGAGAAATGAAAACAGTATGAACTTCTTTAAACACTTTACACTGAATTGTAACATGTCCTATATCTTCAAATGTCTGCACCCAACCACTGAACTCCAAGAAACAGTCTTAAGTAGCTAAGTGTGAGTCAAACAACCATGGATTCAGCAAAGCACTGGTGCTACAGATGTCTAACTTATGGCTATAAAAAAGATGTATCTGGTAAGCTGTATAACTTATGTCTGTATATATTTCATCATTTATTTCCTTACAACATATATCTAGATGCTGCCGCATCACTTCAGTCGTGTCCGACTCTGTGCAACCCCAGAGACGGCAGCCCACCAGGCTTCCCCATCCCTGGGATTCTCCAGGCAAGAACACTGGAGTGGGTTGCCATTTCCTTCTCCATTGCATGAAAGTAAAAAGTGAAAGTGAAGTCGCTCAGTCGTGTCCGACTCTATCGACCCCATGGACTGCAGCCTACCAGGCTCCTCCGTCCATGGGATTTTCTAGGCAAAATTACTGGAGTGAGGTGCCATTGCCTTCTCCGATATATCTAGATAAATGCATACAATCTGTGTGTAATGATATAGGTGAATATCGAGTGGATACTCAGATGTAAACCGCGAGTTTTTGGAAGGGGTCACTGATGACATGCAAGTTTAAATAAGCAAGTGAGGAACAACTATGAAGATTCACTTTCTGGCCCATTTCAAAGAATTTCCACTCAGGGATCCAACAGCTTTAACCAAGCATCCACTGGGCCTAGGAACACTGACTGAGCTCCAGGTTTCTTTCTTCTCATCAAACAAAACCTAACTTCTGCTCTCTTAGTGTAGTGGCCAGGATCTCTCATCTCCTGGAACTGTCCTTTGGAAAGCCTTTACCAGAATAAAGGATAACTGACTTGTTCAATATACTTACTCTTAAGTTCTTATGTCTGGACAGGAACAGGAAAAATTAGGAACATATGAGTATTTTTTTGTTAAGTGTTCACTCAGAGACAGTTGGATTTTTCTGGCTAGAGTTCTCACCTGCAGCAGTAAGTCATTCTCTGTCCTCTTTCTGTTTGATATTATTGGGTATCATCTGACTACCAAAAGAATACTGTAGTAAGGTGTTCATACCTCCTTCTTAGGTTACTCTTTAGGCTCTGGATAGGCCTTTTGCTAAATGGTTACATCCGTTTGAGAACAAGTCTCCAGGACGGATAATCAGCAGTTTCTACCTGTTCTGTACCAATACAGGGCCAAACTGGGACATAATCAAATCACATACTGCAAAAACAGCTCATCGCCTTCCATGAACTAATTTCCCCATCACCAAACAAACTTGCACATTGTATCTGCTACTTCTTCATCTACTTCTAAGTTACTGCTGGAATGAGAGCAGAAGCCATCTCTCTCCTCTAGACAGAATCTCACTTCATGCTACCACCCAAAATGGACAGTTCAAAGTTGCCCAGCTCACTCTCCTTGCACCTACTTTTGCACATACTATTCCTCCTGCCTGGGATTCTGGTCTTTCTTCTCTGCCTCATTTCTTCTTTCATGTCAAGATTGGAGATCTCTTTACATCACACTGACAGAACATTTTCCCTTGGTCTGTACATACCAATGTGTTAGTGATAATAATGCAACAATCTAGTAAGTTGAAGGTACGTATGTATACGTATATATAAACATTATTATAACAAATTAACCACATTTTAACTTTAAAAGTCAAAGGGTACAATTAGGATAATTTAAATGAAGATGGGATAAAACACTGAGACTTTAAAATAATGTTTAAAATATTAGTACATTCCAAATTCCATTGCTCCAGATGGAATACTTGACTCAAGTGAGTTCTGAGAGAGGAATAAAAGTGGTCCAAAAATGACTAAGTATATTTTAAAAGTGAAACCAATCCCCCTCAAGGAAAGGATCTTGTAGATAGCCACTTTCATGAGAGGGGTTAAATCAGTATCTACCTCAGGAAAGTTAAGCACCAAAAACTAACTTCCCCCCATGCTGGGTTGTCAATCTGTTACTACTAATCATCCAACAGCATCTACTCACCTGCCTCTAAATCATTTTTCTCCCAAGCACCTCTACAAGTATAAACCTACAGGATAGAAATTTACTAGGCAAACTTCCTATTTACAGTTCTTATCAGAGTGAATTTTAAGACTCTTCCCCATTACATGCAAGTGACAAAGTTCCAAAATTATCAGAATGGCCTCTCCCTATAACATAATCAAGTGATGTTGGAAATGATGACCCCTCGAATAATACAAGTTAAATACAAGTTAAATTTTCTTGTTCATCTTCATCTTCATCCTGGTATGTTTAAGAACTTCTCCCAGTGTATAAACAACCCTCCTGGTGACAAAGACAATGTGGAGACAACGATTAGACTAACCGTGGAGGGCCTCTGCACCATGTTCTCCAGCCTGGTGTGGCTAAACTCTAAGCTGATGACATTATAGAGTTTTTCTCGCTCCTCCTCTGGGGTCTCATAGTAGCGTGTCCACTGAGCCATGGTCATTTCAATGCCTTTCTGTGTGTTCACATCCATGACATCCACCATACGACGACTCCCTGCCATGAAAGACGCACTCATCATTTCTACTGAGCCACTGATATCCTTAAATATATTAAGAATATAAGATACAAATGAAAGTAAACAAACTATCCTTTTTCCCTTACAGTATTCAGCAATAAATAAACAGGAAATAATTGTCACTTGAAAGAGGTAATCAACAGAAAATCAAATCAGAAAGAATGAGAATGACAATGATTAATACTAAAAACAATAATCACTCCCTATGGCATATTTACTACATGGTCAGGCGTTGAATCTTTATTCAATATCTCAATCCTAACAATTTTAAGTACTAAGTACCATTCATAGATGATAAATTTCGTACATTCCATAAATATTTACTGAATGATAAAGACATCTTAATGGACACAAGATTCTCAACCAACTGTAATAACCACAACAAAAGGCAGAATGCCAAAGAGGCAGCATAAAATAGCAGGGGGAGAAAAAACAGCCTCAGAGTCAAAGAGACCTAAGTTTAAATCTCAGCTCTAATATTATTTAGGCAAGTTATTTAGTTTTTCTAAACCTTAATATTTTCTTCTATAACTTGGGAATAATATCACCTTGTGGGCCAATGTGAGGATTTAGTCAATGAAGTAAAATGTTTGACATAAAATAGATGCTAATTAATTAAACGGTAGTAAAAATGAAAAATCAAAAGACAAAAATTGTTTTAACTAGACTGATCGGAGAAGGCTTTTAGAAAAAGAGAGGGAAGAGGAGACATTTGAGTTGGGCCTGGAGGACTAAACAGAATTTCAGCAAGATTCAACAGTGTGAATTGCAAGCAGAGGTAATAGCATAAGAGAAGATATGGAGAGGCAGTCCAGCTGAAAAGTTAAGAAAATAGTGGTCAAGGAGGTACAGGCCTGAGAGGCCTGGCGTGCTGTGATTCATGGAGTCGCAAAGAGTCGGACACGACTGAGCGACTGAACTGAACTGAACATATGATTCTGATGCAAGTCATCTGTGGACTATAAACCCATGAGAATGCCTGACCAATAGAGAAAAGCTGTGGTGGCCCATTAACTTATGGATCCAAAGAATTACTTCCTGGAGGTCATTAGGAAAAAAAAGTCAAGTAACAGACCAATAGGTACTCTACTATTAGGTTTTCTGAAGCCCCCTGAGAACCCTGCCTTGTGAAGAGTAACTACTAAACAGATTTCCTGAGTATCTACTACACCCCAGAGACTGTGCTGAGTAATAGGAAATACACAGTGACAGGAGGAAAAGCGAAATCTAACACAAAAACATGTAGGGGAGTGAAAAATACAGGGATTTAGAGAACCTTCCTCTACCTCGGACATTCACCTCTTGGATAAACAGTTTTTCAGTTGTCTAAAAAAAGCCCTCAAGTGGCCAATAGACAGTACTGCAATACTTCATTTCAAAGGGGAAGCTGGCACTGAAGCTTCAGCACAGAGGACAAGGCACAACGGAAGCCCAAAGCACCTTTCGTTTCACATTCTGTTAGAAACATTTCTAAAACATTTTTATCCACTTTACTGCCTTATCATGTATATGAGAGTAACCCGTCTCTGAATTCCTGAGGATCCTGGCATGTCTCAGGGCCACACTGAACACCAATGATGAGCAGATGGTAAAAGATTTGCCTGCAATGTGGGAGACCAGGGTTCGATCCTTGAGTTGGGAAGAGCCCTTGGAGAAGGGAACAGCAACCCACTCCAGTATTCTGGCCTGGAAAATCCCTGGAGCCTGGCAGGCTACAGTCCATGGGGTTGCAAAGAGTCTGACATGACTGAGTGACTTTCATAAGTGACACCAGAAGTTTCCTTCTTTAATTATACTGCTCTAATTTGCTTTTTTCCCCCTAAATTTTGAATATAATGAAATACAAATCTGACTAAAGACTCAAGTTAACCAATCACTGATGAAGAGATATTTTAATGTATTTACTTCGCAGTTTATGAAGTTTCAAACCTTAGCCATGTTACCAAATGTCAGTTAAGTCAGTCAGTTCAGTCGCTCAGTCATGTCCGACTCTTTTCGACCCCATCAATCACAGCACGCCAGGCCTCCCTGTCCATCACCAACTCCCAGAGTTCACTCAGACTCACGTCCATCGAGTCAGTGATGCCATCCAGCCATCTCATCCTCTGTCGTCCCCTTCTCCTCCTGCCCCCGATTCCTCCCAGCATCAGAGTCTTTTCCAATGAGTCAACTCTTCGCATGAAATGGCCAAAGTACTGGAGTTTCAGCTTTAGCATCATTCCTTCCAAAGAACATCCAGGACTGATCTCCTTTAGAATGCAATGGTTGGATCTCCTTGCAGTCCAAGGGACTCTCAAGAGTCTTCTCCAACACCACAGTTCAAAACCATCAATTCTTCAGTGCTCAGCTTTCTTCACAGTCCAACTCTCACATGCATACATGACCACAGGAAAAACCATAGCCTTGACTAGATGGACCTTTGTTGGCAAAGTAATGTCTCTGCTTTCCAATATGCTATCTAGGTTGGTCATAACTTTTCTTCCAAGGAGCAAGCGTCTTTTAATTTCACGGCTACAGTCACCATCTGCAGTGATTTTGGAGCCCCCAAAAATAAAGTCTAACACTGTTCCTACTGTTTCCCCATCTATTTGCCATGAAGTGATGGGACCAGATGCCATGATCTTCGTTTTCTGAATGTTGAGCTTTAAGCCAACTTTTTCACTCTCCTCTCTCACTGTCATCAAGAGGCTCTTGAGTTCCTCTTCACTTTCTGCCATAAGGGTGGGGTCATCTGCATATCTGAGGTGATTGATATTTCTCCCGACAATCTTGATTCCAGCTTGTGCTTCTTCCAGCCCAGCGTTTCTCATGATGTACTCTGCATATAAGTTAAATAAGCAGGGTGACAATATACAGCCTTGACATATTCCTTTTCCTATTTGGAACCAGTCTGTTGTTCCATGTCCAGTTCTAACTGTTGCTTCCTGATCTGCATACAGGTTTCTCAAGAGGCAGGTCAGGTGGCCTGGTATTCCTCCCATCTCTTTCAGAATTTTCCAGTTTATTATGGTCCACACAGTCCAAGGCTTTGGCCTAGTCAATAAAGCAGAAATAGATTTTTTTCTGGAACTCTCTTGCTTTTACCATGATCCAGCGGATGTTGGTAATTTGATCTCTGGTTCCTCTGCCTTTTCTAAAACCAGCGTGAACATCTGGAAGTTCACAGTTCATGTACTGCTGAAGCCTGGCTTGGAGAATTTTGAGCATCACTTTACTAGCGTGTGAGATGAGTGCAATTGTGCGGTAGTTTGAGCATTCTTTGGCATTGCCTTTCTTTGGGATTGGAATGAAAACTGACCTTTTCCAGTCCTGTGGCCACTGCTGAGTTTTCCAAATTTGCTGGCACATTGAGTGCAGCACTTTCACAGCATGATCTTTCAGGATTTGAAATAGCTCAACTGGAATTCCATCACCTCCACTAGCTTTGTTCATAGTGATGCCTTGTAAGGCCCACTTGACTTCACATTCCAGGATGTCTGGCTCTAGGTGAGTGATCACATCATCGTGATTACCTGGGTCATGAAGATCTTTTTTTGTACAGTTCTTCTGTGTATTCTTGCCACCTCTTCTTAATATCTTATGCTTCTGTTAGGTCCATATGATTTCTGTCCTTTATCGAGTGAGTCCATCTTTGCATGAAATGTTCCCTTGGTATCTCTAATTTTCTTGAGGAGATCTCTCGTCTTTCCCATTCTGTTGTTTTCCTCTATTTCTTTGCATTGATTGCTGAGGAAGGCTTTCTTATCTCTTCTTGCTATTCTTTGGAACTCTGCATTCAGATGCTTATATCTTTCCTTTTCTCATTTGCTTTTTGCTTCTCTTCTTTTCACAGCTATTTCTAAGGCCTCTTCAGACAGCCATTTTGCTTTTTTGCATTTCTTTTCCATGGGGATGGTCTTGATCCCTGTCTCCTATACAATGTCAAGAACCTCCATCCATAGTTCATCAGGCACTCTATCTATCAGATCTAGGCCCTTAAATCTATTTCTCACTTCCACTGTATAATTATAAGGGATTTGATTTAGGTCATACCTGAATGGTCTAGTGGTTTTCCCTACTTTCTTCAATTTCAGTCTGAATTTGGCAATAAGGAGTTCGTGATCTGAGCCACAATCAGCTCCCGGTCTTGTTTTTGTTGACTGTATAGAGCTTCTCCATCTTTGGCTGCAAAGAATATAATCAACCTGATTTTAGTGTTGACCATCTGGTGATGTCCATGTGTAGTCTTCTCTTGTGTTGTTGGAAGAGGGAGTTTGCTATGACCAGAGCATTTTCTTGGCAAAACTCTATTAGTCTTTGCCCTGCTTCATTCTGTATTCCAAGGCCAAATTTGCCTGTTACTCCAGGTTTTCTTGACTTCCTACTTTTGCATTCCAGTCCCCTATAATGAAAAGGACATCTTTTTGGGGTGTTAGTTCTAGAAGGTCTTCATAAAACCATCCAGCTTCAGCTTCTTCAGCATTACTGGTCAGGGCATAGACTTGGATTACTGTGATACTGAATGGTTTGCCTTGGAAACGAACAGAGATCATTCTGTCGTTTTTGAGATTGCATCCAAGTACTCCATTTCAGACTCTCTTGTTGACCATGATGGCTACTCCATTTCTTCTAAGGGATTCCTGCCCGCAGTAGTAGATATAATGGTCATCTGAGTTAAATTCATCCATTCCACTCCATTTTAGTTCGCTGATTCCTAGAATGTCGACATTTACTCTTGCCATCTTCCTGTTTGACCACTTCCAATCTGCCTTGATTCATGGACCTGACATTCCAGGTTCCTATGCAATATTGCTCTTTACAGCATGGGACCTTGCTTCTATCACCAGTCACACCCACAAATGGGTATTGTTTTTGCTTTGGCTCCATCCCTTCATTCTTTCTGGAGTTATTTCTCCACTGATCTCCAGTAGCATATTGGGCACCTACTGACCTGGGGAGTTCCTCTTTCAGTATCCTATCATTTTGCCTTTTCATACTGTTCATGGGGTTCTCAAGGCAAGAATCTGAAGTGGTTTGCCATTCCTTTCTCCAGTGGACCACATTCTATAACCAAATGTAGCGTTAGTGAAAATTTTCTGGAAATTTCTCTATGGCTTTTAGGGAAGGATGAGAATCATAAATGAGGTTTCATTCTTGACTCAGAGAAATATAATTCTACTTTTGAAATTTTACCCTCGAAGGCAGGCTCTTCATGGAGAGAAGGAAGGACGCACAGAGATAAAACTGGAAGGTAGGAAAGAGGCAGATGTTCAGATGCTGTGGTCTAATGAGAAGTACTCAACGAAGCAACTTCAGTAACTCCCTTTGAGGAAATTCTCAGTTGCTAAATAGGACTATCTAATCAAGACAGTATTTCAAGTAGTATATACTTCAAATAAATATATAGTTCAATGCTCCTAAACCTTAAAATCTCAGTAAGAGATTTAAGACTCAGCTGTAAATCTTAGATCTTTGCCTCAAAAACAAAGGCCTTGAGTGTAGCACTTACCCACACACATTTTGACATCATTCACAGTGAAGTCTGGATCTGGCATCCTATGAAACAAACACCAGTAAGTATAATGGGAAGCACAACTACTCTAGTCAGGGTGAGTTTTTTTTTAAAGAACTAAGAACTCCCCAGTCAAGCCCCATCAATCTTCAAATTGAGGATTAAAAAAATATATTTTAAATATAAACATTTATACATATATAAACATATTTATACATATATAAACAGATGTACATATATATGTAGGAAAAAAGAATATATGAGAAAAGGTTAATAGGGATTACTCAGGGTGATAGATTTCAGGAGATTTAAATTTATTTTCTTTATAGTTCATCTATATTTTCTCATTTACATATAACACACTTCAGATAGTTTCAATGATCTATGCTTTGGATTATTAATACTGCACTGTCTATAGCCCTGTGTGTAATGTGGCCACTTTGCAGCCAAACCCAATCAGTGAACACTTACTTTATTCCAAGTCCATCGGAATTCTTGAAAATCAGAGGATCTCTTAAGCCACCCCGCTGGATATACTCTACGTTAAAATCTGTCACCATAAGAAAACAATTGTTAGAAAGGCCAAGAGGTTTAGCTGGAAAAAGATAAAAGGACCTACGTAATACGATAAGAGATTTCCACAATCATTCAGAATTTAACCAACAGGGGATAGTACTATTGAGTCATCTCATAAATCCCAAGCAGAAACCACATCCTGTGCCTTAACAGCCTAACATCTAATTCTGCCCCCTGCAATACACACCATGACATCCTTGTCAGTTTGCCAAAGAACGAGCTGCATGACACACACGGAGCTCAGTCATGGTGGAGCAGGTACATGCATAAAGGAATTGCTATTGAACTATTTTTAATTAAACCCAAACCAAGGGATAAGAGAAGGAAGAGGCCTTTAGGGGAAAAAATCCCAACATTCCTGTCCTAATAAACGCTTGCTTCTTCCAATATAGCAGAGAATGACTCATGGGGTAGGGCTGGGGGACCGGGGGAGGCTGGTGCATGAGTGGCATTGTGTAAGAAGAGAAAATAAAGATAAACAGCATCACAGCATTAACAGGCAGTATTTTGGCTGCAGACATGCTGAGCCCACAGCTCCCAGAGTCTACAACCTCCTACGTCAAGTGGCTGCAGGTCTGAATCCAAATGATACTGACCTTTTCCTTCCATAAAAGTAACAAAATTTGCATTATATTTGTTGGTGTGGAGCTTCTCTTCCAAGTCAAAAGTTCTTTTTCCTTCAATTTCATCATCTGAAATGCCATCATCTTCATAGCGTCGTCGCATGGTACCACGCTGGGGAGAGAGGGACAGAAGGATGAAATCATACACCTTTTCAAGATTTTCACTTGCTACGTTAAGCATCCATTTGCCTTGCTTTGTAGATCTTTTTCTCAAATAAAGGTCAGCTAATATTCTCACAATATATGAAATTTAAAATGAGTCACTAAGTTCCCCACTTGTAAATTTTACACTGCTAACTCTTTGAGCCTACAGATAAATTTACAACAAAAACCAAATGACCAAATAGGGCCTACTAAACATTTTTTTCTCCTGGCTGCACCACACAGCATATGAGATCTTAGTTCCCTGACTAGGGATTGAACCCACACCCCTTGCATTGGCAGCACAAAGTTTTAACCACTAGATCACCAGGATAAGTCCTATGAAACATTTTATTTATCTACCATCGTTTATCAGAGGGTGGACAAACTGTCTTTATAGACTTTACAGACCAGGATACAAAACATAATTTTTTTATGGGGAAGGCTACTTCTGGATTAGCTTTCTAAAACAACCTTTGAGAATAGACTAAAACATTTTAATTAATGAAGCAAAACCTCTTTTACAGCAGATAAAGTTAACCTAAACAACAGCATTCCAAAGAGCAGACCACCAATACTTAGCATTAAAGATGTCTTCCCAAAGGAAAATATACGAATGGTCAACAAGCACATAAAAAGTGCTTAGGATCATTGGTCATTAGAAATAAATACCACAAAAATATACCACTTTACACCCAGCAGGATGGCTATTACCAAAAAAGGCAGACAATAACAAGTGTTGAAGAGAATGTGGAGAGACTGGAACCCTTACACAATGTTGATGGGAATGTAAAATATTGTAGCCATTTTGGAAAAGTTTGGCAGTTTCTCAAAACATTAAACAGTAAATCATGATTCAGCAATTCTCCTCCTAGGTGTATATCCGAAAGAATTAAAAACATATCTAAAATGCAGATGTTCACAGCAGAACATTATTTGTAACAGCCAAATGGCAGAAACAACCCAAATGTCAGTCAGTTGATGAACGGATTAACAAAATGTGGTATATTTACACATGGAATATTATTTGACCACAAAAAAGAACAAAGTACCGTTATGTGCTACACATGGACGAATCTTGAGAACAACATACTAAGTGAAAGATGCCAAACACAACAGACCGTGTATTACATAATTTCATTTTTTATTTTAATTTTTTGCTGTATAAACGATCTTTACTGTGTACAACAGGAAGTGGAAGAGGAGGAGCTATAACAGCTCTGGCTCCTGGGGCAGCTGCACACACTCAGTCACTACCCTCAAAAAGCCAGTTTCATTTTCATGAAATGTCCAGAATAGGCAAATCCACAGAGACACAAAGTAGATTAGTGGATGCTAGAGACTGGGGAGATGGAGGGATAGAAAGTAACTTAACAATGTGGGTTTCTTTGGGGAACAATTAAAAATGTTCTAGAACTAAACAGTGGTGACATCTGCACAACCTTGAATATACTAAAAACCACTGAGCTGTGCACTTTAAACAGGTGAATTTTATGGTATGTGAATTATCTTGGTAAGCTGCCTGTTTTAATTTTTTTCTTAAGATAACATGTTGCTCATGCTGCAAATTTACCTTTTGGTATAGTTTACTTTAGCCAGTATTAAAATTTGCTGAAATTTCTGTAACACATGGGACAACTTGTGTGAGGCAAGGGTAAAGGAGCCCAACTCCAGGGTGTACTGTGCTTAGTCGCTCCATTGTGTCCAACTCTTTGCAACCCCATGGACTGCAGTCCACCAGGCTCCTCTGTCTAGGGGGATTCTCCAGGCAAGAACATTGGAGTCGGTTGCATGCCCTCCTCAAGGGATCTTCCCAACCCAGGTCTCCCACAGTGCAGGCAGATTCTTTACCACCTGAGCCACCAGGGAAGCCCTGTTCACATAAAACCCCAGGGTTCAAGATATTGGGGAAAGATGCGTGTGTCATGGGAGAAAATCAGAAGCTGAATCTCAGAAGGAAGACTAGCAAAAGAAGGATTTTCAGAGAGACATTCCATGGCTTCCTTCCAATCTAACTTGAGCCCCACATACAGCTAAAGGTAAGAGCTATGGTCCCACTGGAAGAAGCACAGCAGGGAGGGAGAGAAAGAACACACTCCACTACTTACACAAGGGCCTGCCTGGCCCAGACCCTACCACCACCTGGTTACACCCAAGTGGAGCTCCTCACTTTACCTTTCCCATATCCCTCTGAGTATTAAAATAGTTAAACGAAGAAAAAATATCTACCACCCCACTCAGAATACCCCTCTCCCAATCAACACAAACAGAAGAAAACAGGGAGCACAGCATGCCTTGGGTTAAAAAAAAATAAAACTGGGAATGGAAAAAGAGGCTGGTTTGGTCCTTAGATTCCTGGTGAGGTTCCCCACAGCCTCTGCTGCCCATTCCCACGCCTGCTGCGGTGCTCATCAACTGAGGTTCCAACGGGTAGGGGAGGTCCAGGTGGGAAGGAGTATGGATTTGGGGACTGAGGTGCCGAAGGCCCCCACCCCAGTATGTGCTAAGAACAACCAAACCTAGAATTTAAATACTGATGATCTAGAATCGATTACACAGCACCAGAATTTATATAAACACGTTAAGAAAATGAGACACTGGAGAAAAGTCTCTTAGGGAATGGGACAAGGGAAAGAGCAGAAATAAGAAATTAAAATTAAAGTAAATAAAACTGACGGTTACACACCAGAGGAGAGCGAGATTCAATTTACCAGTTTTAGGTAGAAACACTGATGAATACCTGTTATCTTTTCCAAGTTTGGCAAAAAAAAAAAAAAAAAAAACCCTTATAACACTCTTACCTAGCAGTTTGTTGCCATAAGTCACATCTTAAAGGCCAAAAGATCTATTTTTAGTAGACCTCTTACTCTAAAAATGCCACCAATGCTCAAAAATACTTTTAGGTACTTTTATATTTGAAGGGAGGCTGGTTATTTTCGCTGACAATTTCTTAAATGGGTTTGTGTTTTGAAAGGCATCACTCAGTTCTCTTCCTCACCTTATTTCACATGTGTCTTAGAAAAGAACTCCAAAAGATGAGTTCCAAGCATGTCAAAAAGCAAGAGAAATACCACTGAAATAAATATGGTTTCCCACAACAATCATTTTTAGAAAGCATTCATTTGCACACAGAAATAACCTCCTCACATACAAGGTCAATTAATTTATGACAAAGGAGGCAAGAACACATAACAGGGAAAGGACAGTCTCTTCAATACATGGCGTTGGGAAAAGCGGACAGCTACACACGAAAGAACGAAACTGAACCACTACCTTTTACCATACATAAAAATTAACTCAAAATGGTTCAAAGACTTAAATATAAATTTGAAACCATTAAACTTCTAGGCAATAGCTCCTTGACATTAGCCTTAGCAATTTCTTTTTGGATCTGACTCCAAAGGCAAGGGAAAACAAAACCAAAAATAAACAAATGGCAATATATGTGTGTGTGTAGACACACACACAGTGAAATACTACTTAGCCACGACTACAAATACAATTTTGCCATCTACAGCAACATGGATAGACTTGAAGGGCATTACGATTTGTAAAGTAAGTCAGGGAAAGACAAATACTGTATGATATCACTTATATGTGGAATCTAATAAACATAACCAATTAGTGTATACAACAGAAGAGCAGCAGACTCACAGATATAGAGAATGAACTAGTGGTTACCAGTGAGGGGGCAACATAGGTAGAGGAGCAGGAGATACAAACTACTGAACGTAAGACAGGCTCAAGGATGTACAGCCAATATAAAGGGAAAGTAACCTTTAAAAACTGTAAAAATTTCAAAAACTAAAAAAATTTTAAATGGTGCTGGCACAACTAGACAACATGTTAAAGACTGGACGTGTAAAAGAATGAAACCTGATCTCTACCTCATACCTTATTAAAAAAAAAACTAACTCAAAATGGATCAGACTTAAATGTAAAGGCTAAGACTACGGAATTCTTAGAAGAAAGCACAGTGCAAATGTTCATGATTGATTTTAGACTAGGCAATAGTTACTTAAATAAGACACCAAAAACACAAGGAACAACAGAACAGATTAACCGGACTTCTTCAGAATTAAAACTTCAAAAACACTACACCAACAAAAGTAAAAAGCAATTAATTTATAGAATGAGAGAATATATTTGCAAATTATATATCTCATAAGGGCCTAATATCCAGGATATATAAAGAACTCTTTCACCTTAAAACTGAAAAGACAAAAAATAAAACTAAAATGGACAAAGGTTTGAATGAGTATTTTTCAAAGATATATAACTGGCCAATAAGCACATAAAACATCATTAGTCTTCAGCTCATCAGTCATTAAGAAAATGCAAATCAAAACCACAATGAGAAACTACCTAACATCTACTAGGTAATACGTGCTGGTGAGAATGTGAAAAAAGCAAAAGCCTCATAAAGCCTCCCATAGCACCACCAAGGAACCCAGTGGGAATATAGAACAAAACAACTCTATAGACGAGTCTTGCAGTTCCTCAAACTGGTTGAGAGTTACCATATGACCCAGAAATTTCATTTCTAAGTATCTAATCTATCCAAGAAAATGAAAACATGTCCACACAAAAACACACACACTAATGTTCATAGCAACATTATTCACTATAACCAACGGGTGATAACAAATGGGTGATGACAAACAGGAAAATAAAATATAGTATATATCCATGCACTCTCTTCCAACAACACAACAAATGACTCCACACAGAGATATCACCAGATGGTCAGTATCCAAATCAGACTGATTATATTCTTTGCAGGCGAAGATAGAGAAGCTCTGTATAGTCAGCAAAAACAAGACCTGGAGCTGACTATGGCTCAGATCATCAGCTCTTTATTGCAAAATTCAGGCTCAAATTGAAGAAAGTAGGGGAAATCACTAGGCTATTCATGTATGACCTAAGAGGTGATGAATAGATTCAAGGGATTAAATCTGGTAGACAAAGTGCCTGAAAAACTATGGATGGAGGTTCATAACACTGTTCAGGAGGTGGTGACCAAAACCATCCCCAAGAAAAAGAAATTCAAGAAGGCAAAGTGGTTGTCTGAGAAGGCCTTACATATACCTGAGAAAAGAAAAGTGAAAGGCAAAGGAGAAAGGGAAAGATATATCTAATTGAATGCAGAGTTCCAGAAACAGCAAGGAGAGATAAGAAAGCCTTCTTAAGTGGAAAATGCAAAGAAATAGAGGAAAAAAACAGAATGGGAAAGACTAGAGATCTCTTTAAGAAAACTGGAGATACCAAGGGAACATTTCATGCAAAGACGGGCACAATAAAGGACAAAATTGGCAAGGACCTAACAGAAGCAGAAGAGATTAAGAAAAGGTGGCAAATATACATGGAAGAACTGTACAAGAAAGCTTTTAAGGATTCAGACAACCATGAGGGTATGGTTACTCACCCAGAGTTAGACATCTTGGAGTGTGAAGTCAAGTGGGCCCTAGGAAGCATTACTACAAACAAAGCTAGTGGAAGTGATGGAGTTTCAGCTGAGCTATTTCAAATCTTAAAAGATGATGCTGTTTAAGTGCTGCACTCAATATGCCAGCAAATTTGGAAAACTCAGCAGTGGCTACAGGATTGGAAAAGTCAGTTTTCATTCCAATCCCAAAGAAAAGCAATACCAAAGAAAGCTCAAATTATCACACAACTGTACTTCTTTCACATGCCAGCAAGATTATGCTCAAAATCCTTCAAGCTAGGCTTCAGCAGTACGTGACCCAAGAACTTCCAGCTGTACAAGCTAGATTTAGAATAGGCAGAGGAATCAGAGATCAAATTACCAGCATCTGTCAAAATCATAGAAAAAGCAAGGGAATTTCAAAAAAAACATCTACTTCTGGTTCACTGACTATGGTAATGCCTATGATTGTGTGGATCAAAACAAACTGTGGGAATATTCTTAATAAGATGGGAGTGCCAGACCACATTACCTGCCTCCTGAGAAACCTATATGCAGGACAAGCAGCAACAGTTACAACTAGACATGGAACAATGGATTGGTTCAAAATTGGGAAAGGAGTACTTGAAGGCTGTATATTGTCACACTGCTTATTTAACTTATATGCAGAGTATATCATGAGAAATGCTGGGCTGGATGAAGTACAAGCTGGAATCAAGATTGTGGGGAGAAATATCAATAACCTCAAATATGCAAATGATACCACTTTAATGGCAGAAAGTGAAGAGGTTCTGAAGAGCCTTTTGATGAAGGTGAAAGACGAGAGTGAAAAAGCTGGTTTAAAACTCAACTTTCAAAAAGTGAAGATCATGGCATCTGGTCCTATAACTACATGGCAAATAGATGGGGAAAATGTGGAAACTGTCAGATTTCATTTTCTTGGGCTCCAAAATCAATGCAGACGGTGACTGCAGCCACACTTGAAATTAAAAGATGCTTGGCTCCCTGGAAGAATAGCTATGACAAACATAGACAGTGTATTAAAAAGTAGAGATATCATTTTGCCAACAGAGGTCTGTGTAGTCAAAGCTAT
Source organism: Bos javanicus (assembly GCF_032452875.1). Classification (NCBI taxonomy): domain Eukaryota; kingdom Metazoa; phylum Chordata; class Mammalia; order Artiodactyla; family Bovidae; genus Bos; species Bos javanicus. The sequence goes on along the minus strand of NC_083896.1, from coordinate 45,524,679 downwards.
GGTTTTTCTAGCAGTCATGTATGGATGTGAGAGTTGGATCATAAAGGAGGCTGAGAGCTGAAAAAACTGATGCTTTTGAACTGTGGTAAGTCAACCCTGAATATTCACTGGAAGAACTGGTGCTGAAGCTGGAGCTCCAATACTTTGGCCACCTGATGCAAAGAGCTGACTCACTGGAAAAGACCCTGATGCTGGGGAAGATTGAGGGCAAGAGAAGAGGGCGAGAGAGGATGAGATGGTTGAATGACATTACTGACTCAATGGAAGTAAGTTTGAGCAAACTCAGGGAGATGGTGAAGGACAGGGAAGCCTGGAGTGCTGCAGTCCATGGGGTGGCAAAGAGTTGGACACAACTTAGGGACTGAGCAATATATCCATACAATGGAATATAGTTAAGCAATAATACAAGGGAGTGAAGTACTGAGAAATGCTGCAACCACAGATGAACTTCGACAAAAACACTAAGTGAAATAAGCTAATTACAAAAGACCATACATTTTATGATTGCCTTTATCTGATGTACAGAATAGGCAAATCTATAAAGACATAGGCTGGAGAGAAGAGAGATGGGGAGTAACTGCTAATGTGTACTGGGGTAATGAAAATATTTTAGAATTAGATACTAGTAATGTTTTCACAGAGGACTTCCCTGGTGGCTCAGACCGTAAAGAAAGCATCTGCCTACAACGCGGGAGACCTGGGTTCGATCCCTGGGTTGGGAAGATCCCCTGGAGAAGGAAATGGCAACCCACTCCAGTACTCTTGCCTGGAAAATTCCGTGGATGGAGGAGCCTGGTAGGCTTCAGTCCATGGGGTCCCAAATAGTTGGACACGACTGATCGACTTGAATGTTTTCACAACTTTGTAGATCTACTAAAAACTCCTGAATTGTGCACTTTATTATTATTTAAAAAAATATTTGGCTGCGTTGGGTCTGAATTGCAGTATGTGGCATCTTCACTCTTTGTTTCGGTATGCGAGCTCTTAGTGGTGGCATGTGGATCTAGTTCCCTGAACAAGACTGAACCCAGGCCCCCTGTGCTGGGAATGTGGAGTCTTAGCCACTGGACCACCAGGGAACTCCCTGAGTTGTACACTTTAAAAGAGTGAATTGAATAGCATATGAATTCTATCTCAATACAAAATAATGACGGGCAGTCTATAACAGAAAAAAGGTTAATACAATGCACATATTTAAGTAAAGCAATGTATTTTTACGATATAAGAATAAAGTCTGACACAGACCAAATCTTGCGTAATAACATTTTTTGAGAAAGCACAATTTTTTTCTAAATTTTCATCGCCATTTCAGTTGACTTGATACGAAAGGACACATAGATAAGTGACTAAAAAAAGCTCTTAAGTATCAGGAACCACCATGCTGTGCCAGAAACGCAAAAGCAGTCTGTTAGTTCTGAGAATTTCCACTCCATCGACTAATGTCATTCACCACATTAACAGATTAAAGGAGAAAAATTAAACGATCAGCTAGATCTGAGCTGTCCAAAATGTTAGCTGCTAGCCACACGTAGCTGTAAGACTTAAGTTTATTAAGATTAAAAACATTTTCAACAAACGATGCAAGGGAAACTAGGTATCTGCCTGCAAGAGAATGTGTTAGACCTTTACCTTAAACCATTTCATTTAGTACAAAAAATTAACTCAAAACACATCAAAGACCTCAACATAACAGCCAAAACTATAAAATTCTTAGAAGTAAACAAGGGAAAATCTTCACAGCATTAGCTTTAAAGAGGATTTTTTTGTAATGACATCAAAAGCAAAAGGAAAAAAAACAGGTAAACTGGACTTCATCAAAATTTGTAAAATTTGTACAAAAAACACTATCAACAGAGTGAAAAGAAACCGTAGGAGAAAATACCTGCAAACCATACATCTGACATGGGATCTAGCATATATAAAGGACTCTTACAATTCAACAACAAAAGAAACAACCCGATTCAAAAATGGGCAAAGGACTTAATAGGAATTTCTCCAAAGAAGACACCCAAATGGTCAATACGCACTGGAAAAGATGCCAAACATCACCACAAATCAAACCCATAGTGAGATACTACTTCACATCCATTGAGATTCCTATCACCAAAAAAGAAAAAACAAAAAACAAAAAAAAAACCCCACAAAATAACAAGAGTTATCAAGGAAGCGGGGAACTAGAACGCTTATGCATTGCTGGTTGCAGCCTGTGTGAAAAAGAAGTACAGCAATTCCTCAAAAAATTTAACACAGAATTGCCATATGACCCAGTAATTCTACTTCTAGAACCAAAAGAAAACAACCAAAAGCAGGGACTCAGACACTACACCACCAGTGTTCATAATGCCAAAATTGTTTTTTTTGACGGTCAAAAAAAAAAAAAAGATGGCAACAGCCCCAAATTTCCATTGACAGATAAAATGTAGTATTTATATATACAACAAAATATTATTCAGCTATAAAATGAAATGGAGATCTGACACGTGCAGCAACATGGGTAAACCCTGAAGACATTATGCTAAGTGCAACAGGTCAGACAAAAAGATATTGTATGATTCCACTTATGAGGTACCTAAAGTAGACAAATTCATAGAGACAGAAAGAGATTAGAGATTACCAGGGGCTGGGGGGAGGAGGAATGGGAAGTTACAGTTTTATGATTATACAATTTCTATCTGGGGTAATTTTGTTTTGGAAACAGTAATGATGGCAGCACAATACTCTGAATTAACACCACTGAATTAATTTGCTTAAAATGGTTAGAATGGCAAGTTTTGTTGCAAATATCTTACAATTTCTAAAAATAATGCAATATATCAAAAATCTCCCTTTAAGAGTCACTGTATAATTCCTTCATTTTATATCAAATAGGTTTTGCCTACGGTAACTTCTGAGAATCAGGAAATATGGTGGAATTATTTTACAAAGAAGAAAGGTAAAACTGACCTAAGTTTACCCTTTTAGAAAACAGAAAAACAAGAAAGCTGAACTATCTAAAGGGAGAGCTTATCCCTTGTCAATTCTACTACAGACACTTTACTGTGTGATCTTAGGCAGTTAAGTGAATCATTTAACCTCTCTAGATCCTAATTTTCCCTTGGAGGTAAATAATACAAGGTCCCTCTGTGCTCTACAATAAAGTCCTCACCACCTGATTCTCAGCCTTGCTCTCTCTTACCTTATACTGTGTTCACATTTTGCTGACCCATAGCCCCACCTCTGTCCTGACCAGGGACACTGAGAGGCACGAGTGGTGGGTTGGCAGGACAGCCCTCCAAGGGACTTCCACATCATCCTCCTGTCCTCCCCACGCACCGCTCCCCCCATATTAAACAAATCTCCGTGTATCTCAATCAACCAGATGTTAAGGCAGTTATTTCTGGAGAGCTTAGGCAATTACCATTCCCCAAGGGATCAAAGGAGTCAAGAGAATGAAGAAATTGTATAAAGTATGAAAAGGCAGTTGCTTTTTAATTAATGACACCCAGAAGGGCTACTGCTTTGAAGGTGAACTATGATGCCAGGACAAAGCAACAGTAGTAACAGCAGTTAACATTCCAGTGTTGACTATGTGCCAAGTACTGTAACAAGCATTCTGCATGTATTAACACATGTAAGGATACTATCCTCTCTTTTGTATGACAAAAGGCAAATGAAGGACAGAAGTAACCTGCCCAAGTTACAAAGCTATTAAGTGGTACAGCTGGGACTGGAACCCAATTCTAAAACCTGTGGTCTTAACCACTACTCTCTCTACTACTGAAATCACTAAGCAACGAACTCTGGCCAGACCAGGGGCTTGGGGCAGCTGAAGTAACTGTCACAGGAGGAGATCCCAGACAAATGAAATGGCTCTGGCAGAGCAAGGAGGTGAAGTGGTGGGGCTGTTGACAACGAAGCAGTCTATAAACCAGAACACCATGCCTGGTACAAAGATCAGCAAAATATCTTCCCAAGGGAGGGAGGTTTCTGATACGTGCTAAGGGATACAACATTTCCTTTAAATGTTATTTAACATTTCACCAATCCTAACTTCTAATTCTAGCTTTTACTTAACTTCCTGGACATTCAGTTATTTTGGCTGAAATAAAAATATTGCAATTTCTAACCACAGACCACTTTACATCAAAGAGTGCTTTGAACCTAGTACGTTTATTATATATGCTAATTAAAATTTGTTTTCATTCTCTATATTTGTAGTCAGGGACATTTATCACACACTTTCTGTAAAGATGACGTTGCCAACATTTTTTTTTTAAACCAAGATTCACATTTCCTACTGTCTCTAAGTTCTGATCTGAGGCAGATCTACCTCACTACCTTAGAGAAAAGTTTTAATTACACAGCCTCTTTGCTGGTGACGGTATAAGAAGCCAAGTAACAAGTGTATTTTCATGTCCCACATCATGATACTGCTTTAAAGAAAAAGTTTGGGGGCATCTTTTTATCAATTTATAAAGCGATACAGATTACATCTGAACCTTTCCAACACACACCAAATCCCTACTTGATAAGTGCTTAATAAGCTCTTATACATCTTCAAAGAAAGAAGCAAGCTCAGGTTCTCAACTGGTCCCCTTCACAAAAGTATGACTACATATATATCCTAAAAATCAACTAAGCTTGAAGGTGTTGTTCTCATTTTCTTTCTTTCCATATTTTTGAAAACCCGATATTACTGTAAGATCACACAATGGGGCAGGTACATATGTAGATGAATCACTGCCTACCACCTTTCTATGTGTGTACATGTGTTTGTGATATAAAAATTATTTGAACACTTATTCATAAAACAGGGCACTCATTATGGAGTTAAAGCCAGATGCTCTGCATACAAAGATAAAAGGCACAGTCTAGCGCTAAGATTTCTGGCCAGTAGGGGGAGACAGACATGTAAGTAAATTACAGTATTACCATTAATGTGATATGCATTAAGACAGGTAGGTACAGAATTTATTAAAGTCCAAGAGGAAGGAGTAGTAGAATGGTTGGTGAAGGCTCGACTTAAGAGAAGAAATGTTTTCTCATTCAATGTAACTTTACTGAACATCTACTAAGTGCCAAGGACTATGGATATAGATTCTATATTGCTCCTCTGTAGCAGTGACCTCTGTAGCTTTTGAACTGCAGTGCTGGAGAAGACTCTTGAGAGTCCTTTGGACTGAAAGGAGATTAAACCAGTCAATCCTAAAGGAAATCAACCTTGAATATTTATTAGAAGGACTGATGCTGAAACCGAAGCAGCAATACACTGGCCACCTGATGCAAAGGGCCGACTCATTAGAAAAGACCCTAATGCCGGGAAAGATTGAAGGCAGGAGAAAGGGACAACAGAGGATGAGATGGATGGATGGGATTACTGACTCAATGGACATGAATTTGAGCAAGCTCCATGAGATTGTGAAGGACAGGGAAGCCTGGCATGCTGCAGTCCATGGAGTCGCAAAGAGTTGGACACGACTGAGCAACTGAACTGAACTAAACTCCTCCCCACTGGGTTACTGAGACTCTCCTTAACAGAGGGTGAATATCATTTTTCAAAAATAAAAGTTGTTTGTTTAGAAAAATGTGGTAACTTCATTACATCTCATGAGATTTTAATGGCAACGTCCTAAGGTAGTACAGAAACAGGAGGAATCACTGCCTTACAGTGACTAACCCTTGGGCCCATTTCTACCTTTAGATGACACACCCGCTGCCCCTAAAATAGTAAGAGGCTTGAGGACAAGGATAAAGGAAGACACATGCTTAATTTTAACACAACTGCGTTACTGTATTACAAAGAACGTGTACTTATCAACTACATAGCTGAAAAGCTTGCATTTCTTTTGTTGACAGTTCAGCCTCCAAATATTTCTGGGCTAACTGAAGATCAACTTATGCAGAGACCAACAGCACAAAGAACATTTTCTATATATACAAAACATTAGCAGATCACAGTAATTCCAACAAGACAGAGTAATCCATAAATAGAAATTTGGCAAGAAGTTTATTCACATCTAAGTCTGTGATTTTAAAAAAAGAAAAAAAGACAGCCGAGAAGGCAGAATGCTCAAAAGGAGAGGGATATACAACACAAAGTGAACTTCTCCCCTAAAGTTCCCTCAGAACTAATGTCAAATACTTAGTATGTACAGAATGATCCTAAAATCCTGAGTCAGGATACACTTACTCAACCACAAATATGTCCTCCAAAAACCCAACTGGCTGAGAAATGAGTTACAGTGCTGGATCTCTGCCATCAACACCCCCTGCTTTTCTGCATACTGTTTGGAATAATCAACTGTTCAGTGTGCTTGCTGCACAACTAATCATGATGGTGCCACAATTCTATAAGAGAAAAAACTGGTGTAAGCAGCAAAATCAGTCTGTGAAATTCAGGATGAAGACAGGCATCCCAACACCATCCTGAAGAGAAATAATCTGAGTTCAGACATTACAGAAAAAGCACATTTTCATTCCCCTAAAGGTTTTTACTAGAATATACATACATACACTTTTCTTCTTGGATACTGGCAAAAGCAGTACTCAGCAATATTACATGTTCTACCAACATGCAAATTTTCGATCAGTTTATCCTCTAAAAGAAGCCCAGTCAAACCATCAGAGAAACTGGAAATAACAGCATTTGTCAATGTCCAAGTCACCTTGGGGGTTTTACTTCTTAAGTAGCTGGGAAAAAGAGATGTGTAATTCCTCACTCTCCTTTCTGTCCCACTCTCAAATCTTCACCTCCTTCTTGTAACCACAGAATGCTTCTTAAACTTAGCACTCTTACTCTCTGACATTCAAAAGTTACTCTGAGTTAAGTGAAATCATTATCTAAAAGGAATATAAAATGTTTGCTTTTTCTAATTTTTATCTCCCAGAGCAGAAAAGGGAATTTTGGAAGGACTGATCATTAGGAAATAATCTTCAAATTATTCACACATAAAGAAAATGGAAAATACCACCCACTAAAAATGGAAACAATAATGAACTCAGAAATATTCAGTTTGTCCTTCAACTCAACAAATGTCTTAACTTATTTTCATTAGCCAATGAACATCCTCTGAGATTCAAATAGTCCCTGAACACCTATGTTTACTGCCTGGTTTGTTTCTATAGCAACAGACACCTAGAATGCAGAAACAAAGATAATGCCTAATTTCTTCACCATCTTCTGTAAGTGATGCAACTGTAAGTCATTAGTATGATAGATGGCACAAGCAGAGCATTTCCAGTTCCTGGAAGGTAAAGATTAGTGTGTCTGTTGGGCAAAACAATTTATAGAAAAAGATAAAGCCCCTAAAAGTTTACCTCAAATTTAAAAGGGAAGTAAGAACAATCTGCCAGTCACTAAGAAAGGTACAGTGACCCTGAAAGGACAGTTGATTTTGGAAAACATTAACTCTACTTACTCAGTAAATAATATGAACCATTAAAGGTGTCACACACACTGCTTCTCCTAAATTTTAGGTGAGTTAGGGGAGACAGCAAGCAGTCACTTAAAGCCAGAAGACAGTCCATAAACGCACCTATTTCCAGTCTTGCTATATTCCTCTAATCAACATGTGTTTCTCTATGGCCCTCCTCTCTGGAGCTCTGACTAATGCTTTGATTCATAGACAAAGCTCAATCTCTTAACCAACACATGACTTCTTTCAAACTGTCAAATCTGAGATTTAGAGGAGTCATGAAATTCCATGTTAAGGAGCAGGAGCTCTGAAAGGAACTGGCAAACAGTCAAAAGCTGGTATTTTACAATATCCCTCACAGACACATATACTCTTCCTCTCCCCACTGCCATGGCCGCATTAGAATCCTGGCAAGACCACTTCCCATCTTTCAGTCATTCATTTGTGTCGACTAAGGTTAAGGCACAGAAAATTGAGTCTTCACTTCTGAACTGACCTAGGTATGTAGTAGAAGAGTGGCAAAGTAGCCCGCTGCACTAAGAAGCCCAACAGCAAAAGGAAAACTCAATAAAGCGGTTATACCCGAGCTAAGAGAGAAACCAATAATGCAAGGTAATGACGAGGTTTGCTAAATTCCTCCAGACATTTAAAACCTTGCCAATCACTTCCCAACCAAGCGAACATTCTGAGAAAAATTCACCTGCAGGTATGACCCCATTTATTACTTATTATCTTCAGCAAAACTACATAAGGAGAACAAAGCAACCGGAGTTGGAGTAGGTGTCGGCCTGGGTCTAGATACTGGTACTCTGAGCTTTGAATTCCCTAAGCTTTCATTTTCTTGTGTGAATATGTCAATAATTTCACTTAATTCTTGACACCACAGGATTGTGGTGAGGTTTAAATGTACATATGCAAAAGCACTCTGCAAACTGTAAAGTGCCCTATCAGTTCAGTTCAGTCCTCAGATGTGCACAACTCTTTGCGACCCCATGGACTGCAGCACACCAGGATTCCCTGTCCACCACCAACTCCCCAAGCTTGCTCAAACTCATGTCCACTGAGTCAGTGAAGCCATCCAACCATCTCATCCTCTGTCTTCCCCCTCTCCTCCTGCCTTCAATCTTTCCCAGCATCAGGGTCTTTTCCAATGAGTGCCCTATACAAAGAGGCTAAATGGAGTACTGGCAGAGTCTAGGGTTCAAATAACAGTTCTGCCTCTCACTGTTTAAGAGCCACTTAACTAACAATTAAAATAGAAGCCATGGCACAGGACTGGATGAGGATTAAGAGAGATAAAAGACATAAAATAGCTGGCATGAGCTCAAAAAGTATTAAGAATTCTGGTTTTCAACAGGAATCAACACTGGATTGGGAAATAACCATCTTTCCCAAAAAGAGTGATTTGGTTTACGTGGCTAGAGACAAGTCCTACTTGACATGCCTTTTCTCATATAGCATTAAACAATGGATAAGGTTTTCTCCTTCTTTATCATCCCAGGTGGCAGACTTCTAATAAGTTTTCTAAGCCTAACCCTCTCAGGAGCTCTTTCATGGTTCCACCATCTCTAAATCTTCTTATACCAAATACCTAATCCTAGGGATAAAATTTCACAAACTCCAACAACTGTACCCTGTTCATCCCCACACTGCCAGCTCTTTTAATTTAATATAAGCGGTCATTCCTGGAAGGTGTTATTTAGGAGAAGCCTAAGTGGTAGAGTTGGTTCTACTGTTGTTGATTTCTGGGTAGAAGGAACCCAGAAATCAACATTTCAGGAATAATACGACCATTAAAGGAATGGTCACATGTGAACAGAAGTGCAGAGCCAGAACAGAGGAGCTACGTGTTTATACAAGAAGTTGTTTTTGGACATCAAGACAGACTAGAACAGAAGACTGAAGATAAGACTAAAGGAAAAAAGAGAAGTGACCAAAAAGGAGAAGGTTTAGAACACAGTTGACATAAAATAAATTTCACACCTGCCTGCCTGTGTTGCTCTAATATCTCAGAAGGTGTTACAGGAGTAATAATTATATACATTTAAAGAAAATAAAAATTAAATCATGCCAATCTGAATTATTTGGCATGTACTGCTATGATTCTCTTGTATTGTTGGGATGTAATGAGAGAAAACTCTAGTGAAAAGTAAATTATGTTAAATTTTATATTGCCAAGAGAAAGGGGAATAGACAAAGAAATTGAAGGGATTTGATAAACCATACTTCATCCTTCACTGTACTTGTTAGAAAGCTTGTTCAGTACTGAAAGAAAGTTTCTAAGAGAGACAGAGTAAAGACTTAGAACAGAGACCTAAAAGCTCTTTCCCCACCATCATCCTCATAGAGATTCTAAGCTGGTGAGTCCCATGGCTTTTGTACCAGAATTTACATGTCCTGAGTACTTACTGTAGGCTGAGTTCTGTCCAAGACAGGAAAGAAAAAATAGAAGTGAGTGGCTGTTTTCCAGAAGCTCATAATTTGTTTAGAAAACAAAACTCACGAAAAGACTAAAGGCATAGGCAAGAGCAGAATGCAAACAAGAACTTAGAACAGGTTTAGACAATCCACTTTCACACAGGTGAGTGTTGCTATGAAATGCTACAGCTAAATATCAATGTGACTAGATGTTACTACATTTTCTATCATAATAATAGTTAACATATGAATGCCTCCTTGTGTTAAGCATTTTCAAACCCATTTTTATAGCTTATTTATAATCCTTACAATAATCCAATGAAGACAGTAAAATGTCAATTTCAGTTATGAAGAAAGAATCAAAAAGGTTAGGTAACAAACCAGAATTACTTAACAAGTAGCTATTCTTAATCCCTACAACAGAAGTTCTAGAATTTTTTGGTCTCAATCCCTTACACTCTTAAAAATTACTGAGGACCCCAAACAGCTTTTGTATATATGGGTTATACAGGTCAATATTTAGTGATTACAAATTAAAATGGAAGAATTTCTAAATATGTAATTGCAAAACAAGTCTTGTATTTCCACAAAGGCTCAAGAAAAACTTCAAGATTTCAAAGTAATGTTTCACTGGACCATGATGAAGTTACAAACATTAGAGCAGGTGTAATCCCCAGATGTTCAAGCTGGTTTTAGAAAAGGCAGAGGAACCAGAGATCAAATTGCCAACATCCACTTGATCACTGAAAAAGCAAGAGTCCCAGAAAAACATCTATTTCTGCTTTATTGACTATGCCAAAGCCTTTGACTGTGTGGCTCACAATAAACTGTGGAAAATTCTGAAAGAGATGGGAAGACCAGACCACCTGACCTGCCTCTTGAGAAACCTATATGCAGGTCAGGAAGCAACATTTAGACCTGGACATGGAACAACAGACTGGTTCCAAATAGGAAAGGGAATACGTCAAGGCTGTATATTGTCACCCTGCTTATTTAACATATATGCAGAGTACACCATGAGAAACGCTGGGCTGGAGGAAGCACAAGCTGGAATCAAGACTGCCGGGAGAAATATCAGTAACTTCAGATATGCAAATGACACCACCCTTATGGCAGAAAAGTGAAGAGGAACTACAAAGCCTCTTGATGAAAGTGAAAGAGGAGAGTGAAAAAGTTGGCTTAAAGCTCAACATTCAGAAAACGAAGATCATGGCATCTGGTCCCATCACTTCATGGCAAATAGATGGGGAAACAGTGGAAACAGTGTTAGACTTTATTTTTGGGGGCCCCAAAATCACTGCAGATGGTGACTGCAGCCATGAAATTAAAAGACGCTTACTTCTTGGAAGGAAAGTTATGACCAAGTTAGCATATTCAAAAGCAGAGACATTACTTTGCCAACAAGGGTCCGTCTAGTCAAGGCTATGGTTTTTCCAGTGGTCATGTATGGATGTGAGAGTTGGACTATGAAGAAAGCTGAGTGCCAAAGAATTGATGCTTTTGAACTGTGGTGTTGGAGAAGACTCTTGAGAGTCCCTTGGACTGCAAGGAGATCCAACCAGTCCATCCTAAAGGAGATCAGTCCTGGGTGTTCATTGAAGGACTGATGCTGAAGCTGAAACTCCAATACTCTGGCCATCTCATGTGAAGAGTTGACTCACTGGAAAAGACTGTGATGCTGGGAGGGATTGGGGGCAGGAGGAGAAGGGGACAACAGAGGATGAGATGGCTGGATGGCATCATTCGATGCACATGAGTTTGGGTAAACTCCAGGAGTTGGTGATGGGCAGGGAAGCCTGGCGTCCTGCGATTCATGGGGTCGCAAAGAGTTGGACACGACTGAGAGAATGAACTGCACTGAACTGAACTGAATCAAAAGCAGCTAGTTAAGAGCACAATGAGTACCTCAAACTGAGTTAATCTCTGAAAAAAACACATATAAATCCTACTACTTTGCAAAATTTTAGAAAACACAGGAATATACAAATACACATTCAATTAATCCTCAGTGATATCATCACACATCAAATAGTTCTGGAAAACTCCACTGTATTTCTAGAAAATCTTCACTTTAATTAGAGAATGAGACAGAAAAAGGCAAATAACATCTTAGTATTACTACAAAGATAGTTTTGACTTCACAGATTCCTATACGTAAAAGAATCCTGAGTATGTACCATACTGTGGGAACCACTGTTTCATACCAATCCTGTTTAAATCCTGGGTCATAAAAATTAATTGAGGTCATTTTTGCATTTTTTAAATGAAATAATATGAATAGAATGAAGTGGAGAGTATCAGAAAACACAGTATGGGTTACCATTTCCTGAAACATTTGTTACAATTATGTACACCCAAGTGTATGAGTGTACTGGCTCCTAACTGAAAAAGGTGTTTCCTACTGCAGTCAAAAACTGAAAAACACCCTCCCACACTTTAATTTCCCTACACTACTGCCAAGCCAAAGGCTGTATGTACATAACCTATCATCTGTATGTTGAAAACTGAGAATCTGTGATATTGTCTGATACATTCTGAGAATCTGTGATATTCTCTGATATATTCTGAGAATCTAGATATTCTCCAACATGAAGGCAACTGAAGGTTTTAGATGGACAAAATGTCTACAGAATAGTTATAATTTACCTTACCATGGTTTCACGCTGTTGCCACAGCCGTCTCTAATGCTTTTCTACCACCTCCTCTTCCACAGTCAGTTCAGGTAAATAGGAAGGCAAGATTGGGGTTATCCAAGCTCCACTGCCACAAACAAAGGTGCTCTTTCCTTCCCTTTAAACAGAGCTCCTGCTCTTAATAACAGGTTTACTTCCTAAATGAAGGGCCTGCCTTCACAGCAAACTGGTCAACAATCACTTTGCTGCTGGCATTATGGTTACTGCTCTCATCCTGAATCTATAGGATTTCCTGGGTCAAAAGAGCAGCATTCAGACAATGGTTCAAGCTGTAGATGTCTCTCCTTATCCTGGCAAAGGCAGGCCTGCATCTGGCGAACTGCAACAAATGCAAACAGCAGAGAGTGAAAGGCAGAGCCTGTCTGCACCAACAGCTGAAGCTCCACCCACAGCCTGGGCACAATCCAGGACACCCAGAGATCTCAACAGTGGACTCCCTGAGAGGCTACAAAGACAAACTCTACTGGAGGCAGTGAACGAAACATGACATCACTGCCTCTTCCTCTCTACCAGAACTGAACGACAGAATTTTTATCTCAGGTGTTTCTCAATTAGTCCAAACAGACCAATAAGAAGCCTGAGGAAAATTATCAGAAAAAAGGCAGGGAGGCAGGGCTAAGTTCAATGATGCATCATAATGGCATATATTTTTTAAAAATTGTAGTAACCTACACATAATGTAAGATTTTTAACCATTTTTACATGTACAGTTCAGTAGCATTCACACTGTTATACAACCAACAGGACTACCCTTCTCCAGAAGTTTTACATCATCCCATACTGAAAGTCTGTCCTTACTGGTTGATACTTTTTCAATGATCTTATTTTTCTGGTATGAGCCTACCCTAAATTGCAAGCGCACCCCTCTCCTAGGATAGACCCAATCCCACTACTATCTTCAAATCTGGAGGGGAAAGGGCAAATTCCGTGAGGGCAGAAATCTTTTTACTACTGCCTTCCAAGAATCTAGTGCATGTCTGACATATACAGATTCAAATATTCATTTGTTACATGGCCAAAGTACTATTCCAAGAGAACTTACTAACTGCAAAGGGAAAACATACCTTTACAATGAAGAGTTCTGCTGTTTACCACCTTAACCAGTCTTAACCATCACTACCAGGGGGGCAACTGAGTACTGTGCCCCTTCTGACTTGATCCAATTTGAAGTTCTCAATCACCCAGGAAGCATCCTTGCCAAATGTTTAACATGAATCTAATCCTCTAGACTCAAGTTCTAGTTTACAAGGAATACAGTTTAGAAAAACAAAGCACACAAGGAGGGAAGAGACAAATCCAGAACGTGTGACATTTTAAAAAACGTCACTCACATGAGTATAGTCAACCGATTTCCGACAGAGGACCAAGGGCAAATCAACACCTTCCTGTGGAACGAACGCACAGTCTTTTCAACAACTGGTGCTGAAACAACTAGACAATCATGGAATAAAAAAATCCAAGCAATAAACTTTATATATTTCACAAATTAACTCAAAATGGACCATAGACCTAAATAGACAACAGAAAGTTTCTAGAAGATAACAGGAAAAAACTGAAATGACTCCAGGTTTAGAGTTTTTAAGACACAGTAGTACCAAAAACACAAACCACAAAAGAAAAATTTGGTCTATTAGTCTTCATTAGAATAAAAAAACCTCTGCTCTGTGAAAGACATTCTTTAAGAGAATAAAAAGAGAAATCACAGACTGGGAGATGATATTCACAAAAGGAGCTGAAAACTTATGTCCACACACCAAAATCGGTATACAAACACTTACAGCAGTTTTACTCAGAAGTGTCAAAACCTGGAAACAACCAATATGCCCTTCACTAGGTGAGTGGATAAACAAACTATGGTACAGCCATAGAATGGAGTGTTGCTGCTGTTTAGTCAAGTTGTGTCAGATTCTCTTGTGACTCCACAGACTATAGTCCAGCAGGCTCCTGTGTCCATGGGATTTTCCAGGCAAGAATACTGGAGTGAATACTGGCGCCTTTTCCTTCTCCAGAGGCTCTTCCTCACCCAGAGATCGAACCCACATCTCCTGCACTGGCAGGCAGACTCTTTACCACTGAGCCACCAGGGAAGCCCCACAATGGAGTATTATTCATCAAGGAAAAGAATTATCAAGACACAGAGAGATACAGGAAACTTAAACGCATATTACGAAGTGAAAAAAACTAGTCTGAAAAGGCTATAATACTGTATTTGGATTCCAACTATCTGACATTCTAGTAAAGGCAAAACTATGGATATAATAACCCAAATAACTATAAATACAAAGAGGGAACCCTAATATAAACTATAGACTTTGGGTGATAATGTTTTATCACTTTGAAGTGAAATGAAGTTGCTCAGTCATATCCGACTCTTTGCAACCCCATGGACTGTAGCCTACCACGTTCTTCCATCCATGGGATTTTCCAGGCAATAGTACTGGAGTGGGTTGCCATTTCCTTCTCCAGGGCATCTTCCCGACCCAGGGATCAAACCCGGATCTCCCGCATTGTAGACAGACGCTTTACCGTCTGAGCCACCAGGGAAGTCCTTTTATCACTGTACGTTCATCAATTACAACAAATGTACCACGCTAATGCAAGACGTTAATAATAGGGGAAACTGGGAGGCAAGGTGGGGGTATGTGGGAACTCTGTACTTTCTGCTCAATTTTTCTGCAAATCTAAAACTGCTTTAAAAATAAAAACAGTAGTTGGAAAAAAAAAAATCTATGTCACAAAACAAAGAAGATAGAAGGACTGTTCAGAATCAGCAAACGTTTAGTGTAAGGGGCCAAAGAGTAAATATTTTAGGTTTTGTGGGACATAAGGTCTCTATCACAACTATTTCAACTCTGCCACAGTAGCACGAAAACAGCCAGAGACAACACAAATGCATACACTTGGCTTCACCTACAGACACTGAAATCCGAATTTCATATAGTTTCTATATGTCATAAAATGCCATTCTTTGGATTGTTTTCAACCAAAATCCAAAGAACTGAAAACAAGTATTTAAACAAATACTTGTACACAAATGTTCACAGCAGCACTATTCAAAACAGCCAAAAGGTAGAAACAACCCAAATATCCATCACTGGGCAGATAAAATGTGGTATACCTATATCTAGGAAATATTATTCAGTCATAAAAAAGAATGAAATATCGATACAGTTCATTCACATGAATGAACCTCAAAAACATGCCGAGTGGAAGAAGGCTGACACAAAAGGTCATATATTATTCCAACTATATGAAACATCCAGAATAGGCTCATCTATAGGAATGGATAATCAACTTGTGCTTCCCAGGAGCTGAAGGGAGGGGCTGATGGGGACATTGCTTAACAGTAGAGGGTTTCCTTTTTGGGTGTTTAAAATGTCTCGAAACTAGATAGAATGCACTGAATGTATTAAATGTCAATACACTGCACACTTTAAAGTGGTTAATGGTTAATTTATTTATGTGAATTTTACCTCAATTAAAAAAATACAGGGGAAAATGTAAAAGCTATTCTTACTTTGGGGGCTGTATAGAAACGGGTGGCTAGTCAGACTTGACACATGAGTTATATTATGTCAATCTCTATCCTAGATTAAAAGAGACTGAAGAGCTATAATTAAACGGAATGCATAAACTTGGAATGAATCCAGAGTTTTAAAAAGCCAGAAAAGAGCCATTTAGGCAAATGTGAATATTAGGTAACAGGAAACTGCTGTTATTTTCTTAGGTTATGACAACAGATTTGTGATCAGGTTCATACCCGTATTTAGGAAAGACATGCTGAAATATTTAGGGGCTTCCAAGTGGGCTTCCCTGGTGGTTCAGCTGGTAAAGAACCTGTCTGCCAATGCAGGAGATACAAGAGACACAGGTTCCACCCCTGAGTTGGGAAGATCCCTTGCAGGACCAAACGGCAACCCACTCCAGTATTCTTGCCTGGAAAATTCCACAGAGAAGCCAAGTGGGCTACAGTCTGTGGGGTCGCAAAGAGTCGGACATGACTGAGCACACACACACAAACATGTCATGATGTGCATATTACTTTCAAATAATTCAGCCTTGAGAAAGTATATACAGAAATAATGTGGCAATTTTTAGAAAACACTCGGGACTCTAGGTGAAGAATATACAGATGATCGTTATACTACTCTTTCAACTTTTCTGTGTTAAGAGTTTTTCCAAACTACAAAGGTTTGGGGGTGACTGCATTTTGTGAAGGTAGACAGCTGCCTTCAGTTCGAGAAAGCTGAACACAAAGGTCGACAACAGGCAGCTTCCTTACCACTGAGCCACCCGGGAAGCTCATACACTTGCATTATTTAGACTATAAAATATAAATTCTAATAACTAGTACTCATAATATTTACAAAATTACTAATTACTATCTTTTTATACTGGGTCTATGAAGTAGAAAATACATTTACCTGTGTATTATCTGTGTACATGCGGGCGTGTATGCATATATAAAGGCAAAGAAGACAACACGGTAGGATACATGTACTGATAAAATAGTTCCTTTGGGGGAAGGGATCAGGGCCAAAGCCATTAGGGGCTCTTTAGCTTTATCTATAATACTTTAACTTTACATAATAATGTATTATTTATCTCTAATACTTTATATAACAACATTCCTACTCTATTTGTATAATTAAAAAGCAGTCATATCTGAAATATATAGAACTAGCTGGTTATATAACTTAAGTTTTGAAAATTATAATAGATACCATTTATTGAAACTTCACTGTTTGCAAAGCAGTCTATATTCATTATCCTATTAAATCCTCAAACAACTCTAAAAAGGCAAGTATCATTATTACCCCTAATTTAGAAATAACTAAACTGGCCTAAAGCTCAACGTTCAGAAAACTAAGATCATGGCATCTGGTCCCATCACTTCATGGCAAATAGATGGGGAAACAGTGGAAACAGTGTCAGACTTTATTTTTTTGGGCTCCAAAATCACTGCAGATGGTGACTGCAGCCATGAAATTAAAAGACGCTTACTCCTTGGAAGGAAAGTTATGACCAACCTAGATAGCATATTTGAAAGCAGAGACATTACTTTGCCAACAAAGGTCCGTCTAGTCAAGATTATGGTTTTTCCTGTGGTCATGTATGGGTGTGAGAGTTGGACTATGAAGAAAGCTGAGCGCCGAAGAATTGATGCTTCTGAACTATGGTGTTGGAGAAGACTCTTGAAGAGTCCCTTGGACTGCAAGGAGATCCAACCAGTCCAATCTGAAGGAGATCAGTCCTGGGTGTTCTTTGGAAGGAATGATGCTAAAGCTGAAACTCCAGTACTTTGACCACCTCATGCGAAGAGTTGACTCATTGGAAAAGATTCTGATGCTGGGAGGGATTGGGGGCAGGAGGAGAAGGGGATGACAGAGGATGAGATGGCTGGATGGCATCACCAATTCGATGGACGTGAGTTTGAGTGAACTCCGGGAGTTGGTGATAGACAGGGAGGCCTGGCGTGCTGCAATTCATGGGGTCGCAAAGAGTTGGACATGACTGAGCGACTGAACTGAAACAAAGACTCTGAGAGGTTAAGAAGTGCCCCATTTAAGGTCGCACCATGTCAGCATCTGGAAGGGATGCCAAACCACACAGAAATTGACAGATTAGTTCCAGCCTTGCTAAGGGAATATTCAGTTAATGTAGGAGTAAAGAAAAAACACTCCTTAAATTTTGCCATTGCTAAATAAAAATATTTGCTTATTTATCTGCCAGACTCAATAAAGGAAACTTTAAAAGCTAGCAATTATAGTTTGCCTCC
This sequence comes from Bos javanicus, assembly GCF_032452875.1. Classification (NCBI taxonomy): domain Eukaryota; kingdom Metazoa; phylum Chordata; class Mammalia; order Artiodactyla; family Bovidae; genus Bos; species Bos javanicus. Next base: position 45,506,395 of record NC_083896.1, on the reverse strand, counting down.
CTCACAATGTCAGGCCAACCCTTTGCTCTCTATCCTACTCTAATTATCAAAGTAACTTCTCACCCTCTCATTGGGTCTCAGTTAATTTCACTCAAATCTCAAGACAACTAAGTTCTAAAACGTGCCTTTTGCACTTTACTTTCTAAAATTATTTCTCTGGCTCTCTGTCCTCAATAGTTTAAGATCCAGCATTTCCAGAGAAGCTATTATTTAATTCTGATTCTTGAATATCAGATATTCTTGAATATCAGAATATCAAATATCAAGAATACTGATATTCTTAAATACAGTCTCCCAACAATATAGTTCAATTTCAGGTACCACAGTATATGAACCGTGGGTAGCTGCCTAAGTACAAATTTTACTGGTCAAAAAAGCGGCTATGAAAATGACAGATGTGTATTGTGTCCAATGACCAATCACACCCCTTTCAAAGTCTGTTGATGAGTCACTGGGCATGTTATTCAGTTCATATACAAATAGCACAGTGTGTAACTGTGTTGATGCCTAGTCTCCAGTAATAAACCCACATGAAATTTTACAAAAATAGATAATCAAAAGAGGGAACTGGCTTTCAGAGATAAAAATGAAGAAACAGATAAAAAGTAGTAATGCTGGAAGTGAAATCTGAGTAGAAAACAGAGTTACACGCATCAGATGAAGTTAGTGCAGGCAAACTTCTCAACACAGACATTAAGTGATGATGGTGATGATGAGGCTGTCCCAGAGAAAGCGACACCAGCAAAAAAGGAACGCTCAGTGATATTCATGACATTGAAAGTACAAAGGATAAAATGCTGGAAGCCAAGGCATCCAGAAGATGTTTGCTCCATATCTAACTTCCATATCTAAAGTTACATAACAAGAAGCAGGTAAGCACCTTTCAAGCTACGGTAAGTTTTTAACAAAGATACAGAACACTTTAATATTCAATGTATCTAATGCTTTAAATTATAGTGTATCAAATAAACACCTTCCAGACCCAGGGATCAAACCCAGGTCTCCCGCATTGCAGGCAGATTCTTTACTGTCTGAGCCACCAGGGAAGCCCCCAGAAACATATGTTTACTATTGTTTTCACTTTTTCATACATTTGTAACCAATGATGAAATCATTTTTAATTTTGACAAAAATTTTAAAGGGCACATCATTTTTCCCATTGACAAGGATCTTACAAGTATGCAGGGTCATTTTTACAATCCCATACTACCAAGTATGGTCACCTCATGCAAAGAGCTGACTCATTGGAAAAGACTCTGATGCTGGGAGGGATTGGGGGCAAGAGAAGGGGATGACAGAGGACGAGATGGATGGACGGCATCACTGACTCGATGGACGTGAGTCTCAGTGAACTCCGGGAGTTGGTGATAGACAGGGAGGCCCAGCGTCCTGCGATTCATGGGGTCACAAAGAGTCAGACATGACTGAGCGACTGATCTGATCTGATCTGATAGGATATTGAGTACAGTTTCCGGTGCTATACAGTAGGACCTTGTTGTTTATATATTTTATATATAATAGCTTGTATCTGCCTAATATATCCCCCACCACCACCACCTTTCACTTTTGGTAACCATGTCTGTTTTCGGTGTCTGTGAGTCTGCTTCCATTTCATAGATAAGTTCATTTATTCCATATATAAGTGACAGGGCTTCCCTTGTGGCTCAGCTGGTAAAGAATCCACCTGCAAGGCGGGAGACCTGGGTTCAATCCCTGGGTTGGGAAGATCCCCTGGAGAAGGGAAAGGCTATCCACTCCAGTATTCTGGCCTGGAGAATTCCATGGACTGTATAGTCCATGCAGTTGCAAAGAGTTGGACACAACTGAGCAACTTTCACTTTCACTATAAGTTGTATCATATGGTATCTCTTATTTCACTTTGTTTAATAATCTCTAGGTCCATCTGCTGCTGCCCCTAAGTCACTTCAGTCGTGTCCAACTCTGTGCGACCCCATAGACGGCAGCCCACCAGCCTCCCCCGTCCCCGGGATTCTCCAGACAAGAACACTGGAGTGGGTTGCCATTTCCTTCTCCAATGCATGAAAGGGAAAAGTAACAGTGAAGTCGTTCAGTCGTGTCCGACTCTTGGCGACCCCATGGACTGCAGTCTACCAGGCTCCTCCATCCATGGGATTCTCCAGGCACAAGTACTGGAGTGGGTGCCATCGCCTTCTCCGCTAGGTCCATCTATGTTGCTGTAAATAGCATTATTTCATTCTTTTTTTGGCCAGGCCAAGCAGCTTGTGGGATCTCAGTTCCCCAACCAAGGACTGAACCTGCAATACAACAGTGAAAATGCTGAATCCTGATCACAGGAGCAAGAGAAGGCAATGGCACCCCACTCCAGTACTCTTGCCTGGAAAATCCCATGGATGGAGGAGCCTGGTAGGCTGCAGTCCATGGGGTCGCCAAGAGTCGGACACGACTGAGCGACTTCACTATTACTTTTCACTTTCATGCATTGGAGAAGGAAATGGGAACCCATTCCGGTGTTCTTGCCTGGAGAATCCCGGGGACGGGGGAGGCTGGTGGGCTGCCGTCTATGGGGTCGCACAGAGTCAGACACGACTGAAGCAACTTAGCAGCAGTAGCAGCATCACAAGAGCTCCCTATTATGTCAGTCTTTTTATGGCTGAGTAGTGCTCCATTGCATACACGCACCACATCTTCTTTAGGCATTCAGCGGGATGTTTAGGTTGTTTCCCTGTCTTGGTTACCATGGATAGTGCTGCTGTGAACACTGGGGTACATTTATCTTTTTGAATTACAATTTTCTCTGGATATATTCCCAGGAGTGAGGCTGCTGGATTACATGGCAACTCTATTTTTAGTTTGTTAAGGAACCACCATATTGTTTTCCAAAGTAGCTGTACCAATTTACACTCCGCAGGTGTGTATTTTGTTGCCCACTTATTCGCAAACCATCTTAGAATAAGTTGTATATATGATGTCCCTTTACTCCTAAATACTTAAGCATGTATTTCCTAAGAATTTCCTAAGAATAAGGATTTTTTTCTACCAAACCACAGAACAGCTGTCAGAGATTACTTTTTATTTTTTTATTTTTATTTTTTTTAGAGATTACTTTTTAAGAACCTATCTACTCTTAAGGAATAAAAGATGGAATCAATGCCTGCTGTTCAATGTCAAAGATAGCAGCTGTGAAATGTATAAATTAGTTTTTCAGATGTAGTATCTTTCAGGCAATTATATAATTTAAACTTTCTGTTTAAGACACTGTCAACAGTAAAAGTAAATGAATAAAGTAAATGGATAAAGAAAACTCCCTAAAGCTAGCCAAATATTCAATTAAGTTTTAATACTCCCTAGTATGTAGGAAATAAAAATATATTTTCATAATCTTCCCTTTAACAGGTTACAATCCTTCAGGTACTCAGCAATCACAAGTGGAGCATCGTAACACTACACAAAAATGCTAAATTAAATACACTATAGGGTTAAGTATACAGTAAAAAAAATAAAATAAAACCAGTCACTAGTAGATAAGGAGAGAATTATATATAATCAAATTCATTATATTTTTAATCATCTCCCATGTGCCAAACATTAATATTCTGATAAATAAAACTGTAATGGTTCCTGCCCTCAGAATCTAGAGTAAGTGGAAAGACAATCAGGGTATTATTTGCTATGACAGCAGAAAAATCTACTGTTAAAGAAATAGGGAGAAGAGGTACCTTACCTGCAGGAAAAGGAGATGTCAAAATTTTCCCAAAGGATGAAACATAGAAGCTGAAATCTGAATGATAAATTAAATTCAAGAGAGGAAGAAAAGTGTTCAACTCAGAATTACATATGCAAAGGCCCCAAAGTGAAAGAGGACACAGAGCTTTAAGAAAAAGAAAGTAGCTGAGTACAGTATCATTTTCAGGTAACGGGAAAGAGAAACGGAGAATACAGTGTGACGGAAAGAAATTCAACCTGAAAGAAAAAGACCTGGTTTCCAAGCTTGCTCCATTAGTTGTATAACTTTAGGACAAGTCATTTTACCTCTCTGGGCCTCTACTTCCTAATAAGCAAAATGAGGACACTACCACATTCCCCTTCAAAGAGTCACCTCAAAAATCAAGTTTTACAAAGCATGTTACAAATAAAAAAAGAAAGAAAAAAAAGATTTAAAAAATTCTGTTTACCAAAATATACCATTAAGAAAATTAAATGATTAAGTCACAAACTTTTGGAAAAAATATTTGCAGCACATTAAGTCTAACAAAGGACTTGCATCCAAATATATGTTGTTTTGTTGTTGTTTAGCCATTTAGGTAACTGTGTCCAACTCTCTGCGACTCAATGCACTGCAGCCTGCCAGGCTCCTCTGTCCACGGGATTTCCCAGGTGAGAATACTTGAGTGGGTTGCCATTTCCTTCTCCAGGGGATCTTCCCAACTCAGGGATCGAACCCAGGTCTCCTGAACTGGCAGGGCAGGTGGATTCTCTACCAATCAGCCACCAGGGAAGCCCCATCCAAATACAAGAGGAACTACAAATCAACAATTAAAAGATGAACAAACCAATAAAAAAGGGGAGGGCCGGGTAAAAGACTCAACACTTTTTTCAAAGAAAATACACAAATGCTTAATAAGTACATGAGAAGGTGCTCAACAAGATTAGTTATCAGAAAAATACAAATTGTAATCATGAGATACTCCTTCACACTCATTAGAATGGCGAATGTCAAAAATGCTGGCTAGGGGACTTTCCTGATGGTCCAGTGTTTAAGGCTGTGCTCTCAACGCAGGGGGCAAAGGTTCAATTCCTAGTAGAGGAACTAAGATTCCGAAAGCTGCAGGCATGAACAACAGTGTTGGCAAAGATATGGACCAAAGTGAAGATCTCATACACTGCTGGCAGAAGCATAAAACGCAACAGCACTTTAAAGGTACACATACATTTACCATATGACCCAGCAACTACTCCTTTGTATTTTCTCAAGAAAAAATGAACACATGTCCATATCAAGACTTACAAGAATATTCACCACAGCCTTATTTGCAATAGCCAAAAACAAAACCACCTAAATGTCCAATCAATAGAAGAATAAACAAATTATGGTATGTAAGGACAATGGAATATATTCAGCAATAAAAATGAAAAAACTATGAAAACACATGGACAAATCTCAAAAACATAATGTTAAGTGAAAAAAGCCCCTCAGAGAAGAGCAAATGCTATGATTCTATATTTATGAAGACTGGCAAGTTTAGTCTATGGTGACAGAAGTCAGATACAGGGATGGAAGAGGACACTAAAGACCAAGGGACACAAGGGAATTTTCCATGAAGACAGAAATGTTACACTCACCAAACCCAACGTAAGACCTGTATATTTTATTGTATTTTAAATATTTATATATCTCAATTTAAAAAATAACATGGGTATGAAATCAGCACAATCCAGAAAGTAGGAAATTCTATAGGACAAGTAACCAGATCTTTCTACAAGAAAAGGGAGAAACAGTGACTTACAGGTTAAGAGAGACTTTAAACACATCAACCATACACAACATGTGGACGGACCTTATCTGACTCCTGATTCCAACAAACCAATCATTAAAAAAAAAAGTGAGAGACAGTCATTAGGAAAATCTGAACAATGAAGATATTGAGAAGCTGTTCATTTACTGAGACATCAATAATATGCTTTTAAAGCCTCCATATTACAGAGCAACATAGATAAATCTCCAAATGTTGGGTCCAACAAGCCAGACACAAAATACACATTCCAAAGTTCAAAATCAAGTAAAACTAAATGAAAGTCCTAGAAGTCTCCACTGGAAAAGAAAAGCGAGTTAGTTTTTGGGAGAGGCATGAGCAAACTTCTGAGGTGACAGCAACTCCAAATCTTGATAGTGATAGTTACAAGAGGATTCATTCTGCGATCACGCACTGGACTAGTAGTTAATATGTTTTATGTTCTTTTCTGTAGGTGCTTTATACGCCACATAGTAAGTTTTACTAAAAATTCAGATATACATAATATACACACGTTACAGATGAAATAAATTACTCAAATAAAACATCTGGGATTTAATTTAAAATAATTGTGAGGGAGCAGAGGATACGGATGAGAGAGTTCCATATGCTGATAATTGCTGTAGCTGGGGATGGGTATAGGGAAATATATCCACTATTATTTACTTTGTGTATGTTTAAATTTTTTCACAGTTTTTTTTTAATATTCATAACCTTAACTATTGTATTTCTAGAAATGATAAGGATATACCCAGAAACATTAAAAAAAAAATTAAGTTCACCACTTTTTTTTTTTGGCCGCATTGTAGAGCATGCAGGATTAGTTCTCTGACTAGGGATTGAACCCGCAACCCTAGTAAGTGGAAGCACAGATTCTTAACCACTGGGCTGCCAGAGAAGTCCCTGCACTTTTATTTTCAATGTTCCCCAAATGTTCGATAACAGAGAAATGGGCAAATAAACCATAGGAAATCACAGTATACCTTTAGTCAATGAAAACTTTAATAAGAATTTTTAGTTACTGGAAAATGATTATGATAAAGTTAAAAAGCAAGACATAAAATGGTATCAAGCATAATCCCAGCTACACAGAAATACTTTTACGCATGGGGAAAAAAAACTGGAAGGAGATATGTTAAAACGGTAATGATGATCAAGTTTTTAAGATTATGAATGATTTTCCTGTATTTTTCACAGCCAGCATGTGTAACTTTTATCAGTCATCAAGGTAAAATCCTTTAAACATGTTCCTCATTCACTCACCCAAAATATGGATTCTATCAATGCTGAGGGAAGAAAGCAAAAACACTAATAAATTGTGGAAGAGTCATCAGTATTACATTCCAGAAGACTGATCAATATGGGAAAAGGTAAAACAAAATTTTACCCATGGGAAAATCTTATTTGAATTTTTCTCAAGTTTTTGTATTATTTCTGTATTTAATTGTAATGTTAATAGGAATCTTTTATTATCAAATTAGTCCCACAGTACAACTAATCAATAAACTATTTTTAGGATTTAATAGTATACAAAAAAGCACTGTCCCAAAAGAACAAAAAAGTATGCAAAAAAGCACTGTCCCTTTTCAGAAATTGAACAGAGCCTATTTCACAGGTAAGCAAGCCACTGTGTCTAGTTTCAAGTCCTGTGGTAATGAACCTTTCAGACACTTGTGAAATGAACAGACAGGTTTTGATTCAAATGGTCAGCTTGCCATTCTTTTGCCATTAGTGCTTTCACAGAAGTCAATTACTTTGATTAATATGAGTGTGCATATGTAAGTCATTTCAATAGTTATGATCACAGAACAAGATTTGAGAAATTTTAGCCAATAGTTTTTAGTTTTCAGATAGATCTTAGAACTAAGTCATCAAATTAAGGAGCTGTGTACAGGTGACTGGGCTTCCCAGGTGGCCAATGCAAGAGGCATAAGAGACATGGGTTTGATCCCTGTGTCGGGAAGATCCCCTGGAGGAGGCAATGGCAACCCACTCCAGTATTCTCGCCTGGAGAATCCCATGGACAGAGGAGCCTGGCAGGCTACAGTCCATGGGATTGCACAGAGAGTAACTTAGCATGCATGCATCCAGGTGATCAGAAAACTCTCAGTCTATAAAAAATGAGAGAAGGTTGTTCTTACACAGGAAAGACCAAAAGGCCTAGAGATGTGATGCCTTCCCAGATCTAAAACTACCACCACCACCCACTTGACATCTGATCATAGCACTATAAATTCCTTTTACCCAGTGAAAGTAGAGCTTGTTGGCTCACGGCTGGTAACTGAGAGTTCCTCACACCTCCAACCTGACTTAAGATGGCCAAGTATCAACAAAGCTTTTCCCAAATGTGCTGTTAGAATGGCCACATGGATTCCATGAAGGGAGAAACTCAAGAAATTTAATTTAGTTAGAATTACAAAAATTTTTAATAAAGTCTCTTCATAGAATTTTAAAAACAGAATTTGAAATAATTTTGTATCATATATGGAGAACTGGTTTAAAAAATTAAGTAAGAACAATAAGTTGCATGTTTCCATATGTTTTCCACAATAAAATGTTTGGGACAGTTCCTAATATTTTCATAAATGACACAGAATACAGAATAATATTTCAAACAGAGTGGGATAAACTGAGAAAAGGGCTTAAGCCACGTGAATGAGCATAATACTATTAATCTTTGATTTAGGCAAGTTAAAAGCAGAAAGCCTACAGGAAAATTAAGCAATCCACATAGTAATTAAAATATAATGGTTGTAGACTAGTTTCACCTAATAAAAAGTCATCCCAATACATGTTGATACCTCATGACACTAGCCCAGAATCTCTGATACGGTTCTTTACAGAAGAGACCCAATAAATAATTGATTATTTAAATATGCTACTATAGACATAAAGACTAACAGATTAGTCACTCAGGCACATCTGACTCTGCGACCCCATGGGCTGTAATCCATCAGGCTCCTCTGTCCATGGAATACTCCAGGCAAGAATATTGGAGTGGGTGGCCATTCCCTTCTCCAGGGGATCTTCCCAACCCAGGGATCAAACCCAGGTCTCCTGCACTGCCAGCAGATTCTTTACCACTTGAGCCACCAGGGAAGAAGCCCAAGGACTAATACAAACATACCAAAATTACATTCTTACCTTTGCAAAAAACCATGGTATTCTCTTTCAATGAGTGACACACCCAACAACTGGGAATAAGAACAAGCCAAGAACTCAGGAGTCATCTTCCTCTCCAAGGGCATCTAATAGGCTCATCAAGTTCCACCAACTCTGTCCTAAACTATCTCGACTCAGTCACTTCTCCATGTCCATTCTTGGTACCAAGCCTTGGTTATCACTTCTTTCTAAGCTATTATAGTACATTCTTATCTGATTTACTTTCCACTGCAATTCCTCCCTCACTAGTCTATCCACCACGACACCCTCCCAGGCGGTCTTTCTAAAGCAGATACCATCAAGTATTCCCATGTTTCTAGTTTCTGTCAGGTCTCCTCACTGCCTATTGCAGTACAAACAACTTAACGGGATTCAGACTCTTCTGATCTCAGATCCTCTCCAGTCTGCGTCTACTAGCTAACACTGAAGTACTAGCAATGCTGTAGTGCTGTTTCCTATTTCTATGCCTGTCAATATGCTGGTTCCTCTGCTTGGAATTTCCTTCCTCATCCTCTGGCTTCTTGAACAACCTTAATGTCCCAATATCCAGTTAGTTTACCTCCACTTTTAAGACTTTCTTTCCTCAGTCATACCCTCCTTTCTCGTCTCTTTACTTTATACCTCCTAAATTTCATTTATCACAGCAGAGCACAATTCTGTGTCCTCCTGACTATGAGGACAGGATACAGATACTCGTTTCTGTATCCCCAATACATGCGTTAAACATCAGCAGTACACCCAACAGTGTTCGCTAAATAAATAAATGAGCAAAAGACCAAAAAGAACAAAACTTCTGCACCTATGACAATTCTTACACTAAGAAGCAGTTAAATAGGTAGAAAAGATTTAGAGAACGGCAATTACAAAAAGTAAAGGAAAGAGAAAAAAAAAAAGCAACTTCCATGTAAGGAAAGATGCAAGAAAACAAGCTTCTTCAATTTACAGAGTATGAGATGGGTAATAACTACAGGTAAAGTTACTATGTATAAAATAAGTAAGCAACAAAGATATATTGTACAGCACAGGGAAATACAGCCATTGTTTTGTAATAAACTTAAATGGAGTATAATCTATAAAAATACTGACTCACACACACAAAAAGCACAAAAGATAAATGGAACAAATATGATATTGTTTACTAAATCCTGGAAGTGTGCAACCAGGCATACTAAAAGGAGTTCTTTTTAGGAACTCTATTATTTAATTTAACAGTGAGTAAATTTAAACTCAAGGCAGTAAGCCAAACAACAATGGTGGAAGTGGACCACATGGAAAAGCACTTAGCATAGTGCCAAGCACAAAATATGCATCTGACATGTGCTATTATTATGCTTTCCAATAGTAAAGTGTGCAACTCCCTCTATAGGAAGCAAATGAGAATCAACAATAATCAGTACCTTTCAGTCCACAGCAACAACTCATTGCAGGTAACACAACCATCTATTACTATTACAGAGGCAAACATCTATTACTAAGAGAGCTCCTTGTTACAGGAAGTAGATACAGTCCCTCAGCATCCACATGGGATTCGTTTTAGGAACTCCGCTTACCCCCTACCCCTGCCACTGGAAACCAAATCCCACACATACTCAAGCTCCTTACAAAATCGTGTAGTATTTGCATATAATCTATGCACATCCTCCCATGTACTTTGAACCACCTCTAGATTACCTATTACAACACTATACAAATGATTATAAATGTGATGTAAATGCTACATTAAGCAGGTGCCAGCATAGCAAATTCAAGTTTTGCTTTTTAAAACTTTCAATTTCCCCCCTAGATATTTTCAATTGGTTGGTTGAATCCATGGATGCAGGCTGCGGGAACACAGTGGGCTGACTGTATGTGTATCTACTACTGCACAAAAAGCACCTTCACTTTCTGATACTTCTTACTCTGCCGTACCACCCATTAGAGTCCGCCTAAGAGATGCCAGTACTGTATCTTTCCCTCCTTTTAACCACTCTTTTAAGGAGAATCTTCCACTGATAGAAAAACATGTATGTATGCTAGATGCATATACACAGATATAAGCACATATACATACTCATTCTTTGTTTTGGGCAAGCACCAGTCTTCAAATACTTCTCAATCCACTGCCTCTGATTCAAAAACCTCACTATCTAGCTACTACTAGTTTAGAAAAACGTCCTTAAAGTCAACTGGTAGGAAACACATATGAAGAAAAGTTTTAAAAATAACTTTAAGTTCACCAGGCTCCCCCATCCCTGGGATTCTCTAGGCAAGAACACTGGAGTAGGTTGCCATTTCCTTCTCCAAAATTAAGGTAATTAACTCTAATTTCTTTTTTAATGAAGAGAAAAAAAGACTGCTAAAATAACTCTTGCACTTCTCTTTATCATCTATCAGAATCACTTGGCAGACTTGTCGAAACAAGTCTGGATCCATTCCAGTCTCTGATTCAGTTAAGTTTGGGTTTAGGACCTGGGAATCTGCATTTCTAATAATCTCTCAGAATGGTCATCTGGGTCACACTTTGAAAATAACTGCTTTAAACTATTTGAAATGAGAAAGACCTTGCAGGTGAACAAAATAAAGCTGAGATAACTGATACAGACTTCCTGATGACCAAGCTAAGGTTTTTTAATTGTTAGGGTTCAGTTACTATGTTATATAAGCTTTATGTACTCTCAAGGACATGCACGACACATTTCTGCTCATTTCAATAGACATCTAATCATATCTTGGAGATTCATGTATATAAGTTATGTTTATATTAAGTTATGTCTCCTATGTGTGCAAAAGTATTGTCTAAAAAAATGAATATACCTTAATTTCAAAATATTGCTAAAAACAATGCTAACCATCATTTGACAATGGAGAGTTATAAATCTTCAATCTGTAAAAACTGTAGTATTTGCAAAACGCAATAAAATGAAGAAGAAATCCAGGCAGTCTTTAGCAACTGATTAAATATGGAGAGTAACAGAGAAAGGAGTAACGGTTGATAATGCCATTAACAAAAAATGCAGTGGTCTATTCAATCTTAAAACATAACAAACATTCAAGAGAACATCCTCTGGACCCTACACGTGTAGCTAATGACTTGCTCCCCTTCTCTCTTCACAACCAAACTTCTCCAAACTTCTCTTCATTCATTCACTGTCTGTTTCATCTCACATCTATTTTGAAGAATGTCTTTTGCCCTCAAATGCCAGTGAAACTCCTGTTTAAAAGTTTCCAGGAACCTCTATGTTGCCAATTCCAACAGAAATCTCAGTCTTCAGTATACTCAGCCTCTAAGGAGCAACCACTTCAGCTTACCATTCCCTCCTCTTTGAAACACTATCAGTGTGAAGAATAGAAACTGGAGTCAGACAAACCTGGATTCAAAAACCAACTTCTTCAGCGGCTACTCAGTGGTCTTGAGCAAATTATATAGTCCCTTCTTAGGTCATTTCCCTGATCTATAAAATAGAGATAATAAAAGCACCTACTTCATACATTTGCAAGCATTAAATGAGTAAAAATACACTAATGCTTAGAACAGTGCCTGATAATCACAGGGCACCACTACTTTTGATTTTCTTCGTATCGCTCTGGTCCCTCTTTCTCTCCCTCTTTGCAAGTCAGTCCCAGTCTGAAGTGAAGTGAAAGTGAAAATTGCTTAGTCTTGTCCAACATTTTGCGACTCCATGGACTATACAGTCCATGAAATTCTCCAGGCCAGAATACTGGAGTGGTTAGCCTTTCCCTTCTTCAAAGGATCTTCCCAACCCAGGGATCAAACCCAGGTCTCCCGCATTGCAGGCGGATTCTTTACCAGCTGAGCCAGGAGGGAAGTCCATGTGTGAACTACCACACATGTGCCGATGAGACCCTGCTATATGCTAATAAGCTCTTCCTAAAGCCCAGAATGGGCCTTCCTTTGTGGCTCAGATGGTGAAGAATCTGTCTGCAATGCAGGAACATGGGTTCAATCCCTGGGTCGGCAAGATCCCCTGAAGAAGGAAATGGCAACCCATTCCAGTATCCTTGCCTGGAAAAATCCCATGGAATGAGAGCTTGGCAGGCTACATATAGTCTATGGGGTCGCAAAGAGTCAGACACTAACTAAAGCCTAGAACCAGTCAGTTACCTGCTCAACGGTTCTACCATGATGTCTCACGGATACTTCACCCTTAACCTATCCAAACTTACGCAAAACTGAATGTAAGCTCTTCCCTTCTATCTCCAAACCTGCTCTTCTTTCAGAGTGACTTGTATCTATCTCAGTAAAAGGACTCCAGCACAAACCATTCACGCGAGAAAAACTTGGGGAGTATATGGTTGTATGTACCCATTAACCTTGCCCTTCATACAACCAATGAACCAAAGTCCTTTGACTCTATTTCCTAAATGTTTGTGAAGACCTCTGTAATTCCACTGTCAGCCTCTCAAGCATACTAGCATTTTATCTTATTTGAACTGTTTTCATTCCAATCCCAAAGAAAGGCAATGCCAAAGAATGTTCAAACTACCACACAATTGCACTCATCTCACTTATTAGCAAAGTAATGCTCAAAATTCTCCAAGTCAGGCTTCAACAGTAAGTGAACCGTGAACTTCCAGATGCTCAAGCTGGGTTTAGAAAAGGCAGAGGAACCAGAGATCAAATTGCCAATATCCGCTGGATCATCGAAAAAGCAACAGAGTTCCAGAAAAACATCTACTTTTGCTTTATTGACTATGCCAAAGCCTTTGACCGTGTGGATCACAACAAACTGTGGAAAATTCTTCAAGAGATGGGGAATACCAGACCACCTGACCTGCCTCCTGAGAAATGTGTATGCAGGTCAAGAAGCAACAATTAGAACTGGACATGGAAAAACAGACTGGTTCCAAATTGGGAAAGGAGTATGTCAAGACTGTATACTGTCATTCTGCTTATTTAATTTATATGCAGAGTACATCATGAGAAATGCTGGGCTAGCTGAAGCACAAGCTGGAGTCAAGATGGCCCGGAAACATATCAATAACCTCAGATATGCAGATGACACTACCCTTATGGCAGAAAGTGAAGAAGAACTAAAGAGCCTCTTGATGAAAGTGAAAGAGGAGAGTGAAAAAGTGGATGGTTGGATGGCATCACCGACTCGATGGACATGAGTTTGGGTAAGCTCCACGAGTTGATGATGGACAGGGAGCCTGGTGTGCTGCAGTTCGTGGGGTCGCAAAGAGTCGGACACGTCTGAGTGGCTGAACCAAACCACAGTAGCTTCCGTCGGTCTCACCAAATCCATTCTTGTCTCTCCCCATCCTTTTTCTACACAGCAGCTACTGATACTAGTCTACTGATACTAGCATGTTACACTCCTCTGCTGAACTTCTGTATTCCCACTGCATTCACAATAAAGCCCTACTTGACCCGATAACCTTGTTGAGATTTTAATTGTCTCCAGCACTCACTTCTCTCCAGTTACACTGTTCTTTCTGGTTTTATTCAGTTGGTAGGTTCCTCAAACATGTCAGATTTCTTTTAGCGGGGGGCAGAGCGGGGGGCTTTGCTTATGATAATCACTTCTCCCTTTTGCCTGGTTACCTCATGGTCACCCTTCAGGTGTCGGGTTTAAAGGCTTTCTCAAGACAAGGTGTTGTCTAATGCCTGCTGGCACTCCTGAAGCTTAGATTACGTCACCCTATTACACACCTTCAGTGCATCCTCTATTTATCTTTATAGTCCTCTGTGTAACTGTAACTAACATTACTAGCATTAAGTATTTAATATCTGACTTCCCTAACACTGTAATCTTGTGACAGAGGGGCCATGCCTCTCTGGCTCATCACTGTATCCCAAGTGCTCTGCCTGGTGTGTGACATGTGGTTAAGTGCTTCAAACATTTTCTCATTCCTACCTCAGGGCTTTGAATTAACTGGTCCCTCAGCCTAGAGCTCTGCTGACCCAGATCTGGTCACTCAAGCCCTTGAACTTCACAAGACTGGCTCTGCATCACTCAGGTCTCAGTTACAAAACACCATCTTCTCAGGGAGCCTTTTCCAATGACCCAAGCTCAAGGAGTGATCCCCATACTACAAGTATTTCATCCCCCCTCTTAATTTCTTCAAAATATCCAGCACTGTCTGAACCCATAGTTATTTGGAAGTTCTAAAAAAGCAAGGCCCAAGTTAAGTGCCTGATACAGATTAAGCATTTAGCAAACATTTAAGTGAATGAATCTCCTGAATGAGAAAAGATGACTTGGAGAACATCCTAAATACCAAAACATTCACAAGCTCTACTCCAACGAAGTTGAAGAAGAGGCAGTATATCTTAGACTGCCTACTATGAATCCTGGCTCTTTTCCCTACTTAGCTGTATGCATGCGTAGTTGCTCAGTAGTCTCCGACTCTCTGCGACCCCATGGGCTGTGGCCTGCCAGGTTCCTCTGTCCACAGGATTCTTTAGGCAAGAATACTGGAGTGGGTTGCCATTCCCTTCTCCAGGATCTTCCTGACCCAGGGATTGAACCCGGGTCTCCTGCACTGCAGGCGGATTCTTTACTGTCTGAGCCATTGGCTCAGCTTACTTAGCTTTATAACCTCTGGTAAGCTACTTAACTGCACTATGCCTCAGTTTCCAAACCAGAAAATGGGAATCATAGAACCTACCTCAAGGGGTTGCTGAAAATTAAATTAGTTAATATATGTAAAATGCCAGTACTAAGCACACAATATACACTCAATTAATGTGTACTAGATAACTATCTCTCAGATAGGACTTTCTCCCTCTGTTTCAAATATACAAGGTGACTTTTCCTTTATCTCATCCACCCAAAAAGCGCCCCTTTTGGTTTTTTTTTCTTTTGCACATTGTGCAACTCCAATGGCATCTTTCACAAAATTTAAGAAATGTGAATGATACCCTCTGGAATTGTGTAACATGGTAGCACCATCCCCATTTCCTAGCAACTCCTAGAATTGTGAGTTTCAAAAAAGTAAGATGACCAAAAGTCAAAAAATAGAAACGTACTTTGGAAATGATTAAAATACTATAAAACAAGCACTATATTTACAAATCTACATTCTCTCGAAGTTACTGTCAAAAAAAAGGAAGGGCTGGCTAGATGATACAAAAGAGTTTTGACACAAAAGCATTTGTAACTTCTGTGATCCAGGGATATAAGGAAATGAATAAGGTTGGGGCTACCTTAAATTCACACTGAGGGCCACAACCAGTTCATCAGATTGTTTCTCAGGAAGGGCCATGGGTTTTTCAGCCACCGGATAATACACAATATTTCAATATTTGCTCGTGTCAATACCACACCTTTTATCTTTTTTTTCTATTCTTCAAAGAGAGTATCAAAATATTTATTGTAACTTCATTATTGATCTCAAGACACTGAGTATTTACTTTGGTTACCCACATTAGTTGATCTTAGAATAAGTAAGTGACGTGAAAGTCGATCAGTCATGTCCAACTCTTTGTGATCCCATGGGCTGTAGCCTGTCAGGCTCCTCTGTCCATGGAATTCTCCAGGTAAGAATACTAGAGTGGGTAGCCATTCCCTTCTCCAGGGGAATCTTCCTAACCCAGGTCTCCCACATTGCAAGGTGGATTCTTTACCATCTGAGCCACCAGGGAAGTTAAAAGGAGTAATAAAGAAATCTGCAACTAGGTTGAGGACTTGTCATGACCATGAAGCTACTTCTGTGAAAATTCAACAACAAAAAAACCATTTCATGCTTATTTGGGCAAAGCCCTAAAAAACGCAATCTGAGATGATTTCAAGATGTTCTGCGTTGGACTTAAACCTCTAAGATTAACAGAAGATAACCAGGATGGAGACCCAGAACCCACTGACTGAATCTCTCCCTTTAAATCTAAATTTTCAAACTCCCACTATTAACACTGGATAATTCTCTGTTGTAGGAAATGTTTAATGGAATGTTTTAACAGCATCTGTAGTCTCTACTCACTAAAATACCAGCAGTACACCCCTAGTCTGACAATCAAAAATGTCTCCAGATATTGCCAAATGTCCCCCCTGACAGGGCAAAAACCACCCCCAGCTGAGAATCTCTGCTTTAAATAAATCTGTTCCAACTGTCTAAAATATCCACCAATATTCTCACCTCCCTCTTTTAAAAACCCTCCCACTGATCTTCCTGATAATCGAGATCATCCCAGAGTCCACCTTAATTCGTTTTTGCCTCCAGAATCCTCAGAATTCACTTAGCAGTACAACTCCCTCAATAACAGGTCAGTTCTCTTGTTTAAAACTAGAGTTGGTAATGCAGTTTGTATGAAGACTCTGGGCTCATGATCCCCAGTCAAGCATTCTTTTCCATCAAAATACACTGCCATCCATCAGACAGCACGTTTTGTCAGTCCTTCATTGCCCAAGTGTCTTGCTTCTATCCTTCCTTTTCATTTCTACTATCTACACCTGAGAGTGGTGGTTCTGAAACTTCTGCACGCATCGAAACCACCTGGCTTGTTAAAAACCCAGGTCGCTGGGCCCCAACCCAGAGTTTCTGATCCAGCAAGAATGAGGCAGGGTCCAAAAATAAGCATTTCTAAGCAGCTCCCAGATTCGCAGATAAGGTCTACCTTGCTGGTAAAGGAACCACAGTTTGAGAACCACTGCACTTGAGTACAGGTACCTATCACCTCAGTTCAGTTCACTTCAGTCGCTCAGTCATGTCCGACTCTTTGCGACCCCATGAATCGCAGCACACCAGGCCTGCCTGTCCATCACCAACTCCCGGAGTTCACTCAAACTCATGTCCATCGAGGCAGTGATGCCATCCAGCCATCTCATCCTCTGTCATCCCCTTCTCCCCCTGCCCCCAATCCCTCCCAGCATCAGAATCTTTTCCAATGAGTCAACTCTTCGCATGAGGTGGCCAAAGTACTGGAGTTTCAGCTTTAGCATCATTCCTTCCAAAGAACACCCAGGGCTGATCTCCTTCAGAATGGACTGGTTGGATCTCCTTGCAGTCCAAGGGTCTCTCAAGAGTCTTCTCCAACACCACAGTTCAAAAGCATCAATTCTTTGGCACTGAGCTTTCTTCACAGTCCAACTCTCACACCCATACATGACCACAGGAAAAACCATAGCCTTGACTAGACGGACCTTTGTTGACAAAGTAATGTCTCTGCTTTTCAATATGCTATCTAGGTTGGCCATAACTTTCCTTCCAAGGACTAAGCGTCTTTTAATTTCATGGCTGCAGTCACCATCTGCAGTGATTTTGGAGCCCCAAAAAATAAAGTTTGACACTGTTTCCACTGTTTCCCCATCTATTTGCCATGAAGTGATGGGACCAGATGCCATGATCTTCTCAAGAGGTAATCTATTTTAATCTTTCAGACAACTTCCTGACATAAAACTACAAAAATATTACTCCTAAAATACCACTCTGATCAAATTAGTGTACAATTAAAAACAAACCATAACTTTAGTGGCTCTCTACTTTTCATACCTGGCTTTCATAATTGTTTAAAATGTGTTCCCTACATTATCAACACTACCTCCCAAAACAAATCTTCTACTTCCTATTAACAACTTATCAGACCCCCCACTCCATAGTAAGACTTGTGCTATCTTTACCTTCTGCAAGGCCACCCTCTTCCCTCCTCCTCTCTACCTACCTGAAGGAGGCCTTCACCACTGTATCTGTCAAAACCACTGGTTTGGTCACTATCTGCTGCCTTTTATCTTTATGCTTTAAGTTTTTACCAAGTACTCACAGATAGAGAAAACCCCCAAGAACCTAAAATTTAAAACAGAAAACAATGATATGAGTGACATGCATAAATAAAAGGCTTGACATATATGCAAACTACACAAATATTGCTATTTTAGTAGACCAAGTGCAGTAAGTTCAGAATTGACAAAAAATGAAAGAGCACACTAACTTTTAAAAAACATGATCATATTTTGGCTGTCAAGTATTTGTAGCCATCTCATTTAGGATGTTAAGTAGTTATATTAACTACTTAAAAGAAATTGCAAAAGTAGCCTCAAAAAAAGATAAACTACTCAGTTTACAACTTCCTACCACAGAAGTACCTATTTGTTTTCTGTATGAAATACACTGCATGAGATGATAAGGAATGAAAGGAGAAACAGGGTTCAAGGTCAAGCTCCACCCCTTATCAACTTTGTGATCCTGGTCAAGTCAAGGCAGCTCCCTAGGCCTCTATTTCCATAATAAAAACATTAAGGTTTAAAAATTATACCATCTACCTTACAGGGTTGTTTTGAGGATTAAACAGGGTAATGTGTTTGAAAGAACCTGGCCTAGTACCTAACACATGATAAATGTTTACTGAATTTTAACCTCTGCACAATGCAAAAACACAGTATTATCCCAAAAGTGAGACCAAGGGAGCAAATTAATAAAACTTGATTAAGGACGTCCATTCCCCAAGAGGAAAAATAAAGAGAGACATAAAATAAGAGTGTTATGTCCCTCTGCATGGTATATACCAAATGTACCCATTCCCCAACTTAATAGTCAAAACCAAGACTTGAGATTAACACAACCACCATCACTTTCAACTTCACAACCGTAAGCCTGTCTTAAAAGTCAGCAAAAACCTTAACACAGAAGGTTTAACAGGATTTGAGGAAGAACTTAAAATTCAGACAGCTTTTACAGTTAACTAATATTTTCTTATTTTAGTGGCCTAAATACTATAAATGTGTTCATGTGGTATGTGTGCTGAACGTTTTTCATTTGTTAGAGCTTAGGCATTCTGGTTCTTATGTATACACTACAGAACCCAAACCCCAACAGTGTGTTCATCCCTGTACACCAAACTCTCCTCCATTCTTGATCTATTCCTAGTAGTCAAGAAAACTCATAGAAAAGAAAAGTATTTATAAGGGGTTTCCACAATATCAACAAATACTTATTGAGCATTTTCTATATATTGCAGATTGAGAGTACTTTCTTTTCTCTTTTTAAGGCTACTTTATTAACCACTTTCTATGTGTCAGGCACTATTCAAAGCATCTAGTAGATACCACAAACAAAAACGAAGTCCCAAATCTCAAGGAGCTTATACTCTAATGGAGATATATGCACAAACAAACTTAAGTATGATAGTGATGAGTGCTCAGCAAAATAAGACAAGTAACGGCTTAAATACATCCCTCATTCTGTATTTGGGTCCCCAAAATACAGGTCACTGTGGAAGACTGATGCTTAAGTATAAAAAATTAGCTCCCTCATCATCTGCATGTTGAATACCAAAAATAGGCAAGATTTTCCTATATTACTAGGAAAGAGACTGCGAAAATGTACTCTTTCACCAATACAGGCTGACAGTTAAGTCTAATGGAATAATTATAAATAAGCAAAGTCATCAATTTAGACCATGCTATAATTTTTTTAATTGTTAAGCTATGGAAAAAAATGGCTTAAAATTAGGTTTTTGTGTTGCCTGGTCTATTCCTGGCCAGAAAAACCTTACAGAGGGTACATTCAAAGTGGGACTGTTTGTAAAAGGGTGAATCTGTTCATTCATTGCTCCTGAATCGGGGGATACGATTTTAAGGATAACCCAAAGAAAGGTGAGAACATCATAAGGAATTGGGGCCCTCAGTTTCCTACAACAGATAAATGATTCAGCTACTTTAGAGAGAATCATATATAAGGCACATTAACAGGATTGAGCATCCAATAGTGTAATAACATCCTTTAGAAAATCTCTTAATTTCATCATCAAGACTGACAAGCAAGCTGAACTCTCAAGTAAATCAGCATCTCTCCCTTCAGATAACAGTACTAACTTAAGTCAAGAGAAAAAAGTATTCAGAAACATGAAAGAGAAAAAAGTATAACTTCTTTTACCCTGAAGCATACTGTCTGAAGTATACTGTCTTCGCTTTCTTTTTATGCTAATTTAGTCATTCGTTTCTACAATTGCCTTTGGCAGGGGCTAGTGAATTTTTTCCATACCAAATGTAACTACACTTTACTCATTTATTTTAAGGCACATTATTTTGCCCTTGACTTTCTATGCAATAGCAAGAACTACTCAGAATTGGTGTGACTTCAAAAACCTAAAAGATCATCAACTACAACTGCTAAGGATTTAACTAATATTTTAGACTAAGAAACTCTAAAATACTATGTAGAACATTCCCTGTAAATGAACACTTAAATATACATAGCTGTGACAAGCATTCAAAACTGCTCCAACACTTTGGCTCCTGAAACCAAATTAAGGAAGAAAAGTTCCATAATTAGTACCTGACAATGTTTCTCAATAAGGTCCTACATCCAAATTACTAGAAACACAGAAATAAATCATCTTTACCTCAGGACAACCAAATAACCACCCATCACCAAAACTGAAAGTTCTATTCCTCTCACTGTCATACCTCCTTAGGGATGCCAACTTGCCATGGAGAGTATGTGGCTTTCTTCTAGAAATCTATACACAAAACTACTAATATTTTCATTAAAAACAAAATATTTTCATTAAAAACATACATACCATCTTCAAAAGTGTAATTCTCCTCCACAAACACTAGTTTGACAAAAGAAAAGCCCATTTTTAAAAACCATTTCTGATTTTTTAAAAGATGACTTGTCACAAAGATGATATAAACATAATTTATCTCACCAAATCCAAGTCAGTTAAAAGCATTAAAGAGGATCTATTCAATCATGAATAATACACATTCTTATTAGTAAGGATACAACTTTTTTTTTTAAGATACGAGAAAGGTTCTCAATATAAAGAAGTCTTGTTCCAACATGAGTCTGTACTCAGACTGTTGATACTGGTACAACATTTTCTTCCCAAGAAGCTATTTTGAAGATATGTCACAGAGGGACTACCATTTAGATTCTGTCCTCTAAAACAATATGGAAGTAAAAGCCGGTTAACACTATAATCAATATACTAGGTGATTCAATTCAATTTGACAAACATATAGCATGAAACCAAACTTTAATCACAAAGCCAAGTTAGTATACCTGTCATTTATTCTCTTTCAAACTTTATGTTCCATGGCCAGTAACTGCAAAGCAAAACTAAATTCTATACTCTGACCTACTTTAAAGAGACACAGTGTTATAACTACTGTAAAACTTAGCCTTTATGTCTTCATGTTAGTCTTAAAATTCCTCAAATAACTAACTTAATACAGAATGCTATAATGTAAGTGTTTGACACAGAGCCATTAAGGGCTCGGTAGGCACACTGCCATTCAAATAAGCCACCAATATCATATCAAAAGTTATGTTATGGAAGGGATTTACACTTCAGATATAATTTTGTCATGTAATTTTAAAAAGGAAAACAAACAGTAATTCTAAACTCCAAGATTATTACCCAAAATTTAAGATTCTCCCAAAATTTGTGCTTTATCCTCTTACACACCACTTTTACAAAATCACAAACCAGAAGGAAAAATATGCTAAAGAAAGGTTAATGTGTGCAACAGGTAGCAATCATTTTACAATTAAAAAAAAAAAAACTTACCAGGGCAAAAATCACACTTACCACTACCTTTCTACCTTGTTAAAAAATGTGAAAACTTGTTTTGAAAGACTAAATCCCAAGATCTCTTATTTACAAAACAGCTCAGCAATCCTACCAGCTGACATGATAAAAACTAATTTCAAATAGCAGTTAACTAACTGGGAAAGAGTTTTGCAGCATCTTCTTTCTTTTCCCAAAGAAAAATTGAACTCAAGAAATGTCAAAACAAAAAATAAATCCTATATGTACAAAATTCCTCTAATGATATACTTTATTTATAGAAGTTGGAGATAAAGAATTATAATCTCAACACAGATTGGGAGACAAGAAGTAAACCTCTGAAATAAGGTTTACCAGAACATTATTGCCTACTGGACATAGTAATACTTGCCAACATACACCACACCTTTTCAACAGTCACATTAAGGGGGTGTGGGGCAGGGGGAAAAACAGCCTATTCTCAGAGTCTGGAGATCAACAGAAAAAGCTTTAGAGAATCATTCTTTTTTCCTCCAAATTCAGTCTAATATGCAGAGCCAAGTAAAACCAGCATAAATTCCTTCAGTTAATCTTCTAAGTCTTTCAGTTCACCAAATTTACATAATACAGACAGTTCTGTGGCTTTCCTCATTCCCCACTCTACAAACATAAATTCACAATTCTGAAATGAATATATGCTGAGTATTAATAAAACTCTCTTTGATGAAGAAAAACAAAAATCAAATTCTTTTAACTCCAGCAGGGAAACCCTGAGAGGAAAACAGGGCCTAAAGGACAAAGTATCCACATGCAGACACAAGTCAATTCCCTCCAAATCATTACTAAGTAGAAATTTATTTCCGTAAGAGAGATCACATACATCCCTCCCAAAATACAAAATACAGAACTTTATCGGCATCCAGTATTCTACCTTCTCTCAATCAATACCCTTCAACACTATCAATGTTCGTGTTAAAAAAAAAAAAAACAAAAAACCTTAGTTCTACTCCCCAGCTCAAAGCCACAGATCTTGGTACACCATAATCTAAGAAGAAAATTATACAGAACTATTCTTCCTCAAATAGCTTTGCTCCTAAAATTTACATTCTAATCTAAATCAATTAGATTACAATTTCAGTATTTTGAAATTAGGAATCCTTGTCATGCTGTAATTCACAAAATCATCTGATTTACAATCGTTTTGGCAGAAGGCTACCTATACATTCATTTCCAAATAGGATGACTATTATGGCTGTAACTACTTGGCCTAAAACCCACATGAGATATTATCTTCCCTCCTCCTCTGGGGCAGAGAAAAGCCACCTGAAAAGTTTTAATCACAGTATGTTCACAAATGGAAACAAAATAGTTATTCTGCTTCAAAACTGAAGAAAAAAAAAAAGGCAAGTAAATACTAACCAATCTCTGGCTGTAACGAATCCTTTCTTCTTCGGGTTCCATCTCTCACTCTTCTGTTGAAATTACAGAAAGAAACCACTCCAGGGCTGCCTTCCTCTTCCTCCTTAGGAACCAGATTGCAACACTAAAGAATAATGATAGGAGCAGAGATGAGAACTCATCCTCGAACTCAAGCTTTTTTCCCTTGGAATGAAGTATTTAGGATATGTGTAAGTTAAAAGTTTTCCTAAGAAACCGGGTTCCTCTTCATCAGTTTGGGAACTCTCAGCTTTGGGGCAAGTTGTGCCAAACCAAGATCAACAATCACATTACAACTGTCTGAGGCCTATAGGCAAAAGATGGTTTCAGTTCCTTACAGTCGGGCTACACCACTTGTTTCTCCCCACAGGATTACCATAGGCAAGGCTCCCCTTCACGGCAACATTAGCAAAAAAAAAAAAAAAAAAAGCCGCAGCGGGGGCGGGGGGGGGGGGGGGGGGTAGGACTTTTCTCTCCTAGCGCCGACCAGGTAAAGCAGCCACTGAACGAATCCAGATCCTAACCAAAATAGTTCTTTCAGCCGTAATTAGAAACTAGAGAAAAGGACAGACTAATACATAAAGAGAACAAGAAATGAAGACTCCAAAACCATTTCCTATACACCTCTAGTAAAATCCGTATACAATCGTCGCCGTCCTTCCTAAACTCCCCGGATCTTTTCATTTCCAAACCAACCCTCCACCCCAACACAAGACGCGTACAACTCTGAAACAAATTCAAGAGAGTTGCAAATCAGGAACAAAAATTGATCAGATCTTTCTGTTTAAAGTAATAAGATATCTTACTTAAACATATAAGTCAAATTCACCTTTTCCAAATATTAAAGACCGGTTTGCGCGACGGTCGATTCCTAATACCAAGGTTTTTCTTGTTTCTAAATAATTCTCAGGGATAATGGCTTCCACAGAGAATGCAGATTTTTTTTCGTTTTGTAACTACATTATGGCCACGTTAAGAGCATCCTTTCAAAACTGCTACGAGACCCGAGGACCCGATGACACAGTTTGCAATAGCAGTTCGTGGCAGAGCCCTCCTGGAGGAAGCCGTCGCCCCAAGTCGGGAGTCAAACCGTGTTTGCACCCCCTGGACGAGGACAGCCCGGGCTTGGGAACAGTCAGGGCCAGAGAAGAAAAAAATGGCAAATCTCGCCGGGTTCCCCCCGGGAAAGGCGTTTCAATGGTTCGTTCACCCATCAGAAAAAGAAATAGAAACTTTACATTAAGTCTTTAGATACCACAACGAACCAAAACTTCCAAAGGGGGAGGGGGGGGGGTAAACGATAGGAGGGGGAAATCTCACCGGGGATTTTGCTCGTGAGTTCTTGTCCAAGTGAGAAGTGAAAGATTCCAAAAACTGAGAGGAAAAATTAAATCCCAAACGTCGTCTTCGGTTTTTTTCCGTGGATCAATCCAGTATCCAGAGGGTCAGAGCGACCCGGAAAAGAGAGGAAACAGTTGCTGAATCAAACCTCCTCTTCTGGCTTTGGAAACCGGGAGTCGGAGGCGTCACGAGAGGGGAGCGCGACCCCTCGGCGCCGAGCCCGGGGCGCCCCCGCCTCCCCCGAGCGAGCGGTCAGCAGCCCGAGCGCAAGCCCCGGACCAGCCCCGGCCGCGGGGAGCGCCCTCTTCGCAGTGCCCTCGGCGAGCAGCTGCTCGGCCGCCTCCAGAGCCCGGGAGCGACGGCCGATCAGCTGAGACCGGCCGACCCGAGGCTGCCCGCGCCGCCCCGGCCCCCCGGAACGGGCCCCGGCCCCGGGGGGCGGAGAGGGCGGGAGCGGCGCGGCGCGCCGGGCTGGGGGCCCCGGGTCCCCTCGCGTCTCCCCCTCAGCCCGAGCTCCGCGCTGCGGGACGAGCCCCCGGCTACTCCCCAGTCGCAGAGGAAGGATTCCGGGGGATGGGCCCCCTTGGCGTTGCCCCTCCTCCCGGAGCGCCCCCTGCCCAGGATAGACAGAGCGGCGACAGGCCCAGCCGCTGAGAAGGTGCTCTGCGAGCCGCAGCCGCCGCCGCCGCCGCCGCTGCCGGGGAGGGGTGTTGTTTCCCTCACACAGGAGGAGCCGCTGGAGCAGCCGCCGCCATTTTGAACCCGTCAGACTCTCACATACACACAGCTCCTCCGCGGCGCACTGCGCAGGCGCCGCCTCCCCACCCCTCCTTCAGCTCGCCTGTTCAGCCCCCACCCCCCTTCAAGCCTCTCTCGGCTCCTTACCGCTCTCCGGGGTGCACGTGAACGCGCACGCGTCACTCCCCTCTAACGCGGACACTTTGCCGGCGCGCGCACGCGCGGATGCGTCGGCCTCGAATCGCCCGCGCCCCGAGACGCCGACGCGGCTCCCCGCCCCGCCTCGCGTCAGCCTGCCCGCCCTCCCGCCGGCCCACCGCCCCCGCTCCCCGTCGGCCTTCTTCCAGGGCTCCGGCTCGGCCCGCTGCTCGCGCCTGCGCGCAGGCCACGGATCCGCCTCCGCGCGCGCCCTGCCCCCCACACGCCCTCGCTCGAACACACACTTCGCCTCTGTGACCCCGCCCCTCACCGGCCAGCTGCGCTGGGGGCCCTCCCCCACCTCGCCTGGGAGGGTGGTGACCCCCGACCCCCCACAAAGCACAACACCCCCCAAACAGTGGGGAGAAGCGCCCCGGTCCCCTTCAACCGCCCTCTGCCCCAGTCAGCCCGTCACAGTCACACAACCTGAGGGCCGGGCGGCCTGGGCGAGGGCAGCCGTTGCCCGCCTCAAAGCGGGGGTCTCCCGG
Organism: Bos javanicus; assembly: GCF_032452875.1. Lineage (NCBI taxonomy): Eukaryota > Metazoa > Chordata > Mammalia > Artiodactyla > Bovidae > Bos > Bos javanicus. The sequence continues at coordinate 45,480,107 of NC_083896.1, read as the reverse complement.
GGTCAGGCCTCTGGGCCGGGTCGGCCAGACTACCCAGGGAGAGGGGGCGCAGGGAAGGGGCACCTTCCCGCCGGCTGCCCTCCCCTCGCGCGCCCGCCGCTGGGCCGAGGCCGGCCTGCCCGCCATCCCCGGGCAGGCCCTTGGCGCCCCCGCCACGGGGCCCGTCCGCCCTCGGCTCGGGGGGCTGCTTGGTGCAGCAGCCCGGCCCCGCCTCACCCACTCCTCGCCGCTCCAAAGGGGCAGGAAACGGGAGTAGCATGTCTGTCCTGGGCTCGGCTCCCCTGGGGGGAGCTCCGGGCGCTTGACAAGGGCGTCCACAGGTACCAGGCTCGGGAGTGGTCGCCGCGACGGCCCGGGGGCGTTGGCGGCCGGCGCGCCCACCGCGGGCCCGAGGCGCCCGGGGAGGTGGCCCTGGAAGCCCCCGCTCCTCGGCCACGCTCAGGTTTCCGCAGCGCCCGTGCCCCCGGCGGCCCGGGTGGGACGTGACCCCGCCCCCGGCGAGTCGGGGCGCCCCCCACGGAGGGGTGCGCGAGCCGTCCTCGGCCCCCGGGCCGACCCCGCCGCCCCGGGCCGCGGCGGGCGCGGGAGGCCCGGCCGGGAAGATGTCGTCTCTCGGTGCGCGCAGCTTCACGCGAGGGTCAGCGACGGGGCAGCGGCCGCCGAGCCGTGCCAGCCCTGCCCACGAACGGGCTCCCGCGGCTCGACAGCTGCCCGACGGGCTTGCAGGCTGGGGACGTCGTCGGAGCCCGGCCGGAGGTATCTGAGCAACGCCATGCGAGCAGCCCAACCGCGATCAGGGCATTTCCCCAGCCAATCTCGTGCTTTGGGGCCCGTTTAAATTATAAATCCCGTAAAGGACCGTGGCTTGGGCGTTACGCACCCGGGTCAGCTCTACTGGCTTCACTACACTCTTGCTGAGAGGTGTCACACAAATCTTTTTTTCTCCCTGCCTTGGTTTCCTACCGTTTAAACTCTTGATTCCTGGAATCTGGGGATGGAGAGAGGAAGGCATGCAGTGAATCATACAACTGCCATAAACAACCTCAAACTCTTTTAGGAAAACATTAGAGGAAGGCAATAATTGAAATAATGATTTAGAGTTCGGTTTGAACTCTAGGGTAAAGGCAGTATGTAAACTCAAGATATTATAATTTATTAGCACATGAGGTTTTTCTACATGCAAACTTGGGGAGCTTTACAGATATTCTTTGCTTTGTCTCAGGACATCTTTGGAAATAAGCTAAAGTGCCCGGTAGCATTATACTCATTTCAAAGATAAGACACTTGAAGTACAGAAAGGTTAAACAGCTTGCATGACTACTCTAATAGAGGGGAGTTCAGCTCTGCCTTACCAGACCTCAGCACCTCACAAACAACAAGAGGTTTGTTAATATGGTATTGCCCTCTTGCATTCCAGTCACTGGGAAATGTTCTTTATTCTAATACCAGCTTTGTTCAGATGTCTTAGATTTCCAGAGTAAATGAAGGGCTTCACCCAAAATTATCAGGCCTAAAGCCTAAGTGTTTCCTACTATAGTAAAATATATTTAAAAGGCAGCAGTCTTTAACACTGGCACTACCAGATGGGATCCCATAGGCATCTGGATCTCCGCAGGTAGAGGAAAAGGCAACAGCTTGCTTGTTTTGTCTTTAAGGAGAGATTTTGCCATTGTCAGATTAAGTGTCAGGCCTCATTGCTATTTGCAAAATAAATGGCTTTATTTCCTTCCCATATATCCCTATAAATTCATGAAATATTTACTTGGGGACAGAGAGAGAGAGAGAAGGAGGTCTCTAGCAGAAGCTCATCTTGGTCTTGCCCTTTGTCTTAAGATCCAGGACTCCTTAAAGTGATTAACTGTCTCACCTTCAGATAACAGATGCCTCCTGCAGGTTTAACTAAGGTGCCTATGCTGGGAGGAAACCCACGGCAGCTCCAAGAACAATAATAGTAATACTTACTTTGAACAGGACTTCGAGTAAAGGTTTGTCAGATTGCAGCCAGCTCCTTTCCAGTTGAAAACCATTTGTTAACTAGTCTGCACTGGGGGACATGACGTTTAAGCAGATACCCACAATGGTTTCTCCACAGGCTGGCTTTGTTAATATTCCAAGGCAGATGTGCAGGGTGAGATAAGAGATAAGCAGATGGCTAGTGATTCCCCCTACAATCACAGTGGCTCTGGTTGGCAAGGGCATATCACGAGGCTAACTGCTTTGCCCCAAAAGAGCCATTTTCAAGGAGAACAGAGCTTGGGGATTCCCCAGGAAAGCCGCTAGAACTGTGAACAGCCAGCTATATGTATTCGGCTTCAGGGAGAGGGCAAGAGTAGTAGATGGAGAGAAAAGAAAGAAAAATTCCTTTTAGAGGCATTAAGAAGAGACTCTCTGACTGGAATAAACTGGTGTCTTGGTAAGATATTAACAAATATTTGCTTTCTTAAGCAAAGCTGGTGGTTTAGTCGCTAAGTCATGTCCAACTTGTTACCCCATGGACTGTAGCCTGCTGCGTTCCTCTGTCCATGGGATTCTCCAGGCAAGAATGTTGGAGTGATTTGCCATTTCCTTCATCCAGGGCATCTTCCCAACCCAGGGACTGAACCTGAGTCTCCTGCACTGCAAGCAGACTCTTTACCAAGTGAGCTACCAGGTTATATTAAGCAAAGCTAAGACCCAACAAATACTGAGAACCAAAATCTGTATCACCTTCAAAAAGAGAACCCTGTAATCTGATCAACTAAGTTAAGCTATTTCCAATGTCATTTCACTCCCTAAATATTAAGGAGGAAGTAGGGATAAGGAAATGACAACCCACTCCAGTATTCTTGCCTGGAGAATCCCAGGGACAGAGGAGCCTGGTGGGCTGCCGTCTACGGGGTCTCACAGAGTCGGACATGACTGAAGTGACTTAGCAGCAGCAGGGATGTCCTAAATAGTATAGATCTAAACCAAAATAGAAAAGTTGGTCTTGAAGATCTCCTAAGAGTTAGCATGCATGTGTTTTCAGTTGTGTCCGTGGACTGTAGCCCACTAAGCGCCTCTGTCCGTGGGGTTCTCCAGGCAAGAATACTGGATTGGGTTGCTATTTTCTCCTCCAGGGGATCTTCCTGACCCAGGGATCAAACTCAAGTCCTGAATTGATAGGCAGAGTCTTTACCACTGAGCCACCTGATAAGCCCACAGGAGGTAGTGTAGCCAGTGATTTAAAAGCTTTAGCATCAGAGACTGAAGTTGTACTCTTCGGACTACCAGCTACTTGGTCCTGATGAACGCCTCAAAGCCTAGGTTTTTCTTCTATACAGTGGGGAAAATACCTAACGCTCAGGATGAAATGAATAGTGTCTAAAAACCCAATGTCTGGCACATAATAGCCACAGATTATGAGCATTTACTATGTTTCTGACCTCCAGTTTTAAGGAGAGATGGCTTGAGTGTTTAAGCAGATTTACGTATCATGTAAGGAGTGACTTATTCATAGGTTTTCCTCTTTCCTTTCCTTAATCCTAGTCTCTCCTCTTCAACCCCTGACTCTGATCTCTATTTTTCTATCATCCCTGACTCTGCCTCTCCCTGATCATCACTCAAGCATACTAAAGTCTCTTTCTTTTCATCTTTCTCTCCATTCTTCCACTAATCACCTATTGTGTTCATTCCTCTCTCCAGGCATGCTCATGTCATCCACTTTCTCATCATCAAAGTAGACCTTGCTTGCCCATTTCCCACTACTCATTTTTGGTGCGCTCTAATCATGTGTGCTCTCTGGTTTTGTAACAATCACTTCCTGAACATCTTTCTCCACCCCCTCTACTGGACTGTAAGTTCCTTGAAGGCAGGGGCCAGGCCCCATCTGTATCCCTCAAAAGACCTTCCAAAGTTAGTATCAGGTACTTACTGTGTCAACCTTCAGTTCAGTTCAGTCACTCAGTCGTGTCTGACTCTTTGCAACCCCATGGATTGCAGCACGCCAGGCCTTGTCCATCACCAACTCCTGGAGTTTACTCAGATTGATGTCCATTGAGTTGGTGATGCCATCCAACCATCTCATCCTCTGTCATCCCCTTCTCCTCTCACCTTCAATCTTTCCCAGCTTCAGGATCTTTTCCAATGAGTCAGCTCTTCGCATCAGGTGGCCAAAGTATTGGAGTTTCAGCTTCAACATCAGTCCTTCCAATGAACAGTCAGGACTGATTTCCTTTAGGATAGACTGGTTAGATCTCCTTTCAGTCCAAGGAACTCTCAAGAGTCTTCTCCAACACCACAGTTCAAAAGCATCAGTTCTTCTGTGCTCAGCTTTCTTTATAGTCCAACTCTACTTAGGAAGAATAAAAATTAGGTGTTAGGTGATTATGGATCTTAAAGGATAGAAAGTTCTCAGTCTGAAAGTAAAATCTTAATTGATCAAGAAAAGAAAGGAAGACAGAAATGCCCTGCAAATTTTTGTATCGTTGAACATTGATAACGTGAGACTCTTTTACGTTTCGTGGAACACGGTTGACCCTTTCCTTGGGACTATGGGACCAAAACCCTCCCTGGCCCAGTCTCCCCTTGCTGCCATTTTCCCCAGGCATTTGGCCTGCCTTTGCGCAGACCCACCTCTCGTGAATGGTGGGGTTGACTTCGGCTGTGGGACAGCTGCAGCAGTATCTGGGATCCACCTGCTCTTTTAGCGGTCTTAGCTTTGCCTGGGGGCCAGGCCACCCTCACTTCCACATCTGAAAGGGAGAGACTTCCTGCTCTTCCTGAGTGGGACTGAAAGAGGCTGAGCCCTATGTCTCATGACACCTATGTTTAGTAGGGGGAAGTTTGTGTCACCCTAGGGTTCTGTTTGCAACCCTATGCTTGTTGGCTGGCTCAGCTGGTGATGGCTTAGATAACTGTGAGGTGCCCCAGCCACATCCCCAAAGGACTAGTTGCCTAAAACTTGGGCCTGTTCCTGGATCCTCCCAGAGGGTCTACTCTTTGCACATCTTCTTCAAGCTATTCACTGCCTTTTGTCAACTTCAGAGTCTGGTGCTCTTTCAGCTGTTTTGTGAGGGGGCTTACCAGCTGTGTGTTATTAGTCCAGTCCCTTAGCCTATGAGAAACTTCTCTCTTTTATAAAACAGATATCATGACTCCTTGCTCCGTTTCCTCCTAGGATTGTTGTGGAGTCAAATGGACTAATCAACAATGTCCTATGGAAGCTGGAAGACAATATATTTAGAAAGGATTGCTGGTTCTCTTATTTCTTTTTATTTATTCTCCTATAAGAAAGATTTGTTTTGTTACCGAGTACCTTGTGCTTAACACTAAATTAAGTGTTTGGACGGAAAAGGAGATTTGAAAAATTAGAAAGCATGGATTTTACTCTTGAAGACTTTGCATCATGGAAGAGATGCCAGGAAGACGTGACATACTAAGATAGTGGTGGTCATGACAATGAATTGCTGGAAAATAATGTAGGCAAGAAGAACTGGATATAGAATTCCACTCGGCTGTAGGCCCCATGGGACAGGAAGTTTTGTTCCTTTTTTTATGTTTGCTGATGCCATGCTGGGAGCCTAGAACAGTGCCAGGCGGAGTTGGCCCTCACACACTCATTGGTGTTTATTGAACCAGTGAAGATCAGTGATGCTTTGAAGGACAAAGAAGCATGAAGGCTGGAGGGCTTTGAACGCTTGCAAAGTTTGATTTTGACAGAGTAAGAAAGGCACATATGTTCTGCAGCAAAGGTTTGATATAATAGCGATTTTTCCAGGTAAACTATTCTTGCACCTGTCACTTCAGCTAGAGTAGAGGTGATAGAAACTAAAGTCCTTACTACTGCAAACCATACCGTGAGGTAAGTTTGCAAATTTTAGGCCAAGTACATCATTCTATTGTAGCTTCTCTTGTGATCTGGTCTTTCTGCTCCACTTGTCTCTGCCGTCTGCAGTTTCTGGGTGTCGTCTGTAGAGTCCATATCAGAGCACAGCTTTTGATATGACATTATAAAGTTAATATCACCAGCCAACTTTTTTTCAAAATGCCTCTTTAATTATACTAATGTTCTTTATCTTTGGAGTGTTTAATTTTGAAATGACAGTCTCCTTTTTTCCCCAAATGCTTGCTAAATATTTAAACTCTGAAATGTATTCAGTCTTCTTTTTCTTCCTGGCTAAATCTATTTTTGTACCCTCTGGGGGACTGCAAAAAAATATTGACTGCAGTTAAGGTGAGATTTCCACATTATGGTTTTTTTTTGAAAATATACTTGATTTGCCACAGCTTGCAGTTCATGTTTTGATTTGGTTGTAATTACTCAATCTGCTTCTATTGTTGATCTAATTATCTTCTTATTGGTAAACTACGTATCCTTAGTTAATTTTCAATTCGTCTATAATTTTATTGGTATAAGGAATATAAGAGATGTAAGATCTATACCTTAGTCCTTTGTTATTGAAACTGCTTACAAGATGTACACATCTATTGGGAATTCCTTCGTCGTCCTCTGGTTAGGACTCTTGAATTTCCACTACAGGGATGTGGGTTCAGTCCCTTCTGGGGGAACTAAGATCCCACATACTGAGAGGTACAGCCAAAAACAAAGATTGACACATCGATGTTTTTAATGCACATTTTATACTGGTGAAGGCTTATGTTTTGTATATATGTTAATATTTTTATGATATATTTAAAATGTTTCTATTTCATTTCAGTATTTAGTGCTTATTTACTATTTGCTATATCTTGTGCGTTATAGTCGACAAATTCAGAAAAGTGGGCAAATTGAATTCTCAGTTCTGGATTGCTGGAAGATAAATGTTGACTTGGCAGAAGTTTGCTTATTCTGAATTCACATTATTCCTCTTGAAGGGACCATATTCCTCTCTATATGCATTTAAGTTGCTCCTTAATACACAGGCCTGTAATTCTGAAAGCTATTGATACTAAAACAATATACTACTAATTTCCAGTGCTTTCTCTTCATTCTCTGGTGTATTTCTGATTGTCTGCAAACGTCTGTCTCACACTTGACTGGATCTCTCTATGACCATTATCCTCATCAACCACAAAATGCATGCCAATTTTTGACTGCCGGCTGGGTCTTCAAGATTTAAAGTATAAGACTTGGACCCTGCCCTCAAAGAGCTTACTATTTAGAGAAGAAAAAAAAATGACCACTTTGAAAATGCCAATTTTCATAGACAAGCAGCAGCATAGCAGAGTTGGGAAGGGAGAAGTAAAGAGGATTCCCACGGAGCCCCAGGGGAGGTAGGAGTACCCCCCCCCCACCTTCATGCTGCGTTTCTCAGTGTCACATTAACTTTCTCCGTACAGTGCCTACTAGGTCCTCCTCTATTTAAAGGGGATATTAGTGTGAATTACAGAATCTTAGAGTTGGTTGGATGGAACTCAGAGGTCATTTACCCCGACCTGCTCAGTTAAAATCTGGCAGTCTGAGTCCCAGAGATGTTAAGCAGTTTGGCTGAGGTCATGCAACTAGTTTAGTAATGAAATTGGAACCATAAACCATGTCTTCTCATAGCTGCTTTTCCTGCTGCTCCTCAAACTGATGACATTTTTCACCATCAGATCAAATGTTTAATCATTCATTCCTTCCTCCAAGAGAGCACCTGCCTGTTTGAGACAGTGTGCTTGGCACAGGGGTTGCAAGGTGAGTGCCAGTGAGACATCATTGGGGTGGGGCAGGTGACTGTACAAATTAGCCTCCAAACTGAGACCCTTTGAAACAACAAAAGGGTCTAATAATAACTATACGCACATCAAGTGTAAACCAAGACAAGCATTGCAATGGACACCAGGTCTATGCAGGATAGATAGGAGGTCTGTATGGGATACTGTGGAAGGCTTCCATAGTGACTCAGCGGGAAAGAATCTGCAATGCAGGTGACACAGATTTGATCCCTGGGTCAGGAAAGTCCCCTGTAGAAGGAAACGGCAGCCAACTCCAGTATTCTTGCCTGAGAAATCCCATGAACAGAGGAGCCTGATGGTCTATGGTCCATGGGGGGGTCACAAAAAGAGTTGGACAGGACTTAGCGGCTAAACAACAGCAAGGACAGGATACTATGAGGACGCAAAGGTGGGAGGGGCCAATTCTGCTGTGGGGGAGGGGTGTCCAGGCAGGGAAGGTGTCATGGAGGAGGTGATGCTTAAAGTTACTGAGGTTTTGAGGTTCACCAAGAAGATGGTGGAGGAAGCGTGCTTCCCATACCTGGTGTGCTCTGGACACAGCAGGACAGCTGACAAGGACTCAGCCTACAGAGGTAACCCTAGCCTAGAGAACCTCTCCCACCATATTCAGCAAGTGGATGGGGATTTGTCCTTTGTAAGGGAATGGGTGTTTGGTTATCCAGGTAGAAAATACCAAGTATCTACTAGGTAGCAGGCACTGCTGTAGGCACTGCGAACGCTGTGAACAAGACAGATGCTTTGGGAGGCAACATGGTGTAAGGGTCCAGCTGGGACCCTCTCAGTGAGCACGGCACCCTTCTTGAGCCATAGAGCTCCAGTTTCAGATTCCTCATTTGTAAAAAGGATTAAGAATTCCTCCTCGTGGCCTTTGTTATAGGATCTGACTTCGAGTTTAACATTCACAGGGTTAGAACAGCACCTGGAACATAGTAGATGCTTATAGACAAGTTTGTGAAATAAACTGAGCTTGCAGTCAGTTGGGAGCCCCATAGCAAATTTATTACATAAAGTCTATAAAGAAAATAGGAAAGCTTCTGTGAGAAGGTGACATTGGAGTTGAGACTGTATGACAAAAAAGGAACATTCCAGGGAGAGACAACAACTTGACCAGAGCCCTCAGTGGGAATGGGCATCGGTATGTTCAAAAAGCAGGCCAGAGTGGCTGAGGTGGCAAGGCCGGTCAGACAAAGCTGAGAGTGTCCTCCCAAGGCGGGGGCAACCCACGATGGTCATGGAAGCAGGAGAATGACAAGGTGAAATTTAGGTTTCAGAAAGAACTCTGAAGTGGGAAATCCAGGTGGGTTAAGAGATGGGATCAAGGCTGAGAGGCTCTGTAAAGACTGTGGTGGAGAGCAGTCTGCACCCAATTTGGAGATCCAAGAATCAGCAGCACCAGGTTAATCCCATGAAAGGAACAAGATGGCCCATGGAAAGTGTAGAAGGAATCTGGAACTCCAGGGACAGCTCCGTCTGGGAGGAACGTGCCTGGCCCATTGCCGGCGCTCAGTTACTGCTCGAAGAATGAATGGGTGCAGGACGCAGCACCCAGGGGAAGAGGAGCCCGTGGAAACAGCTGAGAAGGAAAGACCAGAGAGGTAGGACAGAGGATGAAAGCAGCGTGGAGGAGAGCTTCAGCCGGAGGGAGGAGTTGAGAGGTGAAGTGAGACAGGAGGACCAGCCCTGGATGAGGAGCCGCTGTGATGTCCCTGGCAACCTTTGGCAGCAGCGGCAGCGCAGCTGGGAGCGGCGGAGTCACAACGCAACCAGCCAAGAATGACTGGGAAGGTAGAAAAGAGGGGGCGCCTACACCCTTCTTTCAAGAAACAGGCTGTTACCAATACAATATTGTAAAATAAAATAAAATTTAAAAAAATAAAAATCATGTCAGAATCCGCAAAAAAAAATAAAAAAAGAAACAGGCTGTGAAGAGAAGAGCAGAAGGAAAGAAACATGCTTGTGTGTAGCCTACAAGAAGATGCCAGGAGAGAGAAAGGGCTTGAAAACGGAACCTGGAAATAGGGATAAGGGAGTGGGGGACAGTCAGGGTGGCCGACTGGCCCCGAGATGAGTGCCAGCTGAGAGAAGACACGCCTTCCTCTGACCCCGGAGAGAGGTCGTCAGGGAGATCATTGGCAGGTATGGCAGCAAGAGGCAGGATGAGTTTACACTTGAAAACCAGGGTGAAGGAGACAGTTGCTGTCGGCTTTGAATTTCAACCCCTTCCTGCCTAACAGAAGCCACGCCTTAGTGCTCTTTGCTTCCCTGGAGAGAGAAGCAGTGCCAGTGATAGAGGGAAGCCCACTTCCTGTGACCACAAGTCAAGACAGAGGTCAGTGAGGACCCAGGCAGGTGCCCTGCACAAAAACGGAGAGCCTCGAGTCGGGAGCAGGGCACGATGCCCAGCTGACAGATAATCAGAGCCTCTGCCGGCACCACCTGGCCAGCAGCTTCCCCATCAGAGCTTCCCCTGGACTCCCCTGTGAGGGTGAGGACGCCTACCTGATCCTCCTCTCCAGTCAGGCTTTGCTCTGATCCTCCTGCGCCCTGCTGTGCCCCCCAAACCTGGGCACCAGGCCGTCCCTGCTGCCCCCTGGGAATTCCCACAGCACCCACCCACCTGGATGGGCATATTTTTACTGCATGCCCTCTTGGTGCTAAAAGTCTCCAGGGTATCTGATTCTTCCCTCCAGGGGAGGAAGCCCCCTGAAGGCTGCATGTACTCGTTTCCTCCACTGTGTCTGGAATCAGGCCTGGAAAATAGCCATTTTTGATACATGTATACTGAGTATGGCTGAGTCCTTTCATTGTTTAGCTGATGTTATCACAACATTGCTGATCGGCTATACCCCAATACAAAGTAAAAAGTTAAAAAAAATAAAGGTGAAAAAATAAACGAAGCCATTTTCTCACTCACTCAATGTTAGTGAAGATAATGTGAGAGCAGGACCCCAGTAGATGAGAAGGATTGCCAGGAAAGAGGTGGAATTGGCAAGAGTAACCATCAATTATCAAAAGTAACTCCAAGGAGGTGGGGGATGTTGAGTAACTTTGGAAGGACCCAGCCAAGTGGGTGGGGTTAGAAGCAAGAGGGCCTGAGGAGAAGGAGCTGGTGGCAAATTTAGCTCTGGGTGGGAATGGGTTAGTCACTGATAGGCACAAAAGATTTAGAGAGAACTTTATCCTGTGCTCCAGGCAAGAGCTGGGAAAAGCAGCTTTGGCAACAGCACCAGGCAGGCAGCAGGCCATTCATTGCTGGAGGCTGGATTCCTGCAGCAAAACTCACATAGTCAGTGCTTTGCCCTGTGAGCGGGAGAGAAGGAACAAGGAGAACCTGGGGAAGGGATTTCCCACTGGACAGTGGCTAGGACTCCACACTCCCGAGGCCGGGGGCTCGGGTTTGATCCCTGGTCAGGGAACCAGATCTAAGAGTTTGTATGCTACAACTAAAGATCCTGATGGCTGAAACTAAGACTCGGCACAACCAAATAAAATTTGAAAAAAGCAAAGCTGGTGAACATTGCATTTACTAGTGGTCCCCCTCCAACCCTATTCAAAGACATTGTTCCTAAAGGTACCCCAGGCTCTCTATCTTGGAGACCCCTCGTCGGTGGTCTCCTCTCTGCGGAAACTGAAGGGGCCAGGCCCTCAGCCCCTCACCTCGTGCAGCTAGGGGTGGCTTGTGTCGTAGGTTTGACCCAGCAGGCCCTCTCTTGCACGATGTTGACACCCAAGCAGGAGACTTTAGGACGTGGGGGAAAGCGGAGATCATTCCTACTAAGTCACTGGCAATGGGGGTCACAGAGCTCCAGAGCTTCCTACCAACCCAAACCTGGTCCCTCAGCCCCCAGTCCATTCTGGGAGCCACGGCTACCACCACCTCCAGTACCCTTGCACATGCTCACAGCCATGAAATTCCTCTCTGCTTTGGTTAGCTGGAGTCAATCTCTATGGTTTGCACCCAGGAACTCTGACAAGCTGAGGGTTTCATCCTGTTAATTAAAGGCTGAGAACGCTGTCAGGCTCCCATGCAGATGCGGAATCCGTGGATGAATTTGGAAGGATTGCACTACGGTTCTTAGTGCCAGGTGCTGTAGTGAGCACTGGGCGTAGAAAGACAAGCACAGCCAGCCCTGGTCTTCACGTAAGCAACTGTGTCTGTCTTAGTTTGAGTTCATGCTAAGTTGATTGATTCATATCCGACTCTTTGTGACCCTATGGTCGCCAGGCTCCTCTGTCCATGGGATTTTCCAGGCAAAAATTCTGGAGTGGGTTGCCATTCCCTTCTCCAGGGGATCTTCCTGACCCAGGTATAGAACTCACGTCTCTTACGTCTCCTGCATTGGCAGGCGGGTTTTTTACCACTAGCAACACCTGAGTTTGAGTTCATCTGGAAGCACACCTTGAGACAAAGATTCAAGTATAAGTTTATTTGGGAAGTGGTCCTGGGGAGCCCAGACAGGGGAGGAGGATGAATAGACAAGGAAGGAAAGAAGACCCTTAATAGAGGGCCTGTCATCAAAACCACCACACAGGGGATGTCTCTAGTGGCCCAGTGGTTAAGAATCTGCCTGCCAATGTAGGGGACATGGGTTCAATCCCTGGTCTGGGAAGATTCCATATCCCCTGGGGTTACTGGCTGCATGGTGCTGGAGCGACTGTGAGGAGATACCCCATGTCCAAGGGCAAAGGAGAAGCCCCAGCAAGATGGTAGGAGGGGCGAAATCATGTTTAGAATCAAACCCCATACCCGCCAGAGACGCTCAGAGGGCTCAAACAAACCTTGTGCACACCAGGACCCAGAGGCCCCATAGAGACTGAGACAGAACTGTGTTTGAGTATCTCCTATGGAGGTAGGGGTCAGCAGTGAACTGCTCCAGAGGCAGGGGCTCTGGGCGCAGCAGACTTGGGTATGGCATAAGCCCTCTTGGAGGAGGTCGCCATCAACCCCACAGTAGAGCTGCCAGAACTTACCCAGGACTGGGGAAATAGACTGTTGGAGGGCACAAACAGAACTTTGTGTGCACCAGGGCCCAGGAGAGGATCCGTGATCCCACAAGAGACTGATCCAGACTTGTCCATGAGTGTCCGGGAGTCTCCAGCGGAGGCGTGGGTCGGTGGTGGCCTGCTGCAGGGTCAGGGGCACTGAGTATAGCAGTGCATGCATGGGACCTTTTGAAGGAGGTCACCATTATCTTCATTACCTCCATTATAGTTTGGCCCCAGGTAAATGAGAGGGAGGGAACACAGCCCCACCCATCAACAGAAAATTGGGTTAAAGATTTACTGAGCATGGCCCCATCCATCACAACAAGACCCAGTTTCCCTCTCAGTCAGTCTCTGCCATCAGGAAGCTTCCATAAGCCTCCTATCCTTCTCCATAGAGTGCAGACAGACTGAAAACCACAATCACAGAAAATTAACCATTCTGATCACATGGACCACAGCCTTGTCTAACTCGATGAAACTATGAGCCATGCCATGTAGGGCCACCCAAGATGGACAGGTCATGGTGGAGAGTTCTGACAAAATAGGATCCACTGGGGAAGGGAATGGCCAACCACTTCAGTATTCTTGCCTTGAGAACCCCATGAACAGTATGAAAAAGCAAAAAGATAGGACACTGAAAGATGAACTCCCCAGGTTGGTAGGTGCCCAATATGCTGCTGGAGGTCAGTGGAGAAATAACTCTAGAAAGACTGAAGAGACAGAGCCAAAGCAAAACCAATCCCCAGTTGTAGATGTATCTGGTGATGGAAGTAAAGTCTGATGCTGTAAAGAGCAATATTGCATAGGAACCTGGAATGTCAGTTCCATGAATCAAGGCAAATTGGAAGTGTTCAAACAGGAGATGGCAAGAGTGAACATCGACATTTTAGGAGTCAACAAACTAAAATGGAGTGGAATGGATGAATTTAACTCAGAGACCATTAAATCTACTACTGTGGGCAAGAATCCCTTAGAAGAAATGGAGTAGCCATCATAGTCAACAAAAGAGTCTGAAATGCAGTACTTGGATGCAATCTCAAAAATGACAGAATGATCTCTGTTCGTTTCCAAGGCAAACCATTCAATATTACAGTAATCCAAGTCTATACCCTGACCAGTAATGCTGAAGAAGCTGAAGTTGAACGGTTCTATGAAGACCTATAAGACCTTCTAGAACTAACACCCAAAAAAGATGTCCTTTTCATTATAGAGGACTGGAATGCAAAAGTAAGAAGTCAAGAAATACCTGGAGTGACAGGCAAACTTGGCCTTGGAGTACAGAATGAAGCAGGGCAAAGGCTAATAGAGTTTTGCCAAGAGAACACACTGGTCATAGCAAACACCCTCTTCCCACAACACAAGAGAAGACTCTACACATGGATATTACCAGATGATCAATACCGAAACAGATCAATTATATTCTTTGCAGCCAAAGATGGAGAAGCTCTATACAGTCAGCAAAAACAAGACCGGGAGCTGACTGTGGCTCAGATCATGAACTTCTTAATGCCAAATTCAGATTTAAATTGAAGAAAGTAGGGAAAACCACTAGACCATTCAGGTATGACCTTAATCAAATGCCTTAGGATTATACAGTGGAAGTGAGAAATAGATTCAAGGAATTAGATCTGATAGACAGAGTGCCTGAGGAACTATGGATGGAGATTCCTGACATTGTACTGGAGGCGGGGATCAAGACCATCCCCAAGAAAAAGAAATGCAAAAAGGCAAAACAGTTGTCTGAGGAGATCTTACAAATAGCTGTGAAAACAAGAGAAGTGAAAGGCAAAGGAGAAAGGGAAAGATATACCCATTTGAATACAGATTTACAAAGAATGGCAAGAAGAGATAAGAAAGCCTTCCTCAGTGATTAACGCAAAGAAATAGAGGAAAGTAATAGAATGGGAAAGACTAGAGATCTCTTCAAGAAAATTAAATTTATATGCAGAGTACATCATGAGAAATGCTGGACTGGAAGAAACACAAGCTGAAATCAAGAGTGCCTGGAGAAATATCAATAACCTCAGATATGCAGATGACACCACCCTTATGGCAGAAAGTGAAGAGGAACTAAAAAGCCTCTTGATGAAAGTGAAAGTGGAGAGTGAAAAAGTTGGCTTAAAGCTCAACATTCAGAAAACGAAGATCATGGCATCTGGTCCCATCACTTCATGGCAAATAGATGGGGAAACGGTGGAAACAGTGTCAGACTTTATTTTTGGGGCTCCAAAATCACTGCAGATGGTGACTGCAGCCATGAAATTAAAAGACGCCTACTCCTTGTGTTAGGTAGGTAGAATAGGGAAAAGGAGTCCAAAATGGCGGTGGCTAAAAGACAAGGAAGGTCAAAGAAAGGTCCGACGACCACAGTGAAAACTTCAGGCAGAACAAACAGCACTCCTGGCTAAGCCCAATTTGCATAGGGCAGGCCCAGGTGGAAGAAAAAACATATAAAAGGAGGAGCCAAAGCGCTTTCTCTGGGACTCTCTCTCCCGCGTGCATGCACGGGCTTGCGCTCTCTCTCTCTCTTTCTCTCTCTCTCTCTCTCTTGTGACGAGACAAAGAACCGAGGAACATACACTTGCGTGACACTTGGAAGGAAAGTTATGACTAACCTAGACAGCATATTGAAAAGCAGAGACATTACTTTGTCAACAAAGGTCTGGCTAGTCAAGGCTATGGTTTTTCCTGTGGTCATGTATGGATGTGAGAGTTGGACTGTGAAGAAGGCTGAGCGCCGAAGAATTGATGCTTTTGAAATGTGGTGTTGGAGAAGACTCTTGAAGAGTCCCTTGGACTGCAAGGAGGTCCAACCAGTCCATTCTGAAGGAGATCAGCCCTGGGATTTCTTTGGAAGGAATGATGCTAAAGCTGAAACTCCAATACTTTGGCCACCTCATGCAAAGAGTTGACTCATTGGAAAAGACTCTGATGCTGGGAGGGATTGGGGGCAAGAGGAGAAGGAGACGTCAGAGGATGAGATGCCTGGATGGCATCACTGACTTGATGGACGTGAGTCTCAGTGAACTCCAGGAGTTGGTGATGGACAGGGAGGCCTGGCGTGCTGCAATTCATGGGGTCGCAAAGAGTAGGACATGACTGAGCGACTGAACTGAACTGAACTGACTGAGGGAACATTTCATGCAAAGATGGGCAAAATAAAGGACAGAAATGGCATGGACCTAACAGAAGCAGAAGATATTAAGAAAAAGTGGAAAGAATACACAGAAGAACTATGCAAAAAAGATCTTCATGACCCAGATAATCACAATGGAATGATCACTCGCCTAGAACCAGACATCCTGGAATGCGAAGTCAAGGGGGCCTTAGGAAGCATCACTATGAACAAAGCTAGTGGAGGTGATGGAATTCCAGTTGAGCTATTTCAAATCCTAAAAGATTTGTGAAAGTGCTGCACTCAATATGCCAGCAAATTTGGAAAACTCAGCAGTACCCACAGGACTGGAAAAGGTCAGTTTTCATCCAAATCCCAAAGAAAGGCAATGCCAAAGAATGCTCAACTACCGCACAATTGCACTCATCTCACATGCTAGCAAAGTGATGCTCAAAATTCTCCAAGCCAGGCTTCAACAGTACATGAACTGTGAACTTCCAAATGTTCAAGCTGGTTTTAGAAAAGGCAGAGGAACCACAGATCAAGTTGCCAGCATCTGTTGGATCATTGAAAAAGCAAGAGAGTTCCAGAAAAACATCTACTTATGCTTTATTGACTATGCCAAAGCCTTTGACTGCGTGGATCACAACAAACTGGAAAATTCTGAAAGAGATGGGAATACCAGACCACCTGACCTGCCTCTTGAGAAATCTGTATGCAACAGATTAGAACTGGACATGGAACAACAGACTGGTTCCTAATCAGGAAAGGAGTACGTCAAGGCTGTATATTGTCACCTTGCTTATTTAACTTATATGCAGAGTACATCATGAGAAATGCTGGCCTGGATGAAGCACAAGCTGGAATCAAGATTGCTGGGAGAAATATCAAAACCTCAAATATGCAGATGACACCACCCTTATGGCAGAAAGTGAAGAACTAAAGAGTCTCTTGATGAAAGTGAAAAAGGAGAGTGAAAATGCTGGCTTAAAACTCAACGTGCAGAAAACTAAGATCATGGCATCTGGTTCCATCACTTCATGGCAAATAGATGGGGAGTCAGTAGAAACAGTGACAGATTTTATTTTTGGGGGCTCCAAAATCACTGCAGATGGTGACTGTAGCCATGAAATTAAAAGACGCTTGCTCCTTGGAAGAAAAGTTATGACCAACCTAGACAGCGTATTAAAAAGCATAGACATTGCTTTGCCAACAAAGGTCTGTTTAGTCAAAGCTATGGTTTTTCCAGTAGTCATGTATGGATGTGAGAGTTGGACTATAAATAAAGCTGAGCACTTAAGAATAGATACTTTTGAACTGTGGTGCTAGAGAAGACTCTTGAGAGTCCCTTGGACTGCAAGGAGATCCAACCAGTCTATCCTAAAGAAAATCAGTCCTGAATATTCATTGGAAGGACTGATGCTGGAGCTGCAGCTCCAATACTTTGGCCACCTAATGCAAAGAGCTGACTCATTTGAAAAGACCCTAATGCTGGGAAAGATTGAAGGCGGGAGAAGAAGGGGACGACCAAGGATGAGATGGTTGGATGGCATCAATGACACAATGGACATGAGTGAGTAAACTCCAGGAGTTGGTGAGGGACAGTGAGGCCCGGCGTGCTGCAGTCCATGGGGTCGCAGAGTCAGACACAACTGAGTGAATGGAACTGTGGGGCTGCTGAGGCAGCGTGCCCTAGAGCCTGTGCTCTGTAACAAGAGAAAGCACGGCAAGAGAAGCCCACACACCGCAACGAAGAGTAGCCCCCACTGTTGCAACTGGAGAAAACACATGTGCAGCCACGGAGGCCCAGTGCAGCCACAAATAAATTAAAAAACAACAGCAACAAAAAAACTACCACAGAGGGCCACGGAGCTCAGCCTGGCTGCGGCCTGTGGGAGATGGTAGCCCAGGCCTCATAGTGTCACCTACCCACCAGCTGCCCCCTGTCATTGGCTGAGCGCTGCCTCCAGGGGCAGTTCGCAGCCTGGGCAGCCCCCCAGGCAGAGGTACAGAATGGGGACTGCCAGGGGCTGTGGGCGGGTGCCCTGTCCAGGACAGCAGAATGCAGTGGAGAGAAAGTTCTAGGAGAGAGAGAACTAGGGCAGGCGGCACCTGAGGAGAGCTGTCAGTTCCCAAAAGAAAGTGTCATCAGACAAGCAATGTCCTTCGCTAAGGCTTTCTAGGCATGAGGGGCTGCAGGGGTCTGCAGGTGTGTCAAGACATGTCCTCTGGAGAGAAAACCCGCCCCAGGGTCCCACCCCAAAAGGAGCCAGCCTGGCTGGAGGCACCCGCTGAGCTCTGACGAGAGTGAGTGGAGGCCCGAGGGTGGCAGCATCTCACAAGACCCCCTGTTCCCAGAGGACCCCCCGCTGCCACCATCTGGTCCTCACCAGCTGCTAGAGATGCTCTCTAAACCATTCGCGTGTACTGAGGGCCCAGCCCTGTTCCAGTCTTCACGCTGATCCTAAACTCCCCATGAGGAGGTGTGACGTTTACTCTGCTTCAGAGACTGAAGGACAAGCACTTGGTCTTACCTAAGGTCACATGGCTTGAACAGACAGAACTAGCGTTTGAACCCAGATAACAGGGTTCCCAGGCCCGTGTTCCCCAGGCCAGCCTCCCCAGAAGGATGTACCGACCAGGCGGCACAGTGGTAAAGAGTCCGCCTGCCAATGCAGGAGACACAGGGTCAGGAAGTTCCCCTGGAGAAGAGAATGGCAACCCATTCCAGTATTCTTGCCTGGGAAATCCCATGGACAGAGGAGACTGGCGGGCTACAGTCTATGGGGTTGCAAAGAGTCGGACACAACTTAGCAACTAACACCACACTTCCCAGAAGGATTATTTAAACGTACAACCAGGGCTTCCCTGGTGTCCAGTGGCTGAGAGTCCAGGTTCCCAATGCAGGGGGCCCAGGTGCGGTCTCTGGTCAGGGAACTAGATCCCACGTGCTGCAACTGAAAAAAGATCCTACATGCCTCAACTAAAGGTTCTATGTGTTTCAACTAAAAGCCAGTGCAGCGAAAACAACGAAAAACGTAAGAGAGCATGCTCCCGCTCTGTTAATACACAGATGGCTGAGTGTGCAGTGAAGGACAAGTGAGGTAAAATGAAGTTCTCAGAGGGCGGGTGGCTGCTTTGATGGCTACAGAGCGATGGTCAGGCACGGGTGGAGTGTGGGGCATTGTGAGGAGCATTCACCGTCAGACCCCCAGCATGCACGAAGTTTGCAAAGGCCAAGGAAGGCCCTGCCTGGCGTCTCTTTTAAACAGAACCACAGACCAGTGGAGGAGATCAAAAAGGCCACAACAAATGCCAGAGGGAGGTGACAGCTGCCACGCAGGGCATGACAGCAGCCTGGGAGGGGAGGAGGACCCGGGAAGCAGGAGGGCGGTATGGTATGAGTCCTCCTCCAGAAAAGCAGGCCCTGCTCCCCGCCCTCCCCCTCCATATACCCGCTCCATCCTGCCTGCCAGCTTCTGTCCACCCAGCCCGCAGGCTAAAGGCACCTGCCCCCTCCAGGCCCAGTAACCACAGTTGCCTGCCCCCCACCCACTCCGTGCAAGTTTCAGCAGGCTGCAGGTGACACGAGAGCACTACAGTTAGCAGCTGGAAAATGCCCCCACGCCCCACCACCCGGATGTCCTCGGATCAATGCTGGGCATGGGGATGTTGAGTTTCAGGCAAGGGGCCAGCAGCAGCATGCTCTCAGGTGCCCAGCCGCGACCTCAAAGCTCACAGTTTTGTGACAAGTCTGAGGACACCAATCCCTGGGATGAAGTCCTGAGCCTTTGCAGCTTAGCTGTGCCTGGGTGACACTATGGCTCTGTGGGTGCTGAGGTGACGCACTCACAAAGCTGAGCCTGGTGGGGCGATCTTCTGGAGCTACTTCCAACTGCCCAGCTCAAGCTTACTTTCCTCTTGAGGTTCTCCAGGGTAGGCATGAGGCAATGCTGCTAAACTGAAGTTCTGCTTCCTTCTGAGAGAGAGAACGAGAGCTCAGCCAGGGGCTAAGGTACCTTGAGCTCCTGCAGCAATTGTGGTGGGATGGGTGGTGGGTTTGCAGGGGCTGCAGCCACAGGCCGGCAGCAGAAGGGGGCCTCCGCTGTGAGAAGCTGCTCCCTGCCTAGGACATACGACTCTCTGCAGTGGCCCCTGCACCTGAGGGACTGGAGCGGAAGCTGCCTCTAAGGGAGGAGAGGAAGGAGGTGGGGCAACAGGGCAGGCTTGTCTTCGAGTCTCAGGCAGCTTATGTGACTGGAGCAGATGCCCCAAAGGGGGTTCAGGGAGTTCCCTTTGGTCCAGTGGTTAAAAATCCACCTTCCAATGCAGGCGACGCAGGTTCAATCTCTGGTCAGGGAGCTGAGATCCCACGTGCTGCGGGGCAACAAACCTGCGCCCTGGAACTAAGCCTGCGTGCTCTGGAGCCCACACGCAGCAACTAGAGAGAAGCCAGAGCACCGCAACAAAAGATCCCGCAAGCCGTAGCAAAGACCTGATGCAACCAAATCCATAGATGTATCATCGTCATTGTTCAGTCGCTAAGTCATGTCTGACTCTTGTCGTGCCCGTGGACTGCAGCGAGCCACAGGCTCCTCTGTCCTTCACTATCTCCTGGAGCTTGCTCAAACTCATGTCCACTGAGTCGCTGGTGCTTTCTAACACTCTCATCCTCTGCTGCCCCCTTCTCCTGTTGCCTTCCATCTTTCCCAGCAACAGGGCTCGTTTCCCATGAGTCAGCTCTTCGCATCAGATGACCAAAGTAATGGAGCTTCAGCTTCAACATCAGTTAAAGATATACATATATATATATATATTTAAATTAATCAAAGTTGATGCCTGGATAAATCCTCAGAGTTGGCTGCCGCCGCCTTGTTGCTTCAGTCACGGACTGAAGCATGGACTGCAGTCCGCCAGGCTCCTCTACTGGAGTGGGCTAGCCATTTCCTTCTCCAGGGGATCTTCCCCACCCAGGGATCAAACCTGAGTCTCCTGCATTGCAGGCAGATTCTTTACCGTGTGAGCCACTAGGGAAGCCCTGGACTTGCTGGATACTCTATTACCGATGCCAGGGCGGGGGACCCATATTCTTTCAGCGGAGAGCCCCTAAAGACTAACCATCAGGGTCTGAGCAAACCCCCCTGTCCAACCTAGATGGCAAAATGGCTGAGGGCAGGTCCCAGAGGCTTGGTGACACCCCTGGTGACATCCCTCAGTACAAACAATATTTATTGAATGCCTGTGGACTGTCTAAAGCCCGAACTGCTCTACTTTCAGGCAAGACAGATAAGATGGGTGTAATTCACACATACTTGTGAAATTCAAGTTCCCAACTGCAGCAAAGACCCAAATGAACCCGCAAGAGACCTCCTGAAGTTTAAACAAACAGACACTGGCTTCAGACAATGGAGAGGTAAACAACCCCTAATGGGTTTGCTCACACATTCTCACTCTCGCTGTGCCAGGTCTGCCAGAGCCCAAGTTCCCTTGGCCCAGGAGTCAGGGTCAGTCAGTTATCCAAACACAGTTTGGAATCACATCTAAGCCCTTGGTCCCAGTGAACTCAATTCGGAGTCCCAGGGCACGGCCCCGCCCCTGGGCTGACGGCCTGCCTGAGTGACCCTGGTTTTTAAGGGCCCAGGACACCAGTTCACTCCTCCCAGGGTCTCTGGGTGTCCAGCGGAGCTGCTCCCAAGGCTCTTCCAGCTCACTGGCCCCTCTTCACACCCCATAGCGGGCCTCCTCAGCAGAAAGGATTATGCAGGTATCAAAGGCCTGCCAGGGCAGGGCACAAACTGCAGGGCTCCTGTCAGGGAGGCCAGGGCATCTGCTGGGGACAAGACAATAAGACACAGCTATCCACCGGCCAGAAGCGGCCCTGATCCCCGGACCACCTGGCTACAGCCTCCCTATTTGTTGTTCAGTCGCTAAGTTGTGTCCGACTCTTTGCAACCCCCACGGACTGACACCAGGCTTCCCTGTCCTTCACTATATCCCAGAGTTTCCTAAAACTCGTGTCCATCGAGTCAGTGATGCCATCCAACCATCTTATCTTCTGCCACTCCCTTCTCATGCCTTCAATCTTTCCCAGCATCAGGGTCTTTTCTAATGAATTGGCTCTTCGTATCAGGTGGCCAAAGTATTAGAGCTTCAGCTTCAGCATCAGTTCTACCAATGAATATTCAGGGTTGATTTCCTTTAGGATTGACTGGTTAGATCTCCTTGCTATCCAAGGGGCTCTCAAGAGTCTTCTCCAGAACCACAATTAGCCTCCTTCTGCCTCTGGCCAAAATTCTATCCAGATCAGCCTTACGGGGCAGTGGTCTCTGGTCACCTGTGCATGAGGCTGGGCCCTGGCATGGGGCATTGTGGTGGAGGTGAGAGAAGAATTTCAGGCAAAGCCAGGTAGGATGGGGGAACCCTGGAGAATTTCTGCAGCTGGGCTGAAGACGGAGCGGGGCAATGCAAGAGCCACTGGTGGGATGGTCTCTGTTGCGGCATTCGGGATGGGCTTCTCTCCACTTGTGGCAAGCAGGCTCCAGAGTGTTAGGGCTCAGTAGTTGTGCCACTTGGGCCTAGTTGCCCCATGGCACGAGGAATCTTAGTTCCCCAACCACTGATTGAACCCGTGTCCCCTGCGTTGGAAGGCGGATTCTTAACCACTGGACCATCAGGGATGTCCTGGACTAATTTTTAAATAACCTTTTTATTTTAGAAACTGTATGTTATATTAACAAAGAATAAGATCATACAGAGAATTTTATTTACACTTGCATCTTGTTTTCCCCCGTTAGCACCTTATATTTGTCTGTACAAATATAAGGTGCATTTGTTACATTTGGTGGCTCAGACGGTAAAGCATCTGTCTGCAATGCAGGAGACCCGGGTTCGATCCCTGGGTTGGGAAGATCCCCTGGAGAAGGAAATGGCAGCCCACTCCAGTATTCTTGCCTGGAAAATCCCATGGACGGCATAGCCTGGTAGGCTACAGTCCATGGGGTTGCAAAGAGTCGGACACGACTGAGCAACTTCACTTCACTTCAATGAACCAACACTGATACATTAGCAGATTTCCTTAGTTTTACCTAATATCTAATACCTAATATAGGAGATGGAGAAGGCAATGGCAACCCACTCCAGTATTCTTGCCTGGAAAATCCCATGGACGGAGGAGCTTGGTAGGCTGCAGTCCATGGGGTCGCTAAAAGTCAGACATGACTGAGCGACTTCACTTTCACTTTTCACTTTCATGCATTGGAGAAGGAAATGGCAACCCACTCCAGAGTTCTTGCCTGGAGAATCCAAGGGACGGGGGAGCCTGGTGGGCTGCCGTCTATGGGGTCTCACAGAGTCGGAAACAACTGAAGTGACTTAGCAGCAATATAGGAGAAGGCAATGGCACCCCACTCCAGTACTCTTGCCTGGAAAATCCCATGGACAGAAGAGCCTGGTGGGCTGCAGTCCATGGGGTCGCTAAGAGTCGGACATGACTGAGCGACTTCACTTTCACTTTTCACTTTCCTGCATTGGAGAAGGAAATGGCAACCCACTCCAGAGTTCTTGCCTGGAGAATCCAAGGGACGGGGGAGCCTGGTGGGCTGCCGTCTATGGGGTCGCACAGAGTCCGACACGACCGAAGCGATTTAGCAGCAGCAGCAGCAATACCTAATATATCAGTTTTTACCTTTTCTTTTTATCTTTTTCTATCCCAGGGTCTCATCCAGCACACCACACGTTTGGCTTGCTTTTTTTTTTTTTTTTGGCCACGCTGTGCACTTTGCAGTTTATGAGATCTTAGTTCCCCAACCAGGGACTGAACCTGGGTCCTTGGCAGTAAAATCGTGGAGTCCTAACCACTGGATTGCCAGGGAATTCTTGGTTTTCCTATCTCCTTGGGCTCCTCTGTGTTGCAGTTTCTCAGAGTTTCCTCATTTTTGATGACCTTGGCAGTTTTGAGGACAACCTCTCAGATAGCTTATGAAATATCTGTCCACTGGGGTTTTTTCTCATGATTAGGTTAGGGAAGGAAGATCATGGAGGCAAAGTGCTTTGATTAATTTTTGTTATAAAAATAAAATTATTTCCCAAATTGTTCATTCTCTCTCGCTTCCCTCCCTTCCTTCCCTATTTCCTTCCTTTCCTTTTTCACCCTGGTGCCTCTGCTTTGCTGCTCCCGCCCCCCTCCCCCCCTCCCCCCCCTCCCCCGCACCGAGTGCTTCCTCTGTTGGTCAGTGAGCCCTGAGCCTGGCAGCACAGCTCAGATGTTGAGAGGCGGGGCACTCAGTGGACCGGAGAGCTCCAGGAAGGCTGCTGGGGGCAGAAAGGGGGTTGGTGTATTGCAGCAGTTGAGATCATGGAATTCCTGGAGATTTGAATCCCAAGGAGCTTTGCATTCCTCACTTCTCTGTTAAGAGAACCCTTGAAAAGTGAAAGTGAAATTTGCCCAGTCCTGTCTGACTCTGCGACCCCATGGACTATAGCCTGGCAGGTTCCTCTGTCCATGGAATTCTCCAGGCCAGAATACTGAAGTGGGTAGCCATTCCCTTCTCCAGGGATCTTCCCAACCCAGGGATTGAACCCAGCGCTACTGCATTGCAGGTGGATTCTTTACCATCTGAGCCACCAGGGAAGCCCAAATATGGAATTCTTTAGGCAAGAATACTGGAGTGGGATGCCATTCCCTTCTCCAGGGGATCTTCCCAACCCAGGGATCGAACCCAGGGCTCCCACATTGCAGACGGATTCTTTACTCTCTGAGCCATTAGGGTTGCTGGGAGCACTGGGAGCTGGTAGAGAGTGGCCCCCCAAAGGGGGTGTTCAAGGTGAGCCCTAAACAGTCCTGGGTGACTGGAGTGGTGGGAGACATGGAGCAGCATTCCCACCCACAAAGATCCCTCAGTAGCTGGTGTTAAGTGATGCTACAAGCTCAGCTTCTCTGTGCACCCGTGCTGAATCAAATCTCAGGGTCGGGGTTTTGGGTGAAGTAGAAAAGGATAACTTTATTGCATTGCCAGGCAAAGGATGACACAGTGGGCTCATGCCCTTTAAATATCCCCACTTGGGGAAGATAGTGACAAGTTTTATAGAAATTGTTCTAAGAGGGTGTGATCAGCTCCTGGACACTCTTCTGATGGCTTGGTGGTGAGGTCAGCAGGAGTCCGCATTTTCAACCTTCAGATCCACCTGGTTGGGATCTACATCCTTGTGGGCAGTTAGTCAGTTCGGTTGCTCAGTCGTGTCCGACTCTTTGGAACCCCATGGACAGCAGCACGCCAGGCTTCCCTGTTGTTCACCAACTCCTGGAGCTTGCTCAAAACTCATGTCCATTGAATCAGTGATGCCATCCAACCATCTCATCTTCTGTCATCCCCTTCTCCTCCCGCCTTCAATCCTTCCCAGCATCAGGGTCTTTTCCAATGAGTCAGTTCTCTGCATCAGGTGGCCAAAGTATTGGAGCTTTAGTTTGAGCATCAGTCCTTCCAATGAATATTCAGGACTGATTTCCTTTAGGATTGACGGGTTGGATCTCCTTGCAGTCCAAGGGACTCTCAAGGGTCTTCTCTAACACCACAGTTCAAAAGCATCAGTTCTTTGGCACTCAGCTTTCTTTATGGTCCAACTCTCAAATCCATACATGATTACTGGAAAAAACATAGCTTTGACTAGATGGACTTGGTCAGCAAAGTAATGTCTCTGCTTTTGAATATGCTGTCTAGGTTGATCATAGCTTTTCTTCCAAAGAACAAGCGTCTTTTAATTTCATGGCTGCAGTCACCATCTGCAGTGATTTTGGAGCCCAAGGAAATGAAGTCTTTCACTATTTTCCACTGTTTCCCCATCTATTTGCCATGATGTGATGGGACCAGATGTCGTGATCTTCATTTTTTAAATGTTGAGTTTTAAGACAGCTTTTTCACTTTCCTCTTTCACTTTCATCAAGAGGCTTTTTAGTTCCTCTTCCCTTCCTGCCTTAAGGTTGTGTCATCTACATACTTGTGGGCAGTATATCATCATTAATCATTAACTTCTCCCATCCCTTCTTGACCTTTTGGCTAAAATCAAGTGTAGTATGAAGGCTTTCCAGGTTGCACAATGGTAAAGAACCCGCCTGCCAATGCAGGAGATGCAAGAAAGGCAGGTTTGATCTCTGGGTTGGGACGATTCCCCTGGAGTGGGGAATGGGAACCTACTTCAGTATTCTTGCCTGAAAAATTTCAAGGACAGAGGAGCCTGGTGGGCTACAGTCCTTGGGGTCGAAAAGACTTGGACTTGACTGAGCATACACATACCTGGAGGGGGTTTCAGTATCTGCAAAATAGCTCAAAGACATTGTTGTGTGTATCCTTTGATGCAGAAACAAGATCTTACCCCAAGGCTGCTCTTGACTGTTTCTACCCCAACCCCTCCCTTCCCTGATTAACAACTGCTTGGATCTGCCCATCAGAACTCAGGGAAGGTCATGGAGGCTGAATGAAGGCTGTTCCCTATAATCAAAGACATGGGGGACACAGAAAGGTCCTGTGCCCAGGAGCCCCACAGGGCCCTCCACAGTGTCATAAGCTCTGCAGCAGAGCTGCCCTCTGGGTTGGCTCTGGCCTGCAAGATGCCAATAATGATGTCACTAATCACACCCACTGGGCTCATCTGCTGCACAGTCACTAGGCTGGGAGTTATGACCCCTTCCAACCTGTGAGCCAGCAATGGTATTACCACTGCCCCTTCACAGAAGAGGAAGCCCAGGCATCACCCATTTAGTTAGTCACTGTTACTAATCTTGATCTGACAATGAATCAATGTATCTGAAACCAAGAGTGTCATAGAATAATCCAGAAAGAGTTCGTTTACTGATTCCTGGATCCCCGTTAACAATTCTGAATAAAAACCTCGCTAGCACTTTGATGGAACAGAGCTTCAGTCTGAGGAGTCACCCCAGTCCTTCAGGAAGACCTGTGTCCTGTTGGTACTGTGTGATCTTGGGCAGGTGTCCTCACTTCTCTTCCTTATTAGCACACTGGGGTGTGTGCATGGGTGTGTGGGGAGTGGTTCAGAGCCCTTGATTGATTAACTGCTGTCGTTCAGTCCATCAGTCATGTCCAACTCTTGGCGACCCCATGGACTGCAGCACGCCAGGCTTCCCCGTCCTTCACCATCTCTTTGAGCTTGCTCAAACTCATGCCCATTGAGTCAGTGATGCCATCCAACCATCTCATCCTCTGTCTTCCCCTTCTCCTCCTGCCTTCAATCTTTCCTAGCATCAGGTCTTTTCTCATGAGCTGGCTCTTGGCCACATCAGGTGGCCAAAGTATTGGAGCTTCAGTTTCAGTATCAGTCCTTCCAATGAATATTCAGGGTTGGTTTCCTTTAGGATTGATTGGTTTGATCTCCTCACTGTCCAAGGGACTCTCAAGAGTCTTCTCCAACACCACAGTTCAAAAGCATCAATTCTTCAGCCCTCAGCCTTCTTTACGGTCCAACTCTTACATCCATACATGACTACTGGAAAAGCTATGGCTTTGACTATACAGACTTTGATTGGCAAAGTGATGTCTCTGTTTTTTAATATGCTATCTAGGTTTGTCATAGCTTTTCTTTCAAGGAGCAAGTGTCTTTTAATTATGTGGCTGCAGTCATTGTTCGCAGTGATTTTGTAGCCCAAGAAAATAAAATCGGTCACTGCTTTCATTTCTTCCCCTTCTATTTGCCATTAAGTGATAGAACTGGATGCCATGACCTTAGTTTTCTGATTGTTGAGTTTTAAGCCAGCTTTTTAATGCTCCTCTTTCACTTTCATCAAGAGGCTCTTTGGTTCCTCTTCACTTTCTGCCATTAGAGTGGTAGCATCTGCCTATCTGAGGTTGTTGATGTTTTTCCTGGCAGTCTTGGTTCCAGCTTGTGATTCATTCAGCTTGGCATTTAGCATGGTGTACCCTGCACAAAATAAGCAGGGTGACATACAGCCTTGACTTATTCATTTCCCAGTTTTGAACCAGTCCTTCACATGACTTAACGCCTTCAGCTAGGAGGGGATCCGGAAGAAGAGAGTCAGCAACTCCACTGTCTTTCCTCAGCGCTGTCCCACCCCCTCACAGGGTCTGGGTCTCCTTGTGGGCTGGTTCTCCAGCAGGAAGGACCCCAGGAGGACCCCAGTTCCTCTGGATTCTCCCCTTCCCTCCTCCTCTGGCCAGCCCCCAGGCTGTTCTGACTGCAGAGGTGGGGAGGGCATGCCCCCACCTCCTGACTCACAGCACCTTACTTTCTGGCAGCACTCCCTTGTGCTACCTTGGCATTCTTAAGGATTTTAAAAAGATATTTATTGATTGATTTGGTTGCTCTGGGTCTTGGTTGCAGAATGCCAGATCTTCGATCTTTATTTCACCATGAGGGATCTAGTTCCCTGACCAGAGGATCAAACCTGGTCTCCCTGCTTTGGGAGTGTGGAGTCTTAGTCACTGTACCAACAGGGAAGTCCCAACATTCTTAAGTATTTTAATCATCTCCTGAACTATAAATTCTGGGTTGGGATCAGGGGTGAGGAGGGCAGACAGGAGACCCCTCAGTTCCAAGCTGCCTCCCCAGGGGTATCACAGAGGAGATTAAATGGGGCTGGGTTACATGTCCCCATGGGAAACACGTTGCTTCGACCTCACTCCAGCGCATGCACTCAACTATAATCCTGTGAGCAGGATCGGAATTTGAATCCTAGGTTCCGACCCTAGAACCATGACAGACTCCAGACAGCATCATTTTCATTCTAGTTCTGCTCAGATTGGCCAAATGCTCAAGTCACATGGCCTGTCTGAGCTTATCTTTTCTTCACTGAAATGTTAGGATCCGTCCTGTTCGGTGGGCGGTGGCTGGAGGGAGCGGTGTGCCCCGAGGCAGGAGCGGATGAAAGGTAGCTCTCCGCACCTGGCCTGCCCTGCGGACTAGTCTCCTCTCCCTGGGCCCTGCTGCCCTCTGCTGGTCGAGGTCCAGCTGCCTGGCCAGTGCCCAAGGGGTGGTAAGGAGCCAGGGCTGGGAGGTCCCATTCTATCCTGCCCCGTGTCCAAGTGCCCAGCTCTGCCACTCACTGCTGTGGGTCCCTCTTTCCAACTTCCTGAAAGTGTTTCCTCAGCTGCAAAGCGTGGGCTTGGAAGTGCTGACCGGGGGAGGACGTGCGGTATGTCACGTACAGCGCCTGGCCAGACAGGACTCTGTGATGCTGATCTGGTGGGCAGACAGGAGCAGGAGTTCCAGAACAACAGTGCAGCAGAGGCGTGGGTGCAAGAGGGGAGCTCTAGTGTCTTTCGTTCATTGATGCCCCACCCCCGCCCTGGAATCCCCAGCTCCCTTCCTGTTTATCTCAATGGCAGGTGCACTCTGCTCGGCAAACTTGGGACACTCCCCTCCCCTGCTGCTTGTGTCCACACTAGAGTTCCCGTATCCCGCTCACTCCCTCACCCTCCTCTTGGTGTGCAATGGCTGGAACGGGGCCTCATGTAGTAGACAACCAGTATTTCCTAATCCAGAAAAGCTATGACAAACCTAGACAGCGTATTCAAAAGCAGAGACATCCATTTGCTGACAAAGGTCCATAGAGTCAAAACCATGGTTTTTCCAGTAATGTATGGATGTGAGAGTTGGACCATATGGAAGGCTGAGTGCCAAAGAATTGATGCTTTTGTATTGTGGTGCTAGAGAAGACACTTGAGAGTCCCTTGGACTGCAAGGAGATCAAACCAGTCAATCCTAAAGGAAATCAACCCTGAATATTCATTGGAAGGACTGATACTGATGCTGAAGCTCCAGTACTTTGGGCACCTGATGTGAAGAGCTGACTCATTGGAAAAGACCCTGATGCTGGGAAAGATTGAGGGCAAGAGAAAGGGGCGGCAGAGGATGAGATGGTTGGATGGATGGCATCATCAACTACTCAACAGACATAAGTTCGAGCCAACTCTGTGAGATAGTGAAGGAGAGGGAAGCCTGGTGTGCCACAGGTTGCAAAGATGGAACATGACTTTGCAACTGAACAGCAACAATCCAACACATGGAGCGTGTGCCCTGCGCTCAGTCCTGGACCAGGCTCAGTGTCCCCTCAGCAAACATGAGCCAAGGAGGAAATTCTAACCTATCTTCGGGGCTCCCCTCCGAGGGTCCAGCCTGCCCTGCCGAGAGCCGTCTGCCGCGTACACCACGTCCACTCCCCTCTGAGGCTGCCTGTCCTTGGCATCGGGATCCCTCTCAGGCCTGGGATCACACTGAGAAGAGGGGACAGACACCCATCTAACACTTCCATGCTTGCCCCTGCTTTACAGCCTCTGCAACAATGTTGTATAGCAAATAACCCCCATGAGTGCGTGCTAAGTCGCTTCAGTTGTGTCTGACTCTTCGTGACGTCATGGATGGTAGTCCACCAGGCTCCTCTGTCCACGGGTGGGTTTTCATTTCTTTCTCCAGGGGATCTTCCCAACCCAGGGGTTGAACCCATGTCTGTCATGTCCCCTGCATTGGCAGGCAGATTCTTTACCACGAGTGCCACCGATCACTCTAGTTAGTAGTTAACACTGACTACTGAGTGAGTAGGCAACAGCTGAGCGACTTCACTTTCACTTTTCACTTTCCTGCATTGGAGAAGGAAATGGCAACCCACTCCAGTGTTCTTGCCTGGAGAATCCCAGGTACAGAGGAGCCTAGTGGGCTGCTGTCTATGGGGTCGCACAGAGTCGGACACAACTGAAGCGACTTAGCAGCAGCAGCAGCAACATTAACTCATATAATCCACCTCCCGGGGGGAGGACCTCCTCTGCCCTTCATTTTGTTCTTCACTTGTCTAGTCGTGTCTGACTCTGTGGGACCCCATGGACTGCAGATGGCAGCTGGCCCTGTCCTTCACTATCTCCCGGAGTTTGCATAAACTCCTTTTACAGATAAGGAAACTGACACAGAGACAGCCCTGGTGACTCCTCCAAGGTCACAGAACTGGTAAATCACAGAATCAGAATTGAAAACAAGGGAAATCCCTGGCTTTCCACAATCTGACCGATTTATTAGAGGCATGGAGCTTGGAGATCAAGCCCAGGAATGTAGGGTGGGTGGTCAGCTCTTCCACTCTGCTTTGGATCTCTCTGCCCCTCTGTCTGGTCTCAGGCTCTGTTGGAGCCCTAGCTAGTGGCTTCGGGGTGACTCCCGGGGAACTGTGAGTTTTCGATCCTCCAAAGGAGGGGCCCCCAAGAGCAGGAGGCAGGAGAGAGCAAAGAGGGTGGCCTGAAGTGGCTGATCAGCCAGCCACCAACCCCCTCCCACGCCCAGATGTGGGGCCCCGGGGGCGTGTCTTGGGGGGGAGCGGAGAGTAAAGCTACGTGACTCAGAGAGTGTGCCCCACCCTCCCTGCCCAGGGATGCCAGGGAGTGGCCCCTCCCAGGGAATATGACTTGGGGTCCCCACCCCTTCCCCTCGCCTTCCCGGCAGACACCCCCAAGGCTGGGTGGAGGCAGGGTAGAAAAATGAAGACACTTGATTGTC
The DNA here is from genome assembly GCF_032452875.1 of Bos javanicus. Taxonomy (NCBI): domain Eukaryota; kingdom Metazoa; phylum Chordata; class Mammalia; order Artiodactyla; family Bovidae; genus Bos; species Bos javanicus. The sequence continues at coordinate 45,448,825 of NC_083896.1, read as the reverse complement.
TATGGCTCCTGGCCCCAGCTGGCCTCCGGGCTGCACCTTCCCCAGGCTCCCACTCGTCTGGCCGCGCCCACCCTGCCAGGCGGGTTGGGAGGAATTGAAAGCCTGGCTTGATGGGTGAGGAGGAGAAAGAGGCAGACAACCCACAACAACAACCCCGGCTCCAGGGATGCCCCGCACCCTGCCCCCACCCCGGGACCCCTGAGATGGCTGGCAGGCTGAAGCTAGAAACCAGCCACCCGATGGTTCCCACCTCTGGTGGTTCCCACCTCTGGCAGCCGCGCAGGCGTCTCAAGCTGAGGCTGAGGCCTGCATTCTTCCCTAGCTCTCAGCATCCCCACCCTCCCCGTGGTCCACCCTCCTGGCAGCCATGGCTTCCCAGCCCAAAAGTCCCCCGGCCTTGACTTGTGGTGGCTTGTTCCTCGTGTCTGGGTGTCTGCAGCTGCCCAACTGGGTCCTGCTCCCGCCTCCGCCCTCCCGGCCACCCTGCCTGGTCCCGCCACCAACTGCAGGATCCTAAGGCATCCAATCTGGCCTCTCCCACTGCATGGGGAATGAAGACCCAGTTCCTTCACCCAGGGGCCCACGCACAGACAGCACACGCTCTGGTGTGCAGGCGGGTTCGTTTGAGTGCAGTGAAGCAGGAACCGGGAAGCCAGCAGGTCCACCGGTGTTCTGCAGAAGGTGGCCTCTGAGCCGGACTCTGAAGGATCTGGGGGTAGAGGGGGGCTTGGAACAAGCAGTGACCGGGAAGAAGGGTGGGCCAGGGTGGGGAAAGCGCTCCAGCAGGAGACTTCGAGGCTGGGCCAGCTATCGGGGTGCGACTGGAGCGTCAGGTGGGGAGGGTGGGCTTCGGTCGGGTGCAAGCAACCTCCCACGTCCCCACCTGGGAAGTTAGACCTCCTCTGGGCAGGGGTGTGCAGAAGGCTCAAGCGACTGGATCCGTGCTTTGGAAGGTGTGTGGTGGTGAGGAGGATGAAGGAGGCTGAGAGCCTGGAGGCTGGGAGACGGGAGAGGTCCAGGCAGGAGCAGCTGAGGTCCCGAAGTGGGGCATTGCTTCGCGGCATCCGTCCATTCATTCATCATAGATTTCTTCAGTGCTTCCTCTATGTGAGCGCTGGTGTTTTTTACTTTTTTTGAAGTTTCTTGGCTGTCGCTGGGTCTTTGTTGCCGCGGGAGGGCTTCTTGGGGGTCTCTCATTGCAGGGTGCAGGCTTAGTTACAGGCTTAGGATCTTGAGGGCTTCTGAGGTGGTGCTAGTGGTAAAGAACCTGCCTGCCAAGGGAGGAGACAAGAGACGTGGGTTTGATCCTTGGGTGGGGAAGATCCCCTGGAGGAGGGCATGGCAACCCACTCCAATATTTGCACCTGAAAAATCCCCATGGGCAGAGAAGCCTGGTAGGCTCACAGTCCATAGGGTTAAAGAGATTTGGACATGACTGAAGCGATTTAACACACACACAAACACGTGGGATCTTAGTTCACTGACCAGGGATAGAATTCACGTCCCCTGCACTGGAAGGTGGATTCTTAACCACCTGACCTCCAGCAAAGTCTCCTTGTAAGGCATTGTTTGAGGCACTGCATTGTGCTGAGTCGTTCAGTCGTGTCCAGCTCTTTGCGACACCATGGATTGTAACCTGCCAGGCTCCTCTGAACCGTGAACTTCCTGATGTGCAAGCTGGTTTTAGAAAAGGCAGAGGAACCAGAGATCAAATTGCCAACATCCACTGGATCATGGAAAAAGCAAGAGAGTTCCAGAAAAACATCTACTTATGGTTTATTGACTATGCCAAAGCCTTTGACTGTGTGGATCACAATAAACTGTGGAAAATTCTGAAAGAGATGGGAATACCAGAACACCTGACCTGCCTCTTGAGAAATTTGTATGCAGGTCAGGAAGCAACAGTTAGAACTGGACATGGAACAACAGACTGGTTCCAAATAGGAAAAGGAATATGTCAAGGCTGTATATTGTCACCCTGTTTATTTAACTTATATGCAGAGTACATCATGAGAAACGCTGGGCTGGAGGAAGCACAGGCTGGAATCAAGATTGCCGGGAGAAATATCAATAACCTCAGATATGCAGATGACACCACCCTTATGGCAGAAAGTGAAGAGGAACTACAAAGCCTCTTGATGAAAGTGAAAGTGGAGAGTGAAAAAGTTGGCTTAAAGCTCAACATTCAGAAAACGAAGATCATGGCATCCCGTCCCACCACTTCAGGGAAATAGATGGGGAAACAATGGAAACAGTGTCAGACTTTATTTTTCTGGGCTCCAAAATCACTGCAGATGGTGACTGCAGCCATGAAATGAAAAGACGCTTACTCCTTGGAAGGAAAGTTATGACCAACCTAGGTAGCATATTCAAAAGCAGAGACATTACTTTGCCAACAAAGGTCCAGACGTCTAGTCAAGGCTATGGTTTTTCCTGTGGTCATGTATGGATGTGAGAGTTGGACTGTGAAGAAGGCGGAGCGCAGAAGAATTGATGCTTTTGAACTGTGATGTTGGAGAAGACTCTTGAAGAGTCCCTTGGACTGCAAGGAGATCCAACCAGTCCGTTCTGAAGGAGATCAGCCCTGGGATTTCTTTGGAAGGAATGATGCTAAAGCTGAAACTCCAATACTTTGGCCACCTCATGCAAAGAGTTGACTCATTGGAAAAGACACTGATGCTGGGAGAGATTGGGGGCAAGAGGAGAAGGGGACGACAGAGGATGAGACGGCTGGATGGTATCACTGACTTGATGGATGTGAGTCTCAGTGAACTCCGGGAATTGGTGTTGGACAGGGAGGCCTGGCGTGCTGCGATTCATGGGGTTGCAAAGAGTCGGACACGACTGAACGACTGATCTGATCTGAGGCTCCTCTGTCCATGGAGTTCTCCAGGCAAGAATACTGGAATGGGTTGCCATGCCCTCCTTCAGGGGATCTTCCCAACCCAGGGATTGAGCCCATGCATTGCAGGTAGATTTGGTACCATCTGAGTCAGCAGGGAAGCCCATTGGAGGCACAGAGGATCCCAACAAATCCAGCCTGTGCTCTCCAGGAGCTGGCAATTCAGTGAGAGACCCGATTGCATCAGTGACGAGCTCTCCAAGAACACAAGGGAGTGCAACCCAGGGTAGGGGGTTGGGGTCTGGCTGGAGAGAAGTGGGTGTATGGGCTCTGGACCAAACTGCTCCCTGGCAGGGACCCTCCTCCCCAGTGGCCCCATCAGACCAGGCACGTGCCCTCTCCCCTCTCTCATCAGGCCAGGAATGTGCCCGCTCCCCCCCTCTCATCAGGCCAGGTACGTGCCCACTCCCCACTCTCATCAGACCAGGCACGTGCCCGCTTCCCCCTCTCATTAGGCCAGGAACGTGCCTGCTCCCCCCCCCCAACAGGCCAGGTACGTGCCCACTCCCCCCTTTCATCAGGCCAGGCATGTGCCCGCTCCCCGCTTTCATCAGGCCAGGCACGTGCCTGCTCCCCGCTTTCATCAGGCCAGGCACGTGCCCGCTCCCCACTCTGTGTGGTGTGGCCCCAGGAGCCCTTCCCCTGCCTCTGCACACCTGTGGCTCTCCCACCTCCTTGACCCCATTCTGCTTCCGCTCTGCCTACGGAAAGCAGTTCTTCCCAGACCTTGGCCTCCCAGGCCATGTCCTGGGCGAAGTGCAGCAATGGTCTGAGATGAACTTCAGTCCTCTTCTGGCCATGTGACCCTTTTCTTCAGGAAACCTCAACGTTTGAAGGCCTTCCACTGATTGGATGAGGCCCACACAGGTTATGCAAAGTAATCTATTTTACTCAAAATCTACTAATTGAAAAGTAATCACATTGAATAAATACCTTCACAGCCTCTAGACTGGCATTTGACCCAACAACCAAGCCCTGTTAACCTCATCAAGTGGACATTTAAATTTTTGCTTTCTGGGTGCACCGAGCAACATGCGAGATCTTCATCCCCTGACAAGGGGTCACGCCCGGGACCACAGCAGTGAAAGCGCCGAGTCCTAACCACTGGACCGCCAGGGAAGTCCCAACACTGATTATTTAAAACGTTTTTTAAATTGTATTAATTTTCGACTGTGCTGGGTGTTCGTCATTGCTCAGAGTGAATCTCTACGCTGGGTCTTAGCTGTGGCCTGAGGGGTCTATTCTCCTGACCAGAGATCGAACCCAGGCCCCTGCATTGCGAGCGCTGAGTCTTATCCACTGGGCCACCAAGGATGTCCTAACAAGGCAGAATTTATTCTTCCTATTTATCAGGTGAGAAGGTTGACTCTCCAGGACCAAGCCCATCAGTCCATCATCTTCTTTTTAATACTCTCAGCCTCCTTGTCCTGAGTCTCTTGTCTGCCTTGTAAAACTTCACACAGCATCTGATGGACTCTCAAGGGACCACGAGGCACTCATTGCCTCCATGCTCACTGGGCAGTCTCTCTTTCCAGGGAAGTGCCTTCTCTCTCTTGGTAGCTTCCCAACCACCCTGCATGCTGGAGTTAAGATCCCATCCTCCATGGCATTGCACACAGACTTGGCTTTAAGGGCACAAACTGTGGGTTCCCTGTTACACCCGTAGTTCTTGTCATGGTGCTGGGTACCTCATAGAGCTCCCTGGACACCAGGCTGTTGAAGGCATGGATGATGGAGCCTCTGGTTATCCGAGGGAGGGAGCATGATCCAGACATCTTGTTCAGTATCTCGCTGTCCCGTAAAGAATATACTGGGCAGCCCCGCCCTACTCCACACGATCAGTCCATGTTTCCTCATTTCTCCTTTATTCCTGGCACTGTGCTAGGCATCTGACAAGCATTTTGCCACTTCACCCCCACAGCAACCCTCTAGGGTGGGCAGGATGCTCTCTGGCTGCCAGATGGAATTGTTAAGGCTGGAGGAGTGTCACGCTTATAAAATCACCTGGCTCTGGAAAATGACGGAACTAGGATTCAAACCCAGATCTGAGACTGACTCCAGAGACAGAGCACTCTGCCCGTCTGCAATGCCAAGGGGCCAAGCCACATCCCCAAGAAAGGGATGAGGGAGACAGACAGCCTTCTTCAGGGATGCCCAGGTCTGGTGCAAAAAGTCAGGGTGACAAGCTTCTTTGCAAAATAACTACCAAGGGTTGCAGGGACTCACATTTCGGGAAATCAGAAATGTGTGACCTGGGCTTAGCTCACTGGGTTGGGGAGGGCAGGAAGGGGAGAAGAGAAAGAACATTCTGGGCTGGAGTGGGCTTGGGGGAGGAGCAACCAGGCCAGAAATCTAGGCCAGGAACAGTTGTTTCCCACCCCTGAGCAGCTTATGTTAAGACCCTGGAGTAGAGCCTGTAATCCAGGTGGGGTTTTCTGAGCAGATCCCTAACATCACTCCCCCTGTCTCAGCTCAGCTCTGTAACCTGAGCCAGGAGCCCTCACCTGGAGGAAGCAGTCCCACCCCTGGAGCTGTTTCTAATGAAACTGAGCGAGTGGGTGTTAGTGGCTGGTTCTGTGTGGGTGGACCGCACACAATCAGTCAAAGGTCTTAGAAGGTCTTAAGAGAAGAAACTGAGGTTTCCCAAGGAAGAAGGAATTCTGCCTCAGGTCAGCAACACAGAAACCCTGCCTGAAATTTCCAGCCTGCTGCCCTTCAGAATTCAGACTCAGGACAGCAACATCCAACATCGACCTCCAACCTGTCCTACAGGTTTCGGACTTGTCAGTCCTCAAAATTGTGTTTTTAAGCCGATTCCTTAAAATCACTCTCTGAATATATATCCCATTGGTTCTGTTTCTCTGGAGAACTCTGTACAATATTATAGACTGTACTATGTACATTACACCCATGGAATAATATCTATTGTATTTATCATAAATAAAAGCGATACTTGTGAACCTTTTGTGAGCACCCTCTGTGTGCCAGGCACCCGCCTCTTTCACAGGCAAGAGGCCCAGGTAACTTGCCCAAGGTCCTAAAGTGATAGCCTGGTTTGGATCCAGGTAGTCATACTGGACCCAGTGCCTACACAGGGTGTGTTTTTATCCCCCACATGGAACACGTGTGTAAAGGCATTTCAAAACAAGAGGCATGACGCAATGGACAAGTGATGTCATCTGAACGTGTTTACCGCTGGGATGGGCAGGGTGAAGGGCGGGGGAGGTGGTACAGCCCTAAGAAGAGCCACAAGGTGGCGCCAGGGCACACAGGCGGCTCCAGGATGTGTGGTCCAGGGCTGGGAGATGGGAGTGAGTCAGGGGTCTCCAGGACCAGCCCTCCGTAGGACTGGTGAGCCTGGGACCCCCCTTCCTCAGGCCTCAGAGGGGTTTTGCTGCAATCCAGGATCCCAGCCCCAGGGTCAGGGGGGCTGGCCTCAGGGGTGCCCATCTGTTTGAGGTACAGTTCGGTGGTCACAGCCTGGGGACTGGGTCCGGCCCAGCCAACTGGGCAGAAGGTCAGCAACCAGCTCCTTCCTGTGCTGCTAGGGCAGTCGGGCGGGGAGGGCCCCAGGCCCTCAGGTCACCACACAAAAGCTCCGGGTGATCCGCCTCCAGAAGTTGCGACCGCGGCTGCTGAGGGCCACCTCGGCTGCCTCCTGGAAGACGGCGTGGACGTTCTCCTGGAGCAGAGCCGAGCATTCGAGGTAGGCCACGGCGCCCACGGCCCGCGCCATCTCCTGGCCCTAGCAGAGAGTGAGACAGGGCTGCTGTCAGCTGGCCACTGCCGGGGGCCTCGCGTCCAGCCACCCCCTCCCCCACCGGGCCCCTTGCCACCCCAGACGTGCTCTCTTAGGGCGCCCTCAGCTCCTGCCCCCTGGCCTGACCAAGCACCCTGATGGGTTCACACAGTTTCCTGCCTCAGTTCTCGGCCAGATCTCTGCCTCTCCAGGTACCAACTAATTACCTTCCCAGCCTGACCCAGGCGTACCACAGAGACGGGCCTGCAGACTAAAGAGTTGGAGGGGTCCCCCTGGCTGTGAAGTAGGGGGGCAGGACCATCTGATGTGCACTCCACTTGCTCTCCATCCTCACTGGAAACTTCCAAGCCTGGCAGTTCTTGACCACGTCTGCTTCCCAAACACCCCCCACCCTGCTCCACATCCTGTGTGTGCTGAGAGGCTGGGCCAGAGTGGCATCCTCCCAGGGGTGCCCTCTCCTGCCCCCCACCCCACCCCACCCTAGGCTGCGTCTCCTACCCTGTGGTAGGTCACAGGTTCCAACCCGTTTTTCCGCAGCTTCTTCACCAGCATCTTGTCCTTGCGCAGGTCGGTCTTGCAGCCCACGACGATGATGGGCACCTCCTTGCAGAAGTGATTCACCTCTGGGTACCACTGTGGGGAGAGGGGTGGTGAGGACACGTGTGTTAGCCATCAGGGGAGTGGGCTGCTGTCCTGAACTCCAGGTAAACTCTGACAACGATACTTAGCACAGCCAGCTTAGGGAGTACTCTTGGCGCTAGTGGTAATGCAGTGCCGATGCAGGAGACATGGGTTCAATCCCTGGGTCAGGGAAGATCCCCTGAAGAAGGAAATGGCAACCTGCTCCAGTATTCTTGCCTGGAGAATTCCATGGACAGAGGACACTGGCGGGTTACAGTCCATGGGGCTGCAAAGAGTCAGACATGACTGAGCGACTGAGCAAGGGAACAACTCACTGGCACTAAGAAGACAAGGTACTCCAAGCCAGGCTAAGACTTTACACATAATGAGCACACGAAGCCCCTGTCTCTGTGAGGCAAGTTCTATCATCAGTCCCACTGCACAGATGCACTCACTGAGGCGCAGAGAGGCTCTGTAACTTGGCCTTGGTCACAAGACCGGAAGTGTTAGAATCTGAACCCAGAGGTTGGCGCCCAGAGCCCTGTCCCCACCTACTCTAGAATCCTACCTCTGCAAGGTAAGGGGTCCCAGGACCGTCTCCCCAGTGGGGCAACATTCATAAATAAATAGTGAGGCTCTAAAACTAAAGCAGCTCACGAAATGCTTGCAGCAGCTGTTGGCCTTTCGGAGGGGGCACTCCCGTCCTGCCAGCTGCTCTCTGGAATGCGAGGCCTCACGGCTGGGTTATTTCAGTCTGGACTATAACCCAGGAGCCTGGAACCAGCAGCGCACGCCAGCTCAGTTTCGGGGAAAACCGGCATCAAACTGTCTGGCTTCTGGAGACATATGGGGCCTGTGTGGGGTCCCAGCGACCCTCCCATCCACAAAACTGCCCTTGACAAGGGTCTTCTCTCTGACGCTGCTTTGCTAAGTCCAACAGGGCATCTCATCAGACCTCATCCTAGCTAAGCCCTGGCATCAGCGATCATTCCATCCTCTGAAAGCTGGTGGGCATGGTGCCCCAGGGCCCCACACTCCTGGTTGTCCTCAGGTCTCCAGGTGACAGCTCCCCTCCGCCTCCCACCCCCAATCCACAGCTCTTCCCCACCAGCAGCTCCTAAATGGATCTGCCCAGCCCTGTCCTCTCTCAGGAACCGCAGACTCAGACTTCTGCCTGCCCCTCCACCGGGATGTCCAAGGGGCCTCCACTGCCCACCTCCCTGCCCTCAGCCTGCTCCTCCTCGTCTTGGGAAACGGCAAGTCTACCTTCCAGGCGCTCTGAGCAAATGTCTCTCTCCCACCCATGTCCAATCCATCTGCAAACCCTGGTGGTTTGGTTCTACCTTCCAGATTCGGTACCCACTCACCTCTCACCATCCCCTCTGCCGGTACCCTGGTCCCAGCCTTGGTGCCTAGAACAGTCCTGGCACATAGAGGTACCTTCCAAATGCATACCAGTCTGCATGGAGCAGACTGGTTCAAGTCCCAGGGTTACCACGTTAATAGATGCGTATCTTGGAGCAAGGGCCCCGCTCTGGGAACGATAGTATCTGCTCCGTAAATTGTTTGTTTTTGTTTTTTTCCACTTTCTGGTTATACTGTGGGGTATGCAGGATCTAAGTTCCCCAACCAGGGATTGAACCTGCGCCCTCTGCAGTAGAAGTGCAGAGTGTTAATCACGAGACCACCAGGGAAGCTCCTCTATAACATTTCTAGGTTAGCTAAGTAAGTATGTCAGTGCCCAGAACTGTACCTGCCCGTATTAAGTCCTCAGTAAACACTGCCATCGTTGTGGTTATTGTTACTACAGCTGTCACTGGTTGTGCTCTGACGGACCCTGCAGCACGCCCTTCACACACGCCTGGAGGCGCTGGCGGTAGGAGCTGCTGGCTGGAACAGAGGAACTCCAGGGACCATGTCCCCACCACCTGTGAGCAGCCCTGGGGACCTCTACCATGATCAGCGGATGTCCTGGGCGGCCACTGGGAGCCAGCGGCCACGTTGCGGGAGGCTGGCAGTTCCTGTGACCTCGGACAGGCCGGGGCTGGGGAGAGGCAGGGGTCTCTGGGTCGCCCTGCATCCTTAGGCAGAGTCATGGTGGAAAGGCCTCAGCATTCTGAGTCTGCAGCATGGGCAGGCAGGAAGTACTGGATGGGGACCAGAGTCTCGTCCAGACCCTGCCACCAGATCCCTGTGGGACCTTGGGTAAGCCGCTCTGGACCTCCGTTTCCCCACGGTTACGCCAAACACATTGGACCACACATCATCCAGGGCCTGCCAGGTTCTGACAGTCAGCTGGATCCAGGGCAGGGGCGGAGCGGAGTGGCCTGGCTATGGGGCTTTGCCTCCCTGTCCATCCCCACCTCCACCCCGCTGCCACCTACCCGGTTAGAGATGTTGTCGAAGCTGTGTGGACTGGTGACATCAAAGCAGAGGAGCAGGACGCTGGCATCAGGGTAGAACAGGGGCCGCAGGCGGTCATAGTCCACTTGCCCTGGTAGGGTGGGGGGCGGTCACTCCCTCCAGATCTCCTGCCCACTGTCAGCACGTCCCCAACATCAGAGAGGTCACCCCAACCAAGACCAGGGGAGGGTGTGAGCTGAGCAGGTGAACTAGACCAGGGCCTAGTTCCGTGCCTCAGAGTCCAGCCCGTGAATGATCCCCTTGGGGCCGTGTCCCCCTGGCCGGCCTGTGGGATGTGCCAGCCCCCACCTGGGTGAGACCACTTGCTGAGAGAGCCCTGCTCTGGCAGGAGTAGGGGGTTTCTGAGGCCCCCACTCAGAAACCTGCTTTGCCCTAGGCTTGGGGGAGCTGGGGGATGAGAAGAAAGAGGCAGGCGGGACCTGGGCCAAGATGTCACAGCCCAACAAGGTAAGGGGGTTGTGGGATTCCCTGAGTTTGGCTTTGAATTCTTTTTTTTTTTTTTTTGACCTGTGGGATCTTAGTTCCCTGACCAGGGATCAAACCCAGGCCCTGCAGTGGAAGGCACAGTCGTTAACTACTGGCCTGCCAGGGAAGTCTCCTAGCTTTGAGTTCTGATGTACTTGACTCTGAACCTTCTTGTGGGCAAGGTCAGGAGGCTGGGGGTCAGAAGTCAAGGTCGAACAATCTTATAGGAGCTAAAGCCAGGGTGGAACGCTCAGGAGGCCAGAAACAGTCTGCCTCTTGAGAGCCAAGAGTTCCGCCTCGTCTCCAGGACCCCGTTGGCTGCTCTGGGTCAGGGGGCTACAGTGAGGAGGGTTCAGGCCAACACCCGTCCCCTGGAGACTGCTTGGCCTCCCTGGTTCAGAAGGAAGGGGGTAGGGTCCCTCCTCCCACCCTGCCCCTCCCCCAGCCCTGCACCCACCTGCCGTGTCCCAGATTTGGAGGTGGACGGGTTTGCCCTTCACCTGCAGATTCACGCCGAGCCGCTCAAACACCGTGGGGGTGTAGCTCTGGGGAAGAAGGGGTTGGGGGTGGTTAAGAGGGCAGCTTCTGAAGGGCGGTGGTCCTGGCAACCAGGTCAGAGCCCACGAATGCGCACGGCACAGCCCCTTTGGCAGTCAGCAGAGCGGATGGTTTCTGGGAGGGAGCTGGCTGGTGGCGTTGCGGCCACTTTGCAGCTGTGTGCCCCCTGCCCCGTCGAGGCACTGAACCTCCCTGGGCCCCTCCGAGACTGTAGAGTGGGTCTCCTGGAGCACCCACCGCAGGTGCTGCTGTAAGGAGCTTCACATGGAGCCCCGAGCCCAGGGCCTGGTACAGACTAACATTCTACAGGTGCCAGGACCGCTATTTTTATCTTTGTCCTCATCCAGACTATCCCATTTCTGAGCCTTCCTTCCTGCTGTCCCTGCCTCCTAGAATGACATTAACCTACGTTTGTTCATTCACTTATTCATTCATTCATTCACGAGCACCTTCTCCGGGTCTGATTCTGGACATTCAGGAACAAGTAATAGAGACTCACTGCCTAGCCTGGGGAGCTCCTAGCTTTCGGGGGTGGGGGAGGTCCCCTCTTTTGCCTCTCAACCTCTCATAATCCAACCAGGATGCTCCCATTTCTGTCTCTCTTACCTGCCCTGCCTTGCCTCAGGTGGAGGTCACCCAGCCAGGGGCCCCTCCACCCCAGGCCCGCTAAGCCTGAGCTCGCCCCCTCTCCACAAAGGCCAGATGAGTGGGAGCAGGAGGGGCTTTTACATAAGTGCAGGAAGGAAGAGGGGAGCTTGTGCAGAGGGGAGCCGAGCAACAGGGGGCAGGTTTTCACACCACAAGCCCTTTGCACTAAGCGGCATGCTGGCCCCCTTGCCTTCTGGGTAGCCAAGTCTTGCCCCCTTGCTCAGGGCTGGGCAGTGGGACCATAGCCCGGGGGGACCCTGTTTTTCCCTCTTCCCATGCCAGGTGGGGCCCCCACCTGCCCGTGACTCAGGAGGACTTCAAGGCTGCCTGCGTGCTGGTCCTCTGAGTCAGGACCTGGCCACTGGGAAGGGCAGTCCCTCAGCAGAGGGTCAGCAACGTCCTTCAAGGGCACTTAGGAAGCGGCGGTGGGGAGGGTGGGGAGAAAGGTGGGTCACAGAGCAGGCAACCAGGCAGGATGGAGAAGTCAAGGGTGGCCCTGGGGTCAGCCACCCTGGACTCTAGTCACTGGCACTTCCTCTACTCAGACTAGGGCTGCCCCCTCCTTCCCATGCCCCCTCCTTGCCCCCTCCTCTCAGGCCTGGTAGGGGACAGTGTGACATGTGCCATGGTGGCTATGAACGCTGGCTTTCTTTTTTTTTGGCTGTGCCACACAGCATGTAGAATCTTAGTTCCCCAACGAGGGATCAAACCTGCACCTCCTGTGATGGAAGAGTAGAGTCTTAACCACTGGACCACCAGAGAAGTCCAAGGAGCACAGGCTTTGGAATGAGATGCACCTGGCTTAGGACGGGCTCTGGCACTCACTGTGTGACCTTGGGCCAGTGCCCTCGCTGGTTAAAGGAGGCGAGTATCTGTGTGTGACAGCGAAGGCCGGCTGGCAGGCGAGGTCAAACGCCCACCGCTTAGGAAACTGGGCGCCAGGGGCAGCATCCACCCCTCCAGGAGGTGCCCCTTCCCCAGCCCCTCCCCAGCCTGTCACCGTGGAGGTGCTGACATCTGTAGAGCTCCCAGCTGGGCTGCCCACCGTGGCAGGACCCCTCCTGATCTGAGGCGCAGGGCGACCTGCCGTGAAGTTCTTGGGAGCCACACTTCTGGACTCTGCAAGTGTCTGTGGAGATAACACCGTCACCCACATTCTCGAGGGATCTGCTCTGCGAGGCTCTTTACCTGCACCATCTCTGATCCTGGTAACCTTAGAAAGTCGACACTATCCCCATTTTCTCTTTTTTGGCCTCACTCCACATGTGGGATCTTAGTTCCTTGACCAAGGATTGAACCTGCGTCTCCCGCAGTGACAGCGTGTGGTTCTAACCACTGGACCGCCAGGGAAGTTCCCCTCACCGCATTTTCCTGTTGAAGACACTGAGGCCCAGAGAGGGGAAGTGACTGGCCCACGGTAACATACTAGACAGATGGCTGAGGATGGGGCCAGGTCTCTCAGGCTCCAGGAGCTAGGCTCTGACCCTCCTCACCTGTCTCTCCTGAGGTCACCCACTCTAGCCCCTGGCACCAGAGCTGAGCAGGAAAGCCCCATTCACGGAGTGGGACTGGGTTCTCCCCTCTGGAATGTCATCCCGCAGACTCCATCGACACCTTCTGTCTTGTTCTTTGGACCCCCCCCAGGCAGGGTCACTCTCTGCCTGCAGGACCAATAAGCACCTAATCTTATCTGCGGCGTCCTCCTGCAGAAAGACAGGCTGGACCCAGCTAGACCAGGGCAGATGACTCATGCTTGGGTCTGACCGCACAGCGCTCACAGACAGACAGATGGACCATTATAGCATGGGAGACACAGCTCCAGAGAGGAGACCCAGGAGTTTCCCCGGGGAAGCACACTCATGGGAGTCCCTGCCGGGGGCCAGGAGGAACTCGGCTGGCCCTGGAAGGTCAGCTGGCGTGCCCTGCCCTGTTCCACCCTGACCTGCTGTGGGGGCCCTGGGCTTCTGGCCCTGTGGTTGTGGTTGTTGCCCTAAGTGTCAGGGGCCAGTGCCCAGCTAGGAGTCCCCCTGCCTCGGGAGCTTTCTCTCTACTCTCCAGCCCTGAACTCAAGGTCAGGCCACAGCCAGACAAGGCTCACTGAAGCCCTCCAGACCCCTGAGGCCCTCCAGATCCCAGCCTGCTCTTCACTGCAGGCAGGAGGCCTGGCATGTGGGATCCCAAGTCTCCTAGCTGTTGGCTCCCCGGGCTTGCAGGGCTGTCAAGAGGAGGCGTCCAAGGCCAGGACAGGAGGAGGCTGCTCTGGCTCGCAAAGCTCTGGGCTGCGGAGGATATCCTGGTCACGGCCAGGAAGACCTGGGTTCTAGGCCAGGGCTCTCACAGGCGGGCCCTGTGCCCCGAGGCCAGACTCTTCTCTCCGGCCACTGTCTTTCCAGCTATAAACTGAAAGCCTTTTCCGCTCTCAGATCTTGTGCTTCTTTAAATGAAGTGTCTCTCTTGTGCCTGGAGGCAGACGGGTCCCTGGGAATGCGGGTCTCCAAACGGGAGGACCGGTGGCAGGCCGGCCCCCTGGTGACAGGCGTGTGCTCCCTTTCCCTGGCTATCCCGAGTGTCCTTCACCCTTCAACACACACTTCGTTCACATCAGCCAGAAACGCCTATTTCCACACTGCAGCCTCTGCAGTCGGGATGGGTCTCACCCTTGAGGATGTCTCAGAGCCCAGGACAGTGGCAATGAGGTACCCCCACCCCCTCACCCCCATCCATCCAGGCCCCTGTCACAGGCCCCTTTCCCAGGCCTCAGGTCGCCCAGCTTCTCTGTGGAGCTCCCCGCAACTCTGCCATAATTGTTGGGTTTGGGTTCTCACAGGCAGCATCTGGGGGCCCGGAAACACATCCCTCCCCCCAACTAAAAAAAAAAAGTGAGTGGCCAAAGGACATGACGTCAGCTCCCAAAACCACAAAGCAAGAGTTGGCTTGATGCTGCCACAGTGGAAAGAAAGGCTGACTCCGTTAGCAGGCCCGGTCTCCCCAGCCTCCCCCATCCAACTCCCACCCCCGCCCCCCCGTCCCCCCGGGTCGGAGGGTGCAGGGATCCACTGGAGGGGGCGGTGGTGCTGCAAGGGGACCCATGGGCTCCAGGGGAACTGGGCTGAGGGGGCGCACAGTGGGTGGGTCTCACCCTGCCCCGGGGCTGACAAATCCTCCTGGACAGGCGGTGGGCATGCTGGTGGGGGAAAGACAGTCCACGTGCCCAGGCATCGACGACATGCCAGGTACCACCCGGGGCCATGTCTTAGCCTTGCCTTAATGCTACCTCACCACCACCCTTGGGTCTCTCCACCCAGGGAGGTCTCATGAGGGATCGGAGGCTCACAGAGGCTGAGCAAGGCACGGTGGCCCCCAGCTGGGGGAGACTGAGGTGCCAACCCAGCTGTCTGACGAGGTGGTTGTGTTCTGACCCTCTAAGGCTGAGCCCACAGGACAGCCATCATAGGGGCAAGAGCTGGGTGAAGACGCGATGTCTCCCAAGAAGAACGTTTGCCACTTTTCAGTGGGTCCTTCCTGCTGCAGCTCAGCCCCTGACTTGTGTGAACTCACTCATCGCTGCGACCCTGAGAGCTGGGCACCACAGCTATTCCTATTATGCAGTTGAGCCAACAGGCACAGAGAGGGTAAGGGGCCTGCCTGAGGGCACACAGCTGTGAGTCCCGAAGCCAGGATTTGAAGCCAGGAGATCTAGCTTCACCAACCCAGAGTGGTCAGTCCTCTTAGCCAAGGGGTGCCACCGAGGGTTCTCTTAGGACCCACAACGTCCCCAGGCCGCCCAAGTCAGTGCCCCGGCACACCTCCCCCGGGTAGGTGCCGTTCTTGGCACTTTACAGACGATGCCACTGAGTCACTCCTGGGGGCACGGTGAGAGCTGCCTTGGATCCCAGGCTCTGCGGGGAGGCAGGATGGGCGCCTGTCCCTCCCTCCTCGGGGGGCAGGAGGCGCCGGGGGCCGCACTCACCTCGGGGAAGGCCCCCTCCGCGAAGACCATCAGCAGTGACGTCTTCCCGCAGCCGCCGTCGCCCACGAGGACCACCTTGACCGACCGCGCGCCGCCCGGCGCCTCCTCGCTCGGGGCCTGGGCCGCCTTCATCGCGGGGCGCGGAGGGACGGAGGGAGGGAGGGAGGCAGGGCCGGGGCGCGCGGAGCGGCGGCCGCGGGGCCGGCGGGGCAGGAATGTGGAAGGGGCGGGGCGGCGGGAGGAAGTGCGGGCGGCAGGCGGCCCAGGTGAGGGGCCGGCCGGGCACATTCCGCGGCCCTGCCCCTCCCGTCCCACGGCCTGGGACCCAGGCGGCCCGAGACAAACTCTTCTTGAATCTCTGCTCTGTGGGGCGCTCAGGGTGCAGGAAGTGGAGGACCCAGATCGGCCTAGGTCCCTCAGGAGGGCACCCCGGTCTGATGCGGAGAAGACTCGTAGTTGGGCAGTGACCCCATGGACGGGGACAGACGAGGCTCCTGGCCCACTTCTCGCCGAGCAGGGAGGTGGGGGTCAGCCCTGTTGGCCCACCAGCTTGGTGGGGGGCAGGGACGGGGTCCCTAGTGCCTAGTCTCTGCGGGCCCGGAGCAGGAACTGGTGACTTTTGGTGGATGAATGAATGAGTGAATGAATGAATATGCATCCCTTCCCCCCATCTCCCTGGAGACAGAACACCCCACAGCCCTCCTGCAGGTGTTCCAGGAAAGGTGGGAAGGGGGTGACCCGGGCAGGCCCTTATGGGCGAGTCCGTGGCACTGCCAGCTGGACCTCCCCTCCCCCAGCCAGTACCAGGAAGTCTCACTAGCAGTGGGTCTCCCCTCTGCCTGGGGCATGGCCTGGTGAAAGCGATGGAACCTTCCATCTGTAAAGTGCTTAGAGCAGGGTCCGGTACATGGTGGTGATGCCATGTATAATTCTTGCTATTTCCTGTGCTCAAGGGCTTGGGGACCCTGAACTGCAGAAGCTCAAGTCTCTCACAGGGACTTCCCTGGTGGTTCAGTGATTGAGAATCTGCCTTCCAATGCTAGGGATGTGAGTTCAATCCCTGGGTGGGGAACTTAAGATCCCACATGTGGGGCGACTAAGCCCCTCGCGCCACAACGAAAGACCCTGCATGCTGCAACTAAGACGTGATGCAGACAAAAAAAAAAAACGTCTCTCACAGCCTAGAACGGGAGACAAGCGGGACATATCGGTGTGATGAGAGCTCCAGCCGTGGCAGGGACAGGCAGTGGACGAGAGACAGGAAGAGGGCCCCACACTCAGGCTGGGGGTGGTTCGAGAGAGGGGCCAGAGTCTTGAGGAAAAAGCGAAATGCAGTTAGATGGGGGAAGAGAAGAGGGTTCCAAACTGAGCGGACAGCATGTGTAAGGTATAGAGGTGTGTGTGGGGGGTTGTTTGCAGTGGCGGGGGCGGGGGGCGGGGGGTGCTGCAGTTCTTCCCTATGATGAAGGGTGAGGTTGGATGAGGGAGCTGGTCCTGGGGGTGAATCTGAGGATTAAATGGGGCCTGGATAGTGGAGCACTTTGGGTGCCAGGAATTAATACCGAATTGAACTGGAAACTCCCTGTCACCTGACCGCCTACTCCAGTTACGCGTGCTCAGTCACTCGATCGTGTGAACCCATGGACTGTGGCCCGCCAGGCTCCTCTGTCCATGGAATTTTTCAGGCAAGAATACTGGAGTGGGTTGCCATTTTCCTCCTCTGAGGGACCTTTCTGACCCAGGAATCCAACTGCGTCGTCTTCTGGATTGGCAGGTAGATTCTTTACCACTAGTGACATCTGGGAAGGCCTCCTACTCCTATTAGCAGCCAGAATTGAAATATATATTTATAAGATGGGCACAAAGGCCGCCCCAGATCATGGACTGTTTCCACTGAAGCTCAGAGAAACAGAGGGCAGGAGTCTCGGGGTTTTTCACCTTCCCCCACACAGGTCATGACATCATTCCTCAAGCAGTTCAAAGCCAGGAGGTGAAAAACCACTCTCAGCCCCCTTAAACCTCACCATGGCCCAAAGAGGCAGCTAGGTCAAGAGTCACCACCCCTCTGCTGAGCAGCAGAGTCCAGGCCGCTGACTCCTGTTCCAGGCTCAGCCAGGGCCACAGTCAGCAGGCCGAATGAAGCCTCACCTGGATGGAGGGAGCACCCCAGGACTTCCCCTCCCACCCGTCAGTTGCCCCTTCCTCCCCGAAACTGCCAAAGGGCTGGGCAGTGACTTGGCACCGGACTGGGTGTGTAGCCACTGATCAGGGCTCCCCGCCCCAAGGAGTGGTGGGGAGGAACCCCACCCCCAACAATCAGCTGTCGGCCTCGTCATCCCCTAGGCTCCCCTGATGACTGCTGTCATCAGGCGTTGGGTGGCAAGGCTGGGAGGCAGGTGGGGCCAGACTAGGGGTGGAGGGAGCTAAGAGTCAGGCAGAGGTGTTTGGCTTTTGTTGCTATGGGGATAATCACTCTAATGACATTCTTGATGTGTGTCATGCTTTAGAGTTTCACTGAACATTTCCTAATAGTAACAGCGCCCATCAATGGACTGCCGACCATGTGGAGGCTCTTCTGTCCCCTAGCAGGTGGGGAGTGTTAGCCCCATTTTACAGATGGGGCACTTGAGGCCCAAAGAGGTTTAAGCTCTTGTCTAAGATCCACAGCCAGCGTGAGGCAGTGCTGTAACTGGAACCCGGTTCTGACTGCAGAGCCGGGCTTTCTCCCAACATCACACCTCATATGCATCATTTCCTCTAGTGCTCAGACTGTGAGCTGGGCAGAGTGAGGGATTGGATTCCCCCATTCTGCAGATCTGGGAACTGAAGCTCAGAGAAAGGCAGTGGCTTGTGTCAGGCTAGCACGATCCTGAGCCAAGATTTCAACCCACGTCCCCTGATGTTAAACCCAGGGGTTCACTCTCACTCTATGCTCCTGCTTCTGCCAGAGGGAGATTTAGTCACTGGCCAGAGAGTCTGCCCTGCTGCCAGGGAATTTCCCCAAATCTCAGACATTGCTGGGCCCAGGATGGTGCTGTTTTCTTGGGGCTTGTTTTGGATGAAGAGGTGGCCCAGGTCACAGTTGGCCTGAAAAGGGTACTGTTTGCTGTTTTACAGTTTTCTGTGGCTGCTGTTCACCACCAGCTTGTGGGTGACAGCCCTTTGAGGCCCAGCAGTCCCAGGCCCAGAATCCTCCAGCACCCTGCTCAGTGGGTCATTGACCTGCAGACCCCAGGTCCTCGGCCTGAGGTGGAAGTCCTTCCTTCAAATGTAATAGCCAAGCAGGCTCTCCCAGCCGAGCCCTGAGCACCTCAGTGGCAGGGACTGAGGCCCACCCACCTCTGTCCCCTAGATGGGAGTCCTGCCCCAGACTGGAACCTAGCCGTGGCTCAGGATGTTATGTCCAGTTGACTGGCTGGACAAACAGGGAAAAGGAAGGCAAGTGAAGGAGCAAGGGAGAGACAAAGAAAGGAAGATGGGCTGATGCAAAAGAATAAACCAAAGAAATAAATGAAGAAACAACAGTTGCTTGGCTGAGTGAATTCAGAACATGACCTGAGCGCGGGGTCAGCAGACAGGTGATTACCCTCCGGCCCCCATCTGCTCCAAGGACCCCCCATGGCCCTGGCCCATCTGCCCCATTTTCCGACGGCCCACCCCCGGCCTCAGTGAGACCGGAACTCCCTGCTGTCGGGGCCGAGTCTCTGCTGCCCCCGTGTGGCCACTCTGCTCCCTGCACCGACAATACGCAGGGCTGCGGGCACTGCTTGGTGTTCCTGGCTTGCAGTGTGGGGCGTTCATGGAGCCGGGTGGAGGCACCTGGAGTGGGTGTCAGAGGAGGTGGAACTTCAGAGGCGTGGTCCTGCGTCCTGCCCTTTGGGATGTCTTGGCAGGGGACACAGATGCTTTGCTCTTCAAACCTCCCAATGTACCCCCCGCAAGTCCTTTTCATCCCAAACACCAGATCCCAGAGCTCCAGGACCCCTCCACCCAAAGCCTTGGTCTCAACGTTTACTGAGCACCCACTGTGTGCCAGACACTTGACCTGTCGCATTTCATGAGCTTCCTATGTGGCTCAGCTGGTAAAGAATCCTCCTGCAACGCAGGAGACCTGGATTCGATCCCTGGGTTGGGAAGATTCCCTGGAGAAAGGAAAGGCTATCCACTCTAGTATTCTGGCTTGGAGAATTCCTATGAAATGTGTTTAATTCCTATCCTCCTTTGATGAATGAGGAAACTGAGGCCCAAAGGAGACAGATAATTTGCCCAAGATCCCACAACTGGTATGTGGGGGTGCGGGTGCCTTCAGAGACCTTCTTGACCAATATGCCCATTCTTCAGATGGGGAAATTGAGGCTCTTGAGGGGAAGGAATTTGTCTCACAACAAGTAAGCAGCAGACTCAGTCTGTGGCACGTGGAACCCAGAAGGGCTTCTTGTCCTAAGTTTCCTTGGGTCTGGCCTCCCCAGACCCACACAATTCCGGTCGCCATTTAACTGGAGCTCAGGGCTGGAGGCACAGGCCTCTCGTCCCTGCTTTGCTATTACTGATCCCTCTGGCTGGGACGGGAAGGTTGATAGTGGGGTGGGAGGGGTGGAGAGTGAGGCAGCCCTGTGGCCCAGCCTGAGTGTGCATTTGGCTTTTTGGTCTGCCCTTCAGGTGTCTGCAGGCGTAGGCGACAGGGCGGAGAGAGGAAGGGAGAGTCTGAGCCGCTGTCACCCGTGGCTGCTGCCGGCTCCTCCCGCCCCTCCCACGTGCAGGCCTGGCCCCCCACTGCCGCTGTCAGGCGGGCGACCTGCACACCTGGCCTCTTGGGTGGGGCTCGGCCTATCCCTGAGGGCTCCCAGACAGAGGGGGCTTGGCACCCTTGAGGCCTGGGGCTGGAGGAGCAGGGGAAGGCGGGGTGGGAGGGGAGGAAGGGGCAGGAAGAGACAGGAGGATCATGGTTTGGGCCCTGCTGAATGACCTAAAAGCAGTGGGGAGAGCAGGGCTTGCTCACATTCCTCTTCATGACCCCCAAAGCTGCTTAGGGTGCCCCGCCCCCGCCCCTGGTCTCCTTCCCTCTGGCCCGCTCCCGCCCAGGACCTCACTGCCAGCTGGCCAAGGACATTCAGACTCACCCTGGACAGGAAGCCTCCCCAGCTCAGCCCCACCTGGCCTTTCCAGCCCCAGCTGGCCGTCTGGCTCCCCAGACACCTGCGCAGGTGGTTTCCCTGCCTTGAGGCTCTCTCCCTCCTCCACGCGCTCAGTCCTTCCCACTCTGCCGTCTCCTCCAGGAAGTCTTCCCTGATTTCACTCTTTCTGAGCTCCTGCAGGGCCTGTTACCACTGTCTACTGGGCGTGGGGGGGTGGGGGGCAGGAATTCTACAGAAGCTCTTCACTTAGGCCCTGAGGTGGGCAGGCCTCCTGGGAACCCTCCCCCAGTGCCCCCCTTCTGCTCCCTGGCCCAGATTCTCCTTCTCCCATGCTTGCTGTGATCTTCCAGGACAGGAGAGGGGGAAACCAGAGCAGCCTGGGATCCGGAGGGGCGTCTCTGCTGCCCCTCAACCCCGCCCTTGAGAAGCTGGGGAAGGAGGCAGTGTGGTTTAGTAGTTGAGTCCTAAGTTCAAGAGCCAGAGAGCTTGAGCTCGAACCCCAGCTCTGAGATGCTCTGGCTGTGTGACCTTGGGCTAGTTACCTAACCTCTCTGAGTTTCAGTTTCCACATCTGCAAAAAAAAAAAGAAGAAGAAGAAGCAGACAACAGTCCCTGCCTCTTGAGTCTGCAGGGTTGCAGGCCGGGCACCGGCGCTCACTGAATGCACCTGGCCCATCTCCCCTCCAAGCCCTTGCTCTGGTTCCCTTCTCCCCATTCTCCCTGAGTTTGCTCTAGCAAGGCTGATAAGTTGACCAAGGTTTTTCCACTCCTGCCCTTTTCCATATGCTGTTTCTACTACCAGGAAGGCTCTTTGGGTCTTATCCACCTTTTTTTGGCCTTATTTCTCTTGCCAGGTGGTGCTGGTGGTAAAGAAGAACTCGCCGGCCAGTGCAGGAGACATAAGAGATGTAAGCTTGATTCCTGGGTCAGGAAGATCCTGTGGAGAAGAAAATGGCAACCCACTCCAGAATCCTTGTCTGGAGAATCCCATGGACAGAGGAGCCTGGCAGGCTACAGTCCATGGGGTCGCAAAGAGTCAGACACGAGTGGAGTGACTTGTCCCTCTTGCCCTGAGGGACTTGTGCCCTCTTGCCTTGATCTTGCTGAGACAGCTTAGCGACACTCCTGAGTGGCCTTCCTTGAGACTCCTGACGGCCATTCTCCCGGCCAGGGGGGCTCAGGGCCCCTTCTCAGAGCCGCCCTGACAGCCTGAGGGCATTGGTCCTTGGGATGACCTCCCCACGGGGGAGCCTCCTGCTCCTCTGGCGTCCAAGCAGCAGGGGAAGGCGTGCTTTCAGCAACCCTCACGGAGGCCTGAGCGCCTGATTTCCCGAGACAAAGGTGATTTGGGGCGAGCGGGGCTCCCTGGCAGCCCCCTCCTTCCTGCCCCAGCTTTATTTTGGTTCTAGAATCATTCCAGTCGACATACTTGGTCCCCACCACGCCCATCCAGGTGCAGAGTCAGCATTTCATGCAGTTAGGGGAGGGGCGGAGGGGGTCCAGAAGGGGGGGTACATGACACGGCCTGCAAGGCAGAGCCACTGGGTTGAATAGTGGAGGGTCTCCCAGGCTGCAGGGGCTGGCCAGCTGCGTGTCCCCAGGCCCTGGGCTGGCCTGGGGCACGCAGACCTCCACCCAGTGGACGGCCTGGCCTCAGGGCTGGGCCACAGCCGTGTCAGGTGGGGAGAGACACTGTCTGGCCTCCAGTCCTGTGACCACCCCGGGGCCCCCCAGCCTCACTGGGGGCCCCTCAACCTACTTGGGTGAGCCTGGGTCTCCAGAGGCAGCCAGCCAGAGAACCCACCTCTCACCCGAGGGTGGGCCCGGGGGCATGTTTCCTCCCCCTCCATCCCTGTGGCCTGGGGGCCCCTCCTCACCCCTCAGGGCAAGAGGCGCACCCCCGCCTGCTTCTCTGGGGCTGCCTTGGTGACGCCTGGAAGGCACGCCTCCCCTCCAGCTAGGGTAGGGTAGGGTAGGAGCTAAAGACTCCTGTGAGCCTGTAACAGCTCCACCCTGGCATCCAGGCTGGAGCCCCCTGGGGTGCCATCCACACAGCAGAGCACCCCCTCCCCACAGGGCTGAAGCTGGGCTCCCCTGAAGCCACAGCCTGCCGGCCTCTTCTCTTGCCCCAGAGCTCCATCCTGGCCTTAAATGTTTCTCCTGATGGCTCTCCCCGTCAACCCCTTGCCTGAGAATCTCAGGGTCTGCTTCTGGAGCTCAGCCTCGGACATCTGGTGTTCTGATGGTTTGAACTGGGCTCCAGAGCCACCTCCTTCCTTCCCTGGGCTTCAAACCTGTCCCCACACTCCATCCTGACCCCCCTCAACGTCCTCCCCGACCACCGCTCCTGCCACCCCTTCTCTAAGGTCCCGCCCCGGGGACTCCACCTCGTCCTCCCAGGAACCTGTGCCCACAGAGGCCTTGCCCAGGCCCCCAACAGTCTGTATTCTGTCCACCCCATTGCCCCCCAGCCCCCCTCAGCTGAGGCGTCTCTTTTCCCCACAGGGCCTGGCCTGGAGGGACGCCAACCAACATGGTGGAGCCAGTGCCTGATTTGTGTGGGGCTAGACACAGATCTTGGGTTGCAAAGAGTCGGACACGACTGAGCGACTGATCTGATCTGATCTGAAACACAGATCTGGGTTGAAAAGAGTGGAGGGTGTCCCAGGCTGCAGGGGCTGGCCAGCTGCGTGTCCCCTGGCCCTGGGCTGGCCTGGGCTGGGGCTGGGCCTCTTTGGACTACTGGGCCTTAAGAGGGTTATGGTTATAGGGATTAGATTTCACAGAGAATGAGGCTGGAGGCGCTGTCCCAGGTGGCCTGCGGGCCACCGCTTGGCCTGGTCCCTTGGTCCCTCCTTCTGCCCAGAGAGAGGCCCTTGTGTCCATGGCAGCAGGTGGAGGACTGCGTTTGTGGCGCGGTCACAATCCTACCCAGCTAGGCCAAGGCTGGGCTGTGGCCCCGGACTCAGCTCTCTCCCTGGCCCTCCTAGTGCAGCTCCCATGTTGCCCCCCACTCCCCCCGGTCCCTCTGAGCCCTCCACAGGTCCTGGTGGCAGGGCCGCCATCTGCACCGAGCAGATCACCGGGGCAGGGGGATCTCGTTCACGTCACCCCAGCCTGTGCCTCGCACAGCATCTGGCCCCCAAGACTCACAGGGTCCCTGTGCACGGCTTCCCAGCAGGGGTGGGGTGTGGGGAGCTCTGAGAGGCCAAGGCCCCCGCAGGCCGAGGGACAGACCTGCTGGGGATCTGAAAATGGGAGCACAGGAGGCCGATGCCTGGCTGTGCTCCCAGGGTCCCTGCCCAGCCACAGCCGGTCCTCAGTGGGAGACAGCCCTGGGTCCCCTGACATCCAGCCAGGCCTGTTCCTCCACCGCAGCCTGCACAGAGGGATCATGATGGCTCACGGGGACTCCACCGGGGACCCCAGCGTTCATAGTTCCAGCCAGATGACAGAGAAGGGTGTCAGAGCTCGGCTCGTGCCGGTCTCCAGTGCCTGCCCTGGCCCTGCCTGGCTGTTAGTTTCGCCGGACGGGGTGCCACATGGACACGGGCCTGCGCAGCGTGGCCAGCATCTGGTTCCAGTGGGTGGTGCCCATGCCACTGGCTGACGGCCCGATGATGACATGGCCCACGTTGTCCCCACGGCCGTCACTGCCGCTCTCAGCCACCGTCACACGGAGAGACAGGTCCTGGGGAGGAAGTGACATGGGTGCTGGGGACCAGAGGCGATGCCAGAGGTCCCCCATGGCCCCCAGACCCCAGCCAGGTGCCAGGCACGGCTCCCCTGAATCTTCACCTCTGACCTGTCTGACCCCACAGCCCCGCCCCAATGCCTGCTTGGTGGGTGACCTTGGGTAATGACTTGGGCTCTTTCTACCTCAGTTTCCCCATCTCTAAAACGGTGGTAATCATAGTTCCTATCCGTTCCAGGAACAAAACGAGTTAAAAGTGTACAGTCAGAGCGTTATGGATGTCTGATGTTGTGCCTGAGATAATATGTTGGACTCATAATTTAGGAAGGGAGGAAAGAAGTTGCTTGAGATCAAAGTAGTGAAGCTGAGACTGGAACCCAGCCAGACTTTTCTCCTTCCTCTCCCCCAGCCCTCAGCACCCCCTCACCCCGCTTTGTCCCAAGAGTCAGCCCGCTCCAAGAGGCTGTGAAGCAGGAGAAGTGTCAGGATGACCTCCCAGGGGAAGCAGGGGGCAGAGGGGTGGCCTGCCCCAGGAGAGTGGAGGGGAGGACCAGCCAGGGACGCTGAGATGTCTGCCTGGATTTGAAACACCCAGAGTGAGGCAGAGTTCTGGGTTTTCAAATTCAGACAGTGTCCCAGGAAGGGAGACCAGGGGATTTCTGTATAGCCCCAGGGCCAAGGGGCAGGTTTGGGCTTAAGGCACAAAAAAAGACGGATGGAAGGAAAGAGTAAGAGAAGGTGATGAGCTCCCCGTCCTCTGCGGCAGGCAAGCCAGCTTACCAGCATGGCCCAGGCCACATCCTCTGCAGTCCTCCCACCCTTGGTCTGGGATATCTGTGCTGGGAAGGGGGTCTCCCTGGAGAATATTGCCTTCTGAAGGCCAAGGGCCTCTGGGGAGGTCAGCCAGGCCTCGGTAGTCTCCCCTCAGGAGACTGGGGGCCTGACCTCCGGGCCTTGGCCCAGCCCTGGCTCATCCCTAGGGCTCCCTGGGAACCGTCTTCCCCCAGATCTCAGCTTAGCTATCCCCACCTGCCAAGCCGAGCCTGACTGCCAAGGTCTGGGTGTTCCTCGTGGGCTGGCACTGTCTGGGGACTTCCCTGCTTATCCGCTGTGAGCTCCCAGGAAGCTGTGCCCGTATCCCCGGCACCCACCAGAGGGCAGGTACCTAGCGGGTGCTCAGTACATGCTGCTCGACTAGAAAGGGGATGACTTAGGGCCAACCATCACCGCCTGCAAGAGGCCTGAGGATCGAGGCTGGAGGGAGTGGAGGGCCCCTCCCCTGTGCTATCCCCCCTCACCTGGAGCACAATGGCTGGCACAGAGAAGATCATGGCTTCATTGAACACTGGGTTAGGGTCGTCCCTCTTCACAGCTGTCTTCTTTTTGCTCATCTTCCTCCCATCCTGCAGCAGGTACACCTTGACAAAGGGATCTGTGGGTAGGGAGGGGGTGGGGTGAGGGCCAGTGGCACACTCACTTGGCATAGACCTGCCCAGTCACGGCAATGCACTGGTTCCAAACTCCCCAAGCATTCACCATTTTTTTTTTAAACAAAGCTCTTTGGCTGTGCCAGATCTTAGTTGCAGCAGGCACGATCTTCAGTTTTCTTTGTGGCCTGTGAACTCTGAGTTGCGACATGTAGGACCTAGTTCCCTGACCAGGGATCGAACCTAGACCGCCTGGATTGGGAATTCAGAATAGTAGCTGCTGGACCACCAGGGGAGTCCCCCCAAACCTTCACCATCACCATTCTCTCCTGAAGTTCTGCCATCAGTCCTTGA
The DNA here is from genome assembly GCF_032452875.1 of Bos javanicus. Classification (NCBI taxonomy): domain Eukaryota; kingdom Metazoa; phylum Chordata; class Mammalia; order Artiodactyla; family Bovidae; genus Bos; species Bos javanicus. The sequence goes on along the minus strand of NC_083896.1, from coordinate 45,422,867 downwards.
TTTCTTTCCTATTTTACAGATGAGAAAACTGAGGCTCACACGCACGTCAAGAGAGGAGCTGAGCTTTGGACTCTGGCAGCCTGCATCCCAGCCCATGTGCACGCTCCCCTCGCATGATGCTGGGGGAGCTCCGCAGAGCCATCATTTTTCACTCTATAAATGGCCCAAACGCAAACGTCAGCTCTGAGTCACCCGGCGCCCAATCAGTGGAGCCTGACTCAAGGACGTGCGGCTCTGGAATAACGAGTCGCTATCTGCTCGTCACTTACCACCCACTGGGTGTCCTTGCTACACCTGCCGGGACCAAGGGTCCCCCAGGCTCCCAGTCAGGCTCCTGCAGCCCCCAGTCTTCAGGTGCCCGGGGCAGACCTGAGACGTCAGGCCCCGCCTGATACCCACACCAACTCAGTGGCCCTGGTCCCCGTTTGGGATCTGGGATGCAGTCCAGCCTCTGGGATTGCCCACTGTGGTTTCACAACCAGTGCCCCAGCCTCCTGCTCTCAGAGTCACATCCCTCCCCCAGGAGCTCCCTGTCCCTGTCCATGGGTCCCATGTTTCCTCAGCTAGATTAATCTTCCCACCATGCAGAGCTCCTGAGCCCAGCCTAGGCCAGGGATGGTGAGCCTGGCGCTGGGCCCTACACCTGCTGATGCCCCCAGGTGCCCAGGGCTTAGCAGCTAGGGTGCAGCTCCCACCTGCCACACAGAGGAGAAGCCAGGCAGCCAGCGGGGCCTTACCTGCCGTGGTCTTGTCGTTGGCCCAGATGAGATTCTTGGCTTTCACCACAACCACGGTAAGGCGCTCGGCTGTTGGGAGGTAGCTGAGGGACAACAGGATCTCGCCCACAGCGTCAGCAGCCTGAGGACGAGTGTGTGGCTCAGAGGGCTTCCGCCCTTCCTTCTCCATTGAGAAGTTGCTGCTCTTGGGGCTCTTTACCCCAGGGCACCAAGCTGGTGGGATTGAGAGAGGGACCCCTCCCCTACTGCATGGCACCCTCCCCACCTCCCACAGGGTGTGGTCCGGCCTTGGAAGGAGGACCAGAGGTTGCCTGTCAAATGTAGCAACAAACGCATTCCCTCATTCCAGACCGAAGAAATCATTCTGTGGTGGTAGCGCTTAGAGGGTCCCAGTGGACTAGAATGAGCAGATCCTTTGCTTCAATATTGGCTCAGATGGTAAAGAATCTGCCTGCAAGGCAGGAGGCCTGGGTTCGATCCGTGGGTCAGGAAGACCCCCTGGAGAAGGGAGTGGCAACCCACACCAGTATTCTTGTCTGGAGAATTTCATGGACAGAGGAGCCTGGCGGGCTACAGTCGATGGGGTCGCAAAAACTGAGCGACGAACGCTATCACATTCACTTGCTTGAATAACAGTGATGCTCACCAAGCACTGCTACACTTAGGAAGTTGAACTTCAGCTTGGCCTGCGTCTGAAATAACTCACTGGAGGGCCAGAGAGCTACTTCCCAAACAGAACCTCTACACGAGTAGAGCTTCTTAAGGTTTGGTGGTAGGAGCAGCAGAAGAGCTGTAAGCAGTGGTCAGGGAGCCATTCATGTGCACGCAGTAACCTGAGTTTCTTTGAATGTTGCTCTCTTTCTCTAATCTCCTAAAAGTGAAAGTCTCTCAGTCGTGTCCAACTCTTTCCGATCCCACGGACTATATAGTCCATGGAATTCTCTCGGCCAGAATACTGGAGTGGGTAGCCTTTCCCTTCTGCAGGGGATCTTCCCAACCCAGGGATCGAATCCAGGTCTCCCGCACTGCAGGCAAATTCTTTACCAGCTGAGCCACAAGGGAAGCCCAAGAATACTGGAGTGGGTAACCTATTCCTTCTCCAGCGGATCTTCCTGACCTAGGAATTGAACTGGGGTCTCCTGTGTTGCAGGCAGATTCTTTACCAACTGACCTAATCTCCTAAAGATGCTGGCCACTCAGGCTGTTTTGAGGACAGTGGATTCCCTCATCTAAAGTATACACCCGTGATGCCATCCTGGCACATGCAGGTGGGCAGACCAACCTTGTTCTGGTCCTGCAGGTAGAGCCAGCCGCTGAAGGGCTGTAGCGGGAGGTCGAGGACAGACAGCTTCAGCTCCACCACCCCCGTGCTCACATTCCTCTCATCTTCATCGATGCCAAACACTGAAAACCGCAGGCTCTTCTCCTCCAGGGCTGCGGGGTCCAACGGGATGGAGAACTTCTCATCGAAGAAGATGGAGTAGGCATTCCTCTGGATCTGCAGAGAGGAAGGGTGGTGGAAGGAGGTCTGATGCTGGGGAAGAGGCGGCAGAAGATGCCAGAGGGGCCATGGTAGGGAGAGAGCACTGGATGGGGGAGTCCGGAGACCTGGGCTACCATCAGGCTCTGTTGACCCCACACCTCATTGTCGATCCTTTCTTTGGTGGCTCAGCCCTGATGATATAAAAGCCCCCTGTCTTCCTCTCAGAGGTGGGCATCTCGTGGGCTGGCATTCAAAGCTTGACAAGCTGACCCCAACTAATTCCCCTCCTCAGTGCCCATGGCTCCACAGAACCCTTGCCAAGTGCCAGCTGAGATGGCCATCTTTTTGGCACATGTTCAAGTCCAGCCCTGGGGCCAGGCATACAGTGAGGAGGGATAACTGTGAAGCTGAGAGCCTTAGATGTCCAGCCCCCATGGGGCCTGGCCCAGGACGGTCTGAATGTCATGGGGCAGATGGATGGATGGAATGATGAGGCCAGGCTGGGAAGACTCTGTTTCTAAGCCTAGTCCTGCCTGGTGGGCGCCACTGGCCTCCTCCCAGGAAGCCGTGGGAAGTCCCCCGGGCAGATGCATGAGCAGGCCCTGCTCCCCACTCCGTGGGGGGCTGCCTTAGTCACTGCCTGGCGATATTTTAAGAGAGGAGCTGTCATCCCTGGTACCTCGCCTGAAGCCGGGGAGCTGCTCCTCTATTCACTGGGATTGGCTGGGCTGGGGTGCTAAGGCGCCTGCATTTCTGGGAATAAACCTGTCGGCACCTCCAAGTGTCCTAAGCCACACTCTCCGGTCACGCTCTGGGCTGAGGATAGGCTCTTACACCGCCCTGGGAGCTACATCCCTGACCCGGTCACCTGCTCAAGCATCAAGGGCTCCTCCCCAGTCAGACAAAGCCCACCTCCTGATCCTGACCCTGGCATTCAGGCTCTCCATGATCTTCAGCCCTAAATTCCTTCCTCTGGCCAAACCAGCCTCTTGATTGTCCCCTGCCCATAGGAGTGCAGGCTCCCTGATCACCCATGTACTCTATGGGAATGTAGATGGAGAATTCTGGGGTCGAGTTCTGGATCTCCAGCTCACTTGCTGGGGTTCTCGTGGGCAAAGGACTTCCATGAGCCTCAGTTTCCTCATCTGTAAGATGCCCTCAATCCATCCCCCATCCCTGGGGCTAATGAGAGGGATGCAGATGGGCCGGGTGCTGTGGACTAGGTTCTCAGTGCACATCAGGCTGTGGCGGCAGCTGTCAACCTGTCCCCTCAAGGGATGGACCCAGAACCACCCAGGGTCCTCCAGGCAGCTGAGGCCACAGGCAGCATGGCTCTGGGCTCAAGAGAAACACTTCACGGTCCTGACAGACAATCCATGGAGAGCTGACCAAGGACTGGGCTCATATATATATATATATATATGAGAAGGAAATGACAACCCACTCCAGTATTCTTGCTTGGAAAATCCCATGGACAGAGGAGCCTGGCAGGCTACCGTCCATAGGGTCGCAAAGAGTCAGACACAACTGAAGTGACTTAGCATGCAGCATATATATATATTTATAATATAGATATCTATATATTTATATATATGTATATAGGATTTCCCTGGTAGCTCAGCTGACAAAGAATCCGCCTGCAATGCAGGAGACCTAGGCTTGATCTCTGGGTTCGGAAGGTCCCCTGGAGGAGGGCATGGCAACCCATTCCAGTATTCTTGCCTGGAGTATCCCCTGGACAGAAGAGCCTGGCAGGCTATAGTCCATGGGGTCGAAAAGAGTCGGACATGACTAAGCACTGTATATATTTGGCTGTGCTGGGTCTTAGTTGCAGCGTGTGGGATCTAGTTCCCTGCTGTCAAACCCAGGCCCCTGCTTTGGGAGCACAATCGTAGCTGCTGGACCACCAGGGAAGTCCCAGGACTTTGCAGATATTAATGCATTCCTTCCTCAAACATGATGATGCCCATCTGACAGATGGGGAAACTGAGTCACAGAGTGTTGAAGTGACTCACTCCAAGTCACACTTCAAGGAAGCAGAGAAGCAGGATTTGAACCTAGGCAGTCAGGCTCCAGGGCGCTGCTCCTAACCATCCCCTGGACTGCCTCTTTGAAGCCGGCCTCCCCTTCTCAGCCCTACGTTGGTTCTAGACCCTGCTGGAGTGAGGGGGCAGGGTGGGACAGGAGGGGAACGACAGTCTTCACCGCTGAGCACGGGAAGCAGGACTGGACACTGGGCCCTGGACCTCAGACTCCTGCTGTGGTCAGAGGCCGTGCTGGGCTGACCTTGTCCGCTGGTGCCGGGCAGTATGGCGGCTCGTGTAGACCTCGCTCTCTCTTGGCAAGGCAGGGTGCCATCTGGAGCGGAAGCCTGGAGCAGGTTGCTGGGCCCCTCTTCGTGCCCTTTCCAGCTTACTCTGCACCCTCCCCCCCCACTGCTTTCAGCCCCAGGAGCTGACCTCCCAGGGCTACATCGGCAGGCTCCCTTGGGGTTGGCCAGGAGGGGTCACTGGAGGGAAAACAGAAGCTGGAGGGAGGTCAGGGTGCTTATTCCCCCAGTCCTTCTCGGCAGGATGGCTACGAGTTGACCACGCCCCTTAACCAAAGGACATAGTCCTTATCCAGATGGCCCTCGGCACACAGTGGGCTCTGGGTAACTTCCCCTGCCCCATCCCCTCGGACCAGGGTACCACGCCATCCGGGGTCGCCCTACATACCACCACAGCTTTATAACAGTCCTGTTACCAAACCCTCCCCAAATGAGCCAGCATGAACCTGTCATCCCTTCCCTGCCAGGACCTGAAGCTGACACAATTGACAAATGGACAATTACACTGGATTCCTGTGGTAGGTTTGCTGGAGGCCCCAGACTCTCCGGTCTGTCCTCCCTATAGCCAGCACCTTCCACTCTCGGATCAGCGTCCAAACTCTCTAGCGCCCTCCTCAGATCCTGCCTGGCCCAGCAGCCCTGCCTGCCTGGGCCCGACTCCTGCGAGCCGGGGGCACACCCCGCCCCGCCCCCACCCTTTGCCCCGCCCCCAAGCCTCCACTCACCCGGGAAATGCCCACGATCTGCTCGTCCGGCAGCAGGCTGACTCGCATGAAACAAGACTCGAAGCTGGCTTCCTCCCGCTCCAGGAGGTCCTTGCCTTGCAGCACAGCCACGTGGAGGGTGTGGGAGGCGGCGTCGTAGTCCATGCTCACCTCCACCTGGCCCAGCGTGAAGTCCTGCCCGAAGTTGTTACTCACGGAGGAGACGGAGTTCAGGGAGTCGGCCGACTGGGATTTCCGGAGGGTGCCGTAGGGGGCCAGGTCCAGCTCCCGGCCCATCAGCTCCAGGGGCCCCAGCTCGCTGATGCTTTCAAAGGTGTCCTCGATGCTGAGGCTGCCTTTGCGACTGGGGGGCCCCCTAGAGCTGGCGCGCTGCGCATTCCAGGCCGGCACTCTCTAGGGCGAGAAAGGGCATGGGAGCATCAGAGGGCAATAGGCTTGGTCTTGAAGACATGTGGTTAGTCCCATTCACGCAAGACACCTCCTAGCTCTCCTTTTGCAAAAACGGGGCAAGCCTTAGAAACATCCTTCTTTAATATTACTTCATGTTACTTAGTTTTCTCTCTCTATCCAAGATACAAGAGAGCCTTTTCTCAAAATGTTTATTTATTATATGAACTGAATTTCATTAATAAAGATGTTCACTGAGATGATGTGTATGAAAAGGAAAAATAATTAGCAATCTAAGTGTCCAGCAGAGGGGAATGGAGAAGAAAACTAGACACAGACACTCAACAGACAATGGAGCAGCCTCCAAGGAAGCTGAGAAAAAGTCCACCATAAGAGAAAGCTTTCATGCTGGATAACACTAACTCTAATAGACAAATTTTTCTTTTCTCTAAATTGATCTTGGGATTTGAGAAAACAAAAGCTTGTGTACAGTAAGTATCTCCCTTGGTGGTGATCCTCGTTACCGTATTTTTTAATGGCTCCATTAATTTGCTGTTAAGTGGATAGCCATAGTTTATTTACTATTCCCCTACTGCTGGACATTTATCTTGTGTTTCACAGACGTAAACCAGGAAGCATTGAATAGCTTTCTTAAAATCTCAACTTAAAGGACACAGTCCCTTTGACAGCTTTTGACACATGTTTCCAAAACGCTCTTTGAAAAATTGTGCCAATTTACAGTCCTCCCAACAGAGTAAGAGAACATTCCTTCCAAAACCTCAAATGAGTGAAGCATGAGGGGCCCTTGTCTGGTAACAGGTTCTGGCTGTGCTTTCTGGAACTCTCCATGATGTTAGCAAAATCCTCTGCCAAGTGTCAAGTGATGAAATGTTTAGCAATATGTAGAAAGCCCTAAAAATGTTTACACTCCCTGATACAGTAATTTCACATCTGGGCATCTTTTCAAAGTACATAATTCCACACGAAGACAAAGTTTTACATATAAACCACTTACTGTATTATTTATGGTGGCATTTAGTAAATCATGGCACATACATAAAAAAGAATCTTATGCAGTCATTAAAATGATGTTTTTGATCAACAATATGAGAAAGTGCTTCAACTTTAAGTGAGATGAAAAGAGTAGGGTGTTAAATTCTATGGAGAAATGACATCCATTGTATAAAAACTATGCATGGAAAAAAGATTGGGGCGGGGCCTAGATTTAAAATATTGGAAAATAATTCACAGTAGCTTGCCTCTGGGTTGCAGCTTTTGGGGAGGTTTTTCTTGTTTTTATTTTCCTGTATTTTTCACAGGATGGTGGGGAGGATTTGTTTGTTTGGGGTTTTTTTGCTTTGCTTTTAAAATTTGGCCACACCGCATCACTTGCGGGATCCCAGATTACCCAGTTTACGCAGGCACGCAGGCTGGGGGAGTGAAGGCACAAACTCCTAACCCCTGGCCCACAAGGGAATTCCCAGGGGTGTTTTAAATGGAAAGCATTCATTCATTCACCAAGTATTCATTGATTACCTAGCTGGGCTCTGTTGGAGATGTGGAGGAGGACAAAGGACCCTGTCACAGGAGGAAATTAACCAGCAGCGAGTTGGGGAGGGAGTGAGGTCAATCCTGAGAGTGGATGGTGGAGGCGGGGGCGGGGGCTGTGCACCCATGAGCACAGAAGCCTCACCTTCTGCCTGGCCTCCGCGTAGGTCTCGCCATACTTCTGCTGAAGGTATCTGTAGTCATAGTTTGGGAACGGGGAGGGGCTGGGGAAGCTCCCCGACGTCCAGAGCTTCCACAGGCTCACGGCTGCAATTCCCAGCAGAGCCAGTGCCCCAGCGGCGTAGACACCCACCTCCCAGTCAGGGGGGCTCTTGATGACTGAAGGCAAGAGCAGAGTAGTCTCTCATTAATGGGCCTTGGGGCCTCTCAATCATTGTACATCCCCACCCAGGGAGTCCCCAGTTCAGCACTGACTTGCTTATTCATTGAATAAATATATATATATATATATATATATATATATATTTAGTCTTTATTGAATTTGTTATGACGTTACTTCTGTTTTATGGTTTGGTTTTTTGGCTTTGAGGCATGTGGGATCTTTGCTCCCCAGCCAGGGATTGAACCTGAACCCCTGCAGGTGAAGTCTTAACGACCAGGAAAGTCCCTGAATAAATATTTATTTATTCAGGTTTCGTGCTGGCTGCTGGGGGTCCGGTGTTGAACGAGATATACACTCTCTAATTTCTGCTTTTGACCACTTTCCACAAAAACACGTTTCTAGCAGGAGCGACACTTGGTTAGAGCAGGTGAAGAGCTGCGAACAATAGTTAAATATTCCTTAGGCTTTACACGGATAGGGTTGTTCTTGCCTCTCTGAGTTCTCTCAGCCTTCAGAGGACTGCTGCTTCTGGATAATCAAAGCAGACTTTTGGGATCTGGGGGGAAGCGGAAGGGAGCTTGGGGGAGAAAAAGAAATGATCCCCCTTTATGCCTCAACCTTCATCAAGAAGAACCCAATGTCCATCAGTCGATGAATGGAAAAATAAAATGTAGTACCTTCTTACAGTGGAATATTATTCATCAATAAACAGGAATGAAGTACTGATACATGCTACAACATGGATGAACCTTGAAAACATGCTGAGTGAAGGGAGCTAGTCCCAAAAGACCTATGTTGTATGATTCTATTCCTATGAAATGTCCAAAATAGGGAAATCTCTACAGACAGAGAGTAAATTAGTGTCAGGGGCTGGTGGGGGATGGTGGGGGGTGTGGAGTATGGGGATTCTTTTCGGGGTGATGAATATATTCTAAAAATTGATTGTGCTCATGCTTGCACAATAGACTAACTACAGCCCACTGAACTGTACCTTTTAAGTGAGTGAGTGTACGGCATGTGAGTTTCATCTCCATAAAACTATTACTGGAAAACAAACAACATACGAATACAAACACTCCAGCCAGAAGTGAGAGGTGGCTGTAGGCTGTGCAGGGCTTGGGGACAAATCTAGATGCTCAGATGCTTTTTGTGCACTGGTGAGTCAATAACTTTCTTATCTGAGCCTCACTGTCCCCAAATGGTAATTAACCACCCCCTCAGCTGTGCTGGGCAGGTCCTCACCTAGCACAGTGAAGTTCTGCCCATGGCAGAACCATAAATGTTAAGTCACTCTACTGGGAAACCTGGCTCTTCAATCCCCCAGAGAAGTCAATGAGATAGTAAGGTTCATTTTGCAAAAGACTGAACTGTTGGCAAACACAATCCTCTAAAGCATTCTCAGTGTTGCCTCTACACTGGATTCGACTGGGGACACCCAGGCACACAAGAACTTGCCCAAGGTCACAGAACCAGGAAGGGGTGATGCTGGGACTCCAGTTCTGGCAGCCAGACTCCAGAGCAAGCATGGGTAACCACTGCCCACCCGGCCTCTGCCTGCACAGGTCCCCAGCAGCAGGGTGCAGAGACGTGAGGAGGGTGTTTCAGGAGTGGAGGTTTCTCATCACACAGCCGTTGAGCACTTACTATGTGCGAGCACCCCCTGGAGCCCCAGGCTCAGTCCCTTAAGTGGGTCACAGTCCCCGGGGTGGGCAAATCCATACAGGACAGTGATGGGTGTCATGATGAGAACAGCCCAGGAGGGTTTTGCAAAGAGGGACGCCCAAGCTGGGACATGCAGGAGCAGCAAGGAGTGTGCAGCCAAGGGACTTCCCTGGTGCTCCAGTGGCTAAGCCTCTCCGCTCTCAATGCAGGGTGCCGGGGTTCGATCCCTGGTTGGGGAGGAGGCCCGTGTGCAAAGCTCAGAGAGTTCAGAGCACCGGGTTAACAGTGAAGGAAGGAGGCATTTGGGGCGGAATCATGCAGCGCTGGGAGGCCCCAGCCCACCCCCGCTGTGCTGAAACCAGCCAGCTCCACCAGAATTTACAACACTCACTCCAGAGAAGGGCAGGGCCCAGCCTTCAGCCCTGGCATTTATCCAGCTCTCAGCACCCTACAGGGTCCCGTCCTCCACTTTGGGGATCTTCCTGACCCAGGGATTGAACCCAGGTCTCCTGCACTGCGGTCTGATTCTTTACCATCTGAGCCACCTGGGAAGTCTCTAGAGGGGAACTGAGGCTAACAGAAGCTAAAGAACACATCTATTAATATTTCTGGGCTCAAGGCCACTGGGGTGAGAAATGGAGAGTCTGGTGTAGGTGCCTCGGCTCCCGGAGGCCACCTCGCCTCCCTGGCTCCTGTCTCCTCATCCAGAAAGAGGGCATGACACCAAAATCACCCACCATCTGGTGCATCCGGTGGTCCCCCTTGGGGGTGGGGGCATGGTTATTCTAAGGGAAAAATCTCAACAAGTTTCCTGTCTGCAGTGAGTCAGCGAGTCTGTATTTATAACAGCAGAAATCTGAAAACAGCCCCAAGGTCTGACCGAGGGGGCCAGTGGGGGCCAGTTGCGCTGTCTCAGGAGGGACTGTCACTGGGCTTTGAGAATGACAATTGAGGTCATCAAGACATCGCCGTGGCAATGCAGAGAACTGTCTCAGGCATTGTTAAGAGAAGAAAAAAAAATCAATCCCCAACACGGTATAACCACATGATTTTGATGTAAAAATCACACAGCGTGTAGGCAAGGGCTGGGCAGACCAGAGAGAGGAGAGAAGAGGCAGAAGAAACGCAGATGGAGAGACAGCGAGCAAGCCTGTGTGCTCCTGACTTCTGTTGTGAGAATGCAATTTGTGGGATAAATAAAACCACAACAAGGAGCTACGGAGGGCCCAGAGCGGGCCAGGCTCTCAGGGAGTCCAGTGAATGGGGGAAGGGAAGGGGCCGGACCTGGTGACTGGAGGGTGAGGGGTGTGTGTGTGTGTTGGGGCGGGTAGCGGGGGGCGGGTCTCCCACGCAGACGCACAGGCAGCCCAGCAGGCTCACTGGGGCCTGGGTGCTGGCAGGGGGCGGACACAGTCCACACAGGCAGTGGACATGGCAAGGGGGCTAAGCATCACCAGGCTCCCCTGAGAGTGAGGATCCCGGGGGCTGAGGGCCTGAAGCCAGCACCCTGGTTGGCACAAATGGGGGGCAGGACAGACAAATCCCCAGGAAGCTGACATGAAACTATGACAGTTAATGCTCATTTATTTATTCATTTTATTGCGTACCAGGACTGTATGGGAAGAATTCCCCTGGTGAAGTGAGGTCTGAGCTGAGACCAGGAATGAAGAGAAGCAGCCTTAGGAATAATTGTTCCCTCACTTTGCCAGGCTCTGTTCCAAATACTTTCTGTATATTAACCCACTGAGTCCTCAGAACAACCCTGAGAGGATGGTTCTATTATTATCCCTATTTTACAGACTGGGAAGCTGAGAGATAGACAACCTGGCTCCAGCTCTGTGCTCGTAATCTCATACGGGTCTTGAGCACTCAGCCAGGCAGAAGCAGCGAGCGCTCCAGGTGAAGGCACAGCATGTGGGGCGAGAGCTGTGTTTGCACAGTTGGGCACTTCACACATGTTAGCTCACAGAGGCTGGCAGCATCACCCCCAGTTTACAGATGAGTAAGTAGAGGCTCAGAGAGGTTTCATCACTCACCGAAGGCCACTCCAGGGCCTGGGCCAAGGCCTGTGAGCCTGCAGGTGGAAAGTGAAAATTCCTGGCTGGGAGTTGGGAGAGGTGGTCTGCCCTTCAGCTCTGCCCTGGGCTGGCTGGGGACTGAGCTAGGGGCTGAGCTAGGGAAGGAGGTGGAGGGATAGGGAGCTGTGGCCTGGGAGACCTGGGTCCATGTCCTGGGTCTGTTACTTGGTCACTGTCCCTTTCCTTAGCCTCCCTTCTCCCATCTGTAAACGGGCAGGGGAACAGAAGGAGAAAATATGGCGAGTGCATTTCCGCTGTGACACTATCCGCCATCAGCCTGAGTGCGTCTGGTGTCTTGAGGCTGTTCCCAAGGGAGCTGCCTTTGCTCGACAGCAGACTAGACTGGACGACCACTGAGTTCAGTATCCTATGCATCTAATATCAGCCTTCCTGGTTTTCCCTGCATTTGGCTCCAGAAACGGCCCTAGGGCAGTGGGTTCCACATGGCAGGCTCAACCTTAGGGAGCAGCAGGACAGGGGCCTCCTGGGGGATGCCCTCAAGTCCTTCCACAGGAAGGCAAGCTACTGGAACAGACAGAAGAGACCTCAGACTGGTCCCAATCTAGTGTGAAAGCGATAGTGTCAGTTGCTCTGTCGTGTCCGACTCTTTGCAACCCCGTCGACTGTAGCCTGTTAGGCCCCTCCATCCATGGAATTCTCCAGGCAAGAATACTGGAGTGGGTGGCCCTTTCCCTTCTCCAGGGCATCTTCCCGACTCAGGGATCGAACCCAGGTCTCCCACATGGCGGGCAGATTCTTTACCATCTGAGCCCCCAGGGCTGTGTGACCTCGGGCAACTCTCTGACTATCCTTATCAGTAGAACGGGGCTGTTACTGGGGTCCCACTGACACCCCTACCTCGGGCCTGGCGGGAGGGTCCTGTGAGATGGCTCACTGGCCGCTGGGACTCACCGCTCAAGTGATACTCTGCCACGTCCACGGCCATGCCGCCTGCCGCCGGGGGTGAGACTGGAAGGGAGAAGAGAGTCAGTGGAGGGGGCTTCAGAGGGTCACCACCCCCCCGCGACGCCACACATGCCCAGCATCCAGTGCTCACACTCAGGTGGAGGGGGCCTGGGCAAATGTAGTGGGCTTTTATTTATTTTCAACTTTTTATTTTGTATTAGGGTATAGCTGATGAGCAAACAATGTTGTAATAGATGCAGGTGAACAATGAGGGGACTCAGCCATACATGTACATGGATCCATTCTCCCCCAAACCTCTGTCCTATCCAGGCTGCCACATCACACTGAGCAGAGTTCCATGTGCTATACAGTAAGACCTTGTTTGTTATCCATTTAAAATACAGCAGTGTGTACATGCCCATCCCAAACTCCCTAACTATCCCTTCCCCCGATCCTTCCACCCCCTGGCAACAATAAGCTCCTTCTCAGCAATGGCAACCCATTCCAGTACTCTTGCCTGGAGAATCCCACGGATGGGGGAGCCTGGTGGGCTGCTGTCTCTGGGGTTGCACAGAGTTGGACACGACTGAAGTGACTTAGCAGCAGCAAAGTCTATGAGTCTGTTTCTCTTTTGTAAATAAGTTCATTTGTATCATTTAAAAGTAGAAGCTTTTTAAAATAGCATTTTATTTCTTTTTGGCCACTCCGTGTGGCTTTTCAGATCTTAGTTTCCAGACCATGGACGGAACCTGGGCCCTCCTCAGTGAAAATGTGGAGTCCTAACAAACCACCGGACTTCCAAGGATGTCTCTAACAAATAGCATAGAAAATGTACCTTAAAAAAAAAAAAAAAGTAGTGTTTAAAGTACTTTTCAAGCACTCTGAAACCTCATTTCAGAGTTCTTGTTGTTCAGTCGCTAAGTTGTGTCTGACTCTGCGATCCCATGGACTGCAGCACGCCAGGCTTCCCTGTCCCTCACTATCTCTTGGAGTTTGCCCAAGTTCATGTCCATTGAATCGGTGATGCTCTCCAACCATCTCATCTTCTGCCACCCTCTTCTCCATTTCAGGGCTGCCAGACGCAAAAAATGTAAGATGCCCAGGGACATGTCAATTTCTGATTGATTGTTGGTAAAAGTATGTCTAAATAGTGCATGGGACATGCTTATACTAAAAAAAAAAAAATTCCCTATTTATCTGAAACTCAAAAGCCACCAGCATCCCATATTTGTATTTGCTAAATCTGGCAACCCTATTTCATTTCCATCCTACCAACAACAGGCTGACCATCAGCGACTTGGTTACTCATTACAGCGGCCCCCTCAGGTGTTCCCCAGGACTGAGTTCAAATGCTTTTGTTTAAATGGAACCGGAAATACTACATTTCTGCAATATTCTGTTATCAGTCCTTTCTCTGCTTAGGACAGTTTCCTCCCCATCCTTTACTCTCAAGTTTTACGAACCACTGAAGGTTTGATTAAGTTATTCTAGAAAGGTCTAGAAGCTCATACAACCCATTACCTGAAGCCAGGCAACTGATCATGGTTTTATTACTGTGTTTGCTAACAAGTAAACTGGCTCGCAGACAGGTTCTAAATGGGGTGGGGGTTTGGTAAAGGAAGGCTGGGGTGATCTGTAAGGATCTCAACTCAAGGGACACGGAGGACAGGATAGTTTCCACCCTCTGCGTTCCTTTGGGGTTCTGAGAGGTGGTTACAAGCAGGTGAGTTGGGGTGCCTGCGGGTCGGGGGGTGCTGATGAGGTGGGTGGTCAGACCTTCAGAGTGTCTGTCTACCCAAGGGCAGCTGCTTTTCTGTTCCCACAGGAAAGCCAATCTAGCCTGGCTAGATCTTCTGAAAAGCCAGATAATGGTATTTGTTTAACGTGCAGTTTCTTGATTTTTAAATGTTGCAAACAATTCACAAAAAATCTAAACACCATTCAGTAGAAAGTAAAAGCTCCTGGGTGGTAACCTGTTTACAACTCCTCAAGGATGCTGTGGGCTCCCGTTGGGACTGGGGTCCAATCAGGGAGTGAGCATTTTCTAGAATCCTAGGGTTCTCCCCAATTTGTAGCTTTGAAGTCAAGAAGCGGGGTGCCTTGATCCAGACAGGGTATTCCAGCACATGTGGAAGTGCAATGGGTCCCAGGGCAGGAGGCCTAGAGAAGTCGGGGAGGATAGGGCTCTGGGGCGAAGCCTGCCCAGGTCCACAGACAGCTCCTTGGTCCCTCCCAGTTCCCTGACGATGTCCCTACTCCCATGGTGAGATGTAAGTTGTCATGGTGATGGGAGGGCCATAGTAACCAGGAAGGGCTTCACCCATGCCAGTTCAAGTGGAAGCTCATTCCTGGAACCTGGGCTGGAGATGGTGATAAGGACCTTGCCAAGTACTTCTTAAACTCAAGCGGTAAGCACTTTGCATATACATTACCTCATTTAATCCTCTAACAACCCCTTGAGGTAAGTACTATTATTATCTCTGGTTTGCAGAAGAGAGCCCTGAGGTAGGAAAGTGAAGTCATTTGCCTAGGCAACACAGCTAGGAAACTGTTCAGTGCAGGCCATTCTGTTCCGCACTTGCTCCCTAACCCCTGTGCCTTGCTGCAGGAGGGCATATTCTTTCAAAAGGTGTCTGAGAACCTGCCGGCCAAACCCGGCACTGTGTACACGCCTGAGGTACACAAGAATTAGGTACACGCCCTAATTCCTGGCAGAAGGGGTTCTGGGTATGTTGAAACACACATGTTAATATGAACACTCATGTCCCGGCCTGCCTCTGTCTTGCTGGGAATCTGATCATATTATCGGCTTTAGTTCCCGCTTACCTGGCCCAAGCTGACTTCCTGCACTGGGACAGCCCATGCCAGCAGCATATTAGAGTGAGCTGAGGACATCTTAGTGGCAAGTTCCTATAGTTGGGGACAGAACCCTGTATCTGCCATATTGGGCGTCTGACTGTCAAGAAGAAGTCTTTCTGAGGCTCCCACATAGCCCACCCTTCCCCCTCCCCTCATCACAACACCCCGGGAGCTGTGCATTCACTGAAGGCACCAATGACTCTAGGCTCAGCCAGGCCAGAAGGTCACACAGAGAACCCCTGTGAAGGGGCGGAGGCCAAAGCACCTCTGCCTGAGAGGAGGGAGGAGAGGAAACAGAGAGGCTGAGGTTCTTGGGAGGAGGGCAGCCTGAGAAAGCTTTGAACCCCAGATTTTCCCCCTCACTAGCTCTGAGCCTCAGTTGTCCCATCTATAAAATGGGGTTTATGACTGCCTTATCAGGGTGTCAAGAGGGAGGAAGGAGAAGGAAGTGAGGTGGGGTCTGGCAAACCTTAGCTGCTGTGATTATTAGCCTGTAAATCGTCCAGTGAAAGTGAAAGTGTTAGTTGCTCAGTTGCGTCCGACTCTTTGCGACCTCGTGGACTGTAGCCCACCAGGCTCCTCTGTCCATGGCATTCTCCAGGTAAGAATACTGGACTGGGTAGCCTTTCCTTTCCTCAGGGGATTGAACCCGGGTCTCCTGCACTGCAGGCAGATTCTTTACCATCTGAGCCACCAGGGTCCAGAAGGCCCCCAAGCCCCCTACTTTGAGCAGTGGAATCGTGTGGGCAGCACTACCAGCCTGCAGATGGGGTATGTTTGTCTCAAAGTGAGTTGGCAGCATTCAAACACTGGGGAGAGTTCCCATTGAAAAATGGGTTTGTTTACAAGAAAATAGATTTTCAGCTTCCCTTTAAAAGTTAGATTTAGGAATAATGGGTCTCAGCCTCCCCCACCCCAGAGCCAGAGCCGGAGCTGAGTAGGCTGCGCCCTTCAGATGGGGCATCTGCTCTTTGGACCTGGCATCTTCTACCCTCGCATTCACTTCCAGAACTTGCTGGCCCCTGGAAGCATCTCAGTTCATGAGCGTGGTAAGCAGGCTTTTGGATGAGTTAGGGAAGGTTCAGAAAGGTTAAGTGACTTTCCCAAAGCTGCACAGCCAAGAGGGATGGAGCTGTGCCTGCCATGCCGTCCAGCACCTTGTCTATTAGTAGCCACAGCCCTGTATGGACTTCAAAGATGCCCTCCCCATGGCCTTGCTCAAGACCCCTAGGGAGCAGAGCCTGTCCTCATTCCCACTCCACAGAGGATGAAAATGAGGCTCAGAGAAGGTCAGTGACTCTGCCCAAGGTCACCAACCAGTAAGCAGAGAGCTGAGACCGAGCCAAAGCTGGCTCTGCAGCCAGCGCCCTTCTTAATGGCTTTACTTACCACTCCCAAGACCCTCTGACCCCATCCCACCCACTACGACAACCTCAGCAGACTCCTGCTGGCAGCCTGGAGGTTTGTCAGGCAGAGGGGCTGCGGCTCCAGCTTGGAACAAGATGCTGACACGGCACACCCGAGGCTAGGGCAGCCCGTGACTAGAGCTGCCCTGAGTTCTGACACGCAGGAAATGGGGCACAGCGGGGGTGGGTCAGAGCCATTCCAAACCTTCATCTGAACCTCGTCCTGACACACTTCGTCACTCCATCCAACTCTCCAAAACATAAATTGCAGGGAGCTTGCTCACTGAAAACCCCTCTAGGTTCAAATGCAGTCTTAATCGTACCTACCCAGCAACACCTACCTTTTGCTGTAAGAATCAGACATAGTCCATGCTAACTGCCTCCCATGGTGCCTGGCTCGTCGTATGCAAGTGATATAAACCTGACCACTGAATGGGTAAACGGATCTCCCTTTGACAGATGAGGAAGCCAGGCTGGAGTCACTCAGCCTACGAGTAGCAACACTGGGACTGACTCCAAGGTGCGATGGATCTGGGCCTGGGCTCCTGGCCACCATGCCACCTCCTGAGCAGGCCTTTCAGGGGTGGAGATGGGTGGGAAGACCTACCACGAGACTTACTGGAATCTGACCACGAGTTGAGGACCCCTCCTGGGCTTATCAAGATGTGGCTTTCCAGGAATTTGGTGACTCTGGCAGGGGAGGGGCTCCCCCTCACCCCATGTCCTTGCTCAGTGCCCTGAGCTAGCAAGCTTTTGGCTCCCTTCACCCGGAAGCCAGCAGGCAATGGGAAGGATCAGGGGGTGGGGACAGGGGAGCCCTCAATCTCTAAGACTGGGAGCCTCTTTAGGAGCTCCAGGTTTGAGATTCTTTTCAGGGGCTCCCTCCCACTTTCTGGAATAACCATATCCTGCCACCGTCCCCTCCCTAAAGCCCACAAAACCACAGTACAAACAGGAGAGGGTGGTGGGAGCTGGCATTTCCTGGGCACATTTGTGTGCTGAGTTCTGTACCAAGGGCTCACCAGGTGTTATTTCAGCACACCCTCCCTGCTGCCCTCTGAGAGGGCTGCTCCTCTGCCCAAGGCACTGGTAAGAGCACTGAAGGGCAGGACGCTACTTGCCCGTCGTCACGAGCGCTGGGAGGGTCCAAGCTGGAACCCCAGGCTGGGAGACCCCACTCTCCCCAAGTTGCTTGGGGAAGGCTTCAGATTTCAGGATGGGGAGGCCGGGGACTTGGGTCTTGACCCTTCTCCAGACTGGCTGTGTTTCTTTTGGTGAGTCTCATGCCCTCTCTGAGCCTCAGTTTCCCTACTTCTAGTAAGAGGCATAGCTGCTGCTGCTGCGGCTGTCCAACCTGTTACCCACTCCCTAGCTTCGGGAAAAGGTGCACATTCCAGGGTACAGACTTGCCAGGTGCTTTGTGGGGAGGGTAGCCTCATTGGCTGAGGCGGGGGGCACCGAGTCCCTCTGCAGCCCATGGAAGAGGGGTCACTAGGATGGCTGGCTAAGGGATCCTCCACCCACAGGCCTGGCTCCAGGTACCCCTGTTTGGCCCCAGCTCGCCCCCACCTTCAGCCCAAATCTACAGCCCCAGGACCTCGAGACTGGCAGGCTTCCTCTCCCAAAATGCAATGGCATCAAAGGTTGGCAGAGAGACCCTGGACAGCTCCTCACCCAGGCTGGTGATAGCAGACAGAGGCCGAGGATCCTCTTGGTTCCCCGGGGGCCTCCTGGCAATGGGGTGCGACATGGGGCATTTCCTGAAAACCCAGCACCTATGCTGCGGGGACCCCCAGGATATTTGGGGACCGAAGTGTTGGGGGGGTGACCCTGGAGCTGGGAAGGAGGTGCGAGGCGGGGCCGGGGCAGCGGGGGCATGCAAGGCGCTGGGAGCGTGAGAGGTGTGCGTGCAGCGCGGGCGCCGGGGAGGCGTGTAAATGGCCGAGAGAGTGGCGTGTGTGCACACGCGGGGCGGGCGTGCGGGGCGCGAGGCGATGCGCAGTGCGCGGAGTGGCCGGGCCGGGGAAGGGCGCCCGGCGTGCGCTGTGCCGGCCGGGTGTGTGTGCAAGCGCGGCGCGGGTGTGCGATCCGCGCAAGTGTGCAGATGACCGGGGCGCGCGGAGTCCGGGGGGTCCCCGGCGCTGCGAGGGGGCACTGCGTTCATCCGCGCTCGGGGCGCGTACTCACCCGGGCTCCGCGGAGGGGCCGCCGCTCCGGTTCGGGTTCAGGCTCGGGCTCCGGGCTGCCGGCTCCCGCCGGCCTCCCGCAGCGCGCACGCACCGGCGCCAAGCCCGGCGGTCGCCGGCGGAGCCACCCCTGCAGTGTCGCCCCGCGCCCGCCTGGGAGGAGCGCGGCGCGGGCCGGGGGCTCGGCCGGGCCGGGGCGGCAGTCGGGAACTGCGCCGCAGTCCGGGCACGCTCCCAGGAGCCCGTCGCGCGCTCCCTGGCGCTCGCCCGCCCGCTCTCTCTTTAATTTAAAGTGACAACCCCGAGCGCTCTCTCCGCTCCCGGGAGCTGCGCGGCGCTTCCGGGGTCTGAGCCGAAGATCCCCAAGCGCTCCCCGGATCCCAGGGGTCGTGCGAGGCCGAGACCAGCCCCGCGCTCCCAGGCCCAGGATGAGTCGGAGTCGGGGCTGGGGATGTGCTGACCGTGAGCTCCGGGAGCACTGGGCTCCGAGTCCACAGGCCCCGGTTCTAGCCAGAGCGGCCGCACCCCCAGTTATCCTGTTCCCTTTCTAGGGCCTCAGTTTCTTTTTCTGTAAATAGGACTTGATACTGTGCGCCTCCTAAGTACCGGTCAGAAAACAGGAAGCTGCAGGTGGCCCCTTCTCTGAATGGTAAAACGTCATCTCACTCCTCACAATGACCTAATGGGGTCGTGGTCATTCCTCTCTCTCTCTCTCTTTTCCCCCTTTTTTAGCAGAAAGAAACAGCCTCAGAGAGGTGAGATGACCTTCCCAAGGTCACAGAGCCAAGAGTCAGCTAAGATTTTAACCTAGGTGGATGTGACTTCAAAGTCCATACTCTTAGGACATACCACTTAGGGGTCTGTGCTTTCTTTCCAAAGGAATGAATGAATCATTCAGGAGATATTTAGGACGCCCCCGCTGGATGCTAGGCACAGTGCCAGGTGTGGGCGATCTTCCATCTTCCGGGAACAGGGGGACAGGTCCCTCTCTGCCGGCGCAGTCTGGCAGGGAGGCGCACACGCATTAGAAAGGGCTGGGATGTGCGCTGGAAGGTGCCACGTGCTGTGGGTGCAGTAACCCTGAGAGCAGGCTGGGTGCGTCACTGGTGGGGCTTCTCAGGGGATCTGTAGGATCTGGGGTGGGATGGGGTGGGGAGGGGGCAAGGTTCTCAGGTGGCAAGCCAGAGTGCTAAGGCAGGAGTGGTTTCTGGATCATCTACCCTCTGGGACTTAGAGACTGAGAGCAACCTGTGGGGTCCAGGAGCTGGGTCTGTGCTGGTTTGGGGGCAGGGAGGGGACACCCTTGATCTAGAAGGCAGGAGGACCCCGGGAAGCCAGGGAGGCAGTTTCACTCTCACTCACAGGGGGCACCCCCTTTTCAGTTCATTTTATGGATTCTGAAGAAAAAGGAGACAAAGGGCATTCATTATGCTCCTTGGAAGGAGGAAGGGCCATGGGCTCTCACTGACATTTCTCATTTAACTTAATCTTCATAGCCAGCCACCTGCAGTTCGGGATGACTGACCCATTTTCCACATGAGGACACTGAGCCACTAAAGGGTTCCCGATTCAGGAGGGAGCATTGAATTAAACACACCATCAGCACAGAAAATGGTATACCCTGATACTAGCTTCTGTTGGAGCAGCAAAAAGGTGAGATTGGTCAACAACAACAACAAAAAATCCAAATAACCCAATTGAAAAATGGGCAGAAGACATTATTAGACATTTCTCCAAAGAAAACATACAGATGGTGACCAGAAGACGCATGAAAAGATGCTCAACATTGCTAATTATTAGAGAAATGCAAGTCAAAACTACAGTGAGGTACTACCAATACCTCACACCAGTCAGAATGGCCATCATTAAAATAAGTCTACAAATAACAGATGCTGGAGAAGGTGTAGAGAAAAGGGACCCTCCTACACTGTTGGTAGGGAGTGCAAGTTGGTACAGCTACTATGAAAAGCAGTATGGAGGTTCCTCAGAAAACTAAAAATAAAACTACCATATGACCCTGAAGTCTTACTCCTGAGCATATACCTGAACAAAACTATAACTCAAAAAGATGCAGGCACCCCTATGTTCATAGCAACATTATTCACAATAGCCAAGACAGGGAAACACCTAAAAGTCCATTGACAGACAAATGGATGAAAAAGCTATGGTACGTATATACAATGGAATACTATTCAGCCTTAAAAAAGAATGAAATAATGGTATTTGCAGCAATATGGATGCAACTAGAGATTATCATATTGAATGAAGTAAGTCATAAAGAGAAAGACAAATACCCTATGATATGACTTATCTGTGGAATCTGAAATACGGCAGAAATGAACCTATCTAAGAAACAGGAACAGACTCACAGACACAGAGAACAGACTTGTGGGTTGCAAAGAGAGTGGGGAGGGAGAAGGATGGACTGAGAGTTTGGGCTTAGAAGATGAAAATTATTACATTTAGAATGGATAAACAACAAGATCCTACTGTATAGCACAGGGAACTATATCTAATCTCCTGGGATAAACCATAGCAGCCAAGAATGTTAAAAAAGAATGTATACATGTGTATATCTGAGTCACTTTGCTGTAGAGCAGAAATTAGCGCAACATTGTAAATCAACTACACTTCAATAAAAAGAAAATGTTTGAAAAAGATGAAGGGGCTTCCCTGGTGGTAGAGTGGTTAAGAATTCGCCTTGCCATGCCTGGGACACCGGCTCAATCCCTGGTACAGGAAGATCCCACGTGCTTCCAGGCAACTGAGCCCGTGCTTCACAGCTACTGAAGTCCGAGTGCCCTAGGGCCCGTGCTCCGAAACAAGAGAAGCCACCGCAACGAGAAGCCTGCACACCACACCTAGAGAGTAGCCTCCACTCACCAAAAGTATGCACGCAGTAATGAAGACCCAGCACAGCCAAAAATTTAAAAAATAACAAAAGGTGAGGTTGAAGCTGGTCTGCTTCTGGTGTCAGTGTGGCGGGCTGATGTGGGAACTGGAGTCTGGAGTGAAGTTGAAAGGAGGTCTTGTCAATTTCATGTTAAAAAAAACCTTTCAGTGACCAGAAAAAAACAGAAGTACAGGCACCAAAGACAGGGGTTACAGGTGCCTGCCCACAGGTGAGCATCTAAGTGTGCGGTGGGACAGCCACGGCGATGCACTGCACAGCAAAGAGAGCCACCACCATCTGCAATGGGTGGATGAGTGTTACTTGTAATGTTGAGTGAAAGAAACCAGTCACGGGAGATCACATGGTGTATGGTTCCATTCACAGAGAGCTCAAAAAGCAGGCAGAACTACCCTCTGCTGTTAAAAGTCAGCATGGAGGTTACCCCGGGGGTGGTGGTGCCTGGACGGGGGATTCCAGGGTGCTGCTCATGTTCTGGTTTTGATCTCAGAGCTGGTTCCACACCCCCATCCCCCACTCCTGCTCTGTTGTGTGTGTTTGTGTGTGTGAAAATTTGTGGCACTGCACACTTCTGATTAGTATGCATTTCTTTCTTTTTAAAAATATTTATTTATCTGGCTTTGCCAGGCCTTAGTTGCGGCCTGCAGGATTCCTCTGGGGCATGAGGTGTCTTTAGTTGCAGCGTGTGGGACCTAGTTCCCTGACCAGTGATCAAACCCAAACCCCCTGAATTGGGAACACGGAGTCTTCGACACTGGACCACCAGGGAAGTCCCTGATCCATGTACTTTTCGACATGTGTGATACACTCCAGTACGACTTACAGAAACACCCGAAAACCTTGTGTGGCTGCCCATCACACTGGAATAAAAGCCAAACTCCTTTCTGTGGTTTACAAGGTCCTGCCGCGCTCTCCTCACCCTCCGATCTCCTGCCTCTCCGCCTTCTGCTGCTCCCAACACCTGCCAAGCCGTTGCCACTTCAGGGATTCTCACTTGCTGGCCTCTCTGCCTGGAAAGCACTTTCCTTGCTCTTGCCAAGACTGTTTCCTCCTCCGTTGGCACCCCAAAGAAATCACCTCCTCGGAGAGACCCTCCTGACCACCCCACCTACTCCTCCACCCACAGCACACCGTTTATTCCCTGCAGAACACCAGCCATAATTGGCAATTATTTTATTTGTTTACAGTTCATTTTATGCATCTACCATGAGACTAATAACCACAAACACGCAGCACACTTACCATGAGCCAAGTGCTTTTCGAGCGTTGTATTAAGGCATCGAATCTTCACCCCAACTCCATGGGGAGATACTATTCTTAGCCCTATTTTACAGCTGAGGCAATTGGGGCTTGTAATACTTGTTCATGGTCACACAGCTGGAAAGTAGCAGAGCCAGGGCTTGAACCCCCTGGCTCCAGAGTCCTTTCTTTTAACTCTACACTTTGACAGATCTGTTTTATTCCCCTGTAGTATATCTGATACAGTACCTGGCACACAGTAGGTACTTAATAAATGTGTGGAGTGGTCCAGTGGTTAATGATCCGCCTTCTAATGCAGGGGACATGGGTTCGATCCCTGGCCGGGGAAGATTCCACATGCCTCGGAGCAACAAGCCTGTGTTTGTCGGAGCCTACATATGCTGAAACAGGAGAAGCCTGCGTGCCACAACGAACACCCAGCAGCAGCCAAAAGAAGATGTTCTGTGCATGAATGAGTGAATGGAGTGCTAGGGAGAGGCGGTGGCGGAGGGACGGGTGGATCCCGGCGTGGGTGTTGAGGGGAGGGGTCGTGTCACAGAATCCGGAGTCCCAGTAGCAAGATAACCGGGGAACTGACAGCAGGCGGAGGTTCCCAGACAGCTGGAATTAACTGCAAGCAGCAGTCAGGGCCCATGTCTTACCTGGGTCTGGACACATCTCCTGCTCAAGGGCAGCCCACCTTCAGCCCCCACTATAAACCCTACGAGACATATAGTCATTCATGGAGCGGGGTCTGCCTTGAGGGCATACACCTTATCTGGGGTCCCTTGCAAGATGTAAGCCCCCCAGTGAGTGATGACCCACCAGGTGCCCGGGCTGGGGTGGCCCTGGGGAGAGGGACACAGCTCACATAAATCACCTGCCTCTGGCCGGAAACTCTCTGGACCTTAGAACCTCCCCAGGAATGAGAAGGTCCTGTGTGACTCAGAATCTAAGGTATGGCTACGGGGCCAGTTGGTGAAGGCCACATACTGCTTCATCCTCCCTTTGCACATCACCCTAAAGAGGTCACCTCCCTTGAGCCTGTCATGAAGTCCCTGTACCCTAGTAACTGGAGCCAGCTGCATCACTGGTTCCCCACCATCTTCTCCACTACCGGGTCCTGAAGGAACTGTCATGGCTGTGGGCTTGCTCACCCTGTCTCCCAGCAGGGACCCTCCACATTCTTCATCAGCCCCTCGGACAATTGTGACCACTTCCTGAAGATCCAAGGGCGTCTTAGTTGAGGAATCACCCTGAGGTCAGTTTGGCCCAAAGGATGCTGCACCTCTGGGATGTTGTGTGTGGAGTCAGCCCGTCTACAGATCAACGAGCTAAGACCCAGAGAAAGGAAGGACTGACCCAGGCTGCCCGGTGGGGGAGCTTCGGAGACAAGTTGGAAACCTGGGCCCCGAGGCCAGTGCTCCGGCGGCAACTCCACATTCTCCAGGCCCTGGCCAGGAGCTTGTCTGCTCTGCGTCTTGAGGCTTGTTCCACCTGCAGGCCCAACTCTTCTGTGTTTGGAGGCTCAGCCTAAGTCTCGTAGGCATGAGCTCTGAGGTCAGGCAGAATTGAACCTGAATTTCCATCCCTGACAAGTGGTTTCACATCTCTGAGCAAAATGTCCTGGTCAGTAAAATAGGGATGAAGCTGCTCTCAGCTCACAAGCTTTGTTGTTGTTCAGTCGTTCAGTCATGTCTGACACTTTGCGACCCCATGGACTGCAGCACACCAGGCTTCCTTCACGATCTCCTGGAGCTTACTCAAACTCATGTCCATTGAGTCGATGATGCCATCCAACCATCTCATCCTCTGTTGCCCCCTTCTCCTCCTACCTTCAATCTTTCCCAGCATCAGGGTCTTTTTCAGCTCTTTGTATCAGGTGGCCAAAGTATTGGAGCTCCAGCGTTAGCCCCAGTCCTTCCAATGAATATTCAGGGTTGATTTCCTTTAGGATGGACTGGTTTGTTCTCCTTGGTCTCCAAGGGACTCTCAAGAGTCTTCTCCAGCTCCACTATTTGAAAGCATCAACTCTTCGGTGCTCAGCCTTCTTTATGGTCCAACTCTCACATCCAGACATGACAACTCACAAGCTTGGAGGAGTATTAAAGGAGCTGGTGGCCGCTGCACAGCAAGTCCTCAGCGAACGGGAGCTGCCTCTACTACCCACTCTTTCTCGAGCTCTCTGTTCAGGCCTTCCCTCTTCTGCCTTCACACTGTTGTTCTCCAGCCGTGAGCTCTCTGGCCTCCCTTTGGTCTGTCCCCACCCAGCTCCCTTCTCCTCCCACCCTCTAGAGGTCCAGAGCCCTTCTTGCCAGCAAAGGAGGTCGGGACCACTGGACACTTCTGTGTTCACAGTTCTTTTTTTTCCTGGTGACGTACAGGAAGGGACTTTTTAAAGATCAGAACATTAGACACAAAGGGATTCTAGCAGCAAAGCCACACAGCTGAGATCTGTCAGGCGTGTTCCAAAACCTCTTTATATTCATTATCCCCGTTGATCCTGCCAGGCTGCTGCTGCTATTGTTTTGCTGATGAGGAAATTCAAGTCCAGGAGAGCTGAAATCATGGGCCATGTCGAGCCCACGAGTCCTGGCCCCAAATCCCAAGCTCTTTCTGTCTCCAAGGAGCCCTTTAACTTCTCTTTGCTTCCAGTGGGGACTCCCATCACCCCATCACCTGAGGGCACCCACGTTGCCTCATCCTACCTGCCTCCCTGATCTATGCCAGGTAAGGAAGTGGCCCCTTGAGCAATTGCTACCAACACAGTTCCTTGGAGAGTTGTCAACTGAGATGCGGAGAGCAAGAGGCAAGAGGCTGGGCAAGTGTTGATGAGGGTGATCTTGTGGGGTGCCTCGTTGTTGTTCAGCCACTAAGTCATGTTCAACTCTTTGTGACCCCATGGACTGTAGCATGTCAGGCTCTCCTGTCCTTCACCATCTCCCAGAGTTTGCTCAGATTCATGTCCATTGATTAGTGATGCTATCTAACCACCTCATCCTCTGTCGTCCCCTTTTCCTCCTGCCTTCAATCTTTCCTAGCATCAGGGGGTTTTCCAATGAGTCAGTTCTTTGCATCCGATGGCAGAAATATTGGAACTTCAGCTTCAGTCCTTTCAGTGAATATTCAGGGTTGATTCCCTTTAGGATTGACTGGTTTGATCTCCTTGCTGTCCAAGGGACTCGTAAGAGTTTTCTCTAGCACCACAATTTGAAAGCATCAATTCTTCGGGGCTCAACCTTCTCTATGGTCCAGCTGGGCTGCCTCCTTCCCCTGCAACTAAGAGCTCCTTGCTTGCGGAGGAAGCTGCCACTGGCATTAGGGCAGAGGAAACCTCAGAAGGAGCTGTAGCTCTGGATGGAGGGGCCCCCGCCCAGCACATGCTCAGGGCGACCTGTCTGCCAGCCCCTTCTCTGCTTCTGGGTCTCAACCTGTCCACCTACCCCTGAGGCTCAGACGCCCAGGGGTGCTGGGATTGTCCCCACCTGACTGTCAGGCCCATCAGTTCTCCGGGTCCACATTCAAGGGCTGAGACGGTCCCTCCATTGCTCCCATCACTGCCTTTGGCAGTCCCAGCCTCCAGGGAATGCCGGGAGGCCACGAGGATCCCAGCTGCCTGTGGGGGCCAGGAGAGGACACTACCCGCATCCGCGTCCTGAGACTCCCAGATCAAAAGCCTTGTTGCTGCCGCCCCCCATCCTCTCCCCTCCCCCACCCCCTGCTGTAATTCTCCAGCCTGGGTGCTGCCCACAAGGCCCCAGGTTCTCACCAGGTCCCAGTTGCTGGGGGCCAGGCTGAGCTCACAGCTCAGCCTCAGTGCTTAGACACAGGGCAGCCAGGCCTTTCCTCAGTCCTCTCCAGAGAGGCTGGTGCTGCGGGAGGCAGGGATGCTGGCCTGCGGTATCTGTGGTCCCCTTTCATCCACTCCATCCGCCGAGCCCCCCAGGCATCTGTTCTGGGCATACTGTTTGTACCCCCAGTCACTGAGTCCTGTAACCAACACCTTTTCTGTTTCAATGAGTATTTTCTGTGGAGATGTGTAGGTGAGCTTGACACCGTCGCTGACCCCTGATGGGATGACGTGGTGGGATGAATTGTGTCCCCTCCGAAGAATACCCAAAATATATCCAAGTCCTTATCCTGGTACCTGTGACGGCAACCTTATTTGGAAAAATAAGGAAATATATTTTCTGAGGTAATTAAGGACCTCAAGGTGAGATCACATTGGATACAGTTACTGTTGTCCAGTGGCTCAGTCCTGTCTGACTCTTTGTGACCCCAGGGACTGCAACACGCCAGGCTTCCCTGTCCTTCACCATCTCCCGGAGTTTGCCCAAACTCATATCCACTGAATCAATGATACCATCCAACTCTCTTATCCTCTACCACCCCTTCTCCTCCTGCCCTCAATCTTTCCCAGCATCAGGGTCTTTTCCAACAAGTCGGCTCTTCGCATCAGGTGGCCAAAAAATTGGAGCTTCAGCATCAGTCCTTCCAATGACTATTAAGGGTTGATTTCCTTGAGGAAATCACAGTCTGGTAGAGGAG
This sequence comes from Bos javanicus, assembly GCF_032452875.1. Taxonomy (NCBI): domain Eukaryota; kingdom Metazoa; phylum Chordata; class Mammalia; order Artiodactyla; family Bovidae; genus Bos; species Bos javanicus. Next base: position 45,395,520 of record NC_083896.1, on the reverse strand, counting down.
GTCGACTTATGACCAACTTACAAGATGATGTGATGAAGGGAGTACAGAGCACTGTAGGAACTCAAAAGAAGAGTGGCTCATCCAGTCTGAGTAGGGAGGGCTTCCTGGAGGAGGTGACCTTTTAAGTCAAAACCTGAAAGATGACCAGGTATAGGCTAGGCAAAGGGGGCTAGAGAAGGCATCCCAAGCGGGAGAAACCGAAGATACCAAGGAGCTGCAGCTTGGTAGGCGGTAAACTCCAGAAAAGCAGGGAGGGCATCTGATCTGACCAACCTTGCATGTCCAGCACCCGGGAGGTGCCCATAAATACTTGCTGAGGGAATGAAATTCACTTGGGGAGGGAAAGGAGCCACGTGGGTTTGCGGAGGAGGGGAAGGGCCAAGCAGGGTCTTGTGGGTCCCAGAGTTCGGACTTTATCTCGAGGGCTTAAATGCAAGTCGGAAGTGTTTCTTCTGCTGGGGTGAGACGGTGGAAGCAGAGGGGTGTGGGAAGGAGATCTGGGGGCTTTGCCACCCGCATGGGTCCCTGGGCCTCAGGTCCACGCTCCTAGCCTGCTGACCTGTCCAGCCCTGGGGCCTCCTTCCCGGGGCCCAGGCTTCCCCCCAGCCCGTTCTGTCCCTGAAACTCTGTGCCCTTCCGGTGCTGCGCCCACCCCTCAGCACAACCCCAGACCCCGAGCCTCTGTCCCTACTGTCAGCCCTGCTGCTGAGGCAGTGCGGGCTCCCTCTGTCTTTTGCAATAGGTTTCTTTCTTCTTCTTCTTCAATATTTTTTGTTTGTTTGCTTTTGCTATTGTCACTCTCTGTAAATCCATGAAAGTGTTTATAAGCAATTATTTATTTACATATCTTTGTGCTGAACTTCGTTGCTTCGCACGGGCTTTCTCGAGTTGGGCCGAGTGGGGGCTACTCTTCACCGCGGTGCACCGGCTTTCCATCGCGGTGGCTTCTCTTGTAGTGAAGCACAGGCTCTAGGCGTATGGACTCTGGTAGTCATTAATGCTTGGGTTCTAGAACTCAAACAGTGGTTGCAGCCCACGGGCTTTAGTTACTCAGAGGCATGTGGGATCTTCCTGGACCAGGGATTGAACCCGTGTCCTCTGCATTGGCAGGCAGATTCTTATCCACTGTACTGCCAGGGAAGTCCTGTAATAAATGTCTTGTCACTAGGGATCTGACCTAAGAACCTCAGTGTTCCCATCTGTACAATGGGTGTTCCCCGTCCTGTCTCTCTCACAGGCTCAGCACGAGGAGCAGTGAGACGGTGCATCTGAAATGAACGGAAGCACAGACTACACAAGGTTTTCATTTTTCCCCTCTCACCATTGGAGCAGTCAGACATGTTCATGAGAGAAAAATCCTAAAACGCTAGTAAACACGAAAACAAAACCAAACGTGATTCCCTGAAGTCCTGTTACCCAAGCAGAACATCTTGGTTTCTGCCTCGAGTGTGTGTTGTGACCATTCTGAAGGGGGACCCAGCCCCGGGAAAGCATGGGGCAGGTCAGGCCAGCCCTCCCAGCCCCGGGTCAGGTTCTCCCCATCTCTAGACCTTCTTCCAGGAGGAAAGGGTACAGGGAAGCCAGGCAAAGTGCATGTACTAAGCACCCACTGTGTGCTGCGTTAGACTGGGAGACAAGTCCCTCATTTTTAGTGAGAATGTTGACTTCCCAGGTTTGTCACTAAGGGTGGGATTGTGCCAGGGGCCACTGGGAAGCTCAGAGCGGGAGGCTCCAGAAGGCTGAGGGGTTGGGAGCTTCTTTGAGAGGCTCTTCAAAAACAGCCTGGGTTGGTACTTCCCTGGAGGGGCAGTGGTTAAGACTCTGTGTTTCCACTGCAGGAGGCATGGGTTCAGTCCCTGGTCAGGGGACTAAGATCTGGCATGCTGCACAGAGAAACCAAAAAGATAGGGAAAAAAAAAAAGCCTATTGCCTCCAACCTAGTTTGGCAAGGGCCCTACAACATCTGACACCTGGGAAAATTACTCCCTTCAAAATAAGGAAAGAAAATCGAAGCTAATATTTGATCTCACAGAAATATTTTGTCAACTAGTAAACTGCAGGTCAATATAACATGATAAAGAATTCTATTTACTGTCAAGAGTAGACCCATTTTGTATGATGTGTTGGTATGTGGCCTTCAGGAGAAACAGGCCCTGGGGCCTAAAGTCTTAAATGGGCCTGGTCCTCAAACTCCTTCCCACTGCCCCAGGCCTGGAATTGTCTTGGCTCAGCCTCTTCTGAGGCTTCCCTCATAGCTTCTTCCCTCATAGCTCAGCTGGTAAAGAATCCGCCTGCAATGCAGGAGACCTGGGTTCGATCCCTGGGTTGGGAAGATCCCCTGGAGAAGGGAAAGGCTACCCACTTCAGTATTCTGGCCTGGAGAATTCCATGGACTGTATAGTCCATGGGTTGCAAAGAGTCAGACAGACTGAGTGACTTTCACTTTCACAGCCTCTTCTAGGGATTGAGACCAGAAAAACATGGGCACCATTGCCAAGAAGTCCCTGCTAATGCAGGGCAAAAGAGGAAATTCTCTGGCGGTCCACTGGTTAGGGCTCTGCACTTTCAGTGCAGGGGGCATGGGTTCGATCCCAAGTCCTGGAACTCAGATCCCACAAGCTGTGCAGCAGAGCCAAAAAAGAAAAGAAAAGAAAAAATAGGGCAGAAGAACCACAGGAATGCATCTCTTGATCACTGCTCCCCCCCACCCCCAGGGCCCTGAGATGCAGCCAAGGCTGCCCTCCCCAGGGAACACCCGGTGAGGGGCATAGGGGCCTTATGGAAGTGAGCAGGGTGTGGGGTAGCTGCGGAAAGCCTTTGGAGGTGGTGGCAGGTGTCACCAGGGGGATACTGGGCAGAAGCCAACAGAGAACTGGAACCGCCCTGGTGAGACGAAAGGGGATGAGCTCAGTGTTGGGCACGGAGCCCAGGAAGGGCTGGACACTCACTGTCCACCTCCAGCTCCATCACAAAACCTCCTGTCTTGACACTGGCTCCCACTCCCCACTTTGCTATAACCTGTCCTGCCCACCCCTCAGAGACCAGCAGTCAGAGCTCCAAAACTATGCCATGCCCTCCCCCTCAAGGCAGCCTGGGATAGAGCTGGCATGGATGCTTCCATGGAGGAGGAATGAATGACTGAAGATTCTTCCTCAGGGTAATTCTTAAGACTTTGCTCTTTCTTTTTTTAGCCTGGGAGGTGGCGGAGTATTTTCTCTAAATATCTCAGTCAGGCAGAAATCAGGTCAGATATTTTCATTGTATTTTCTCACCCATCATTTCAGCCTCTTGTCTAGTCCTCATCATCCCCTCAGGCCACACACTAAGCTTCATCCATGATGCCCTACTATTTCCCAAACACACCAAGGCCTTTCTTGATTCCAAGCTTTTGCTCAATCCAATTCCTTTTCCCTGAAATGCCCTCTATTTGCTTTGCTCCATGTGAACTCCTCTTCATCCTTCAAAACCCTGTCCTGTGAAGCCTTCTATGATTGTGCCAGCAGGTCAGTCAGTCTCCTTGCCCACAGTGCCTGGACCCTCCCTCCACCACATCACATAGAGTGCCTTTCCTGGAAGTATCTCTTTCCATGCCTGTCCCTGCTGGATGCTGGCCACTGTAAGAGTAGAAGCCATTTCTTAGTCATCTCTCAATCCTTCAGGCCCAGCCTATAACCCTAACCCTAACTCTTGTCAATATTTAAAAATCAAGAACTCATATTTTCTAAAACATGTTTTGATGTGGACCATTTTTAAGGTCGTTATTGATTTTGTTAAACAATATTGCTTTCTATTTATGTTTTGTTGTTGTTGTTGTTGTTTTGGCTGCAAGGCATATCCATATCTTAGCTCCCCCAACAGGGATCTAACTCACACTCCTTGCATTACAAGGTGAAGCCTTAACCAGTGGGCCACCAGGAAGTCCCAAGAACCCACATTAAAGAAGGTCTCCAGCGCCAGGCACAGGTTTTGGTGCATTACACGTGTCTACTCATTTAAGCTTCCAGCACCCCTACAGGGAGCTTCCCGGGTGGTGTTAGTGGTAAAGAATCCACCTGCCAATACAGGAGGTGCAAGAGACATGGGTTCTGTCCTTGGGCCTAGAAGACCCCTTGGAAGTAGGCATAAGGAGTGGGAGCAACCACTCCAGTATTCCTGCCTGGAAAATTCCATGGACAGAAAATCCTGGTGGGCTACAGTCCATGGGGTCGCAAAGAGTTGGACACAACTGAGTGACTGAGCACAGAACTCCCCTACAATAAGGACTACTTTAGCAGTCCCAACTCAGTGTATTCAGAAACATAGGCATAGAGAGGTTAAGAAATGTGGCCAGCAAGATATGGAAATAAGCTAAGTGTTTGCCAAGGGATAAATGATTAAAAATGTGATAGCTATATACAATGGAATGTTATTCAACCATGAAAAGGAAGGAAATCCTGCCATTTGTGACAACACGTATGAAATCCAAGGGCATTATGCTAAGTGAAATGAGTCAGACAGAGAAAGACAAACACTTTATGGTACCACCACGTGTGGAATTAAAATAGTCAGACTCATAGAAGCAGAGAATACAGTGCTGATTACCAGGGCCTGGGGGAAGGTGGGGATGAGCGGGAGATGTTGGTCAAAGGGTACACACTTTTGGCTACAGATGAGTAAGTTCTGGGGAGTCTAATGCACAACATGGTGATTATAGCTAATACTACTGTATTCTATACTTGAAAGCTGCTGTGAGAATAAATCTTCAACATTCTCACCACAAAAAAGAAATGGTAATTACCTGATGTGATGGAGTTGTCAGCTAACTTTGTGGATCACTGGCAATACATGAGTGTATTAAATCAACACCTTAAATTTACACAATGTTATATGTCAATTATACTTCAGTAAAGCTGGGGAAAAGCTATTTTTAAAGAAACAGAATGGTTTCTGACAAATATAAATGAGACCTGATGAAGGCGTTCATGTATTTGATGCTCCTATAATTAGATTCTACTTTTATCTGGTGGGGGGTGCTAATACAATAATTTTTCTACCAAAAGAAAGAAAGGAAGGAAGAAATAAATATGACCAAGAACAAACACTAGCAAGAGGCAGAGGTGGGATTTCAAAGAGTAACAAGTTGCAATAATATTACAATAAGTCACGAGTTGATGAATGAACACACGGAGTAAACGGACTGAAAGCAGGAGAAAATCAAACAGGAGGCTGTCCTCAGGATCGGGCGAAGCAGTCCCCTTCAGACATGCAGAGAAACCTTCTGATCCAAATCCTTTAATAAAGAAATATATTCTTCCTTCTCTGACTCCCTCCTATTATTGCCTCCCACTCCGGAACTGAGAACTCTCATGTAAAAATAGCAAACCTGAAGGAGTGTGAAGGAACTGCTCAGCAGAACACCCCACCAGGAACTCCACTCTCCTATCATGTCATCCACTCCCTACTTCTTGCTCAACCTTCAGGGCTGAGCTGAATACTTCCCCCTCCTCTGTGAAGCCTTTCCCAGAAAGTAACAGAAACTCAAGAAAACTACTGGAAAGCAAAAGAGGGGAATTTAAGAAAAAGATCCAGCGTTTCAAGGCATCTCAGGGCATCAGTGGTACCAGAAGTCCATAAAGAACAAGAATCAGAGACGGAAACACTTCTCACAAGCCCTAATGGCTCCCCTCTGTGGCTCAGCATCCGTCTTCCTCTTCTTTCTTTTCTCAGCCTATTTATGGGTGAGAAGACCCACCCACACCTACCTGGTTAACAGAATCTTTAGAATTTCTATCTGGGCCACAGTCTCAGGGAAGAGCTCTGATTGGCTGTTGTGGATCAGGTGATCAGCCCTACTCCAATCCCTTTGGCCAGGAGTGCCGTCACATGGTACAAATATGGCGGCTGGAGGCCTGCCCTCAGAGACTGAGGGGAGGAGCCAAGGGTGTTGAGGACATCTCACGGAGGTGTCTCTGCTGCCTGCTCACTCATCACCCTCACTCTTCCTGAGGAATTACTCTCTCTCTGACTGTGCTTCCTGCACTTCCTCTGTAATTCCATTTAAGCTCTGATCACGTTCTTCTGCTTGCTGAGTTGGTGCGTGTGTAGCTGTCTCTGTGTAAAAACCCACAGGAAGGTGCCAGCATGCAGTGTAGGCTGATCCTCCACCCCTGTGTTACTTTAAGGCCTCCATGCTGATCCTCTCTTCAGGCCCAACTTCATGGGTGTATAACCTGTGCCTGGTATAATATCCAGCTTTTGCCCTCTTGAAATGCTCAATAACTTTTTTTTTTTTTTTGCACGATAATTTTTGAATTGAGTCCAGGGTTTTCGTGTTACATAAGGCCCTGCAAATTAAGTTGCTGGGACTGTGTCTCTTCTTGCCCCACCTTGAGCTCTTGCTCCCAATCCATCTAAGTCTCCTTGGGCTGCAATAATAAAATGCCACAGACTGGGTGACTTAAACAACAAAAATTGACTTTGTCATATGTCTGGAGATGTTAAGTTCAAACCGAAGTGTTGGCAGGGTTGGTTTCTGGTGAAACTCCTCTTTCTAGCATGTTTAGAGCTGCCTTCTAGCTATGTCCTTAGTGGCCTTGTGCCTATAGAGAGACAGTATGTGCTAGTGTCTTATAAAGGTGCCAGAGACTTTCCTGGCAGTCAAGTGGCTAAGACTCCACACTCCCAATTCAGGGGTTCATGGTTGACCCCTGCCCCAATCAGGGAACTAGATTCCACATGCTGCAACTGAGTTTGCATGCTGCAAGTAAAGATCCTGTATGCTGCCAATAAGACCTAGCACAGCCAAATAAATAAGTAGATATTAAATATTAGCTACTATATTGAAGGTTTCCAGCCTCTCGGATTAGGGTCCACCCTAGTGACCTCATTTAACTTTAGTTACCTCGGAATACAGTCACACTGGGGGATTAGAGCTTCTGCATATGACTTGTTGGGAGACCCCGTTTTCTAACACAACCTTCTGACGCGTCTAACACGGAGCTTCTTGCGTCCTGGTCCCTTTGCCCGAGCACAGCCTCATGCCTGTTCCTTGGACCTGCTTAGTGACACTGTCCCTTGGAGTTGGCTCTGGCTTTCCTCTTTAGTGATGGCCCACCTTCTCTTGGATTCCTCACCCTGGGACAGCACCGTGCCCTATCCAGTCTATTCCTTTTTTTGGACCTACCAAGTAGGCTCTTAGTTCCCCAACCAGGGATGGCACCCATGCCACCCTGCATTGGAAGTGTGGAGTCCTACCCACTGGATCTCCAGGAAGGTCCCTTTATTTTCAGCCTACTCCTGATCTTGTCTGTTACCACGCTTTAGGGCCAGGGGATTCCCCAGGCCTGGAGGAAGGTGGAGTCGGACAGTCTACTCCACCAGGTGGGGGGCACACACACCCTTCAGAGACTTAGTCAACTGCCTGGATGGTGCTTTCCTACTTGCCTAACTCATGCGCAACCTTCAGAATGTGCCGAGAGCCCTCCTGTTCTTGCATGCTATTTCTGCCCACCTCCCTCGGTCCCCATGGCTGGGATCTGATTGGAGTTCAGACCCCATTGGAGTTCCCACCATGTCGCATCACAGTGGTCAATACCTATCAGTCCCTTTCAGGTGTCTTGGCAGTGACAGGGACTCTTGTCATCATCTTCACCCTGGTGCCTTGCACAGGTTGGCACAGAGTGGGTACAATAAATGATAAGCTCCACTGAAGGCAAGGCTTAGGCTTGTCACCTTGGATGGTTTTCCCCCAGATCCTTTCTGACTGTACCCAGGAGGTGTGTAGGAAGGATCACGTGCTGGAACAGAGAGGCAGTTGGCCACTTCTAGGTCAGATGAGAGACTGATCTTTTGGATTCTCAATCATTTGGCTTTTAAAAAACTCAATCAGTCAAAACCCCAGATAATCTAAAGACTTTGGTCCTTTTTTCTTTTTATTTCCAGTCATGATAGCCTTTAAGAAATACATGCGTTGTTTTTTTTTTAATTAAGGAAGACATATAATCAAATCCTCCCTGTACAAAAATCAAACAAATGGCTGTAGTTTAAGATCTGAAGGGACTTCTCTGGTGGTCCAGTGGCTAAGACTTCGCAATGCAGATCCCAATGCAGGGGCCCCAGGTTTGATCCCTGGTCAGAGAACTAGAGCCTGCATGCTGCAACTAAGAGTTTGCCAGCTACAACTAAAGCTCCTACATGCTGCAATGAAGCTTGAAGATCTCACATGCCTCAACTAAGACCTCTGGTGCGGTTAAATAAATAAATATATATTTTAAAAAGTATTTGAAAATTGGAATTTGGAAAATTTGTACCAGTTGAAAATTGGTACAAAAAAACTCTGTAATAACTGAACTCAGTTCCCTAGCCCACAATTCTGATCAGTAGCAGCAAAATCCCCAATAGTGTCAAGTTTACCACTGGGCACTTTCCATGTACACAAGTTTGTCATCTTTGAGAAAAGTTTCTCTACTATCTTTGACCTTGGTCAACAGTAGGAAACTCATTGCACTTTGGAACCCAGTGCAACGTTGGATCAATAATCAGGAGCAAAAGTTTCATAAGATAAAACCTGATCAGAGGGATGGTATGGGGAGGGAGAAGGGAGGAGGGTTCAGAATGCGGAACACATGTATACCTGTGGCGGATTCATTTTGATATATGGCAAAACCAATACAATATTGTAAAGTTAAAATAAAATAAAATTAAATTAAAAAAAAAACCTGATTTGGTACTCTCTGATATTTTCTATCCTGTTTCTATTTTCTATTCCATTCTGTGTTGTTTTATTTGATTCTAGTCTGTTGTCTGACTTACTGAATTTTAAGAACCACTGATGGGTAATAAGCCAGTTTCTCCCCCTGTCTTTTTCCTCTTCTTCTAGTGTTTCCTGAAAACCAAGTTTGCCTCTTGATGGGGATTGAATCAAAAGACACAGCCAAGCCAAAGATCAGGAGAAGGAAGGATTTATCACTTGCACCAAATGATGAGAACACGAGAGATCTTTTCCAAAGCAGTATCTCCCTGAACAGCAAAATTAGGGAAGTTGTAAGCTAAGCATATATACATATTCATGAAGGGGGGCTTGAATGATGTATGCATATTCATGAAAGTATTTGAATAGAGGAGAATTCAATACAGAATTGAGGCAAAGGTTGACAGAGTCCAAGTCTTAGTTGACTGTTGGAAGGTCAATGTCATCATTCTTTAGGTTCCCAACAGTCTGGTGTCTGGGGTATTAGCGTGTAGTTCACAACTCGAAGATGTGTATCAGAGTGTTGCTTTTCTTTCTTTTTTGTTTTGATTAAAGTACGATTGATCTACAATGTTGTGTTAATTTCTGCTGTACAGCAAAGTGATTGAGTTTTATAAATAAACATATAATCTTTTATATATTCTTTCCCAGTACGGTTTATCACAGGATATTGTATATAGTTCCCTGCGCTATACAGGAGTATGTATTGAGGAAGGAGACAGACGCCCCCCATCCCCCAGGGTAAAGGGATTGGAGGTTCGTTCCCTGTGGATTGAAACTCCAAGATGAGAATGCTGCTGCTGCTGCTAAGTCGATTCAGTCGTGTCCGACTCTCCGCGACCCCATAGACGGCAGCCCACCAGGCTCCCCTGTCGCTGGGATTCTCCAGGCAAGATCACTGGAGTGGGTTGCCATTTCCTTCTCCAAGATGAGAATAGCAGAACAATTAAGACAGGAGGCTAGGCCTTGCCCAAACCACATATTTTTCATTCCTGAAGTCAGGAGAACTCCCCGACTACACATGCACAGAAAGGCTTCTTGAGGGTCAAAGGGCAGTGATGTTAACTAATGCCAGGCTACCCACAGGCCTCTTCCGTAGAATCCATCTTGGCTAAGAGATGCCTGTGCACCATGGGAGGATCCTGAGTTATACCAAGTATGGACTGTGAACCAGGCAAATCAAAATTATTGGCCAAAGGAAACAGGGAAGAAATATCTCATAAAAGTAGTTCAAACTGCCATGAAGGCGCGACTCAGCAACTCTCTCTCCCCGAGTCTTCGTGTGTCTATACACACGTACTGTACTTTTTTCCTTATAACAAATACTTCACTTGTCTCACTACTTTCCATCTTTGTGGTAACTCTTTTCCACAAAGCCAAAGGGCCAGGATCTTTGTCACTGACCACTGGCCTAGTGGCTAGGATCTGGTGTTCTCACAGCCACCACCTGGCCTCAATGGCTGGCTGGAAGCCCAAGTCCCGCTCCAAGCTGCTGCAGGCCCAGGTCACCTGAGGTCAGTGTCAGATTGTTCTGTGTAGCCCTTAGGAAGGAGCTGCTGCTGCTGCTGCTGCTAAGTCGCTTCAGTCGTGTCTGACTCTGTGCGACCCCATAGATGGCGGCCCACCAGGCTCCCCCGTCCCTGGGATTCTCCAGGCAAGAACACTGGAGTGGGTTGCCATTTCCTTCTCCAATGCATGAAAGGCAAAAGTGAAAGTGAAGTCGCTCAGTCGTGTCTGACTCTTCGAGACCCCATGGTCTGCAGCCTACCAGGCTCCTCCATCCATGGGATTTTCCAGGCAAGAGTACTGGAGTGGGGTGCTATTGCCTTCTCCAAGGAAGGAACTGGGACCCTTTAATCGCTGAACTGTTGTTTCTTGACTGCTTTGACTGCTTTTCCTCCGTTTCTGCATTCCTTGGTTCCCGTAAGATCAGTAATTACTGAGAGTTGCTCAAGGGCAAGCACTGTGGCCAGGTTTAGACTGCAAAATGTCTTAGGCCAAAATTGGCTTCTCTTATGTCAAGAAAGCCATGACTGGTTCTCTTTCCCTGGGGACCCTCTGTCCTATCTGCTTACACCAGGGCAGAGCGAAGCTCTGGGTTTGGGTATGGCGCCAAAGCCAGGAAAAGTATGCCAGGTCCCCACTTGGCGCTCTTCTCTCTCCACCTGAGGGAGGCTTGCCCCGCATCTCCTGGACCTCGGCCGCTGTCTACTGTTAGCTGCCGCTGACCAGGCCTCTGTCAAGGGGCCCAGGGGCTCAGGCCAACCTCCTTGCTGGTCTCGTGCATGTGTGCATGCTAAGTGGCTTCATTCATGTCTGATTCTTTGAGACCCTATGGACCGCAACCCGCCAGGCTCCTCCGTCCATGGAATTCTCCAGGCAAGAATACTGGAGTGGGTTGCCATGTCCTCCCTCAGGGGATCTTCCCGACCCAGGGGTCCAACCTGAGTTTCTTTTGTCTTCTGCGTTGGCAGGTGGGTTCTTTACCACTTGCACCACCTGGGAAACCTGGGAAGCCCCCTGGTCTCACCTGAGGCCTCACAGCTCTCCTGGGAGGCGGGGATGGGGGGCAGGTGCTGGGGAGGTGGGCAGCAATGGAGGTGTGTGTGGGGTTGGGGCCTGTCTCAGGCCCCTAGATCTGCTCTTTCTACCTGCTGGGCACATGGGAAACCCCCAGGCCCCTCTTTCCCACTGCAGAAAACTTTACTGTGAGTCCTCCAAGGCCTGAAGCCCTTCTTTTCTCAACAAACCTCTTCTCCCACAGAAAGCTCCACAATAGAAAGCCCCTTCGGGGAGATGCTTGTATTATTTCTGTTGTGAGTTTTGAAAAGTCTAATTTGAAACCTAAAGCTGATCGAGGATTTCTTTGTTCCTCTGCACCCACCTCCCAGCCCCCACACCCACCCCCACCCCCACCAGGAATCGGTGCCAAGGAGCCAATTCCAGAGGTCAGTGTGGAGGTGGTGGGAGGGGGGAGGGAAGAGTTAAATGAAAGGGAAAACAAAAACCACTGCAGGATCAAATACACTCTACTACACAGATGGAGTGGATGCCTCCCCCGCCCATCCCCCACGCTGCTGTCTGAAGGTAAGTATCTCCATCAAGTGTTGTTTATATGTTTGCATATACATATATGCACAGGCTTCCCAGGTGGCTCTAGTGGTAGAGAACCTGCCTGCCAGTGCAGAAGACATAAGAGGCACGGCTTCCATCCCTGGAGGAGGGTGTGGCAACCCACTCCAGAATTCTTGCCTGGAGAGTCCCACAGACAGATGAGCCTGGTGGGCTACAGTCTATGGGTTGCAAAGAGTCAAAATGACTTAGCATGCACACATGCACTTATGCACACAGATTTGTGACTGTACATGTATATTTTGCTGTTATTTTTGTCATTTAGAGCCAGCCTGCTTGGATGCAAATCCTCATTCTGCTATTTCCTCAAGTGTTACCTTGAGGAAGTTACTTAATCTCTCTGTGACTCAATTTCCTCATCTGTAAAATGGGAATAGCATTATAATTAACCCAGATGACATTTAAGAGAGTCAAATATGCGATGAACTACACAGTGACTATTACACTCAATGTGCAATTGGTCTACTTCATGCTTTTTCTTTTAAAAAAAAAAACAACAAACATTTATTTATTTGTCTGGCTGCGCTGGGTTCTTAGTTGTGGCTTGTGGGATCTTAGTTATCTGATCAGGGATCCAACCCAAGCCCCCTGCACTAGAAGTGAAGAGTCTTAACCATTGGCCCACCAGGGAAATTCCCACACTTTTTCTTTATTGCAGAATATTCCATTGTGTGGGTGCACCATGTTGCTGTTGCTTCTAAGTTGCTTCAGTCGTGTCCGACTCTGTGCACCATAGTCTCCTATTAAAGGGTCAAATTTATTCTTAAGTTTCGTTATTACGAATAATGTTACAGTGAACCCACTCAGCACCGGCATTTTTATTTTAAAAGTTACAGCCCGAGGGACTTCCCTGGTGGTCCAGCGGTTGAGACTGTGCTTCCAGTGAAGGGGGCCCAGGTTTGATCCCTGATCAGAAAACTAAGATCCCACATGCCTCAAGTAAATGTGCGTGCTGCAAGTAGAGAGCATGTGTACTGCAGAGAAGAGCCCTCACTCTGCAATGAAGATCCAGTGCAGCCAAATCAATAAATAAAAAGTTACAGCCCAATTGCCTGCACCAAAGCTTGTACCAATTTATACTCTGGCCAGCACCACGCGTTTCCCTACACTCTCATCAACACCGGGCACCATCTGTTTGATAGGTGAGAGGATGACGTGGTATTGGGCAGGCTTCTCCACTGCCGAGTTACTTTTTGTTTCCACATCTCTTGTGGCATCTCTTGTAGCACTGGAGGTAAAGAGCCCACCTGCCAATGCAGGAGATGTAAGATCCCTGGGCTGCGACGATCCCCTGGAGCAGAAAATGGCAACCCACTCCAGTATTTTCACCTGGAGAATCCCATGGACAGGGGACCCTGGTGGGTTATAGTCCACGGAGTCACAAACAGCCGGACACGACTGAGACTGAGCACACTCTTGTACGTGAGCGGTGTTTATGGTGCCGTCCATGGGGTCGCTAAGAGTCGGACACGACTGAGCGACTTCACTTTCACTTTTCACTTTCATGCATTGGAGAAGGAAATGGCAACCCACTCCTGTGTTCTTGCCTGGAGAATCCCAGGGATGGGGGAGCCTGGTGGGCTGCTGTGTGTGGGGTCGCACAGAGTTGGACACGACTGAAGTGACTTAGTAGTAGTAGTAGTATAGATATGTAGCAAGCATTCCTGGAGCCCTTAGCCCATCCTAAGAGCTTCTGCAGGTCACCTCCCCGATTTCTGAGAACAAACTGTCACGCTGGCCCCCTTATTGTCTCCATTTCATGGATGAGAAAGCAGAATCATCCCTGCAATGAGCCCCACTGGATTGCCATGCCCTCCTCCAGGGGGTCTTCCCAACCCAGGGATCGAGAACCCTTGTCTCAGGCATCTCCTGCATTGGTGGGTGGGTTCTTTACCACTAGTGCCACCTGGGAAGACCACACCAGAGCGAGCAAGTGGCAAAACCAGGATTCCTACCTGATCTGTCTGACCTGCACATAACTGCTTAGATGTAGAAACTGAGGTCCCGGGGGGGACGCTTAACTGAGGCCACCCAGCAAGTCGGTGGCGCTGCCCAGGCCCTCCCACACCGCCTAAGCCACTTCCGACCCCACCAAGTCTGCGACTGTTTCACACCCACCACGCCCTGCCCTGGCCTCAGCCCACCCCACGCTGCCAACTCTAGACCCACCTCCAGTTTGTGTTCTTTGGCTACTGTGGCTTCTAGCACCCCCAGAGGAAGGGACCCAGACTTCCCCGCAAATAAACACCGCCCACAGATTTCCAAATATACAGAGATAAGTGGTCCCTCCTGCCTTGGCCAGGACGGTCTGGAAGTCCACACATCCGGCCCTTCTCTTCTGCTCCTCCTGGTGTCAGGTTCAGGGTCTCAGTCCTAGTGGGAAGTAGCACGTGTCTTCCACCGTGTGGGGGAGGGGAGGCCTGTACCAAGCCTGTACCTCGGGCATCACCGTCATCAACAATAGCAGAGTAGCTAACAGTCACATCCTGCTTTGGATACATTTTCCAACGTTCACATTTTATGAAACACTTGGGAACAGAGTCTCCCCAAACATCTTGGACAACAGCGTCTTTGTCACCAGACATAGCCCTTTTGAGAGCCATCTACCAGGCTGTCACTAGCACCCTGCCCCCAGCCTCACATCCAGGAGGGTAAATTGGGGTCCAGAGCTGTTCAGGTACGTTAACCATCTCCATGTGGTCACCACTTACACAGAGGACTGCTTTTCAAAAACTTGATTATAAAGACTCTTGCAATATACAAAATTAAGCAGAACGCCCACCATCACCAGTCCCCATCACCCCGATTCACAATTATCAGCTCAGGGCTGATTTTGCTTCACCTTCATTCCAGTCCACTTCCCTCACCTTTAAAGTAAGTAATGTATCATTTTATCCACAAAAGGTAAGAGTAATCTTAAAGATGGAAAGTCTTTTGTCAGTATATCTATAGTATCATTTTCACTGCCAAAAAAGGAATTGTTCTCAATGTCATTAAAAATGTGGTCAATATTCAAAGTTCCAGATACTTCATAAATCTTTTCTTTCTGTATAGTTTGGATTAGTATCCAAATAAAGTGAATATGGGACTTCCCAAGTGGCTCAGTGGCAAAGAATCTGGTTGAAAAGGGCTTATGAAAAATAACAAAAGATGCTCCTAACACCTCTATCACTCAGGAAATTCCTAGGGTTTTAGGAGCTCTGTGCCAGGAAATAGGGACAGAGACCAAATATATATTTCTTATTCCACACCATCAAATTCAGGGAACGTTACAAAGATGGCATTCTATTATGTAGTATCTTGACCGTACTCCAAATTTGCCAATTGTCCTGTGTTACTTTTTAAAGTGATTTTAGGGAATTCCCTGGCAGTCCAGTAGTTAGGACTCTAGGGCTCAGGTTCAATCTGTGGTCAAAAGAGAAATCTACATTAAATATATTTTTTCATTTATTTCAGTTTTTAAAAATTATTGAAGCAATAAATGTACTTAGTTCAAAAAATAGAAGTCTACACTTATGAAGAGAGTTGGACCATAAAGAAGGCTGAGCGCTGAAGAACTGATGCTTTTTTTTTAAATTTTATTTTATTTTTAAACTTTACAATATTGTATTAGTTTTGCCAAATATCGAAATGAATCTGCTACAGGTATACCTGTGTTCCCCATCCTGAACCCTCCTCCCTCCTCCCTCCCCATACCCTCCCTCTGGGTCGTCCCAGTGCACTAGCCCCAAGCATCCAGTATCGTGCATCGAACCTGGACTGGCGACTCGTTTCATACATGATATTATACATGTTTCACTGCTATTCTCCCAAATCTCCCCACCCTCTCCCTCTCCCACAGAGTCCGTAAGACTGATCTATACATCGGTGTCTCTTTTGCTGTCTCGTACACAGGGTTATTGTTACCATCTTTCTAAATTCCATATATATGCGTTAGTATACTGTATTGGTGTTTTTCTTTCTGGCTTACTTTACTCTGTATAATAGGTTCCAGTTTCATCCATCTCATTAGAACTGATTCAAATGTATTCTTTTTAATGGCTGAGTAATACTCCATTGTGTATATGTACCACAGCTTTCTTATCCATTCATCTGCTGATGGGCATCTAGGTTGCTTCCAGGTCCTGGCTATTATAAACAGTGCTGCAATGAACATTGGAGTACACGTGTCTCTTTCCCTTCTGGTTTCCTCAGTGTGTATGCCCAGCAGTGGGATTGCTGGATCATAAGGCAGTTCTATTTCCAGTTTTTTAAGGAATCTCCACACTGTTCTCCATAGTGGCTGTACTAGTTTGCATTCCCACCAACAGTGTAAGAGAGTTCCCTTTTCTCCACACCCTCTCCAGCATTTATTGCTTGTAGACTTATGGATCGCAGCCATTCTGACTGGCGTGAAATGGTACCTCATAGTGGTTTTGATTTGCATTTCTCTGATAATGAGTGATGTTGAGCATCTTTTCATGTGTTTGTTAGCCATCTGTATGTCTTCTTTGGAGAAATGTCTATTTAGTTCTTTGGCCCATTTTTTGATTGGGTCATTTATTTTTCTGGAGTTGAGCTGTAGGAGTTGCTTGTATATTTTTGAGATTAGTTGTTTGTCCGTTGCTTAATTTGCTATTATTTTCTCCCATTCTGAAGGCTGCCTTTTCACCTTGCTAATAGTTCCCTTTGTTGTGCAGAAGCTTTTAAGTTTAATTAGGTCCCATTTGTTTATTTTTGCTTTTATTTCCAATATTCTGGGAGGTGGGTCATAGAGGATCCTGCTGTGATGTATGTCGGAGAGTGTTTTGCCTATGTTCTCCTCTAGGAGTTTTATAGTTTCTGGTCTTACGTTGAGATCAGAACTGATGCTTTTGAACTGTGGTGTTGGAGAAGACTCTTGAGAGTAGAGTCCCTTGGACAGCAAGGAGATCAAACCACTTAATCCTAAGGGAAATCAACCCTGAATATTCATTGGAAGGACTGATGCTGAAGTTGAAGCTCCAACCCTTTGGCTATCTGATGCAGAGTCAACTCACTGGAAGAGACCCTGATGCTGGGAAAGATTGAGGGCAGGAGGAGAAGAGGGTGGCAGAGGATGTGATGGTTAGATAGCATCACTGACTCATTGGATATGAATTTGAGCAAACTCTGGGAGATGGTGAAGCACAGGGAAGCCTGACATGCCGTAGTCCTTGGGGTCACAAAGAGTTGGACACGACTGAGTGACTGAACAACAAGCTTATGAGGATTCGAGCATTCCTTTGCTTTCTCCCACTCCACTCCCCAACCCCACCCCCACCCCCACCCCCGCCGCCACACACACACACACACACACAGCTTCAGCTTGGGTAGGTGTTTCCTCTGGGATTTACCTCTGGATTTCTAGATAATATGCTTTTCTGGCAATTTCTTGGTTTTTCAAGTGTAGACATCATCCCTGGGCTTTCTACAATGGAAGAGAAGCCCTTCTTGATCACCTCTCAACCACCCTCCCAATAGAGTTAGACCAGGCGAACTGTGGTTAGATGTGCATTGATTACATTGTTTTTATTTTGTAACACTTCTTTATTTATTTGGCTGTGCTGCGGGGTCTTTGGTTGCAGCACGTGGAAACTTCGATCTTCGTTGCAGCCTGCAGAATCTTTAGTTTCGGCATGCGAACTCTGAGTTATGGCTTGTAGGATCTAATTCCCTAAAACCCAGACCCCCTGCGTTGGGAGCGCCGAGCTGTAGCCACTGGACTCCCGGGTAAGTCCTGGTTACATTGTGTTGACTCTGTCAATACTGTCCACGTCTGAGCCACCTCCCTCCCTCCAACACCCCTGAGATTCTAAGCTGTAATGTGGGAATATTTGGTCTGCTCGCCTCCGCATCCTCCCAGGATCACAGGGAATGTCTCTATGTTATAGAAGCCGGTCCCGGCTCCCTGGGGCTCCTCAGGTGGAGTGCCATCCCAGGTCCTTTGAGCCCTCTGCCTTGTCTGTCTGTTCTCACCTCCCCGACCCCTTTTTGTCCCCAGCAAAACTGAGTCATGCCTTGATCTCCAAACGCTCCATCTGGTCCAGGTCTCCATGCCTCACATGTGCTGTTCCCTCTTCCTGGCACGCCTTGTCCAACCCTCCACGGGGGTGAACCACACTCAGCTCTTCTGTCCCCTATTCAGGAAGCCGGCTCTGATGCCCACCTGCCAACAGCTAACCTCGCCTTTCTCTGGGCACTTCTGCTCCCTAGCTGGCTCTGGAGTGCTGGATCACTGCCGACTGTCACCCCGGGGGGCATGGAGGGCGATGCGTGTCATCCTTTCCGAAGTCCTCGCAGGAGCAGGGCTCCGAGTGAGCCTTGCTGAGTGTTGGTTGAATGGATTGCTTGTCCCTGGTGCTCAGAGCTGAGAGCCACAGCCTGGCAGTGGGTGGGGGCAGGAAGAGTTCAGCAACAGCCACAGTAGCGGGTGGGGTGCAGTGTGCAAGGAGACAGGGCCTCCTCCCACGCCCATCTCAGCCCTGGCGCTAAAGGAGAGCCCACCTCCTGGGAGGCCCCAGGACGGCCGTCTGGTCTGCGGTCGGGCCCACGTTCCTGGATCCTGACGCCGGCGGGCCTGCCAAGGTCCGTCTCAGCCAAGGTGAGCTGAGGATACGCCAGGCTCCGTGGACTCTCATGGAGAGGGTGCTTCTGTGGCACGGCCCTGGGCTCAGGGTGTGTGTGCTTTGACCCATCTCTTCCCCAAGACACCTTGAACCAGATGCTATTATTAGCATCCTCATTTCCCAGAGGAGACTGCTGAGGCTCAGAAAAGGGACCTGCCAAGGGTCACACTGGAAGAATGTCCTGGAACTTGCTACTAAGAACCAAGGGCTACCTGCCCCAAGTGCTTTACATGCATTAACTTGGGTAAGGGGGGACCGTTACTATTTCTGTGGAACAGATGAGGAAACCAAAGCACAGAGAGGTTAAGTCACTTGCCCAAGGTCACACCAGTATCACGTGGCAGAACTCGGGCATTTAGCCACAGAGCGTTTACACGCTTTGCTCTCAGCCTGACGATGAGGGTGCTGAGCAGGAGGGTGATGCTGGCATTCCCTCTCAGGACACGACACACTCCAGTTTGCAAAGATTTTGCACACTTGCCACCTCCCTGCCATTCAGCCCAAAGAAAGGCACAGCGATCATCATCCGCATTTTGCAGAGGAGAAAATCAAGGCCAGAGGAGGACTGGAGTAAGGTCACAGAGGAAGTTAGTTGCTGGATAGGGGCTTGGGTCCCAGGTTTGACACCAAGGCCTGGGCCTTCCCTGGCCCCCTGACTGGTTGGACACACTGAGTTTGGAGACCCTGACGAAGGGGATTTGGAGCACAAAGGGCAGGTGGGTGCAGAATTCCCACCTGGGAGTTCTAGAGGGGAACCTAAGTCTGGCCTCCAGCTTGCTGCGGGGTCCCTCGGTTTCCTCATCTGTAAAGTAAACAGCCTGGACCTCTGTGCCCCCGAGACCTTTCCAGCCTGAATTCGCTGCCTTCGCTCTGAGAGGTGCCTGGGGATACAGTGTCCCCTGCTTTCCCCATTAGTGCAGTGGCCGCCCCATTTTAGCTGCAGGGTAATCTTTCCCGCCTGCTTGCAGCCTCCTCCCATCTGGTGTGGCTGCAGGCCTCAGGAAGCTGAGGGAGAGACGTCCGGCCAAGCCCAGAGCGCTTCACACTGGTTCAGGAATCAGGGCCTCCTGCTCAACCTGCCTCACCACCCAGCCCAGGGAGCACTTACTCAGCTCTGCTTTGAAGCAGAGTAGCCAGTCTCTGTCTGTTTCCCTCTGCCGCAGGACTGCGAGCCCCTTGAGGGCAGAGGTCACGTGGAGAGAGCAGAGCTTGACAAGCAATGAGCCTTCCAGTTCTGGGAGCAGGCACAGAGAGGCTGCGTGTGGCAGGGATGTTGAACAGGAAAGGGAATGGAGCTGGGTGTAGAGGTGAAGGAAATCAGGCCCCTTCAGTTCCAGGCTCGGGCTCTGAGACCCCTGTGAGCATGGGAGAGGCCTGGAGGCTCTGCCCTCTGGGGGCAGCGGGAACAGAACAAAGAAGCATGAAATTGACTCAGCAAGGATGTCTTTTATTTTTTTCCCATGTAAAATTTCCATATTGTATTTATTTATTTATTTATTTATTAAAAAATTTTTTTTAACTTTATTTGACTGCTTCCAGTCTTTGTTACATTGTGCAAGATCTTTTGTTATGGCACGTGGGCTTAGCTGCTCCAAGGCTTGTGGGGTCTTAGTTCCCAGACGAGGGGCTGAACCCACATCACCTTGCAATGCCCTGGACCACCAGGAAAGGCCCTCGGTGAGGATGACTTTCTGTGATCTTTGGGCAGATGCTGGCCTAAGGATGGATAGACTCGGAGCCCCTGGGCTTCTGCCCTTCTGGAGTCCCCTCTCTGCTTGGGCCACGTTGACTGCCCATGTCGGGAGGGCTCCCTGGGGAGCCACATCCCTCCATGAATACCCATGATGTGGGCAACGTCCTCTGGGGTCTGCTTGCCAATGGCCTGCCCAGCTCGTGATAGTGAAGGCTTCTGTGCTGATGAAACCAGGATGGGCAAGGCCTGGTACGTCAGGGGAGACAGGCAGACGGGGAGGCCGGGGTGGGTGTTCGTTGCTCAGTCGTGTCCGACCCCATGGACCACAGCCCGCCAGGCTCTTCTATCCGTGGAATTTTCCTGGCAAGAATACTGGAGTGGGTTGCCATGGAGGGGGACCATTTGCTGTAAATACGTGTAGAGCCGAAGCCAGGGGCACCTGCTGTGTCCTGGCCCATTCACATGGTCTAACCCTCTGACCGTGAGGCCTTCGCCCAGCCCTCTTCCTCCATGGAAACACTCATGCCCTCTCTTGTCTGGGCTAACTCCTACTCATCCTCCAGGTGTCCGTTTCATAATCTGACAACTGCTTCATGAGACCTACAATAAGGTGTAGCTGTTGGCGGTGAGTGAATAGTCCTGCCTTCTCCGAGTTTCCAGGAGATGCTAATAGGCGTGACGGTAACAAGTGGCCTCCAAATCAGTGGCTTAACCCAGTGAAGGTTTATTTTGCATTCATATCACAGTCCAAATGAGTGGTAAGGGGGCTCTACTTCAGTGCCACTGCCACCCCGAGCCTTGGCTGGGGTCCCATTGGACGCTCAGCATCAGGCCGGCCGATGAGGAAAGATGGAGAGCTTGGAGGCTTGGTCTGGAAAGGCGGGACTCTCTGGGACAAAATTTTGCCAGGACCGTTCTTGTTCCTGAATGGCCCTGCAGGGTTCCGGGCTCTGGGGAACAAGGAAGCCTCCCCTCTGTCACTTGGGCCCTCAGGTCCCCCCTCCACCCCAGGACACACCCAGGCTGCTTACAGCTGCTCCCTCACCTTGGACCTTGGGTCTACTTGACCTGGGAGAGCCCCAGGGACCCCACAGGAAGTACCAGTGTCTCTCAAGGAGCTTAGGCCCTTTGGGGTCAGACCCTCCCCTCGGTGTGGCCCTGAGTGGGCCCCTTGCCCTCTCTGATCCTCAAGGTGAGCCCTGCCTCGGGGGTGAGCGCAAAGACAGGGAGCTGGCGAGATCTAGGCCCTCCGAAGCTGGCCTGAGGTCAGCACAGGGAGAATCAGGTTAAGACAAGTAGCAGCTGAGGCCCAGCCTCCTGGAGACCACCCCTCCCCCGCCACTCCCACCCCCCAGGGCTTCTGCTCTATCCTCTGGGAAGCTCTGGACACCACCTGCCCCCAGGGGGTTGGGAGAGCACTGGGGGCCAGTTCGTCAGCAGAAAATCATTTACTTCAGCTCGGCAACCTTTATTCCTGTGTTCAACGCAGTGTTGGGCATTGGGTGCGGGTGTGGCCCGAGATGCCAATGGCAGCAATCCCTTCCCCTATCCGGGCCTTAGTTCTCCCCTGTCAAGCAGGGAGGGACTTCCTTCATCAGGAGACTGTGAGGAGAGCGACAACACGCGACAAGACACAGGCCAGACGTGGTCCTTGCCCTGGGGAAGGGCTCATCGTTGGGGAGGGAGGCCCAGGCCCCACCCACCACTGGCAGCTGCTGAGAAGGGTGGGTCGGGCATGGCCCAGTGACCAGGCGATGTGCCAGAGCTGCTCAGCCATGAGTCTGGCTTCACCGAGCTCTGTCCTGGTGGCGGAGGCCTGGGCGTGCCACTAGGGAAGGCGGGAACAGTCCACAGAGAGGTGGTCACCCCATCCACACAGTCCAGAGGGCCACGGAGAGGTAGGGCAGCAGGCATGCCATCTCATCTGGGTGCAGCGAGGGTCCCCACCGCTCGTGGCCTCCTTAGCTGGTGGTGCCCAGCGGGGGCTGTGGGGAGGCTGACCGGCTCAGGGTCACGTTGGGGAAGCTGGTGACAAAGCTCTCCCACCTTCTCCTGATCTTCTGGAAGACAGAGGAGGGGTTGCAATCAGAGCCCACCTGAGGGGTGGGCTTCAGGTGCTGTTCCACCTATAGCCAGGAGGGGGTGGTAGACCCCAGAGACAGAAGCCCCTTCACTAGGCACCCTTTCTCCCGGAAGGCAGGAGCCCAGCGGGCAGGACCCCCACTCAGGGGTCCTGATCCTCTCTTTTCTGGGGTTAGAAGGGACCACAAGGTGTAACCCTGGGGAAGCTGTACTGACTCATCTCGTGCCTCCAGCAAAATCCACCGTCCAACACACTGACAGACTGGTCATCTCAGAACAGCTTTGACTATATCACCCATCAGCTCCAAAACCTTCCCTGACTCCCCAGTGCCCACGGGATAAATCCCAAATACCTTCAGGCCCCTCTGGAATACCTCCCTCTGCAGCCGCTGCCCCGACAGCTCTCTGTCTTCTTGGTCTATAGCCCCATCCGTTTCTCCCTCTGAGCCTTTGCTCCCCTGGGTCCCTCTGCTTGGGATCTTGCCCCTTCCCTGTCGTACCCCTCCACCCACCAGCCCTCAGCCAAACCTGCTGATACTGCCTCAGCCACCTCTGGCTGCCTTCTTGCTCCGCTTGGATCAGCTGCTCCGTGTCCCCCAGGCTCCCAGGCAGCCGCTCCTGACTGAGGGTGTCCAGCCGTTCTGGGCCTCCATCTGAGGACCGGGACTTCTCACGGCCCTGCCTGAGGCTCAGCGCCCGGCGCAGTCGGCCTTCCTTGGGCCTCCCCCAGGGCTCCTGGAGCTTGCCGTAGGAGGGCCGTGGTCCTCGCAAGGACTGACTGTGTAGCCCTGTCCCCATGGTTCTGGAGGCTGCAGGTGCGTCTGCTTCACCCTTCGGTGAGCCACTGGCCTTCTGAGATGGCCTGGTGCCCCCACCCACCT
The DNA here is from genome assembly GCF_032452875.1 of Bos javanicus. Lineage (NCBI taxonomy): Eukaryota > Metazoa > Chordata > Mammalia > Artiodactyla > Bovidae > Bos > Bos javanicus. The sequence goes on along the minus strand of NC_083896.1, from coordinate 45,372,378 downwards.
GACGGGAGCTCCCTTGGGGACAAAGGTTGGTGCTGGTGAGGTGGCTGTCATAATCCAAAGGGCAGGCCACCAGAGTCAAGCATCCCTGAGTCACCCACGCAGCACACTCTCCACCTCCCAGGGAAGCGGGTACAGGCTTCCTCTCCTCCTTCCCCCTCTTCCTCCTCCAGGCAGCCTTTCCTGACTAACCCATCCTAAAGATCTTAGCCTCTCCTGAACTCTTGTAGCCCTGGCTGTCCAAACATTTTGTTGACAGTGAGAACAGATGGCCCAACAGCAAAACAGACACGGGCTTTTAAGAAACAGGACAGCTCCAACCTAGAATGGTCAAATTCACAGAGACAGAAAGTAGCATGGTGGTCGCCAGGGCCTGGTGGGGTGGGGAGGTGGGAGGATTGGGGGAATGGGGGCGGTGGTAGGTTGTTTAATGGCTCCAGGGCATCAGTTTTGCTAGGTGAGAAACTTCCGGAGTTTGGCTGTACAGCAATCTGAATGAATATAACACTCCCGAATTGTACATGTAAAAATCTAAGGTGGTACATTTTATGTTTCTGTATATTTTTACTACAATCAGAAATTTAAAAAAAGAAAGAAAAAAAAGAGGCTAGTTCTGGGGCTGAAAGTTCGGAGTGTGAGGTGTTTTCCAGGTCTAACTCTGCCCATAATTTTCTACGAGAGAATAGGGTTAACAGCTCAGGCTCTGAGGACCAGCTGCTCCTAGGAAAACACTGGTTCCATCACCCACAGCTGTGCAACGCTGGGCGCCTCCCCCCGCCTGGTTTCCTTGTCTGTAACAGGGACGGATAACTCATGTGTTGTCAGGAGGACTAAATGCAATGACGCTGTGCCAAGCCCAGGGCTTGGCCTGCAGCAAGTGCTCAATAAAAGTAAGCCAGTGTTAGTCAGTACTCGAGGCAAATCCTTTCCCCTCTTTGTCAGTCTTCTCATCTGTAAAGTGGGTTGTTGTGAACAGTAAATGAAATCGTGAATGCAGGTCCCTCCAAGGGCAAGACTACCAGGAGCAGCTCTTTCTCCTAAGATTGGTGGGGAGGAGAAAGGTACTTGGGCTGGGCCAGCCAATCCTTCGCATCCTAGAATTTCAGGGTTGTGAGGGACCTCACACATCTGGTCCATGCTCCTTTTTGCTTTTACCACTATTTTTTCAGCATTTTTACTGGTTCTGGAGCTAATTCCTCCCTATATTTCCTTTAAACCTTATGATAGTCCTACAAAATGGGAATCATTATCTTCATTTGCTAGCTCCCCATTTTGTAGGTTGGCAAACTGAGGCTCAGATTAAGCACACCCAGTAGGCAGCAGAGCTGGGCCTCCTGCTCTGGCCAGCCTGGCTTTAGAGCCTGTGCTCCAACCACTCTGCTCTCCTGTCCTTGTGTTGGTAGCAGGGGCAGATGTCCTGCGTCCTCTGTGTCTGGGGTGATGCTGGGGTGCCCTGTCTGAGGTCAGGGAAGTGCTGGCTGCAAGAGCTCTTGTTGGCGCATCCCATACCCCTGGTCTTGCTCCTTCTCCTCTCTCAGAATTTCTAGGCCTTCCTTGCGTTCAGGATCTCTTGCTGTCTGCCAGGCTCGCTCCCCACCTTCCCCCCCACTCCCCGCCAGAGGAGCCAAGGTAGGGCCAATGTGAAGAAGGGAATTCATGAAAGGGACCCTGACCCTCTGCCCAGCCTGTCTTAGAGGTGGACTGTGACCATCACTGCAACCCTACCCACACCTCTAGCGCCTGAGCCACAGAGCAACCCTGACCCTGGTTAAAAAGCAACGGAACCATTACACAATCATCAACACCTTCCCTGCAGCACAGTTAGGTCGGATCCTCCTGTTCACCCCAGTCTGGGCTGGGAAGAGCTTGCCGATGACTCACAGGCTTCTGAGACGTGTCAGGGTGAATCACACGCTCTTGCGTCACGCCTATAGCTGCCAGATACCCTCTTGCCAAGTGTGTAATCTTACAACAATTTCCCAAATCCACAAATCCGTGGAGGACCAGGAGAAAATATATTCTCTTCCTTCCCTCCCCCCTGCCTCCCTGCCTCTGTCACCGGGTGGGTGAGCTCTCACCTTTCCAGAACCTGCTGGTTGGCAGCTCCCTGGAAGCGGGCCTGACCCTTCAGCTGGGTTAGGGAGGCAGCCCCCTTTCTGGCCCTCCCAGTACACATGGTAGCAGCAGTCACACCCTGCCACGCTTGATATCCTTTGACAGCTAGGACAACATCTCTTTTATCTCTGCCCCAAGACATGATAGAGTCAATGCTTGGCCTTCAATATCAGAGATTATTATGCGTCTATTGCTCTGTAACTATCTACCCCCAAACGTGGCGGCTTAAAGCAGCACTCAGGTATGACCTCACTTCCTGTAGGTCTGGGATCCAGGCACGGCTTAGCGGGGGCCTCCGACCCAGGGTCCCTCGCAGGCTTCAGTCAGGAGGCTACAGTCACGTCCAGGTTTGACTGAGGGTGGATATACTTCTTTGTGAGTTGTCGTACTGAGGGTCTTAGTTTCTTGCTGATTGTTGGCAGTTACCAAGGATAACTCATATCACAGCAGCTGGCTTCAGTGGGAGCCAGCAAGTGAGAGGGCTAGAGATGGCAGGTGGGCAGAGGTCGGATTCTTTGCAGAATTTAAAACTTGGAAATAACCTCCCATCACTTTTGCCGTGTTCTGCTCCTCCAAGGCAACTCACCAAGTCCAGCTGGTACCCAAGGGAGGCGACCCACAAGGGCATGAACACAAGGGGAGGCTGGGTCATGGGGGTCATCATAGTGGCTGTGACAGCTATGTGCTTTTTTACAAAACTGTTTATTTATTTGGCTGTGTTAGATCTTAGTTGCGATACATGGACTCTTCCTTGAGGCACAGGGGCTGAGTTGCCCTTGGCATGTTGGATCTTGGTTCCCCAACTAGGGGTCAAACTCACGTCCCTTGCATTTGAAGGCAGATTCTTAACCACTGGACCACCAGGGAAGTCCTGCTAGGTGCTTTGAGTGAGCAGCTTAACCTCATGCGCCTAGACTTACTCAGCTATTAAAAGGGATGCTATTTTATCTCATCAAATCTAAGATGGTGTTGATGGAAAGGTGGCATTATTTTATACATCAGTAAGAAAGGATATCCACTGCCCATTCATTGAAGATGTAGCCCCGTTTTAGAGGTCGAAGTCTGTGTGTACTGGCGGGGGGTGGTACAGAATGTATGCCTTAACATGAAACACAGTCTTCCCTAAGGTGGTCTGAGACTTAAATGTCTGGTGTCATTTGAGGTTGCTGTGAGGTTTAGATACACGCAAGGCTGCAAACTGGGGCAGGCTGCCTAGTTCTTTCTTACTACTGATCTAGTGAAATTGCTCCAAACCCACACACTGTGAGCAAGATCTTGTTTTGATGATGTCTAGGCTAGAAGGGAGGCCAAGGGGAGCAGGGTAGAACTTCCACCCCCAGAAAAGGAGGAATTCTCATGTACATCAAGGAAGGTACCTTAAAACAGACACCCAGTGCTGAGGGAGCACAGAAGAGAATGGGAGACCCTATCTGGTTTGGGAGAATCCCGGCAGGCTCCCTGGAGGAGGTGGCGATGGAGCCCAGCCTCAAGGGCGTGGAGGACTGTTGCAGTAGAGATGCGGGCAGGCTCCTGTGGGTGACCAAAGCCTGGGAACAGAAGAAAGAGTTACCCTTTGAATGGGAAAAGCCTGGAAAGGCAGACTGGCTGCTGCTCTTCCTTCCAGGGCCAGGAAGAAGAATCTAACTGATCCTGAAGACAATGGGGATGGAGTGGGCCCTCCACTCCGGGAGCCTTACCTCTGTGATCACGGTTTCAGATGAAATAACAGAGGCTCAGAGAGGTGAAGAAACTTACCCAGTGAGACACAGTCAGTAGTGGGCCCTGAATGCAGTCCTGCAGAGTCAGGTCAGCAAACAGAGTCCTCAGCAAATGTGCGTTCCACCCCCATCGGCCCCCATTTTTCACCCCAGTCTTCATGCACCCTTCAGGATGATCAGACAGAACCGTGAGCCTAATGGTTAGTGCCACTAGACTTTTCCTTGAAAATGTGATGCCCACCAGAAACAGGGCAGGGGGCTGTGCAGGTATACATTTGTTGTTTGCTTGTTGTTTTAGTCGCTAAGCCCTGTCCGACTCTTTTGCGACCCCATGGATTATAGCCTGCCAGGCTCCTCTGTCCATGGGATTTCCCAGACAAGAAGAATTAGAAGGAATACATTTCCTTCTCCAAGGGCATCTTCTTGACCCAGGGACCAAACTGTGACGTCTGCACTGGCAGGCGAATTCTTTACCACTGAGCCACCTGGGAAGCCCACAGATATACATATTTAATTTTAAGTGTTTGCGTGTGTTTCAACTGATAATATAAATTATTTCTTTGCCTGAGCAGGTCTTGTAATACAGTACATTTGGGGTGGGGACTAGTTCTTTTACTTCAGAACAATGGTCTATTGTTTTGGTCTTCATTTCTCCAGAGGAAGCTGGAATGCCAGGGTGTTAGGTTCAACAAGAGATTTTGGTCAATTTAACACTTGGAGAAATCAGAGAAAGGGAAGGATAAATATTAGCTTGGCCAAAAAGTTCATTCGGGATTCTCCATGCCATCTTGCTGCTGCTGTGGCTAAGTCGCTTCAGTTGTGTCCGACTCTGTGTGACACCATAGACGGCAGCCCACCAGTCTCCCCCGTCCCTGGGATTCTCCAGGCAAGAACACTGGAGTGGGTTGCCATTTCCTTCTCTAATGCATGAAAGTGAAAAGTGAAAGTGAAGTCGCTCAGTCGTGTCCGACTCTTAGCGACCCCATGGACTGCAGCCTACCAGGCTCCTCCATCCATGGGATTTTCCAGGCAAGAGTACTGGAGTGGGGTGCCACTGCCTTCTCCCCGTACCATCTTACCCAACAGTAAAAACGCTTGCAAAACCTCCCGCACTCTGAGCCAGGCATGGCGCTTAGGGCTTTGTGTATGTGGTCCTGGCCTCATGCCGAGGAATCAGGGGAGGATTAATCTCAGTTTACAATTTTATTTATTTATTTTGTCTGTGCTGGGTCTTCATCGCTGGGTAAGCTTTTCCCTAGTTGTGGCGAGCAGGGGCTACTCTCTGGCTGCAGGGCATTTGCTCACGGTGGTGGCTTCTCTTGGTGCAGAGCACGGGCTCTGGAACGCGCGGGCTCAGAAGCTGCGGATCCCGAGCACTGAGCGCAGGCTGAGTGGTGGAGCACAGCCTTAGTTGCTCTGCAGTGGGGGGTCTTCCCAGATCAGGATGGTACCTGTGTCTCCTGCATTGCCAGGTGGATTCTTTACCACTGAGCCACCAGGGAAGCCCCTAGTCTTAGTTTAGACAAAGCATGTATCAATAATTGCAGGGTCCCAGCGCTGGTCACATGGGTGCTCTTGCATTTTTTTCCTCCAAATATGCAGGACCTGATGACTATCAGTGGTGGGTCTGCCCCTTCTCCTGTCTGAGCCTGTCTCCTGGTCTGTAAAATGGAGCTGGGCGGGTCTAGCTAGGGTACCTCAGACTTTCCTTGTTAAAAAAATACCAGTTGCTGAGCCCCATCACAAGCCCCTGGCATAGACAGGTCTGGGCAGTGGCCTGAAAAGCTGTCTGTACAATCACATTCCAGGAGATCTGTTTCTCCTGGGAAGTCTTGGAAATATTATTGCTCAAGGCCCTCCCACCTCTGAGGACTGTGATCTTACGAGTCAAATTTCAAACCAAAGTTCTTCCTCTGAAATCTGAAGTCTAAACATTTTTGTCTTCTGTTTTATACCGAGGTGGCCAGTGGAGCAGAAAGAATACAATCTGGGGGTCAGTGAACTGGAGGTTCCATCCCAGCTCTGCCTCTGAATAACTCTGTGATCCAGAGAGGCATCGGTTTGTTTCTCCCAGCCTCAGTATCCACACCTGCTTTAAAATGGGTACAGCCTACCTGTTCAGGGATGGTGGGAGGTCCAGGGGAGTATGGCTCAGAGCTAGGAGGAGGACCTTACCCTTCTCTGCCTCAGCCTATGGGCAGAGCCCTTGATATGGACCTGGAGAGGCGCTAGACCTGGAACTACCTTGGCAGGTGGAAGGTCTGACCGACTTGTAGAGACCCTGTAGAGACCGACTTGTAGAATCCCCCTGTCTGGGGGATTCATCACAAAAGCGTGGGTGGAGTGGCCTGGGCCCCTTGAGGATGTGGGGGTGGTGAGGTGAGGGAAACTTACAAAGAAGAACAGAAGAGCTACTCCTAAACCATCCCCGGCCCATTGAGGGTTCCCTGCTGCCTAGAAAGAAGACACCATCCAGCCTGCAGAGAAGGGCTGTTCTTCAGGCAATGAGGGGGCACGTTCATCACAGCCTAACGCCCCACCCTGTCTTTCCATCAGTAAGAGTTTATCCTGAGATCTCACCAGCCGTGAGGCTGGGTTTCAGCTCGAACTGCTAGAATTTAATTAAAAAAAAAAAAAAAAGTGATTTTCTTGTGTCATCTCAGGACAAGAGATCTGGGACATCCAGGTTGTCCTTGTGAGCTCTCAGGGCAAATCTGGCTTTCTGAATAGAAAACACAGAGGGGTGGGCTGTTTCTGGGTTTATAGTGACTGCTACAGTTTGAGGGGTTCATGGCTTTATCTGGGAGCCCCCACTGACCCGGATGCTTCTGCTTACCCAAGCCTTCTCAGTCCTTCTCTTGGCCTTCCCCACAGACCCTCTCAGGTTGCACTTGCTGGCGAGCTGTCCTCGCTGACCCTCTCCATGCCTTGACCCCAACATGCTGCCCCTCACCTTTGCTTGGGCGATGTGTGGGGTCCTTTTTATCAATATCTTCATCTGATAAAAGCTTGGTTTATGTGTGTATGTATCTGTCTAGCTATCAACTTTGCCTCCCCCAGGAAGTCCTCCAAGCCTCCTCTCATGGAGTAAGGAGTTCTTTGGACGGTCAGAGCACTCTGACCATTATCTCTAGCATAGCACCAGACTGTTTTGAAATGGAGTGCTTTGGGTTTTGTGTGCCTTCACTGGTCTGGGAGCAGCCAGGGGACGGGAAAGTACCTTGTTCTCACTGTATGTCTCTTGGTGCAGCTAAAATGACTGTGGAGTGAAGGAATCGCACTGTCCCCATCACCTCATTTTCCTTCCTGGCCCTGTTGACAACCCCCTCCTCCATGTTAGCCCGTGCCTCCCTCTCTCTAACTTTCCCCTTCCCCTTAAGAGTGGTGCCGTCTGGACTCCCCTCTCTACCGGACTCTACTCGGCCTCTGGAGATGGTCCCATTCCCTCTGTAGTTTCAAACACTACGTGTGGGCTGATGATTTCCATTCCTTCATTTGCAAACTATATATTAAGCATCTACAGTGTGCCAAACTCATCTTTTGTAGAAGTGATGTTCGAGCGTGAGGAGGGGATGGGAGTACAGAAGATAAAAACCAAGAACTTTCCCAAAAGTAAGTTACTTAGGAACACTAAAGCAAGCGATTTCCTGGTGGTTCGCTGGTTAAGAATCTGCCTGCCAATGCCAGGGACATGGGTTCGATCCTTGATCCAGGAAGATCCCACATGTAGGGAGCAACTAAGCCTGTGCCCCTAGAGTCCATGCAACAAGAGAAAGCACTGCAAAAAGAAACCCATGCACTGCAACGAGAGAAAGCCCCTGCAGCAGTGAAGACCAGCACAGCCATAAATTAATAAAAAAATAATTTTTAAATTAAAAACAAACAAACGCCGGAGCAGACATGCTCCCAGACTAATAGAAGCCTTGAGCTGCTCTGCAGTTGCCCCGGGACCACTCCCTCCAGAGGCCTGTGCGCCTCCCGGCCAGCCCTCCACAGGCTGGTCTCAGCCTGTCTCTCCCACATCATCTTCCCCTGCATCTCCCAGGAACTCAGCCAAGTTCCCCAAGCTTCCTGGGCCTCAAGAATCAATTTCACAGGTTGTGGTTTGTTTAAAAAAATAAACTAAATAGATTCTTGGGGCCCACCCTGTGACTCAGAATCCAGAGAGGCCTGGGGTCCAGGAATCCCTTTCATTTTTAAAGAGCCCCAGGGGATTCTTATCACTAGGGAAGTCTGGGTAATAACTTCTCTAGGTCTCTCTGCGAGTCTCAACACTGACCCACATTAGAGCCATTTGGAGAGCTTCTAATACTAGCAATGCAATATAGAGGATTCCATTCCCTAGAGAGGGACTTAAGTGGTGTCAACTACAGACTGGCGCTTGCCAAGGGCATTTTCCATCTGCTTCGGAGACTGAATCCCGTGTGGCTGCAGCTGCTGACCATCGACGTGCCCTGAAAGGAGTCCAGTGTGGAGAAGGAGGCACTTTGTGCTCCAGGGAAACTGGTGTAACAGGTCTTTCAGCTCAGTTCAGTTCAGTCGCTCAGTCGTGTCTGACAATTTGTGACCCTATGGACTGCAGCACACCAGGCTTCCCTGTCCATCACCAATTCCCAGAGCTTACTCACACTCATGCCCATTGAGTCGTGATGCCATCCAGCCATCTCATCCTCTGTCGTCCCCTTCTCCTCCTGCCTTCAATCTTTCCCAGGGTTTTTTCAAATGAGTCAGTTCTTCGAATCAGGTGGCCAAAGTACTGGAGTTTCAGCTTTAGCATTAGTCCTTCCAATGAATATTCAGGACCGATTTCCTTTAGGATGGACTGGTTTGATCTTCTTGCTGTCCAAGGGACTCTCAAGAGTTTTCTCCAACACCGAAGTTCAAAAGTATCAATTCTTCAGCACTCAACTTTCTTCACAGTCCAACTCTCACATCCATACATGACTACTGGAAAAACCATAGCCTTGCCTAGATGGACCTTTGTTGGCAAAGTAATGTCTCTGCTTTTTAATATGCTGTCTAGGTTGGTCATAACTTTTCTTCCAAGGAGCAAGCATCTTAATTTCATGGCTGCAGTCACCATCTGCAGTGATTTTGGAGCCCCCAAAAATAAAGTCTGACACTGTTTCCACTGTTTCCCCATCTATTTGCCATGAAGTGATGGAACCAGATGCCATGATCTTAGTTTCCTGAATGTTGAGTTTTACGCCAACTTTTTCACTCTCCTCTTTCACTTTCATCAAGAGACTCTTTAGTTCTTCTCTTTCTGCCATTAAGAGTGGTGTCATCTGCATATCTGAGGTTATTGATTTCTCCTGGCAACCTTGATTCCAGTTTGTGCTTCATCCAGTCCAGCATTTCTCATGATGTACTCTGCATATAAGTTTAATGAGCAGGGTGACAAAATACAGCCTTGACGTACTCCTATCCGATTTGGAACCAGTCTGTTGTTCCATGTCCAGTTCTAACTGTTGCTTCTTGACCTCCAAACAGATTTCTCAGGAGGCAGGTCAGGTGGTCTGGTATTCCCATCTCTTTCAGAATTTTCCACAGTTCGTTGTGATCCACACAAAGGCTTTGGCATAGTCAATAAAGCAGAAGTCGATGTTTTTCTTGTATTCTCTTGCTTTTTCGATGATCAAGCGGATGTTGGCAATTTGATCTCTGGCTCCTCTGCCTTTTCTAAATCCAGCTTGAATGTCTGGAAATTCATGGTTCATGTACTGTTGCAGCCTGGCTTGGAGAATTTTGAGCATTACTTTACTAGCATGTGAGATGAGTGCAATTGTGTGGTAGTTTGAGCATTCTTTGGCATTGCCTTTCTTAGCAATTGGAATGAAAACTGACCTTTTCCGGTCCTGTAGCCACTGCTGATTTTTTCAAATTTGCTGGCATATTGAGTGCAGCACCTTCACAGCATCATCTTTTAAGATTTGAGATAACTCAACTGGAATTCCAGCACCTCCAACTAGTTTTGTTTGTAGTGATGCTTCTTAGGGCCCACTTGACTTCACATTCCAGGATGTCTGGCTCTAGGTGACTGATCACACCATCATGATTATCTGGGTCGTGAAGATCTTTTTTGTATAGTTCTTCTGTGTATTCTTGCCACCTCTTCTTAATATCTTCTTTCTGTTAGGTCCATGCCATTTCTGTCCTTTATTGTGCCCATCTTTGCATGAAATATTCCCTTGGTATCTCTAATTTTCTTGAAGAGATCTGTAGTCTTTCCCATTCTATTATTTTCCTCTATTTCTTTGCATTGATCACTGAGTAAGGCTTTCTTATCTCTCCTTGCTATTCTTTGGAACTCTGCATTCAAATGGATATATCTTTCCTTTTCTCCTTTGCCTTTTGATTCTCTTCTTTTCACAGTTATTTGTAAGGCCTCCTCAGACAACCATTTTGCCTTTTTGCATTTCTTTTTCTTGGGGATGGTCTTGATCCCTGCCTCCTGTACAATGTCACAAACCTCTATCCATAGTTCTTCAGGCACTCTATCAGATCTAATAAACAGGTCTTTAGATAGATACTGTCAGGAAGTGATTTCATGACCCCAATCCTTGCATCTCCTCATATCTGTGTGTGTTGGTCACTCAGCTGTGTCTGACTTTTTGTAACCCCATGGACTGTCGCACACCAGAATCTTCTGTCCATGGGATTCTCCAGGCAAGAATACGGGATGGGTAGTCATTGCCCCCTCCAGGGGATCTTCCCAACAGGGATCAAACCAAGGTTTCCTGCATTGCAGGCAGATTCTTTACTGTCTGAGCCACCAGGGGAGCTTATCATATCTAGAAAAGCACTAAATCCCTTCATGATGACATCAGCTCTTCATGACAAGCAGAAAACTTTTTGTAAGGTAAGTGCTTGATTGCATTGAACTTTATTTGGGGCAAAATGAGGACTGGAGCCCGGGAGGCAGCATCTCACATAGCTCTGAGAGACTGCTCCAAAGCGGCAGTGGGGGAAAGTCAAAATATAAGGTTTTGGTGAAGATACCATGAAGCACTCAATTTACAAAAGGTTTTTTGTTAGTCATGAGGATCTGATGTCACCATGAAGGGATTTAGTGCTTCTCTAGATATGAGGAGATGCAAGGATTGAGGTCATTAAATCTGTTTCTAAAAACATCCAACTATCTAAAGACCTGTCCACCAGATTCCCTGGAGCACAGAGTGCCTGACTCCACCCTGAACTCCCTTGGGGGTTATTGAAGGTCAACAGTTATAGCAGCAAGGGATTCAATCTTGTAGAGGCAGATGGCAAATGCCTTTGTTGTTCAGTCATTGGCAGTGTTCTTGGTAAGTGGCAATTTGTAGTTGACACTTATATATTGACCTCCCCCCACTAATTCTTTGGAGCAGTTTCTCAGAGCTATCTGGGGTGCTGTCTCCTGGGCTGCAGTCCTCATTTTGCCCCAAATAAAACTTCACATGCAACTCTCACTCTGTGCATCTTTTTTCAGTTGACAGTAATATTGTGCTGGAGATTCTAAGACCTCTGAGTTGGTGGATAATATGCGTAAGAACAGTTTGGGGTGGGAGGGAAGGTGGGGGTTCAGCAGTCTGTGTTTCCCACCAGCACCTTGTCCAAATTAGATTCTGTCTCTAGTATTACAGATGCCCGCACGGAGGAATGCATTTTCTAGCCACGTTGGACTCCCCACTCAGGCTTTTGCCTGGGCAGTATTCTCTATCTGGGGTAGAACACCCCTTCCAACTTTGGCCTCCAGGGGAACTCAACCTGGAGGTAGGAGAGAGCCTGGATGGAGGAATGTCTTGCTTCCTAACCAGACTTCAACTCATTTATATGTCTGAGCTAACTGTCCAAAATCCATACTACTTTTGTTCACAGCAGTCCATTTTCTGAAAATGGTGCTTTCCTGGGGGCTCAGATGGTAAGGAGAAGGCAATGGCAACCCACTCCAGTACTCTTGCCTGGAAAATCCCATGGACGGAGGAGCCTGGTGGGCTACAGTCCATGGGGTCGCTAGGAGTCGGACACGACTGAGCGACTTCACTTTCACTTTTCATTTTCATGGATTGGAGAAGGAAATGGCAACCCACTACAGTACTCTTGCCTGGAGAATCCCAGGGACAGAGGAGCCTGGTAGGCTGCCGTCTATGGGGTCGCACAGAGTCGGACACGACTGAAGCGACTTAGCAGCAGCAGCAGCAGCAGCAGCAGATGGTAAAGAATCTAGCCTACGCGGCAGGAAACTGGGTTCAATCCCTGGGTCGGGAAGATCCCCCTGGAGAAGGGAATGGCAACCCACTCCAGTATTCTTGCTTGGAGAATTCCAGAGGAGCCTGGCAGGCTACAGTCCACGGGGTCGCAGAGTCAGACACGACTGAGCAACTAACACTTTCACTTTGTTCACAGCGGTCCATATCTAGTTCTCAATTAGTTTCTTTGTTCAGACCTCCACCTGGTGGTATTGACATGAGATTCACCTGAACCTGAGCGAAGCCATCAGACTCAGAATTTCACAGGGACCAGCCAGCACTGAGCCCATGTTCCCTGAAAACGGGGTCCATCTCTTGGTTCAGCCAAAAGATCTGGAGAAGGAAGAATTTATTACTTGCAGCAAGAACACTGGGGATTTTTCTCAGAGTGAGTGATGTATCCCTGAACAGCAAAATTGGGAAAGCTTTAAGCTAAGGGTACCTACATATTCATGAACTGGCTTGGGTCGTATATGCCTGTTCATGAAGGGGCTTGAATGGAGGGGAATTCACCATAGAACTGGGGCAAAGGTTGACAGCTTCCAGTTGATCTATTGGTTGAGCACCTGGGGTGGTGAGGTGGGGCAGCGGTGAGGTGTTAAATCCTGCAAAATAGCTCGGGAAAGTGCTTTAGGCTAATCTTTATCATTGAAACAAAAGTGGAAGTTTACAACTGATTTATTATCTTTGCAGTTGTTAATTCTCTTACCTGATAACAGTGTTTGCGCCCTTAAGAGCATTATTGCTGAGACCTGTTCAGGGCCGCACTTTTTTTTTAAGTCATCTATCTTCTCTCACTGGCAGTAATTTTGGTTTGTTTTGGTCACTTCTGCATCCTCTGGTTGGCACAGAGCCCCATTTTGGAAACTTTCCGTTCAACCAAGCCTTCTAAACTCTCTAGGTCCTGAGTGGCCTCGATTTACAGACTAGGAAACTGAGGTTCAGAGAAGGGAAGTCACTTGTCCAAGGTCACACCGAGATTCCTCCCCATCGCCATCACCCCCCCCCCCCCCACCACCACAGCTGCTAAAAGACACAATCACATCAAGTCGTGTGGCACAAGCGCCATTTCCTTCCTCCTGCCCTTCGCAAACCCTTTTTCTCCGACTTCTCCTCCACCCACTAGCGCATATCTGAGTGTACCCGAACCCAGAGCCGGGTTGCTATCTGTTATGCTTGCGGCTTTGGGAGACACGTGCTACTCGAGTGAATGAATCGCATGGCCCCACCCCCGCCGACAGCCAATCACAGCCTGTCAAAGCACGGCCACTTCCGCCTATTGCGGGACGCGGCTGGGGCCTTGCGGCCCACGTGGGGCTCTGGAGACAAGGGAGTAGGCGGTGGTGTACCAGAGGCGGGCTCCCCCAGCCTCATCACCAATCAAGTGGCCCGCCGGGGACGCGAGGGGCGGGGCTAACGTGGGGCGCCAAGGCTTAAACGTGACGGGCGGGCGGGCGTAGGGAGGAGTCCTGGGCAGGGAGCGGTGAGTGACGGAGGATGCTGTCCAATAGCAGGAGGGGTTGGGCTGCCTGAGCCAATAGGAAGTCCGTAAGGCGGGACTGGGACTGCAGCAAGTTCGGTTGCGCGGAGACCGCAGCTGTTCCCTGTCAGTGGAGGCAGCGGCCGTAGAGGCGGTGGCGACGACTTGCGGCGGCAGCGAGGAGGTGAGTGCCGCCGGCGCTGTGCATCTCCCGCTTCCCGCAGCGGGTCGGAGCGGGTGGGCGTGCGCCGGCGCTGCCGCGGGGGACGCTTATGTAAGGGTCGCGCGCGCCAAGGCGGCTCGGGCTCCACGAGTGACGGCTGGAGGAGACGGCGGCGGGCGGCGCGCGACGCGGCGCGACGTGCGCCGCCCCTCCCCTCCCCCTCCGGCGGGGGACTGCCTGCGCGAGCCCTCCGCCCAGCCCTGGGACCCCTCCTCGCGGATCCCTCGCCCCAGTCCTCCAGGCTCGCCAGCCGGCGAGCATCTTCCCCGCGCGGGCACCGCCCGGCCTTGTCCGCCCCGCGCCCAGGGGGGCCGCTGGCGGCCTTATTCCTGCTCTCGGGCCCATTTTGCAGATGGAGAAGCTGAGGGCACGGAGCCTTCAGATGCCTCGCGCGAGGTCCCTGAGGGTTCGAACCCAGGTCTGTCAGAGTCCGGAGCCCAAGTGTCCCCCATCATACTGGAAGTTGCTCAGCTCTGAAGAAAGCCGCGGCGTGTAAGGAGAGGGTTTTCCGTGTTCCGAGTGCCTGCACTCTGCTTCCCGTAGGATCCTCCTAGTAACCCCTGGGGGGCATTCTTAGAATTCCACTTAGTTGCAGAGGTGGAGGCCTGGGGCGCCCAGGAGAGGTGATTAGGAGGAGGTGGGGCTGGGCTCAGTCCGTTATTTCTACAGCTTTTAGCAGTTTACGAAGTGCAGTGAGTAGCAGCTGGGCCTGGGGAAATGCCCTCCTGGGCATGCAGGCTGAAGCCCCGTCTGGGAGGACCTCCCATACAGGTTTCTCCCAGCTTGTCTTGAATTGTGTACTCTGAGTGAGTTCTTTCACTTCTGGGGATTCCTTTCCTCATTTCACAAGTGCTGGGGCCAGGTCAGGTCCCTCGGCCCCTGGCACCTTTGAAATTCTTACAAATCTGATTTTTAAGAGAGAAAGAGTAGGCCAGGAATCCCCATTCTTTAGCTGAGAAAACTGAGGCTCACAGAGGTGCCAATATTTGCCAGATCATAACCAGAGCCTCCCCAGTCTTTACCAAGAGGTCAACCTTCCGCTTGCTCCCTCAGCCCCTGCACCCACAGCCTTGGCTTCCCCCTCACTCTTCCCCTGCCTGTGTTGCAAACACTTACTCTGGGATGGATGTGCTCAGCATTTCTATCTGCTCGCAGCTACGGCTTTTCTGCTTGCCTGCTCTTCATCTAAACTCTTGAACCCTTGCTCGCATTCTCTGCACACTTGTCATGTTCAGAGCCCTAGACTGGGTGCTGCATGAACCAAGACCTGGGAGATGAGGTGCCCCAGGACTGCCAACAAACTGGTTGGGGGAGAGGAAAAGAAACAGAACGTAAGCAGCCAATCAGCATGCCGTAGATGTTTGTGGAGAGTGGGTGTGGGCGAGGTATGGCCCAAGGAGGACGTGGAGGAGGAAGTTTTGTAGAGGCTGGCACACCAGGGTGAGAGATACCAAGGCCAGGGAGAGGATAACTGGACTGGCTGGGGGCTGGATGGGCATGGATTGGGGAAGGCTCCATGGAAGAGGTGAATTGCGAGCCTTTTGATTCCACTGGGGCCAGCAGTGAAGAAGCAGTGATGGATTCGAGCGGCCAGGGTTTTACGGTGAAGTAGAGGTGAGTTTTAAGTAACTAGAGCCTACCAGAGGAAGGCTGAGGAAGGTGGAAGGAGAATGTGGAAGAAACAGGTTCCCAGTAGAGTGAGATGTTTGGTTGGTCCCCGAGCAGAGACCTCTGCAGGAGACGGAACAAGGCGAGGGCGCTCCCTAAGTCAGAAGTGAGGTTGGGTCCAGAGGCGCCAGGGGGCTTGGCTGGGCTCTGAGGGCCCAGAAGCAGCAGGCCTGAGCTACAGTTTGCTATGTTTGTATTCTGATAAGCAACCTGTGAGCAGGCGTCCTTGTGAGAAGTTTCTTAGTGGCTGCTCGGCCTGTCCTGAAGGAAAGGGCTTTGCTCACTGTAGTTGCTCAATATCTGTTGTTTAAATTAGGCATCCATTCAGACTTTCCCCAGCTTGCCCCAAGTCCCCTCTGCACCTTATGTCTCTCTCTTTCTCTACTGAAGCCTGCTGCAGCTCGATCGACTCTCACCGCCAGCATCACCCCTCAGAGGGGTTTGCCGTGGGGTTGTGAGCCCAGTGGATCCCTCCTGCCTTTGATGCACCTGTACAGGCGGCTTGCCTTTTTCTTTCTTTCTGGTCCGCTGCCTTATTTTCTTCTGTCTCACTTCCAGAGCCCTGGGTGCTGTGCTAGGTGTCTGTCCTGACACTGGCGTGGGGAGTAGGGCTCTGCGGGACTGCAGACCGAGGTCTCGTTCCAAGTTGCAGCCCATTCTGGTGCTGCAAGAATGATTGTCACAAATCGGAGGATCTGGGCGGAGGGCCTGGGCAGCCCAGGGCCGTCCACATCCCTCTCCAGCACCCTTCTGTGTGAGCGGGACACCTCACGCACCTCGGCGTTGCCCTTGAGGATAGATGGGCCTTCTCTCTGGCTGCCTCCCAGGAGCACCTTACTCTTCTGAGCGGGGCCTCCTCCCCCCCATCCGGAAAGTGTGCCTGTTCGGGGGCTACTTTCTCTCCTGGAGACGTCCTTCACAGAAGTGGGGCGTTTTGCCTGCTCTCTTGAAGCTTCACCTGGGCCCGCTTGACCCTGTCTTCCCCTCTGTCCTAACTGCCTCTAGTCTCAGCTGTGGAAACTTTGCCAAACTGTCAAAGGAGTGGGGCCTGATAGTGGAGGGTGGGAAGATGACGAAAAGAGGAAACCATGTCCTCTTACTGAAGGGAAAGGTGGGACCCCACCTCCTGGGCTTTTTCTTCCACTTGGCCCGCAGGTACCCTCTTCTGCCTCAGCCTCATCTGAGACGACTCGCTGTTGCCCCCTCTTCTGCTTTTATTCCTCGTGACCTTGTTCTCTGCAGGCCTTTTCCTCTTATCTTGTCCTGGCAAAATTACTCTTCAGACTTTTCTGCATTAAGCCTTGCTGAATCTGTTGAGTTGGACCTGGGTTCTCTCTTTTAATCATAAAGATGATAAATAATGATTTCTCGTCATAGTAAAAGCCAGCCTTTGTTGAGCTCTTACTACGAGGTGGCAGGGACCTTGCTAAGCCCCTTTTATGAGTTATTTATCACAACAACCCTACAACAAAAGTACTGTTAGCTCCTTGTTTACAGATGAGGAGCTGTGGGTGCATAGCTCCCCCAGAGCCACACAGCTAGCAGAGAGCGCAGCTGGGGTCCACTGCACACCGTCAGGCTCAGGGTACCTGCTTGGGTCCCTCTCGTGTGTTATCCTGTTGTTAACCTCTCTTAGCTCGCCTCCAACAACCTGCTTTTTGGCGCTTGGGGAGCAGAGCCTGTGCCTTCTGGCACGGTGCCTATGCAGGGTATGTGCTCAAGAAGTATTTTAATAAATTGAATGGCCCAAATATTCATTTTCAGTCTTGACCTAATCTACCAAGGCAATTGCTTTTCTCGGAATACGGACTTAGTTCATCTGATGGTGCATTGGCCTGTGTCTCCATTTTGCTCTTTCCTGGCTGGTAGTTAAAGCTGACGGACAGGTGTGGTCATTCAAAATCAAGCAGTCAGTCTGTAAACTCCAGAAAGTGGTCAGGAGCCACTGTCTGGGCTCCCATGGGCCCGAGCACAGAGTGTGCTCTTCGTGTGTGTGGAGTGGGCGGGGGAGGGGTGCTGCTCTCTGCAGGAAAGGATCTGAGGACCTAGTCAGTGAAATAGGAGACGTGATGGCTTCTTCCTTTGGGTGTCAGGTTGCAGAGAAGACAGGAACCAGGCTCAGAGAACCAGACAGGAGGCAGTGCCTAGGGGTTGGAGAAGGCTCTGCAGAGAAGATAGGCCTGGGGCTAGATGGAGTGGGCAGGAGGACCAGGCACTTCAGATCAAAGAAGAGAAGTTTCTGGAACTTCTTCTTCTTGTGTAGGGGGTGCCAGAAAACTTGCTTAAATGCTTCTTACTGGGCCCATCGGCTAAGATCTGAGCACGTCCTCTGTACCAGGCAGGGTGCCAGCCCTTGGAGCGTGTGTGGCCTCCTCAGCAACCCTCTGGCCTGGGTGGAGGTGTCGCTCCTATTTCACGGAGGAGGAGACAAGCCTTGAGTGGTCCTGGGAGTGGGTGGCCAAGCAGCGGAGCCCAGGCAGTTGTATGGCAGAGCGTGGGTGCTCTCGGCCATGTGTGGCCTGGTGTTCCCCCCAACTCCGCCCGCCCCCAGGTACCCCTCCCTGAGATCAGGGGGCAGGCCCGGGGCGGGGGGGCAGAAGCACAGCAGCAGGTCTGCTGTGGGTTCTAAGTGTGTGCTTCTGTCTCGCCTGGGTTCTCTGGGGAGCACTTGGAGAGAAACGAGGTAACACTGTCTTCTTCTTTTATTTAGATAGTGCCTGCCTCCCAAGAGCCGACAAAACACTGAGGGTAAGTCTGTGCCTGGATCCAGGTCAGTGGGATGTGCGTGGGTCGTCTCCAGGAGCAGCCGCTGTAGATGTTAGCAGCCCTGGCACGTCAGTGATCAAGCTCAATCAATAAAAAAGGCCAAGCAGTCCGATTTTTGGAAAATATAAGCAGTCTTTGTCTGTTCCCAGCGCTCTTGGTTTTCACAAGACCGTGGTGTCTGGCTCCCTGCTGGCCCCAGTTGGCAGCTAGCCTGCCTCAGCAGGAGGCCCAACTTCTGGAAGGGTGTGGCTTGGGAGGCCTGTCAGGGGGAGATGGGTGTGGCTCCTCAGGACCTCAGGAAGCCCCCCTGTAGGGCCAGGCAGCCTCTGAGGAGACCCCTTGAGTCCATGTGGAGGGCAGGCAGCTGGGCAGAGGGACCTGGGGAGGCTGCAGCCAAGCACAGGGGTGGCTCTGTTGGCTGGCTGAAGCAGCACTGGACGCGTGTCCCCAAAACGATGTAGGCGGGGGCGGTGGACTTGTCCCCTTCCCCCGGTGGCCCTCCGTGTGGCAGCGCAGCCCTTGACAGCCTCCTGCTCTTGAGGTTGCCCCCCCTGCAGGAAACGCCACTGATTGCACCGACCCTGGCGCCTCTCCTCAGCCTGAATTCCGAGGCCCCTGATGGTCTGAGAGCGCGCCCTGGCCGGGCATGGTCCTGGCTCCGTGCAGCGGCCCGCCTGCATTTCAGACGCTGATATGCCTCCCTGCTCCACCCAGAGGCCGGCCAGCCGCTGCCCCCGTTTCGCAGCCAGGTTCCTGGCTCAGGGACTGCGTTGCCCAGAGCTCAGGCCAGTGCTCAGCATGGGGATTCCTTTGCCCGGGGATTTTTCTCAGATGACCCTTCAAGACCCATAAGCTCTTCTCCATCCTGAGATTTTTCCATGTCCTCACATATCCTAGGTCTTGGGCCAGCAGTGGCTGTTTTCCACCCCGAGATGGCATTTGCTTGGGAAAGCAGGCCGAGTGTAAAGGCAGATGGCATGAGTGGAAATGCCCCTGGACCTTTGACAGACTCCACCCTCCTCAGACTCCATGGTCTGTCCTCTCTGCTCTCAGCCTCCCGTCTTGGCTGACAGAGTGAATGTTGTCACTCTTACTGGCATCCCTGTGGGAGAAGAGGGGCAGCTGGGTGACGGTCCCAAACCACCTCCCTTATGGAACTGAGAAACTGGGGCCCAGAGGAAGCTAATGAGCAAAATCCAAGATTCCGACCCCTTTCCTCTCCCTCCCAAACCCCCACCAGACTGTCATCTTTTATTGTGTGTCTTCCCTAAATCCATCCGTTGGAAAGGAAAGTTAGTCGCCAGGAAGGGCCTTCTCCCAGATCATCTAATTTGTTAAAGCTTGCTTGGCTTCTCAGTCCCTGCATCCTTCCTGAGTCCCCAGAGCTTTGCTTAATTACCGTAACTAAGACTCTGCCATTGAAGGTTCCTGCCCTCCCCTGTCCTCCTCCTCTCTGTCTCCTTGGTGATCTGGAGGGAGGTGGATGTGGCTTTTTTTTTTTTAATGCCAGAAGGCATAACTCCTGGTCATCTCCACATGCCACATTGCTGCCATTGCTCACCCCTCATCCTGATTTGCCTGCAGGCCAGGGGCAGGCTGGGGCAGGCTGGGGTGTCCAGGGCTGCTTTAAGTACATGTCCACCAGCTGTGTGTTGCAGGGGCCAGATGCCATGCCGCAGCTCCTCTCCTTATTGACATCCTGGCTGACGCCTGGGGAAAATTCCACGGTCTGGCCGTGCTGAGTCATTGCTGAGTCATGCTTTGTCTCTGAGGATGTGAGCGTCACCTCCTGCAATGCCTGTCACTGGTCAGCCCAGGATCTGGCTGCAGTTACTATATACTGAGATCCGTGTTGCTAATCTTTTCGATTTGCCCATCACTGTATGCTTCTCCAAGTGCTTTTTCTAACGTGCTGTTTTATCAATACAAAATTTATTAATCTTAAATCATTCATAATAAGTAGATTCTTTATCCTGGAAAACATTCCTCTCATAAATGAGGAAACTGAGGTTTGGAGAGACTAAGTGACTTGGTTAGTTTTGGGTGATTGGTGAGTGGCATGTTGGGGTGAGTTTTTTTTATCCCCTTACCCTGGATTTCCGTGTAATGCAAAGATTTTTCAGAAGTAACTTTGGTTGAAAAAATTGAGTTTCAGTTTGTTTAAGTCACAGACTCAAAAATCTCATTCTTCCTTTAAGGGCCAGTCTTTTACATCTAACTTTGAAGTGTAGCCTACAAATCTTTCTGTTCTATTTGTGATTCTAGAAAATGTTCACAATCATTTTAAGGGGCCTTTGGGTTAACACTTGATCCATTTGCAATCTTAACTCATATGAAGATTTTAAATTGAGTTTATGAATTATATTCAGCGTCCTTTAGTTACTGCAGTTTTCTGATTAACAAAATCTTCCATAGTCCTGTAAATCTAATAAACTGACTCTTAAATTTTCTTATACATTCCTATATTGTCTTGTCTTATTCTTTTTACACAGCTTGATTGAGGTATTTTTAACATAAAAATTGCACATTTGAAGTGTATGATTTATATTTTGACATATGCATGCTCTTGTGAAATCATGAGCACAGTTAAGATAGTGATTGTCCAAAAGTGTCCCTTGGTTATCCCTCCCACTCACTCCTCTCTGCTTCCACCATCTCCAAGTAATCACTAATTGCTTTCTGTTGTTATAAATTAGTTGGCACTTTTTGGAATGTTGTGTAAGTGAACTCGTATGGTATGTATTCCATTTTTGTCTGGCTTCATTCACTCAGCATAATTATTTTGAGCTTTGCCCGTGTTGCGTGTTTCCACAGTTCTTTCAACGGCTGAGTAATATTCCGTTAGTGGACATCCCACGATTTGTCTGTTTACCTGTTGTTGGTCATTTTAGTTGTTTCCAGTTTTTGGCAATTTTAAATAAAGCTGCTCTGACTCTCTGTGTACAAGTCTTTGTATGGTCATATACTCCTTTTCTCCTGGGCGCAGGCGTAGGAGTGGAGTGGCCGGATGGTGTGGTAGGTGTGTTTAACTTAGACTGCCGAGCCGTTTTCCAAAGCGCTCGTGTCATTTTACAGTCCTGCCTGCAGCGAGTGAGCTGGTACCTCCATCCTCACCAACTCTGGAGATGGTCAGTGTTTTGCATTTTAGCCATTTTAAAAGGTATGTAGTAGTATCTCATGGTGGTTTCAATTTGAATTTCTCTGGTGACTAATGATGTTGAGCATCTTTTCATATGCTTACTTGTCATCTGCTAATACTGATTTTAAACAGTAAAATTCCAACTTAAGAGAGGAAAATGTGCTCCACTACAGGGCAGGGCATTAAGTGGCAGAGGATAGTTGACACCTAAGCCTTAAAAAATACATTTGACATGGCAATTTCAGCTCTAAAAATGTCACCTAAGCTATAATGGGACAAGCACACAGACATACCCGGCTGTTCGGACCAGCACTTTTATGGCAAAAAGAAATGTGAAACTGGTACTTCCCTGGTGGTCCAGTGGTTAAGATACTGCACTTCCAGTGCAGGGGTTGCAGGTTCAAACCCTGGTTGGTTTGAACAACCAACATGCCATGCAGCCAAAAAAAAAAAAAAAAAGACTCTTTAAGGGCTTCCCTGGTGGCTCAGTGGTTAAGAATCTGCCTGCAGGTGACAAGGGACACCAGTTCAACCCCTGGTTCTGGAAGATTCCACATGCTATGGAGCAATTAAGCCTGTGTGCCACAACCACTGAGCCCACCCCAATGAGAAGCCTAGAGAGTAGTCCTTGCTCCCCACAACTAGAGAAAGCCCAAGTGCAGCAGTGAAGACCCAGTACAGCCCATAAATAAATAACTCTTTTTAAAAAAAGTAAAACCACCAAAAGGTACACGAGAAAAGAATTGCAACATGTAATCTTTTATTGCCTCATACAGTGCAGCTTTAGAAATAGCCCACATACCTTATCAAACTGTGACTCTGATCTGTTCCCACAGAACAGGAGCCATGATGCTTTTACTCGAGAAAGGTAAAACAAGGTGTATAACACCTTACTTTTGGTTATCTGGGAATGTCAACACCTCATTTGTTACTTGGAAATGTTATTCCAGTTTTTTTTTCTGGATGCTGGGATTATAAAATTATGTGTTTAAAAAAATTTTGCTGTGTCTTTTAAATCAGAGTTTTGAAAAATTTAGAGCAATGTGGCATTTATAACACTATTTGGAGCTTAAGATCAAGTATAGAGTATTTAAGTATCAGCCTTCTTTTACCCATATATATTTCAAAAAGTTGTTTGTGGGGACGAAAACCTCTTTAAATGCCATATGAGATTTAGATTCCTGGGGAATGGTGTAATAAGGACTTCTGAAAGATACTCCTCTGTATAAGAAAAGAAAACTGGCAATTACTGGCAAAATCAACTTGTTCAGAACTCTGTAAATTAACCAAAGGCTTGCAGCAACCCAAGGTACATTTATTCAAGAAAAATGGCTGAATCTTGTTTTCAACAAAAAATTATGAGGCATGTAAAAACAAGAAAGAATGGCATGTACAACTGGAAAAGATGCAATCAGTAGAAACCATCCCTTGAGGAAACTCAGACCTTGGACTTTAAGCAGAAGATTTTAAATCATCTGCTGAAAAATATGTTTAAAGAACTAAAAAAAGTATGAGAACAGTACCTCATCAAATATGATCAGTAAGTGATAGAAATAAAATTCTGGAGTTGAAAATTATGGTAACTAACGTGAAAAAAGTCACTAGAGAAGCTCAACAGCACAGTTGGGCAAGTGGAAGAAATGGCAAACTTTGTTTTGCCCTTTTTTTTGTTTTCTTTCTTAAAGGCCTTGCCATGCAGCTTGTGGGATCTTGGTTCCCTGACCAGGGACTGAACCCACACCCTTAGCAGTGAAAGTGTGGAGTCCTAACCACTGGACCGCCAGGGAACTCTCAGGATCAGCAAACTTGAAGATAGGTGTATTGAGATTAAACACTGAGGAACAAAAGGGAAAAAAAGTGAAGGAAAACAAACAGAGCCTCAGACATCTGCAACATACACATGATGGGAGTCCTAGAAAGAGGGTAGAGAAAAAGGAGAAGAATGAAGTTTGAAGAAATAATAGCCCCAAACTTCTCAAATTTGATGAAAAATAATAATTTAGGTACCCAAGAAGCTCAGTGAACTCCAAGTAGGATAAAATTAAAGAGATTCACACACAGACACGCCATGATCAAAGAATCTTGAAAGCAGAAATAGATAAGCAATTCATCAGAAGGGTTGTTTTTTTTTTTTAAATGATACAACCACTTTAATTAAAAAACATTTTGTCGTCATTCCACAGCTTGTGGGACCTTAGTTTCCTGACCAAGGAACATGTCAATATAGTCCCTGAATGACAATTACTCAAGCTACTTTCATACTTAACCTGTAGGAATTCTTTTACCAAGTTCTCTCTGCAAGTACTTTTAGAAATACCTAAGGAGTGCTTTGGAGAAGGCAATGGCACCCCACTCCAGCACTCTTGCCTGGAAAATCCCATGGATGGAGGAGCCTGGTGGGCTGCAGTCCATGGGGTCGCTAAGAGTCGGACAAGACTCAGTGACTTCACTTTCTCTTTTCACTTCAGGCATTGGAGAAGGAATTGGCAACCCACTCCAGTGTCCTTGCCTGGAGAATCCCAGGGACGGGGGAGCCTGGTGGGCTGCCGTCTGTGGGGTCGCACAGAGTCAGACACAACTGACTCGACTTGGCAGCAGCAGCAAGGAGTGCTTGTTGTGTGTCCCACCAAACCTGGACATAGTTGGGGCTCAAAAAATATTTGTTGAATGAAATCTACCTGGATTACTTATTTTCCTGGCCAGCTGTCTATTTACTCTTCTTCATGTAACCTAGTTCTACCCGTCTCAGCTGTGTCCTCTTTCCTCATACTGTTGATATTTTGCGTTCAGATCTACGCAAACAGATCTATCACATAACTTCTCAAAGTACATCTTTTGAAAATACTATCAGATATTTCACAAAGTTTTACTGAATGCTTGGGAATAGCAGAATGGAATTACAACACAGGAAAGAAAACAAAAGTTTGTTTTTTTTTTCCCGTAAAGGTGAATTCAACCTTTACCTCTAGAAAAACGGAACAACTACTATCATATGCTAATAACAGCCTCACTTCTACCCGTTGGCCATCAAGTTTCAACAAACACTGGGGTCTAATCTCAGCGTACCCCAGGATGCTATGGAACCAACTGCTGATGTTCTGTTGCTTTTGTTGTTAATAATATTCCTTATAGTTTTATTCTTTATTGGACATTTCTCCCTGGGACAGGTGAAGGTCATGATTTCATTGTCAGGGATGATGGATCAGAGGTTCGGAGGGGTCCAGAGACTTATGTAAGAGGCAGAGCCATGTTTCAGTTCAGTTGTTCAGTCATGTCCGACCCTTTGTGGCCCCATGAATCGCAGCACGCCAGGCCTCCCTGTCCATCACCAACTCCCGGAGTTCACTCAGACTTACGTCCATCGAGTCAGTGATGCCATCCAGCCATCTCATCCTCTGTCGTCCCCTTCTCCTCCTGCCCCCAGTCCCTCCCAGTATCAGAGTCTTTTCCGCTGAGTCAACTCTTCGCACGAGGTGGCCCAAGTACTGGAGTTTCAGCTTTAGCATCATTCCTTCCAAAGAAATCCCAGGGCTGATCTCTTTCAGAATGGACTGGTTGGATCTCCTTGCAGTCCAAGGGACTCTCACGAGTCTTCTCCAACACCACAGTTCAAAAGCATCGATTCTTCGGCGCTCAGCTTTCTTCACAGTCTAACTCTCACATCCATACGTGACCACTGGAAAAACCATAGCTCTGACTAGACGGACCTTTGTTGGCAAAGTAATGTTTGGGAAGCAGCAATTCTGATTCCTGGCCTTGAGTTCTTCCTGCTGTCCCAACAGAATATCAGAGCATGATGTCTCAGTGTCCCTGCGCACAGGTCTGAAAAGACCAACCTGAAACTCTCCGACTTCCTATTTGATCTCCTGATTGGTGATCACTTGGGCTGTCACTTGGGCTTGTGGGAGTCTTCACTCAGGGCAGGGCTCTCCCCCCTGCCATGTTGCCTAAGACCTTACGGCTTTCCTCAGCCTTTCTGGATTTTGACTGTTTTATTCTAGTCGGTTGCTAAACAGCTGTTTTTGTTTTTGCTGATCTGAACCATCTTTCCATCCCTTTTTACTTCTGGTATTCTTAAATGGCAGTTTCAGTATTTGGCAGAATAAATCTCCCGTGATCTAATCCTGACTTTTTGCAACTGACTGAATGGTTTAAGAAAGGCGGAAGTTGCTACTGTGCATTATTCCAAGGAACCGTTTGTCCCCTCCTCGAGCCTTTGCTGAGCATCTGTGGCAGGCACAGCTGCTGGATGCTGTGAAGCCACAGAGCATCTGACGACATGGCCCCGGCCGAGGTGGCTTGTCCTGTGGTTGAGACAAGGATGTGTGTGCCGAAACAGAACTCATGCTCACTCTCGTGGTGACTGGTTGAGGAGAACAGTCACAGTTGCCATTTACTGAGCATGGTTTCTGTGGCCAGTGAGATGCTCCACGCAAAGATGAGTGTAGAAAATTACCAGGGAGGTGGTATAGCCATAGTTGAGTCAGGGAGCTCGGGCTTAGCCTTTTACCACTTAGCCTGTCACTTCTGGCAAGTTCCGTAGGCTCTGCGAGCCTTGGTTTCCTCATCTGTAAAATAGGGGCAGTAAGACCTTCCTCAAGGGCTGTTGGTGGGAATGTAAATTGGTACAACCACTATGGAAAACAGTATGGAGATTCCTTAGAAAACTAAAAATCGAGTTACGATACGACCCTGCAGTCCCACTCCTGGGCACATGTATCTGGAGAAAATCATGATCCGAAAGGATACGTGTACCCCGCTGTTGATTGCAGCACTGTTTTACGATAGCCGAGAAATGGAAGCAGCCTAAAATGTCATTGACAGAGGAATGGATAAAGACGATGTGACACGTAAATACACAGTAGAATACTACCCATTAAAAAGAATGAAATAATGCCATTTGCAGCAACTCGGATGGACCTAGAGAGTGTCATACTGAGTCCAGTAAGTCAGAAAGAGAAGGAGAAATATATGACATCCCTTATATGTGGAATCTAAAAAAAAATGATGCAAATAAACTTACGAAACAGAAAGAAACTCAGACTTAGAAAACGAACTTATGGTTGCCAAGAGAAGGGATAGTTAGGAGGTTTGGGAAGGTCATGTACACACTGCTGTATTCAAAATGGATAACCAACAAGGACCTAGTGGATAGCACAGAGAACTCTGCTGAGTGTTATGTACCAGCCTGGATGGGAGGGGGATTTCGGGGAGAATGGATACATGTATATGTACGGCTGAGTCCCTTCGCTGTTCACCTGAAACTACCACAGCATTGTGAATCAGCTATTTCCCAAAACAAAACGAAAAGTTTAAAACTTGAGAAAAAAAAAAAAGACCTTCCTCCGGGGGCTTATTGGAGGGATATAGTGAAGTAATGTGAACCGGCACTTAGTGGACGCGTCCTGGTGGTGGCTATGGGGATGGGGCCCGTGGGGGACAGTTCTGGGAGGATTCACTGTGGAGAGCAGAACACGTGAGGCCAGGGGCCTGTGGGTTGCAGGGACTGGGTGGGAGGAGGACTGGTCAGGAAGGATGTCTTGGGAGAATTGGCCCAGAGTCACATCTGGGTTGGTGGAGAGGCAGACACGGCACCTAGGCAGTGGCGCAGGGAGCAAAGTCATGTGCTGAGAAAAGCCAGGCTTTGAAGGGGTGATGCTCCCAGCCTCACTGGCAGGAGGCAGGCGATGGATGATCTATGAGGATGGAGATTTGTGTCTGCTTTGTTTTCCGCTGAACCCACAGGACCCTGGCACTTAGTTGATAGAACGGATACTGTTGGGGAGTAGTGAGCATCAGGGCTGGGGGTTCTGTGTGTGTCTAGCTGCCTGTTGGCATTTTAGGCGAGAAGCCGTGGAGATGCTTAAGCTGGTGACCACTGCCCACCCCCACCCCCCGCCAAAGGTGAACGGGGTTTTGAGAAAACTCTGGCGGCAGTGTACTGGTTGACTTGGCATAGGGAGAGGCAAGAGGTCGGCGAGGGAGGGGGGAACCAGTTCTGAGAGGCCATTGCTGCAATGCAAACCTGCTGTTGCTGCGTGCATGGACCAGGGAAGGGGTGGCGATGGGAAGGAGGAAGCGAACACAAAAGAATGGTTGTCGTGGGGCAGAGTGGAGAAAGGACTTGGAGAGCTCTAATTTGCAACTCTGCCTCCATCCTGAAATGCTAAGCAGGAAAAGCAACCCATTCATACAGTCAAAGGACTGACGTCAGGGGAAGTGGTCATTGCTGTTGTTCAGTCACTCAGTCATGTTCAACTCTTTGCTACCCCGTGGAATGCAGCACACCAGGCTTCCCTCTCCTTCACTGTCTCCTGGAGTTTGCTCGAACTCATGTCCATTGAGTCGGTGATGCCCTCCAACCGTCTCATCCTCTGCAGGGGAAGTGGAAAGGCATAGAAATAGGGAGTTGGAATGGGGTGCCATCTTTGGAGATGAGCTATTAAGCCCAACTCAGAATTCCCTGAGCAGACTGAGTTTTCTTGAGACTAAGTTAATCTTGAGAAAACTCACCTGGAGAAAACACTAGAATAGACCAGGGTGGGGAGTGGCATGCGTGCTGATGAGAGGGAAGTGCACGGAGCCTGAAGTCACGAGTTAGAAAAGGTCTGGGTCTAGTCCTGTGGTTGGCCTGTCTCTGTAGTTTTTACAACCCCAGTCAGTTTTCTTTCCCTTCATGGCTCGCTTCTCCAGCTGGAGAGCGCACACAGCTTAAAGAGGCTTTCTCTCCGGTGGGCGGATGAAGGACGTTTCTGGGGCAGAGGGTTTTGGGTTTGGAATGTAGCTGTTTCTAGCAGCCGCATGGCCCCAGAGGGACGATTCAGTCACTGCCTTTTTGAAATTTTTGTCCCAGATCAGCCAGCTCAGCAGAGTAAACCCAAGTGGCTGATGGGATCCCAGTCAGGGATCTTTGATGGTTTTTAACCTACAACATTTCAGACACCAAATGTGTGCTGTTTTTTCCAAAGCCAACAAATTCTCTGACATCAACTGGGTGATCTGTACTTGAGTTTGGTTCTGATACTAACCACCTGGAGTTAGTGCAGATACCACAGGTTAAGGGTTCAGTCCCACAAGACTGTCCCTACTTCAGCCACCTGTATAGTAGCTACTACCTGTATTTCTGACCAACTGGTTATAAATAGGGGATTCCCACCTAGGTTTGATAATTTGCTATAATGGCTCACCAATTCAGTTCAGTCACTCAGTTGTCTCCGACTCTTTGCAACCCCATGGACTGCAGCATGCCAGGCTTCCCTGTCCATCACCAACTCCCCGAGCTTGCTCGGACTCATGTCCATCGAGTCAGTGATGCTGTTGTAGCCACACGTTCCGGGAAACAAACTCACTCAGCAGGACAATGCAGATAGTGGAGTGCAGTTTATTACACCGGCGGGCCCAAGGCAGTCTCCTCTTAGCCAAGGATCCTGACCAGTTTTTGTGAAAACTTTATATACCCTAAGTGTACTTGCTCAAACGCATCTCCCCAGATTGCTTGAAACTAGTCTGGACAAGGTAAAAGAGAGATATGATCAAAGTTAACCCATGATTGATGTGTCACAAGACTAGGTAAACAGTGGATATTTATCAATAGGCCTGTGGTCATATCCCGATAAACATAATGGAATTTATGACTTTGTTCTGTTACAGAGATAATTAGCATATTCTTTTAGGCAAGAATAAAGGAGAGTCCAAGTCCAAGTCCTGAGGTTCTTTTATCTGGGGTTTTGATTTTCCATTGGTATGCCATTTCTATAGACACCGGGCACAAAGTTCAGAGTCCGCTGGGAGGGTGACCATGTGTGTAGCCTAATGTTCGCAGCCTGGCCTACGATGGAGTCCAGCTCTGTCTGTTTCCTCCTTCAATGCCATTCAACCATCTCATCCTCTGTCGTCCCCTTCTCCTCTGTAATGGCTCATAGAACTCAGAAAAGCACCTTACTTATATTTACTGATTTAATTTAAAGGTTACAAATAAACTGCCAGATACAGGGGTACTTTAGGTGAGCTCTGGAAGGATCCAGGAATAGGATTTTCTGTCCCCATGGAGCTGGGGTGCCTCACCCTTCTGGCAGTCACCAACCAGGAAGTTCCTAGAACCCTGTTGTTTAGGGTATCTATGGAGATTCCATTGTGTGGGCATCATGGCCATTGGTGCTTAACTCAATCTCCAGTTCCTCTCCCTTTCCTAGAAGTCTGGCGAGAAGGGCGGAAAATTCTAGTCCTCTAGTCACGTGGTTGCTTCCTCTGGCAACCTGCCTGCATCCTGAAGCTGTATCTAGGGGCTCACCTAGAGTCAGTGTGTTACCATAAATGCAGGTGGTTGAAAAGGAGTTTTGAGAATAGCAAAAGATGCTCCTCTCACCTCATCATGCAGGAAATTCCAAGGGTTTTAGAAACTCTTGCGCCAGGAACCTAGGACAAAGACCAAACATGTATTTCTTATTATATCACAACATCACAGGATCTTTGTAGGATTCTGGGTTTGGATGGGCTGGAATTGTACCCTTGCCATGAAATCTTGTGAGATGACAGAGGACCTTCCACTCTGAAACCTGAGATTTGGTGAAACAGTTACTGATAAGGCGAAGGAAGCTCAGGTGTGACCCAGGGAACAGCTTTAGAGGCACCACGCGTGGACCTGGTAGTGTTTTAACCGGTTCCCAAGCAGCAACCCAAAGGATTAGGACTTGACTTTAAAAAGTTACATATTTTAGCTCAGTACTACTTGCGCCTGGTACAAATGTCTAAATGTAGAATAATCTTTTGCTTTCTCTATCTTATAACCTGGTTCAGCTCCTTAGAGCTGGTTAAAGTGTCGTATCCTTTTAGAGATAATGTGGCCATTTAAAATAGAGTATATTTCTGTTCTTTTTTCCCTCCTGCGTCCTCTCTGCGTGTGTGCTTTTCATTAATCAGTGTGTCTTGGAGATCTTCCCGTATCAGGACAGATGTCTGCCTCACTCTTTAACAGCTGTGTAGCATTCCATAGTTTTTTTTTCTTTTTGTCGTATGTTTATTGCAAAATATATCACACAGAAGACTTTTTTTTTTTTTTTGGCCATACCACTGGGCAAGTGGGATCTTGGTTCCCCAAATAGGGATGGAACCCACATCCCTTGCATTGGAAATACACAGAGTCTTAAGCACCAGACCACCAGGGAAGTCCCCAGAAGACATATGTTAAACAAGTACACACACACACAACAAAATGATACAATGAACATATATGTTCCCTTCCTCCAAGTTAAGGAATAAAAGGTTATGACCACAGAAGTCCCCTGAGTGCCCTGACCCCCGAGACTGTTCTGCTTTTGTAGTAATCATTCTTTTGATCTTCTCGCTAGTTCTGCCACTCATGAACAATTTCTAGATAATGTATTATTTAGCTGTACCTGGCTTTGAACATCATAGACCTGGAGTTGTGCTGTAGTTTTCGCGTTGCATTTGGATTCCCGTCCAGGAACACGTGTGACTCCTTTGGTTTTCACGGCCATGCAGCTTTCCTGAGTGAGTGCACTGCGTGCGCCCATCCTTCTGCTGCCGGGAAGCCTGTCGGCCGCTCCCATGGGTTTGCTCTTAGGAGTAACCCTGCTGTGCACATTCTTATGTGGTTTCTCCAAGTTGTAAACCGGAAGTGGAATTTCTGCCATGTCTAACTCTTCCTGGTTATGCAAAACTCTATTTGTGGTTGTACTAATTTATGCTTCTTCCCACCAACAGTATAGAGCATTGTTTTCTGACCACCTGTGTGGTGGGAATTTGAACCACAAATCTGTGATGGTTGTCTTGTGATTGCAACTTCTTAGGGTGAGTTTTTTTGTTTCTCCAACTGCTCAGTGCCCAAGAGAGAGACACTTGATTTTTCATGCAGGTAGCTTTTGGGGGTGAGGAGGAGTAGGTCAGATTTATTTCTGCTTGCCTCATTTTCTGAGGGAGCACCCTTGGCAGTCCCAGCTTCACTGGCGTAAGGTCTTCTTTGACTTCCCACCTTGGGTGGGCTCTGGGCTCTGCCCATGTACCCTTTGACACTTTGAAAGCTGAATCACAGGTTTGCCTTGATTCTGCCAGTGCCCTCAGGGCAAACTATCAATGTTTACTTGCCTGTCTGGGTTTCTGTCTCTGTTCAGATTTTGGTCCAAGTGGTGTTCCTTAGGTTCTTGCTCTTGTCTATGCTTTTAAGAAATAAAAATTAAATGTATATATATAAAGGTATTTTAGATACCTTTAGATAAAAGGTATTTTATCTAGCATTTTTAGTTGTTTTTAGCAGGAGAGATGAATGGTTATCTAGCCCAGGTAGAACATCTCTTGTTTAAAGTAGTGGTTCTGAGATGGAGTCCCTAGGGATATGGCTTCCATTCCCATGGGTCTTCGGGTTTCACATTTGAGAATAAGACCACCAGCATCACAGTGATATTTTGGAGGTGGTTTGGGCTGTTTCATCAGAATTGCAGTACATTGATGCTGGGGTCCGGCCAGGTAATCTGACTCACTCGTTTCAAACTCACATGACATTGATTTGTCCAAGAGGCCACTTTGTGAGTTTATAATGGACGATGGAATCCCTGGGGTCTGCCCCTCCTGGTTTTGTAGACATTTGAACCAGAGATCAAATTGTCAACATCCGTTCGATCATAGAAAAAGCAAGAGGATTCCAGAAAAACATCTACTTCTGCTTCATTGACTACACTAAAGCCTTTGACTGTGGATCACAACAATCTGTGGAAAATTCTTCTTCTTCTTCATTCTCTAAAGAGGTGGGAATACCAGACCACCTTACCTGCCTGCTGAGAAACCTAGATGCAGGTCAAGAAGCAACAGTTAGAACCGGACATGGAACAACAGACTGGTTCAAAATTGGGAAGGAGTACATTAAGGCTGTATATTGTTACCCTGCTTATTTAACTTATATGCAAAGTACATCATGAGAAACACTGGGCTGGATGGAGCGTAAGTCAAAATCAACATTGCCGGGAGAAATATCAATAACCTTAGATATACAGATAACACCACCCTTATGGCAGAAAGTGAAGAGGAACTAAAGAGCCTTGAAGAAGGTGGAAGAGAGGAGTGAAAAAGCTGGCTTAAAACTCAACATTCAAAAAACAAAGATCATGGCATCTGGTCCCATCACTTCATGGCAAATAGATGGGGAAATATTGGAAACAGTGACAGACTTTATTTTCTTGGGCTGCAAAATCACTGCAGAAGGTGACTGCAGCTATGAAATTAAAAGACGCTTACTCCTTGGAAGAAAGCTATGACCAACCTAGACAGCATATTAAAAAAGCAGAGATATTACTTTGCCAACAAAGGTCTGTCTAGTCAAAGCTTTGGTTTTTCCCGGTAGTCATGTATAGATGTGAGAGTTGGACCATAAAGAAGGCTGAGGGCTGAAGAATTGATGCTTTTGAACTGTGGTGTTGAAGACTCTTGAGAGTCCCTTGGACTGCAAGGAGATCAAAACAGTCAATCTGAAAAGGAAATCAACCCTGAATACTCATTGGAAGGACTGATACTGAAGCTCCAATACTTTGGCCACCTGATGCCAAGAGTCTACTCATTGGAAAAGACCTTGATGCTGGGAAAGATTGAAAGCAGGAGGAAAATGGGACGACAGAGGATGAGATGGTTGGATGGCATCACCGATTCCATGGGCGTGAGTTTGAGCAAGCTCCGGGAGCTGGTGATGGACAGGGAACCCTGGCGTGCTGCAGTCCATGGTGTTGCAAAGAGTCGGATACGACTGAGCAACTGAACAACAGCATCTGTACCAGGTGGGTCTTGCCAGGGGCTAGGTCCACTCTAGCATTCACTATGTAGATAGAGCTGCTTTTGATAGCAGGATAGCACAGTTATTAATGGCACAATGTATTCAGTGATTTTCAAAATGAAATTATCCTATTTCAGTCCCCAGTCCCCTTTGACTCTGGCTGCAGATTCCTACTTTCACATAGATCTTTTTCTAACTATTTTGGCCTTCCCATTTCTGAAATTGCCCATAGTTCACACATTTTTTGCATTCCTGGGGAGACTGAATATCCTGCTGTCATTCTGCAACTGCCAAATTGATCTTTCAGGCTGACCTCAGTCTTGTTTGTTTTTGTATTTCTTAAAAACTTTTTAATATTGTCCTTTTGTTGCCTGGGGTTTCTCTGATGGCTCAGATGGTAAAGAATTTGCTTGCAGTGCGGGATACCTGGGTTTGATCTCTGGGTCAGGAAGATCCCGTGGAGAAGGAAATGGCAACCCACTCTAGTATTCTTACCTGGAGAATTCCACGGACAGCCAGACAGTCCATGGGGTCGCAAAGTCAGACGTGACTGGGGGACTAACACACACAATGTTGTCTGAATAAGGCTACTTATTTATTTTTCCTTTTTTTTTTTATTGTGGTAAAATACATACAAACTTTCTCCTCCCACCCATTTTTAAGTATAAAGTTCAGTGGTATTAAGTCCATTTCACATTGTTGTGCAACCGACCTCACAATCTCTCCCCATTAACTCTTTTCCTCTTGTAAAACAGAAACTCTCTCCATTAAACAGTAACTTTCATTTTCCCCTCCCTGCCAGGCCCTGACAACTGTCATTATACTTTCCATCTTTTCATGTGCTCATTGGCCATTTATGCATCTACTTTGAGTAGATGTGTATCCAAGTCCTTTACCCATTTTTGAATTGACTTGTTTGTTTTTTGTCGTTGAGTTTTAGGAGTTTCTCTCTGTATTCTGGTTGCATGCGTGCCCAGTCATGTCTCTTTGAGACCACATGAATTGCAGCTTGCAGGCTCCTTGGTCCATGGAATTTTCCTGGCAAAAATACTGGAGTGAGTTGCCGTTTCCTACTCCAGGGGATCTTCCTGACCCAGGGATCTAACCCACGTCTTCTGTGTCTCCTGCATTGGCAGGCGGATTCTTTACCACCCAACCACCTGATTATTAACCCTTTATCAGATATATGATTTGCAAATATTGTCTACCTTTCTGTGGGTTGCCTTTTTATTCTGTGAATAATGTCTTCTGATACACAAAATTTTAAAATTTTCATGAAGTTGAATTTGTTTTTTCTTTTGTTATTTGTGAGTTTGATGTCATATCAGAGAATCCAATGTCCAAAGTCATGAAGCTTTTGTCCTGTTTTCTTCTAAGAGTTTTGTTGTTGTGGGTTTTACATTTAGGTCCTTGATCCATATATGGTATGGGTAGGGGTCTAACTTCATCCTCTGGGATATGGATATCCAGTTTTCCTCACACTATTAGTTGAAAAGACTGTCCTTTCCGTGATTAACACTCTTGGGACAGCCTTGTCAAAAATCTTTTGACCATACATGTGAGAATTTATTTCTGGGCTCTCTATTCCCTTCCATTGGTCTGTATGTCTGTCTATATGCCAGTGCTGCTGCTGCTACTGCTAAGTCACTTCAGTCATGTCCGACTCTGTGTGACCCCAGAGACGGCAGCCCACCAGGCTCTCCCGTCCCTGGGATTCTCCAGGCAAGAACACTGGAGTGGGTTGCCATTTCCTTCTCCAGTAACACACTGTAATTGGTTACTATAGCTTTGTGATAGGCCAGTTTTATTCTTCTTTTTCAAGATTGTGTTGTCTATTTGTGGTCACTTGAGATACCATTAGGATGGGTTTTTCTATTTTTACCAAAAAATATGCCATTAGGACTTTGATAGGGATTGCTTTGAATATGTAGATTGCTTTGGGTAGTATTGACATTTTAACAATATTAAGTCTTGAGAATGAGACGGTTGGGTGGCATCACCGATTCAGTGGACATAAGCTGAGCAAACTCCAGGAGATGGCGAAGGACAGGGAAGCCTGGTGTGTTGCTGTCCTTGGAGTCACAGAGTCGGACACAACTGAGCAACTGAACGACAACAACAAAAGTCTTTCAATCCATGAACATGGGATGAGTTTCCATTTATTTATGTCTTCTTTAATTTCTTTCAGCAGTGTTTTATAGTTTCCATTGTACCAGTCTTTCACCTCCTTGGTTAATTCCTAAGTGTTTTATTCTTCTGGATGCTATTGTAAATGGAGTTGGTTTTGTAATTTTCTTTTTAGATTATTAATTGTTCATGTATACAAATACAGCTGTCTTTTGTGTGCTGACTTTGTAAGCTGAATTCATTTATTAGCTCTAACAGTTTTTTGGTAGAACCTTTTGAATTTTTATATGTAAGATCATATCTGCAAACAGATCTTCTTCCTTTCCAGTTTGGAGGCCTTTAATTTTCCTTTCTTTCCTAAATGCTGTGGCTAGAACTCCTAGTAACTATGTTGAATAGGGTGGAGAAAGTGGCATCCTTCTTGATTTTAGGAAAAGCTTTAAGTCTTCACCATTGTGTATGGTATTTGTTGTGGTTTTGTCATGAATAGATTTTATTATGTGGTGGTATTTTACTTCTATTACTATTTTGTTGAGTGTTTTTTACTCTGAAAGGGTACTGAGTTTTAGTAAATGCTTTTTTGCATCAATTGAGATGATCGTGTGGCTTTTCTTCCTTTTTGTTAATGTGGCATATCACATTGATATATCTTTATATATGCTGAGCCATCCTTACATTCCAGGAGTAAATCCTACTGTGTTCTGGTGTATAATCCTTTTAATATGCCTCTAAATTCTGTTTGTTAATATTTTTCTAGGATTTTTACATGAGTGTTCATAAGGGATATTGATCTGTAGTTTTCTTGTAGGGTCTTTTTCTGACTTTGTTTTTAGGATTGCGCTAGCCTCATAGAATGAGTTAGGAAGTGTCCCCTCCTCTTCAATTTTTTGGAAAGTTTTAGGAGGATTGGTATTCCTTCTTTAAATGTTTGGTAGAATTCACCAGTAAAGCCATCAGATCTAGGATTTTTTTTTGTTGGAGATTTTTGAATACTGAGTCAATCTCTTACTAGTTATAGGTCAATGCAGATTTTCTATTTTTTTGTGATTTAATCTTGATGATTTTATGTTTCTAGGAATTTATCCATGTCATCTAGGTGATTCAGTTTGTTGGTGTACTATTGTTCATAGTTATCTGTCACAATCCTCTTTATTTCTGTAGGATTGGTAGTAATGTCCCCCTTTTCATTTCCGATTTCAAATAATTTGAGTTTTTTTACTTTTTCTCAGTTCATCTAGCTAAAGGTTTGTTAATTTTGTTGATCTTTTTCTAGGAAGCAACTTTTTGTTTCATTGATTTTCTTTATTGTTTTTCTGTTATCAATTTCATTTATCTCTGCTCTTAATCTTTATTATTTTCTTCCTTCTGCTGCTTTGGGCTTAGCTGCTCTTCTCTTTTTTTTTGTTCCATAAGTTATACAGTTGGAGAAGGCAATGGCAACCCACTCCAGTACTCTTGCCTGGAAAATCCCATGGACAGGGGAGCCTGGTGGGCTGCACTCCATGGGATCGCTAAGAGTCGGACACGACTAAAGTGACTTAGCAGCAGCAGCAGCAAGTTATGCAGTTAGGTTGTTGATTGAGGTCTTTCTTGTTTTGTTTTTTTTTGAAATAATTTTGTTTATTTATTTTTGGCTGTGCTGGGTCT
Organism: Bos javanicus; assembly: GCF_032452875.1. Classification (NCBI taxonomy): domain Eukaryota; kingdom Metazoa; phylum Chordata; class Mammalia; order Artiodactyla; family Bovidae; genus Bos; species Bos javanicus. Next base: position 45,335,494 of record NC_083896.1, on the reverse strand, counting down.
TCCTTGCTGCACTCGGGCTTCTCTCTCTTTAGAGCAAGCAGGACCTGCTCTCTGCTGCAGTGCACAGACCTCTCTCTGCGGTGTGTTTCTTATTGTAGAGCGCGGGCTCTAGGGGCTGGGGCTTCATTACTTTCAGTACGTGGCCTCAGCAGTTGAGGTTCCCAGCCTCAGTTGTTATGGTACACGGGCTTAGTTGCTTCGTGGCATGTGGGCTCTTCCTGGATCAGGGATTGAACCGAGGTCTCTTGTGTTGGCGGCTGGATTCTCTGCCACTGAGCTACCAGGGAAGCTGGTCTTTCTTGTTTTTTAATGTAAGCATTTGTAGCTATACATTCCCCCCAGTCCTGCTTTCACTGCATCACGTAAGTTTTGGTATGTCATGTTTTTGGTTTCATTTGTCTCTGCACATTTTATTTCCCTTGTGATTTCGTCTTTGAATAATGGATTGTTTAAAAGTATGTGGTTTAATTTCCATAAATTTGTGAGTTTTCCAGTTTCCCTTTTGTTATTTTTAACTTCCATCTTGTTATGGTAGGAGAAAATAACTTTGTATGAGTTATTAACTGAGTATAAACCAGTTGAGACTTAATCAGTGTCATAATACGTGGTGTGTCCTGGAAGATGTCCCACGTACACTTGAGAGAAATGGGTATTATGTCGTTGTTGGGTAGTGTGATTTTTATGTCTGTTCCATCTGCCTGGTTTATTGTGTTGCGTAAGTCCTCTATGTCCTCTGTTTGGTTGTTTTATCTCTTGCTGGTACTGAAGTCTCTAACTATTATTGTAGAACTCTCTACATCTCTCTTCAGTTTTGTCAGTTTTTGCTTCACATATTTTGATGGTCTCTTATTAGCTGTGTAAATGTTTACAATTGTTATATTTCCTTGCTATATTGAACTTTTTATTAACATATAATATCCTTCTTTGTCTTTTAACTTTTTTTAAAATTTAGAGTCTGTTTTGTCTGATATTAGAATAGCTACTTCCGTTCTGTTTTGGTTACTATACATGAAATATCTTGTTCCCATCCTGTCACTTTGAACATGTTTGTGTCTTTGGATCTCAAGTGACTCTCTTATAGGCTGCATACAGTTGGATCATGTGTTTTTAATCCATTCTGCCAATTCCAGTCTTTTGATTGAAGAGTTTAATCCATGTACATTTAAAGAAATTACTCATAAGGAGGGACTTAAATTTCTATCATTGTGCTATCTGTTCTCTATATGACTTATAACTTTTTTGCCCCTCATTTCCTGTGTTACTGTTTTCTTAGTATTTAGTAGCTTTTTGGTAGTGAAATGTTGAAATTCCTAACTCATTTGCTTTTGTGTGTATTCTGTATCTATTTTCCTTATGGTTACCATGGAGATTACATTTAAAATCTGAAAGTTGTAACATTAATTTGAATTTATACCAGTTTAACTTCAACACCATACAAAAACTGCTCCTTTATAGCTCCCTTCCTACCACTTTTTAGTTGGTTTGTCATAAGATTACATTTTTATATGTTGTGTGCCCCCAAACTTAAACTAATAATTTTGTAATTGAATTTGTCTACTAAATTATGTAGAAAACAAGATTTGATGTTACAGAGTTACAGTAATACTAGTTTTTCTCACTAATAATTTTCTTTCTTAAAATGTATTACAGTTGACCCTTGAACAGTACAGAGATTAACCTGTGTGTAACTTAAAGCTGGCCCTTTGTATCTCTGGTTCCTTTGTATCCATGATTCAACCAACCATGGACTGTGTAATATTGTAGTTTTTACTATGGAAAAATATTTTTATATAACTGGACCCATACAGTTCAAACCCATGTTGTTCAGGGTCCATTGTAGTCTCTTAAATCATGTAGAAAAAGAAAATTATAGTCACAAACTATTGTTAGGATAGTACTAGATTTATAATTGCCAGTGTTCTTAACTTTATTGAGATCTTGATTTCTTCATATGACTTTGAGTTACTGTCTAGTATACTTTTATTTCATCTTGTAGGATTTCCTTGAGCATTTCTTAAAAGGCAACTCCAGTGGTCACAGACTTTTTCAGCTTTCATTTATCTGGGAATATCTTAGTTTCCCCCTCATTTTCTAAGGACAGTTTTTCTGGATATAGAATTTATGGTTGATAGGTTTGTTTTGTTTTTTTTTTAGCTCTTTGAATGTATTGAACCACTGCCTTTGGCGCCCAGAGTTTCTGTGTGAGAAATCTGCAGTTCATCTTATTGATGATGCTTTGTATGTGACAGTTTGCTTGTCTTGCTGCTTTCAGAGTTTTCTTTGCTTTTTGAAAGTTTGATTACAGTGAGTCTTGGTATGGGTCTCTGACTTCTTCATCTTATTTGGAGCTTGTTGAGCTTCTTGAATGTTTATGTCTTTCACCAAGTGTAGGACATTTACAGATATTATTCTTCAGATGTTCTCTCTGTCCTTTTCTCTCTTTTCCGTCTGAGATGCCTACAGGGTGTATATTGGTATGCTTGAGGGGGTCCCACAGCTCCCTTAGCCTCTGTTCACCTTTATTCAGCCTTTATTTATTCTTCCTGTTCATCAGGCTTGATAATTTCCTTTGCCTTACCTTCAATTTCAGATTCTGTCCTCTGCTGAAATCTACTTTGGATTCCTCTAGTGAGTTTTTCATTTCAGTTATGGTGCTTTTCAGCTCCAGACTTCTTTTGTTTATTTCTTTTAAGGTTTTCTGTCTTTCTTGATATGGTATTTTCATTTAATTTTTGGCTTTCTCCACATATTCTATTAGTTCTTTGAGCATCTTTAAGACACTTGTTTTAAAGTCTTTGTCTAGTTTGTATGTACATATGTACATCTTTTTCAGGGACAGGTTTTATTAGTTTTTTCCCCTTTGAATGGGTCATACTTTCTTCTTTCTTTGTATGCCTTGTGATTTTTTTGTTGAACACCAGACAGTTGATTCTAATAATGTAGTAACTCTGGAAATCATTCTCTCCTTTTCCCAGGGTTTTCTGTTTTTATTTGTTTGATTGTTGTGGGCTGTCTCTGTGCCAAGCATCAGCCTTAGGTGTAAACCAAAAGTCTTTCCAGATATTTTCCCTGGAAAAGCCCTTTCCCTGGGCATGCACAATCACTTTCTATTTTTTTCTGTAACTACAATTTAAAAAATTTCCTAGTCTTGAATGTCTGGCTCCCAAAAGAAGAAAGAACCAAAAATGAAGTAGGGGAAAAGACGGTGCGGGCTCTTTAAAATTCCCTGGCAGTCATTTCAGCTGGAGGAGGAGGGCCTTGTAGCAGTGGGGCAGGGTTGAGGGGAGTGGGGGAGTGGGGGGGAGTGGGGGGGTGGGATGCAACGGCAATGGCTGTCTGCTGCTTAGCCTGCACCTCTATGATAAGAAGCAGCAATCGTAATTGTCCTGTCCTCAGTATTTGGAGGACAGAGTGCTTTCTACCCACCCTGACTCCATAAGCTCTGTGCAAGGTACTGCAAGAACAATGGCATAGTTGCCTGCTTTGGGGTGGGTAGATACTACTGTGCTAGGAGCTGAAATTCACCACAGTTGGGCTTTCCCGATGGCTCAAGAGTCGGACACGATCTGATCTGATCTGATCTGATGGCTCAGCAAAGACCAACATCTATTGGATTATAGAAAAGCTAGAGAATTCCAGAAAAACATCTGCTTCATTGACTACGCTTTAGCTTTTGTCTTTGTGGATCACAACAAACTATGAAAAATTCTTAAGGAGTTGGGAATACCAGACCACCTTACCTGCCTCTTGCAAAACCTGTATGCAGGTCAAGAAGCAACAGTTAGAACTGGACATGGAACATGGACTGGTTCCACATTGGGAAAGGAGTACTTCAAGGCTCTATGTTGTCACCCTGCTTATTTAATTTACATGCAGAGTACATCATGTGAAATGCTGGGCTGGATGATGCATATGCTGAAATCAAGATTGCCGGGAGAAATATCAATAATCTCAGATATGCAGATAACACCACCCTTACGACAGAAAGTGAAGAGGAACTAAAGAGCCTCTTGATGAAGGTGAAAGAGGAGAGTGAAAAAGCTGGCTTGGCGTCCGGTCCCATCACTTCATGGCAAATAGATGGGGTAAAAATGGAAACAGTGACAGACTTTTATTTACTTGAGGTCCAAAATCACTGTGGACAGTAGATGCAGCCATGAAATTAAAGGACGCTGTTCCTTAGAAGAAAAGCAATGACAAACGTAGACATCGTATTAAAAAGCAGAGACATTACTTTGCTGACAAATGTCCGTATAGTCAAAGCTGTGGTTTTTTTCAGTAGTCACATACAGATGTGAGAGCTGGACAGCAAAAAAGGCTGAGTGCCGAAGAATTGATGCCTTCAAACTGTGGTGCTGGAGAAGACTCTTGAGAGTCCCTTGGACAGCAAGGAGATCCAACCAGTCAATCCTAAAAGAAATCAACCTTGAATATTCATTGGATACTGAAGCTGAAGCTCCAGTACTTTGACCACCTGATGCAAAAAGCTGACTCATTGGAAAAGACCCTGATGCTGGGAAAAATTGAGGGCAGGAGAAGGGAGTAACAGAGAAGGAGATGGTTGAATGGAATCACCAGTTCAATGGACATGAGTTTGAGAAAACCCTGGGAGATAGTGAACGACAGGGAAGCCTGGCATGCTGCAGTCCATGGAGTCACAATGAGCTGGACATGATGAGCAGCCAAACAACAATAGGAGATTCGGTTCAACCCCCGGGTCAGGAAGATCCCCTGGAGGAGGAAATGGCTACCCACTCAATAATTTTGCCTGGAAAAAAATCCATGGACAGAGGAGCCTGGTAGACTACAGTCCATGGGAGTCTCAAAGAGTCAGGCATGACTGAGCAGCTAAGCACACATGCAGCATGCGTATGATCGAGTCTAACCACAATTGACCAAATCTAACTGCAGTTTACCCTGTATGTATACAAAATAAAATAAGTAGGAGGATCCTGGGAAGGTTCCCATCTCTCAATGGTGCGTTCATAAGTATACAGGTATTATTTCCCACGTTTATATTACTTTCTGTAGAACTCCGTTTTATAATTACATAAAAAAAGTAAAAGACAACTTTCCTCTGAAATACCTGTTTCTTTTTCATCTTCTCCTTTATTCATGCTCCTTTATCCACCTCCCACTTTCTTCACATGAATTTTGCATTTTTTATTGCCTCAGTTCTATAAATTGCCTTCCGAGTTTCGCAGTTGTAGCATCACATTTCTGGCATGTTCCGGGCTGTGGAGCGTTGCCTTTTTCAGTCATCGGTTGCCCTCTCCCTTGTCCTGCCTGCAGGGGGTCTCATTCCCCCACTGGGTCTTAGCTCTCCAGCTCCCTCCCCTCTGGCAGGGAGAGGCCCCAGAAGCTCTCATGCCTCCTCTGTGGTTCTGTCCCTCTCCAGGTGGTCCTCTTTGGTCCCTCTGATGTCTGCCTGTCGTGCTGTGCTCACCACAGGCCATCAGTCTGTTCTCTGGGCCATTGTGGACATAGGTCCTTATGTTTGTTGTCATTCTCTTAGACTTTCCCCTTCCTGTTTCTTCACGTAACTTTCTTCTGTTCTTTCTGAGTCCTAATTCTACAAACATTTCTATTTTTTCATGCTCTGGTTTTCCTGCCTTCCTCACCACTCTTTCATCTTAAGTAGGTTTGACATCATCCAACTCTTCCAAATGGGCAGAGCAGAACCCAAAGTTAGCACCCTAAATTCTATACTTTATTATGAACAGATGAGCCTTCACTGAAAGCCTGTTGTGTGCTGGAGGTTGAGGAAGCACTTGCCCACCTGTCAGTCCTTGTTTCATTTAGCAGCATGAATACGCATCACAGCATCATTGTTTCATCAGAGGACCTAAAAGGTCAGCCCATGGAGTTTACCACTGATTATCTGTAAACTCCATTCTGCTGGGTCGTGGGGACAGGAAGGAGTGCAGTCAAGTGGTTTTCTATCCATGCTGTGGTTCTTCACGTTTGTAGATCGTTGACAATGGCTTTTAAATTTCCGAGGCTTTCCTCTGCCAGCTAGCCCATTTCTGGATTGCTGTTACCTTCCAGATCAGAGAATGAAAATGAAGGAGTACAGTGGTGTGATTGGGAGCCAAACTCTGGAGTGACTATAGGGTTCAAGTTCTTGACTAATTAAAGCATAACTAGGGAGGCCAGCCTGGATGGTTAAAATGTCTTTAAAATGTATTTTAAAATGTCACATATGCATGAACGTTCAAAGTAGTATTATTCATAGTAGCCCCAAAGTGGAAACAGCCTGGATGTGTATCAGGTGAGGAGTGGATAAACAAATGTGGTCTATCCAGAACTGATGGAATGGTATTCAGCCAGAAAAAGGAATGATACATGTTACAGCCATGATGAACATGAAAACATTATGCTGCATTAAAGAGGTCAGACACAAAAGGCTGCACACTGTATGAGACTTACACGAAATGTCCAGAATAGGCAGGTTTATAGAGACAGCAAGGAGACTGGTGGTTGCTAGGAGGCGGGGAGGTGGGGAAAATGGGGTAAAAGGTACCAGATGTCTTGGTGGGTGATGAATGCGTTCTGGTTGCACAGCCTTTTGAATATACTAAAAACCACTGAGGTGTGTACTTTAAAGTGGTTAAAATAGGGACAGAAAACTAAGGAACGGTTGTAAAGTAGCAAAATGAAAGCCTACTCCCATCACACTGGACTGACCCCTGCTGTTTGGCAGTGCGCCTGTACGCTTTACACGCGCTTGTACTCACTTTTTATGTACATTTTCAGGCCCACGTGCTAAACAGTTCTCTTTGGTCATGTGCTGTCTCTGACCATTTCAATTTACCATGATTCAATACAATTTTTAAAAAAAATTCTACTTCCCCTACCTTGCCAGGCACTTAAGAAGTATGCTATAAATATTTGTTGAATTACCTATGCTTGCTATTCCCACTTCATTAGTGTGGGCAGTTGCACGTTAGCTATAATTACCTATTGTTCCAGATTGTTTCAAAATATAATATCCCCTAAAGTATGCACCTTTGAGTAAGAGCTCTACATGTTACATTTGTAAGCTGTGTATATTCTTTTTTCCTGGCTTGCCTTTTCTAATCACAAAGGTAGTATCTAATGATAAGAAATTCATATCATGGTCTTGCCTGGACTGTGGCCTTTAGCTTTTAGAGGCCTCCAAACAATTCCATATATCTGCAAAGGAGCTGCTGCTTTTTAAAAAAATGTTATTGATTTATTTATTTATGGCTGTGCTCGTCTTCACTGCTGTGCAGGCTTTGCTCTGGTTGCGCTGAGCCGGGCCTGCTCTCTCGCTGAGGCCCACGGGCTTCCCTTGGCTTCTCCTGTCGTGGAGCACGGGCTCCAGGTGCGTCGGCTTCAGTAGCTGGAGCACCCGGCTCAGTAGCTGTGGCTCCTGGGCCCTAGGGCACGGACTCAGTAGTTGCAGCGCGTGGGCTTAGTTGCTCCACAGCGTGTGGGATCTTTCTGGACCAGAGATCAAACCCGGGCCTCCTGCATCGGCAGGACGATTCTTTACCACTGAGCCACCGGGGAAGCCCAGGAGCTTCGACTTGAAGTCTCTTTGCCCTGTCGTTTTCATCTTCTTCCCCGCATCTGGAGTTTGCTTGGTTTCATCATTTCCTGCCAAAACTTCTCGCTCACCTTCTCCAGGGCAGGAGCCTAGGATGCATCTTGCCCGAATACCTTGTCTATCTTGTTTGCAAATAAGAAGGGAGAAGAGTGTTAGCTTTTCTCCAGCTAAGTCAACATCCCTTTAATTCCTAACTTTTTTCTTTCTGTCTCTCTCTCACTTTTTTTTTGGCCTCGTCATTTTCTGAATTCCAAAACTGTGTGCTTTTCTGTGACCCATGTAAAACCTTCACCTGTGACACAGCTCTTGCAGAAAGGAAGTGGGAGGCTTCTAAGACGCCTCCTTTTCTCTCTGTGCACGGCAGAGACGCTCACCGGTCTGCCTTCGCAGTGGCAGCCGGTCCTCTTGCCCCGTTGCCCCGTAGCCCAGCAGCCTCGAGCTGAGACCTGGTAGCAGTGATTGGCCATTCTGTCTATGCAGCTAATGCCATTGACCTGTGCCTTGCTTTTCTCTTGGGAGTTATTTTCTAGGAGTGAGGATGCTGTCATACTCTCTGCATCCTTGTCTGAAACGCCCTTTGTAGATAACAGCAAACTTGGGCAGGACAGTTCTTCAGAGTGAGGGGAGAACCCAGGACCTGGAGTGAAACTAACAAGTCTCAGTGATGGAGAGGCCAGTGGCTCTCGGCTCCCTGGGGACAGCAGATGATTCATGCCCATGTCACCTGCAGCCAGGTGGGAATGTGGGCCGGAGACGGGAGGTGAAAGGGTGGAGCAGAGACCAGGCATTTCTCCCTGGGGGTGTGGATGCAGGGGCCGCAGAGCTGATGGCCACTGCTCTTCCTGCCTGAGCTGGTGAGCAAGAGGACGTTTTAATCGTCGGATGAAGCAGTTGTGTTTTGAATGAAAATACATCTCTCTATAGCCGCCTCTTTGTCCTTCTTATCATTATTTTGTTTATTTAGATTTCAAGCCCCAAAGCCTATTTCTGTCCTCTCCCCTCTGAGTTAAATTAATACTGTCTGAGGTCCTTTTTCTTCAGAAAGTCTGTTCTGGGGTTGTAGATGCTGGGTGGGCTTTATGCAGACGAAAGGACCCCCAACCTCATTCACAAGCACAGAGAAATTATAATTAAGAAGATGGTGGGTCTCTTTTTTTCCTATTTAACTGAGCTGGGGGTTAGGGAACAACCCCCTTTGTGAGTGATGTAGAGGGGGGTAACTTTCTCTTTGTGGAGCCTTGTCAGGCTAAAACTCTCAGGGAGAGTTCCTAAGTGTGGGCAAAATGAGGTCAGAATTCTTGGGTGATTTGTATCTGCGGGTTTATTGTTTTTCCTCATTTAGAACTTAATTTATATAAAAGAATACAACAGTGAAATAGTAATGGCAACTCCATTCATTCCGCTCTGCTCTGCTCTCTTCTGGAGGTAGAAGGTGTTACCTTCAGGAAACTGGGGCTCCAGGGGGTGAACTACTTGCCCAAAGTTGTCCAGCCACGAAGCGGCAGAGCCCAGGTTCAGACTCGCCTCTCTGCCCGTTACCCAAGCCGTGCCCTGGCGCTGGGCACTGCCAGCAGGACACAGCACTCCCTGCCGTGGCGTGCTGCGCGTGGTATGTTCCCCTTGATCGTTGCTGTGCTTTGAGTCCTTCGCAAAGCCTGTGGCTTCCTTTTATTTTCCCTCCCCCAATGCCCCAGCCTCTGAGTGATGCCTGGGGTCCTAAAGCAGGGTTCTCTGCTCAAACATCTTGGTTCTCATCTCTTTTACAAGATCATCCTTGGCCTCTGTTCTCTTTTGCTTTTGTCTCCTTTCTGGAATACTTCTTTTAGGCCATAACAAAGATAAAGATAATCCTGCCCAAGGGCTTGAAGAAATGGAGGGGAGAAATTTTCTTAGCAAGCAGCTGAGGTTTCCAGCTAGGTTCGTGGTGGCCACAGTCCTCGATGCCCTGGGGGTCGTCTTCCTCAGAAGCAGAGCAGACAGGTGTATAAATGGACGCAGGTGGGGGCCAGTCGTGCCAAGGACTCAGTACGAGGCATCCTGCCCACACTTCCTCTATCTCATTTCTCTGCACTGAGCAAAGCAAATGTGAGCCCAAGGCTGTTCCCTGAGGAGGTCAGAATTCTGACCCAGGTAGAAGGAAGACAGCCAGTTGGGCGAGGCTACCTACAGGACGGTGGGATGAAGACAGGAGGGGCTCTGAGAGGCCCGGGATTGACAGGAAGCCGTCGCTTAGAGCAGCCCTGTGCCTTTTCTGAAGTTGGAAGACAGGCCTTCTGGTGACTGCCACTTTTATGCACGCGGTTTTAGGTCCGTGCCATTTCTGCCAGGCCCTTGTACTTGTCCCAGCCCCATATTCCCAGAGCTGGGGCTGATGGCCCTGCTGGTGTGCAGCTGGGCACCTCTCTTCAGGGCGTCTCCTGAGCCAGCTGGGGTTCACCTTGTTGGCAGGTAGAGCCCACAAGCACCTCTCCCTTGCGTTTCCCCCTCCTCCTCCCCTTCACTCTGTGTCCCAGCTGCGGGCCTAGGGACGTGGGGGGTCCTGGCTCCATGGTAAAATAAGCTTAGTTGTCCCTGATAATTCTGCATACACACCCTCTTTCTGCCTCTGCTGCTCTGACTATTCCAGACAGAACCAGCCTCAATCCGAATTCATTCCCCACATGGTATTCATTCAACCAGCGCCAGGCACTGTGGTAACCTACGTCCTCACGGCTGTATCTGATGTGGTCAATCCAGTATCACATGCGGAAGTTTGTGTCACCGATCTGCCTTTGACCTAATGCCTGTTTTATAAACTCATTTTCCTCGTGAGTGACACAGTCCTTCTTCCCCAAAGGGCTGAGGCCTAGATTTCAATTTTGACCTCAACTCCAGGGGGAGCAGGGACCAGGCCCCTTGCTGCCAAGTCTCATTGTTTTCTCGGTGATGGGAGTTAGGGCCTCCTTCATCTGTCTCCTTTTCCTAGCAGTAATCCTCAGGATCGGCTGTGCACTGCCTCTGGCCAGGAGCCCATTGGGCTGTTGTCGCTACCTTGTCCCCCCGCCCCTCGCTCCTCCCCCCGGGCAACGGCTCCTCCTTCCTTCCCACCTTGTCCAGCTGTTGGAGGTCTCTGGAGAGTCCCTGACTGAGCACAGGAAGACTCATCCAGGGTTCTGCACAGATGCCCTTGAAGGGTGTGAGTGAAGGGGAATCTGAAAATAGGAAAAGCATCTGCATGTATTTACCTGTTGAAGGGCTAGCGGTTTTGTTTTTGTTTTGGCTGCGCCGCGTGTTAGCTGGGGCACACAGGATCTTCACTGCGCATGTGGGGTCTAGTGTCCCACCCAGGAACAGAACCCAGGCCCCTGCACTGGGAGCACAGAGTCTTAACCACTGGACCACTGGGGAAGTCCCGCCATTCATTTATTTTACCTGGTGGCTTGAAACAGTCCACTCCACTGCCAGCCTTGTCTGAGTCTTTCGCAGGGACTCTCCTGAAGTTCTCTGGTTTCTGTGGGTGCTGGAGGCCCATGTGGGTGCTGGAGGCTTGCGGGGCTCGGCCTCGCTCCTCTCTGAACTGCTGTGTTAGAGGCGCTTCTGGACTGGAGAGCTTGTCCTGGGCGCTCTCCACGTGGTGGGGGCTCTGCTCTGAGGCCAGGGTGAGCAGATCATGTGGAGCCTTAGGGGGCCGGGAAGGCTTTTATTCATACTCTTATTTATTTGTTCTTTTGCCTCTCATCTTCTCACCCATCACATCTCTCCATCCCCGAAAGAGACTAGAAGTATTAGCATCAGAGCAGGCTTTTGTAGACTCAGGCCTGGTGGTTTATTTACCTCCCTTCTACAGGAACTGCAGGTGGAAACAGGAGTTCTGATTGCCTTACGAGAATTTTCCTTTAATGGAGAAGTACTCAGGAGGAGGAAAGAAGATTTTACTTGCTGTTTTCCTTAACCACCTAGAGAGCTCACAGGCTTTAGAGACTGGGACATTTTGACTCAAGATTTTTCAGAGGAGGCTGGGCACTCACAGGCGGACAGGAACACGTGCTAACTTAGGGGAGAGCTGCCAGGATTCCTGTTTCTCCTCTCCCTGTAGCAAGAGGTCCTCAGACCGTCCCAGGCTCTAGGCAGCCCTTCCACCGACCTTCCCCACCTCCTGCCCTGGGCTGTGAGTACTGCTGTTGCCTGGAAGGTTGAGGTGGGGGTGAGGGTGGGGGCTGAGGTGCCCCAGGTCACCCAAGTTCAGGCCAAAAAATCATCTTTCCCTGGTTATACAGAATGCCAACAGCTTTCCGGACCCTTTCCCTTTGTCAGCAGCTTCCTTATTTCAGAGCAGCTGACGTGAATTTATGTAGGTGTTAGATTACTCTGAAGCTTAGGTCTAGCTTAGGCAAAACACAGACATACCAGACAAAGCCCGAGAACAATGTACAAAGCAGCAAACACATCAACCACTAGAAAATGTGATCAGCCCTTGCAGGCCTGGTTCCTGTTTTCCTTGCAGCTTACTTCTGGAATTTCAGACCTGACCTCTTTTCTTGGCTTATCAATTTTCCACATCCTGGAACTCCTTATCCCAGGTAGGAAAGGGGGAGGGGCCATCTCTGGAAATCTACACTGGTTTGAGTTGGCCTTTACTATAAGCAGGGGACCCATGACATTCCTCAGGGGGTCAGGGAGCTCATCTTGCAGATGGTTTGCCCGAGGTCACAAAGAACCGGGCCTGGGACCCTGGTGCTCTGCCACCATGTCTTCCGTACATTCGGAGTGCCGTGTTCTCTTCTTTCAGGGTTTATTTGTTCTCTAAACATTTAGCCAGTGCCTGCCCGGGTTCCTGCCCTGCTGGGCTTGGGATGCCAAGATTAGTAAGCCATGGTCTCAGGCCTGGCTGTGTAGGGAGCTACTCGCTGCCCATGACCAGCCACATCAGTTGGGGTGTCAGGCTTCACTGAACCGTCTTTGGAGCACAGACTGCATGAATAAATGTGCTTGGCAACCAGCAGAACAAGTGCTCCATCCGTAGCCATGAACCTGGCCTGCCCATCGCCAGGGAAAGACAGTGGGCTGGGTGGGGTGGTGCAGGCACTCAGGAAGGATTCAGTGAATGAGATCTGGGTGCCTTCCCTGGAAAGCGGGGCCCATGCACAGAAAGCCTAGGGGCTGACGGGAGAGCGAAGGAGGCGGTCTGGGCCCCTCAGAAAGCTCATTGGTTTTAGCCTGTCCCACCGGCCGTAGGGGGAGTTCTAGCAGAATCTATTGGTGGCTAAAAGCAGTGCTGGTTGATGTGTTAGTTTAGGGGATGAGGAACAGGAGCGACTGGAGCAGAGGTGGATGGCTACTGGTATGAGAGCATCTGGGAGAGACTGAGCTGCTATGGGGAGGAAGGGTGGTTAGCACTTAGCTTGAAATGCTGAAAGATGAAGCAATAGCTGGTGCCTAGGCGAGGGCCGAGAAAGGAGAGTGAGCTGAATCTGGGGTCTCGGTGGCCCAGAACCATCCTTACCCCTCCCCTGTGCTCGCGTCTGAAGGTCAGGAAATCCCACCTGATCACTCACATCAGTATATTTGTCACGGAAAGCCTCAGAACCTGGCCGGTGCCTCTCGAAGAACTGTTCCCCACGAGGCCAGCTGAGGCCTACTGCCCTTTCCCACCAGCCCCCATGGAGGGGAGGACCCCTGCACTGGGCCCTGAGTTGTCAGCAGCCAGCCCCAGCTGCAGGGGCCACTGTGTAGCTGAGAGACTTGCACTTGCTACCCAGCGGTTTACCGAGTGCTCACCCTCTCCTTGGCCCCTTGCTGCTTGCTGGAGTCACAGCAGGGAACCAGAAAGACGACCCTGATCTCCTGTCCTCAGGGAGACAGACAAGAGGGCCAGGAGAAGCCTCCCCCGCTGTGCTGTTATCTGCTTCCCAGCAGGCAGCCTCTGGGTGTGGATCTTCCCAGAACACTGTGGGCAGGTTTCATGGCTCAAACTCTCAGTGAACCGGAGTGGGGGTTCACTGTGGCAGCCACACCCTCCTTGGCTGGAGCCACGCCCCATCTCTGTCTAACCGATCTGTCTTCCAGGTGAGCCCCTTACCTTCCCGCGCACCCTAGGACCCCGGGTTACTGCTTCTAAGCAGCCCACGGTATTGCCATGGTATCGGGTGAAGGTCCTCTCCTTACATCAGGGCTGCAGTTACGCAGCAGCTGGCCTTCTGTCTGTCTCCCTGAGGACAGGAGATCAGGGTCGTCTTTCTGGTTCCCTGCTGTGACTCCAGCAAGGAGCAAGGGGCCATTCCACCTGATGGTCTTCTCCAGTCCTTTAGCAGAGACTTTGGGATATTTGTCACGGAAGCCTTAGTACTTGGCTTAGTGCCTCTCAAGGAATTGTTCTCCGTGAGGTAACATTCCGAACCCAGACTGGGATCCACATCAGTCCCTTTGTGGTGCTGTCAACCCTCTACCCTGTGCAGGGACAACCAGATGTCCTGTGGGGTTGTCCCTGGGCCCAAAGTCCAGTCTCCATTCCAGGAGGGCAGCTTCCACTGCTGACCACAGTATTTCATATGTAGGATTGTGTTAGGTTGCGTGGCCAAAATAGTTTTGACATACTCCTTTTGAGTGACTCAAGTTTTTTTATATAGTGTGGGGAATTTCCCCTGCCCCCTCTCCACCCCCGCCCCCAAGTATTTGCCTCGGACTCCACGTATCCTAGGGCAGCTGGGGGCTTCCCCTCAGGGCTTCCAGCTCTGCCTAGCTGCTCTCAGCCTGGATTGGAAAATAGGATAAAGGCCTATTGTTTGTCCCTTGGGCCTGAATGGCACTGTTTTCTTCTTTCAGCTCCCAGGCCAGCAGCTTTTCTGCCGCTGCAGTTCTAACAGTCTAGTCACAAATGAGAAATCCGTTCCCACCCTGACATCACATTGTTTTACTGGGATCCTGGGAGGATAAGGCTTTGAGCCAACATGCCGTCTTGTGTTGGTTGCTGCTGGGTGGGAGCTGATAGCTAAGGTGCTGAGAGGGGGGCCTTTCCTACCAAGAGACCTTAGTTTGCAGAAAGGAAAAGGGGGAAAACCCTTCTGTTCACATTGACCTAAGGGGCTGGTTGGTAGGAATCTGGGCTAGCTCTGACTGGCAGGAAGGGGCTGGGAGGGAATGCAGAGAACTGGTAGGAAGGCCCCCCTGCCAGGTGAACTGGGACCGAGGGCAGCTGGGCAGAGTCATGGTGATGCATTTGCTGCCCTCTTGTCTTTCTTCTTTGCCTCCTGCCATCCTTCCCCAGCCGCACGCATCCTGCTTCACCCAGTCTAGTGCTGAGCTGGAGAACAATCCTAAGACTGAAGGCACCTCTTTTGTGTCGAGGGCAAAGGAATGAAAAAGTGGCATGGGGCCGAGAGAAAACAAGCAGAGAGTTTGTCTATGAGACTTTGAAATCACAGGAAGCGATCTGCTCAGCTGCAATGCTTTGGCCCTTTAAGCCTGTCAAATAAAAGGTACTGAGGTCAGCCCGCCTGCCCTGACCCAGTGCGGGAATCACAGCACTGCGCTGACCTCTGCTACCTCCTCTGTCACAAAGTGAAGAATCCTGTTTGCTTGATTTTAAAGTTGTTTTTCCTTCTCTCAGTCCACAGGGAGTGGCCTCCTAGACCTAGTTCCTCAAGTGGGGTCCCCGGGTCCCTGCTGGTCCTCAGAGGGGCCCCTGAGTCAGATTTTCATATAATACTAGGAAATTACGTGCCTTTTTCACTGTGTTCACGTTTGCACCAATGGTGCATAAGAAATGGTGGGCAAATGGCTGGCGGCTTGAGAAGAATTGGGGTGGATCTCTTCACCTCCACACACTTGCAGTTCAAAAGAGCCAGCTTATGGGACTTCCCTGGCGATCCAGTGGTTAAGGCTTTGCATTTTCAATGCAGAGGGTGCGGGTTTGATCACTGGTCAGAGAACTAAGATCCCGCATGCAATGTGGCGTGGCCAAAAAAAAGCCAGCTTCAGTTAAGACTGGTCTTGATGAAGCAGTAAAATGAACACATTTTATTACCTCTGTATGCTTTTGTGCAGGTCTTTGACATTCTGTGTGTTGAGATGGGAAGTAAATGAACTGTATTCGTTGGCTCAAGGGAAAGCACTTCTGGGGTTTTTGAGTTACAAGCTGAAAACTTGTAACTTTAGTTCAGCTTGTAACTCAAAACCCCCTTTTCCCAGGAGATGCTATTTTTACTTGCAAATAACTAGTAGCCATGGTTATTCAGACTTGGGTACTTGACAAAACTTTCTCTTGAAAATGAATGTAGTGAGTCTGTTGCTTCAAAGAAAACAACTAACAGTATTTGTTGCCAATGGTAAAATTAGAGCTTTCAAGCCAAAATTAGAATTTTGGAAAGCTTATATCCATTCTCTTGAGCTTGACAGCTTCTCAATACTTAAAAGTTTTCTGATGAGATTGGTGATATGACACCTATGACATCTTGGCATTTTATTATAAAGTGTGTCAACATCTTGAAGATCAGCATAATTCAGTAAACTGATATTTTCCAAATGACCAGGATATGAATTTACAAAATTATGTTGGGAAGAGGCCCGCTTGGAATTTAAGAAAAGCCAGTGGATTTTAACATAACAGTAAAGTTCATAGGGTTTCATATTTCACACTATAATTTAGTATTTGTCAAGTTTTGATATAGTACCAAACATTGGTATCCACAATTGTCTGAAAAAGCTATGAAAATATTGCTGTTGTTATTCAGTCGCTCAGTGATGTCCTACTCTTGGTGACCCCATGGACTGCAGCATGCCAGGCTTCCCTGTCCTTCATCATATCCCAGAGCTTGCTCAAACTCACGTCCATTGAGTCGGTGAAGCCATCCAACCATCTCATCCTCTGTCATCCCTTTCTCCTGACTTCAATCGTTCCCAGCATCAGGGTCATTTCTAATGAGTTGGCTCATTAGCATAGTCAGTGAAGCAGAAGTAGATGTTTTTTGGAATTCTCTTGCTTTTTCTATGATCCAGCGGATGTTGGCAATTTGATCTCTGGTTTCTCTGCCTTTTCTAAATCCAGCTTGAACACCTGGGAGTTCTCAGTTCACTTTCTGTTGAAGCCTAGCTTGGAGAATTTTGATCATTACCTTGCTAGTATGCGAAATGAGTGCAATTGTACCATAGTTTGAGCATTCTTTAGCATTGCTTTTCTTTGGAATTGGAATGAAAACTGACCTTTTCGAGTCCTGTGGCCACTGATAAGTTTTCCAAATTTGCTGGCTTGTTGAGTGCTAATTTCCAAATTAGCACGTTCACAGCGTCATCTTTTACAATTTGACATAACTCAGCTGGAATTCCATCATCTCCAGTAGCTTTGTTTATAGTGATGCTCCCTGAAGCCCACTTGACTTCGTACTCCAAGATGTCTGGCTCTAGGTGAGTAATCACACCATCGTGGTTATCTGGGTCATGAAGATCTTTTTTGTGTAGTGTGTAGTTCTTCTGTGTGTTCTTGCCACTTCTTAATCTCTTCTGCTTCTGTTAGGTCCATACCGTTTCTGTCCTTTATTGTGTCCGTCTTTGCATGAAATGTTCCATGGTATCTCTAATTTTCATGAAGAGATGTCTAGTCTTTCCCATTCTATTGTTGTCCTCTATTTCTTTGCATTCTTCACTTAGGAAGGCTTTCTTATCTATCTTTGTTATTCTTTGGAACTCTCTGTTCAGATGGATATGTCTTCCCTTTTCTCCTTTGCCTTTGGCTTCTCTTCTTTTCTCAGCTATTTGTAAGGCCTCCTCAGACAACCATGTTGCCCTTTTGCATTTCTTTTTCTTGGGAATGGTTTTGATCACCACCTCCTGTACAGTGTTATGAACCTTTGTCCATAGTTCTTCAGGCACTCTATCATATCTAATCCCTTGAATCTATTTGTCACTTCACTATATAATCGTAAGGGATTTGATTTAGGTCATACCTGAATGGGCTAGTGGTATTCCCTACTTTCTTCAATTTAAGTCTGAATTTTGCAATAACGAGTTCATGATCTGAGCCACAGTCAGCTCCCAATCTTGTTTTTGCTGACTGTATAGAGCTTCTCCGTCTTCAGCTGCAAAGAATATAATCAGTATGATTTCAGTCTGATTTCACCTGTATTGATTATCTGGTGATATCCATGTGTAGAGTCATCTCTTGTGTTGTTGGAAGAGGGTGTTTGCTACGACTAACGTGTTGTCTTGGCAAAATCTCTGTTAGCCTTTGTCCTGCTTCATTTTGTACTCCAGGGCCAAACTTGCCTGTTACTCCAGGTATGTCTGGCCTTCCTGCTTCTGCATTCCAGTTCCCCTTTTATGAAAAGGACATCTTTTTTTGATGTTAGTTCTAAAATATGAAAATATTACTTCCTAAAAAAGGAAATTACTTCCATTTGCATTTTCTTAAGACTAATTATATTAAGCATCTTTTCTCATGCTTACCGCCCATTTGTACGTCTTCTTTGGAGAAATGTATATTCAAATCTGTTGCCCACTTTTAGTTGTGTTGTTTTTGTTTTGAGTTATGAGAGTTCTTTATATATCCTGGATATCAGACCCTTATCCGATTATGTGATTTATAAAACTATTCTCCCATTCTGTGGTTTGTCTTTTTCACTTTCTCGCTGGGGTCCTTGAAAGCACACAAAAGTTTCATTTTGACAAAGCCAGTTTATCTTTTTTTTTTTTTTTTGATTGCTTGTGCTTTTGATGTCATAGCTAAGAAACCATTGCTTAATCCAAAGCCACAAGGATTTATATTTGTTTCTAAGATTTTTACAGTTTTAGACCTTAAATTTAAGTCTTTGATTCATTTTGTGTGAGTTTCTGTAGATGGTGTTAGATAGGGGTGCAGTTTCATTCTTTTGCATCTGTATATCTAGGTGTTTTCCAGCACCATTTGTTGAATTGTCTTGATGCCCTGTTGAAGATCAGTTGACTATAAATGTGAGAGTTTTCTGGACCCTCATTTCCGCTCCACTGATCTCTGTCCATATCCCAGTTCCACACTGTTTTCGATTACTGTAACCTTGTAGTGGGTTTTGAAATTGGCAAGTATGAGTCCTTCAACTGTGTGCGTTTTCATTATTATTATTATTTTTTTTTTTTGCTGTTCTAGTTCCTTTGCATTTAAATGTGGATTTTATTTTTTTTAAGAGTTTTTTTATGTGGACCATTTGAGCCATTTAAAATCTTAAAAGATGATGCTGTGAAAGTGCTGCACGCAATATGCCAGCAAATTTGGAAAACTCAGTGATGGCCACAGGACTGGGAAAGGTCCATTTTCATCCCCATCGCAAAGAAAAGCAATGCCAAAGAATGTTCAAACTATATACAATCGCACTCATTTCACATGATAGCAAGGTAATACTCAAAATCCTTCAAGTTAGGCATCAGCAGTACATGAACTGAGAACTACCAGATGTTCAAGCTGAATTTAGAAGGGGCAGAGGAGCCAGAGATCAAATTGCCAACATCTGTTGGATCGTAGAAAAAGGAAGGGAATCACAGAAAAACATCTAGTTCTATTTCATTGACTATGCTAAAGCATTCAACAGTGTGGATCACAACAAACTGTGGAAAATCCTTAAAGAGATGGGGATACCAGACCTCCTTATCTGTCTCCTGAGAAACCTGTATGCAGGTCAAGAAGCAACAGTTAGAACCAGACATGGAACAATGGACTGGTTCCAAATTGGGAACAGAGTACATCACATCTCTATATTGTCTCCCTGCTTAGTTAACTTTTATGCAGAATATATCATGCAAAATGCTGGGCTGGATGAATCACAAGCTGGAATCAAGGTTGCTGGGAGAAATATCGACAACCTCAGAAATGCAGATGATACCTCTCTAAGGGAATCAAGCAAAGGAGGAGCTAAAGAGACTTGATGAGGGTGAAAGGAGAGTGAAAAAGCTGGCTTAAAACTCAACATTCAAAAAACTAAGATCATGGCAACCAGTCCCATCACTTCATTGCAAAAAGATGGGGGGAAAGTGGAAACAGTGGCAAATCTTATTTTCTTGGGCTCCAAAATCACTGCAGGTGGTGACTTAAGCCATGAAATTAAGACACTTGCTCCTTGGAAGAAAAGCTATGACAAACCCAGTCAATGTATTAAAAAGTAGAGACATTACTTTGCTGACAAAGGTCTGTATGGTCCTTTGGTTTTTCCAGTAGTCATGTATGGATGTGAGAGTTGGACAATAAAGAAGGCTGAACATCAAAGAATTGATGCTTTTGAACTGTGGAGTTGGAGAAGACTCTTGAGAGTTCCTTGGACTGCAAGGAGAACAAACCAGTCAATCCTAAAGGAAATTAACTCTAAATATTCATTGGAAGGACTAATGCTGAAGCTGAAGCTCCAGTATTTTGGCCACCTGATTTGAAGAGCTGATTCATTGGAAAATACCCTGATGTTGGGAAAAATTGAGGGCAGGAGAAGGGGGCAACAGAGGATGAGATGGTTGGATGGCATCACTGATTCAATGGACATGAGTTTGAGCAAACTCAGGGAGATAGTGAAGGATAGGGAAGCCTGGCATGCTGCAGTCTGTGGGGTCACAAAAAGAGTCAGACATGACTTAGAAATTGAACAATGACAGTTTTTTTAAAGACTTGATTTGAATTTGTTACAATATTGGTTTTGTTTTTTATTTTTTGGCCAAGCAGCATGTGGGATCCTAGCTTCCCAACCAGGGATCAAACTCTTACACTCCCTGTGTTGGAAGGCGAAGTCTTAACCACTGGACCACCAGGGAAGTCCCCTCATGTAGATTTTCTAATCATCTTGTCAGTTTCCAGTAAAGTCAGCTGTTGTTTTGGATAGAGATGGCAGGCATTGAAACTGTAGATCAATGCGGGGAGTATTGCCATTTTAACACTTAAGTCTCTGATCCATGAACGTGATGAGTTTTTCCTTTTGATTAGGTCTCTACAGACATTCAATGATACTTTTGTAGTTTTCAGCAAACCAGCCTGCATTTCTTTCATTACATTTGTTCCTCTGAATTTTATTCTTTTTGATACTTGTCTTACTGTGTATTGATTTACCTTTATCTTGCTTACCCTCATCCCCACTCTCTCCTCTCAACTAGGCTGAGTCTCCATAGGGCCTGGCACTTGGGTAGCACAGTGCACTGCAGTAAAGGTTTTATGGTTTATTATTTTTTAAAATCCACACTGCCTTTGTGAAGGAGGCGTGGTTATTACTATCCCTGGCCTAATTGGTTGAAGAAACTGAAGCCCGGTATGCAGTGACTCTCAGCCCAACACTGTTAAGGGTAGCAGAGGGAGGACCAGGGTTGTTCTGACTCACAACTCCTTCCAGTCATCATCCTGCGTGAGACTGATGCTCTATTCTTGGCTCCCAGGCTTGTTTCTGTGTCACTGCCTCTTTTATCTTGAGCCCAGGATGTAATGAGAAGAGAGAAGGATTAACTCTGATATTATAAGGACTGACCCTTGGGATCACTTTTCTGGTCATCTCTAATGTGCCAGGCTCTAGGCATTTCAAAAACCCATGACCTCATTAAGCCCTCAGAGTAGCTTTATAAGATGACTCAGAACATTCTGCGTTTTATAGATGAGGAAACTAAGGCTCGAAGGGTCATGTCAACTTTTAAGCCAAAGTGGGAATTACGTGCTGGAGCTGCAGCTCAGCACAGTTCCCAGAGCTCAGGGTGCGGCGCTGGGTGAGGGGAGGTGTGGTGCTGGATGGTGTGTGCAGTGGAGGAGGAGGAGAATGCGGGTTTCATGGAAATTGTGAGGCTCTTTAACACTAGTGTTGGGTTAGGTCCATCCAGAAACATTTGCTCATTGGCCTAGAACTGACATCTCAAAGTGGTGGGTTTGTCGAATCCTTCCGAGGGTGTGAAGAGCTCACAGAGGCCTGGAGACAGCCCCTGGGACCTTACGCCCTGTGGTGTAATCCATGGTGATTAACTGGTGGTGGAAGCTCGTTTGCCACGTCTAGGTCTTGTCTCTACCTTCCGCATGGTGAATTCTTAAAGTGCAGGGGTCATCACCTTCTGTCTTGGTTTCTCCATAGCACGTAGCACTGTTTCTGTTACCTGGTGGGCATTCCTTATTAGCTCTCTCTCTTTTTTTCTTTCAAACTTTAAACTTTTTGTTTTGTGTTGGGGTATAGCCAATTAACTATGTCGTGGTAGTTTTAGGTGAACAGCAAAGGGACTCACGTGTATCCATTCTCCCCCAAACTTCCCTTCCAGCCAAACTGCCACAGAACAGTGAGCAGAGTTACTGGATACTGCGCTATCCAGTAGGTCCCTGTTGTTATCCATTTTGAAAATAGCAGTGTGTACATGACCCGACCTTCCTCTTTGCATAAATGGAAGACAGTCTGTCTGCTTGCTTTTGCTCCATAGACGTCGCAGACTTGCAGTGCCTCTGTGGCTGGATTTGGTAGAGAACAGGGGACCAAGGCCATTAGCCATACAGGGGCCCAGCCGCTCTGGTGGTACGAGACAAGAGGCTTGGGACGGAAGCAGGATCTGCCTCTTGTTGCCCACCTTTCCGCATCCAGGGAGCCGAGTGCAGACCAGTGTCTTTCCTCTGTAGAGTCCCTGGTGGGAAGTCTGTCTGTCACACCGTGGTCAACAGCGTTGTTTCCATGTCCGAGCAACCCTTATGAACCAGAGCAGCAGTGAGTAACTTTGCCATCAGTTTACCTGAGGCAGACCCTTCCTCCCCTCCTCCACTTCCGTTTCCTAAGTTAAAGAAAACAGCCATGAAGAAGTAGTAATTGGTGGCCTTGGTGGTGTTTCACAACTGCATAGGAAGTTAGTTGCTGCAATTTCCAGTGCTGGAAGTTCTGTTCCGCTTAGACTGAAAACAGCAGGAAGGATGATTTCGTGTCTCTGTGATGCAGGTGAGGTTGGGGGAAGCCCGCCTTTCTCTCCAGCCTTGTTGTGGCAACTGGTGTCCCTGCCACACCAAGCCTCGCGTGGCTTGTGAACTCGCAAGGCCAGGTGGCCTCCCCGTCACAATTCTCCCTCTTCCCGGAACACTTCTTCCTGCTTCCCTACCAGGCCACCTGTCAGCCTCTTCCTTATCCTCCAGGGTTAGCTCTGGATCCCTTTCCTGCTGCTGTTGAATAGAACGTGGCTATTCATAATAACCAGATCCTTTGAGCTCCCACAAACAACTGTGCAAGGTATGTGTTGTAATCCCCGTTTTACAGATGACGAACCATTTTTCTGTTCCCAGACAGAGCCTTTCACTGGAATGTCATTCTGGCCTCATCTCCCAGGATCTCCAGCTGCCTATAATTTGCAGGGTCTAGGAGTGGTTCTCACCCTGCCTTGGTGGCCCGGAGGGGAGTCACGAGGCTACTTGTTGTCAGCTCTGGAGAAAGATGGAGAAGAGGTGGAAACAGAAGTACCTGTGTGGGTCAGGATCTGGATCCTAGAGGAGTGAGCAAGCTCCCTGCCTCTCTGTGCTTTCACTTAATTTGTGGGCTCCTGGAGGCTCCTGCGATGTGGACCTCTGCCTGACGTAGGGGCCAGCGTGTCCCCATTTCATTAGCAGGCTCAGCACACCACGTTAGCTGGGCACCACTCGCCATGACACGTGGAGTCAGAGAAAGCCCTCTCTGACTAATTAACCTTGGGTTCTGGACACTAAGCAAAGTGTTAGGACAGTGAGTTATTGACTCCGCTTCCTCCAAGAACGCGGCAGGGCTGAGGCCGGTTTGTCTGTTGTTTTGGTGGTAGCGGGTGGCGCCCAGGGGGTGGGCGCTCTGTTCCTGTTCTTGATTGGCCTGGTCTTGGGAGAATAGTACCTTAAATGGACTGGCCTGGGTGGGCTCAGTAGTGTGGGCAAGCATTTTAAAACCTTGCTAAGGGAGTTCCCTGGTTGCCTAGTGGTTAGGATTCGGTGCTTTCACTGCTGTTGCCCAGGTTCAATCCCTGGTCGGGGGCAAGCTGCACGGTGTGGCCAAAAATTAAATTTAAAAATTAAAACCCTTGCTCACACCAGGTCAACAGCCCGTAAGAGCCACGAGGTTGACATATGCCCTTGCGAGAAATCCAGTCTCTTGGCCACATGATGTCACCTGTTCCCAGGGGACAGCCTGAGACATCCCGAGGACTCAGCAGGAGGAGAAGGACATTAGATGCCTCAGTTTTTCTTCTCCCGGGGGATCCTCTGCCTCTTTTCTTAGGCCAGAAGGTCCCTCTCCTGCCCAGCTCTCCATCCCTGGCCTGCTCCTCCGCCCCCTGTAAAACCCAAACACACTGCCCTTTAATCCTTCCGCCAGAACCCTCGGGCAGCGGCTTTTCACCGCCTCCTCCCAGCTCACCCCTGACCTGATTTTGTGTTTTTTGCCTTTTCTCAAACAGTCTGTTCAAGGTCTAGTCGTGAGCTGGAGGTTGGCTCATAAGCAGCCTCTCTCTCCCCTGAGCTGTAAGGGAGGGGGCAATTCTGGAAAGTCATTGACAGAGGCTTAACCCAGAACGTCACTTATAAACAGGCAGCGGGCAGAGGGCCCAGACTTGGGTGTTCGCTCCGGCACCGAGGACAGTGTGGCCTCCCTGGGCCCTGCGGACCAGCTGCCGCGGTAAGGGGACCACCCTCAGCACCTCCAGGTTGCTCTCCTGGGGGGGCGTGCATGCACTGTGGCCGCCGTTTCTCTCCTCGCTAGAAGTTGGCAGCCTTCTCATACTTGGGAAAGGAGACGGCAGGTGGGTTCTGGGGCAGGAACCCGGGAGGGCTGGGCTAGACCGGTGGGGACACTGGTCAGGGGTGGGCAAAACAGAGGAGCCCGAGGAAGACAAACCCTACCGACGGTCAGAAGGGGTTCTGCCCAAGACCTAGGGACAGAGGAAGATGGACCATGGGCCCTGGAGCTCTGGGCTAGAACGCCTTTGTGTGGTGGCTGCATTTAGGGGAAAGGCCACCTGGTTCCTTTGCCTGTGTCCCTTGCGGAGATGGTGCAGCTGGCGGCAGTCAGGGGAAGCGTCCGCTCTGAGCACAGCACCAGGCCAGGGGCCTGAAGCGGACACGTGCTGAGATGCACGTCCTTGGCTCACTCGGGTCTGGATGAAGAGCGCTGGAGCCCCGAGCCGGAAGGCCTGGCTCTCCCTTAGGAGCCTGGGAAAGATCAACTCTCCTCTGGACGTGAGTCTGTGATTGTATCCTAGACAGCAGTGAATGGAAAGCAGGTGGCACCGCCTCCTGGGAGGCCAGCTTTCTGGCGTTTGAGCAGACTCACAGTTTAGGTGTAAGCAGGGAGGACTTCTCCCATTTGCTTAGAAGAAAACCTTTCCCTCAGTTTACGGGGAGGAAAAACAGAAACGGGCCCCAGATGGCTTCTGGTTCTTATCTTCAACTGCAAACAAGCCAATCTCTCCTCCAGGTCACAGGGTAAAGACTCATGGAGAAGGGAGAGACTGGCTGTGTGTGGTGTGTTTGTGTTTCAAGGAATAGATGAAGGGGACGGACATGCAGTTCCCTTTGTTTTGTCCCGAACTTCCCAGGAGCAGAAGTGAATAAGGAATGTGCCTTTTCTCCCTAGTGTCCTGGACCAGGGATGCAGGGATGTGGTTCCTCTGACTTTATTCTTGGTCAGGCAACTTGAAGAGATGCCTGTCATGAGGAGGAATCAGAGATGAGGCCGTCAGTACTTACTAATCTGGATGGATCTGGAACAATCTTGTTTGTGTATTTGGTCTCCTGACTGGAATGAAGTGTCAGTTTCATGATGGCAGGGACCTCTTCTCTCTGTCCAAGTGCCTGCTGCTACTGCTGCTGCTAAGTCGCTTCAGTCGTGTCCGACTCTTTGCGACTCCATAGGCGGCAGCCCACCAGGCTCCCCCGTCCCTGGGATTCTCCAGGCAAGAACACTGGAGTGGGTTGCCATTTCCTTCTCCAATGCATGAAAGTGAAAAGTGAAAGTGAAGTCGCTCAGTCGTGTCCGACTCTCAGCAGCCTCATGGACTGCAGCACACCAGGCTCCTCCATCCATGGGACTCTCCAGGCAAGAGTACTGGAGTGGGGTGCCATTGCCTTCGGCGTGTTACAAACTCTCAATCAATAGCGAATGAATGAATGAATGAATGAATGAGTGCCTTTTCTTTGCTTCTCATTTCACTGAACCTCTCCAACTTCATTTTCTGTCGATTCCATGCCAGACTTTTCACTTGATCAGCATCTACTTGGTGATGCCTGACCCTGACCCTAAACTAGTCAGGCTTGCAGGAAGAGGAGGCCCACCAACACCCCAGGTGCCAGGTGCTGCAACCTGCCAGGACCTCTCGAGTGGATCCTTCCTCTGAGCACGAGTCAAATCCCCTCCCCTGTGGCACCGTACCCAGCTCTCCTCAGCTGCCTTCCGCCACCTCCTTTGCGTACACCAGTGTTAAATAGTTCTTATATTTCAAACGTACTGGTCTTGTCTCCTCGCCAGACAGAAAGTTTCTTGAAGATACAGGTCATGTTCTGTATTATCCTCTGTCCATCGAGTATGTGTTACAGGCAATCAGTGCTTGATAAACACTTGATGGCTCTGGTTGTATGAAATCTAATCATTGAGGACATTTCGCAGTTTACACTTTATGAAACCGAAGTGATGGCCTGCAGTTTCAGATACAACAGGTCACTCACTCATCAGCCTTCTGTGTTGGGCAGATTGTTGTTGTTCGGTTGCTCAGTCGTGATCGACTCTTTGCGACCCCATGGACTGCAGCATGCCAGGCTTCCCATCCTTCACCATCTCCCAGAGCTTGCTCAAGCTCACGTCCATTGAGTCAATGAAGCCATCCAACCATCTTATCCTCTGTCATCCCCTTCTCCTCCTGCCTTCAATCTTTCCTGGCATCAGGGTCTTTTCTATGTGAGTCTGCTCTTGGTTGGGCAGGTAAGCTTGCTTTATAGGTGGACTGACGGGTGTGAACTGCTTTTCACTCATAACACTTCTGACATTGAATATGTGGGGTTCTCCCCCGTACTAACCAGTTCTCCAGTTCTCTGCAGACATCGACTAGGTATCCTCCCATTCAGTTCAGTTCTGACACCGTATCAGTTCTGACACTGAGAGTTGGTGCCGGTGCCACAGGCAGTCGCACATGAAGCCCCTGCTTCAGACACTAATTGTAAGAGCTGGCCTCCTGGATGTCCAGCCAGCCAGCTGTGCATCAGATTCCCCTGACTCCTCCTCAGGTTCCGTAATTTGCTAGAACTGCTCACAGAATTGAGAAGAGTACTTTGCTATTAGCAGTTTTACTATAAAGGATGCCGTGAACAGTCTGTCTGAGGTGCACAGGATGTACATAGGGCAAGATCTGAAAGGATGCGGGGTGCAGGGGCTTCCGTCCCACAGATGGGGGTGCACCACCTCTTGGCACACGGGTGGATTCACCAACCTGGAAGTTCTCTGGAAGTCCATGGCTTGGAGTTTTTATGGAGGTTCCCTTACACAGGTCTGGTAGGCCAGTCCCGCCCCTCCCTGTAGGGGAGTAGGGCTGAAAGTTCCCTTCTAATCACAGGGTTGATTCCTCTGGCAACCAGCCCCCATCCTGAAGCTGTCTAGGGGCTCCCCAGGAGTCACCGCATTAGCATAATCCCAGGTGTGATTGAAAGGGGCTAATTATGAATGAGAAAAGTTGCTTCTGTCTCCCCTGCCACTCAGGAAATTCCAGGGGCTTTAGGAGCTCTGCCCTCTGGAACCTGGAAAAAACAACAAACAAAAAAACACCCAGGTTATATGACTCTTATAGATTACAGTATCACACAGGTGCTGAGAGGTCGATTGATCCTCAAGGTTATATGGTGGCAAAGCTGGAAATTGAACCTGAGTTTTCTGACTGTCAGACCTTGCCCTTTGCGTGGAATCAGGTGGTGCTGGGTCCACAGCTGGTGTATGAGGGTGTGTGGGCCCCGCCTTCACTTTACCAGGGCTCTGCCCTCAATGCGGGGAGGCTTCTGCCTGACTTCACCCAACTGTCACCTACTCCCCCTCGCCCCCAGATCCTGGCTGTTTTTCCCCTTTATCTTGCCAAAGCTCCAGCTCCCGAGGTGCTGGCGCAGTGAGCAGAAATGGTAAGTGGGCTTCAGGACAGAACACAGAGGCGGTGCTGGAGTGAGGGGGCAGATGGGGCCAGAAAGGCCATTCTCCTTGACTCGAAAATGAAACTGTGAAGATGCTGCTGGCCATTCGGCTAGTCAAGGTTCCTGTTAGTAGCAAATGAGAGCGTCTGAAAGTGAAAGTTGCTTATTCATGTCCGACTCTTTGCGATCCCATGGACTGTACTGGACTGTACGGTCCATGGAATTCTTCAGGCCAGAATACTGGAGTAGGTAGCCTTTCCCTTCTCCAGGGGATCTTTCCAACCCAGGGATCGAACCCAGGTTTCCCACGTTGCAGGCAGATTCTTTACCAGCTGAGCCACCAGGGAAGCCCAATGGGAGTGTCCATTAAAGTACTTTAGGAGCTCGCCTGGTGGCCCAGCGGTTAAGGCTTCACCTTCCGAAAGGGGTGTCGGGTAGATCCCATGTGCTTCGCAGCCAAGAAACCAAACCACAAAGCAAACGATATTGTAACACACTCAATAAAGGCCTAAAATATCGCCCACATCAAAAAATAATCTTAAAAAAGATAAAGCACTTTATAAACTGCAGAGAGCTATAAGAATGTTGTTAAATGTGATTATAGTATGCAAGCTGCTGAACAACAGCAACAAAGTTGCCACTCAGTAACGTTCAGGTGGGATAAGGCCCACCTCCTAAGGTTCGGGAGACCTGGCTGCTGCCTCGTCCGGACCTGGCACTTGTGCGTGCTTAGTCGCGTCCAACTCTTTGCAACCCCATGGACTGTAGCCCGCCGGCTCCTCTGTCCATGGGATTTTTCAGGCAAGAATACTGGAGCGGGTTGCCGTTTCCTCCTCCAGGGGATCTTCCTGACTCAGGGGTCAAAATGTGTCTCCTGCGTCTCCAGCATTAATCCATTGGCAGGTCGGCTCCTTACCCTTTTGCCACCTGGGAAGCCCAGCAGACACTTGTAGCTATTATTATTATTGTTTTTGTAATTATCGTAAGACATGACGTCTTCCCTCAGAGAGGGATGGGGGGCACTGAGAGGGCCTCCAGGAGAAGGACCTTTAGGCTGGGACTGAGAAGGTGGGAAAGGCAGTCTGTCGCCCAGGTTTTCGTAATTCATTTACTACCTTAGGTCCCCAAACTTTTTCCATGAAGTCTAAAGTCCTCAGCTGGAATGCTTCTTCCTCCCTGGAGGATTTTCAGCAGTCTAACTTCTCGATGTTGAAGGAGACACTGTTATCTTCAAGGGATCACGCCTGCTGCTGTTGGAGGGCAGAGAGGGAGTCTTGGTTCCTCAGAACCTGCCCAGTAGGCAAAAGGGCCTGCGGTTGTAGGGGACCAGCTGGCGGCCGCCCTGCCCCCTCCCCTCCCCGGGCGTGCCCTGCAGGGTAAAGGCCGGTGTGTGGCTGTGAGCCTGTGGCCATCGCTGCAAAACTTCAAAACAACCCGGGGGAGGTTTCCTGCTCTGCTCAGCTGGGTGCTCAGTCAGGCTTTCACCACCAATGGGCACAGGACCAGTGGGCACAGTTCGCCTGCGGGAGAAGCTGTGCTGGAGGGACGACGCGTGGGTGTGATGCTGGCCCGGCTGGTGGGGGAAGCAGCCCTACCTGCCCACAGTGAGGGAAGCGTGATGGTCAGGGAGGAACAGTTTGGGGGTGGCAGGCAGGGGCGAGAGAGGGTGGTGACGGATAATCTAGGGAGGATGGTAGATCTTTTTACAAAATATTTTATTTTCATTATTTTTTATTTGGCTGTGCTGAGTCTCAGTTGAGGCATACAGGATCTTTAGGTGCGGCATGTGGGATCTGGTTCCCTGACCAGGTATTGAATCCTGGCCCCCTGCGCTGGGAGTGCAGAGCCTTAGCCACTGGACCGCCAGGGAAATCCCAGGATGGTAGACCTTAAATCTGTCCACAGCAGACTCCTGGGGAGCAGGGCCACGACTGAGACACGGCTTAGGATGATGGAAAGAATGGAAGGCGAGCGCCTTTGAGCTTGGAGACCATGGCCAACCTACTGAATCTTGAGTTTCTGTTCCCTTACTTACATAGCTGGGGCTCTACTACTCACTCTACAAGGTTCTCAGTGGTTAAATGAGGTAACCTGAAGCTCTTAGTGCCATGGCTGGCACTCGGCAGCAAGCCTGCACAAACGGTATCTGTGCTCCTGACGCTTTGCCAGGTGACTGTGGTCATTAGCATTAAACCAGCAGTAGCGGATGCCTAGGACTTGGTCTCTGGGAAGCCTCTGGACAGTTTTTGTGCTCAAATTCCAAAGCAGAGTGAAAGGTCAGATCAAGGGGCCGCAAAGGAATATCTTTTCTAGGGAATCAAGAAAAAGGAGAGAAAGCAGCAGCAGCCATAGTCAAGGTCATGTCCTGTCTGGGTTGCTGTTCACTTTCCTCCTTCCAGGAACGGAAGCTTTTTGCCACAGAATTCCCTCACCATCTCCTCAGCTCGTGGAGCCTGCATGTTGGTGATCAGTTTACCAGGGAACCAGGTTTTAACACTGAGCGAGGTTCTGGGCCTCCCTCTGTAGGGATGTTTAGGGTGTGGGTGTTTAGCAGAATAGCAGTAAAGGCTGCCGGGAATGGTTGATGGTCATGCATTGATTCTGAGAAACTGAATTAATCAGCCAAGACAATCAGGAACCCAACAAGGGAGGTTGAGGCACCCAGGGACGAGCCACAGTGGGAAGTCATTGCAACCTCTAGGCTTGGTGGGGTCGGAGAGGAAATCGTGAGTGTTTCCTCCAGCCTCCAGGGCGGGTTGACAGTGTGGAGGCAAGAGCGCCCAGCCGGGACTGCCAGAGCAGCTGGATGCATCCCGAGTCAGGACTGTGGCATCAAGGGCAGTAAAGACTGGGGAAGATCAGAACCCATGTTTCTCTGCTCCCAGGCTCCTTTCTCCTTCAGGCCTCCCATTGGCTGAACCTGCAGGATGCCAGCCAGTGGGGGGACCCAGGTGCCTCCATCCACAGGCCTCAGCTTCCCTGGCTTGGAGCAGAGAAGGGGGATACAGGGAGGTGAGAGGAGAGGAACCAACCAGGAAACCTCCCAAAGGCTCGTTCCTGCTGGAAACAAATCAACAGGTGTGACAAGCAGAGTGTGGCCCTCCTAAGGGTCATGGCAGCTGCTGCCCTTTGGGCAGAGGCTGTCTCCAAATCAAAATTAGTCACCAGTTCAGATTTAGTCATTAAGGGCAATTAGGAAAGATAATGAAATGAAAGGCATACAGATTGGCAAGGAAGGAGTAAAAATATCTTTACAGCTGACACAATCTTATATAGGAAAATCTAAGGAAGTCACTAAAATCTTTTAAAGCTAATAAAGGAGTTCAGCAAGGTTGCAGGACACAAGGTCAATACACAGAAGTCAATTGTATTTCTATATAGAGACAGTCAATGGGAAAGGAGGAAAATTCCATTTATAGTATCATCAAAAAGAATAAAATATTCAGGAATAAATTTAACAAGTGAAAAACTTCTAAGCATATAAAACATTGTTGAAAAATGAAAGAAAACAAATAAATAAATGGACTCCCTATGTTCATGATGAGAAGGCTTAATATTGTTAAGATAGCGACATTCCTTAAATTGATCTACAGATTCAATGTCATATTTTTCACAGTTCCAGCTGCCTTTACTTGCAGATGACAGAATGTGCCGAAAATTCACATGGAAATGCAAGGGAACCAGACAGCCAAAAAAATCTTGAAAGAGAACGTAGAGAACTCACAGAAAGCTTACCACAAAGCTACAGTAATCAAGGCACTGTGGCAGTCACATAAGGACTGACATACAGATCGATGGACTAGAATTGAGAGCTCAGGAACAAACCCTTAGGTTTATAGCCAGCTGAGCTCTAACAAGAGCCCAATTAATGCCAAGATAATTTAAAATAGGGAAAGAATAGTCTTTTCAACAAATGGTGCTGAAACAGCTGGACATCCAGATGCAAAAGAATGAAGCTGAACCCCAACCTCATACCACACATGAAATTCAAGGTGGATCAAAGTCAAATGTAAGAGCTAAAGGTATAAAACTCTCAGAAGAAAACACACTCATAAATCTTTGTGATATTGGGTTAGGCAGTGGTTTCTTAGATACGACAGCAAAAACACACACAATAAAATTTTAAAAATAGATAAATGAGGCTTCATCAATATTAAAAACGTTTGTGCAGCAAAGAACAGTATCAAAGTGAAAAGGCAGTTCAAAGAATGGGAGAAAGTTTTTGCGAACCATGTATCTGATCGGCACTCGTGTCTAGAATATGTATTTTTTTAAACTCTTACAGCTCAACAAGAGAGATATAAATAATCCAAACCCAGGGACTCAGAGTAGACATTTTGCCAAAGGAGATGTCCACATGGCCAGTGTGCTCAACATCATTGGTCATCAGGGAAATGTAGATTAAAACCACACTGAGATATCACTTCATACCCACTGGAATGGCTGATCACAAAGACAGATGACAACAAGTTTTGGCGAGGATGTAGAGTTGGAGCACCTACATGTTGCTGGTGAAATAGAAAATGGAGCCCCAACTGTGGAGAACAGTCTGCCTGTTCCTCAAGTGGTTAATCATAGAGTTACCATACCATCCAGCAGTATATACCCAAGAGAGGGAAACACACGTGCGCTTGAAGCTTGTACACCAGTGCTCACCACGGTGTTATTCATAATAGCCAAAAAGCAGGAACAACCGAATGTCTACTCAATGGGTTGGCAAAACGTGGTGTGTCTGTACAGTGGGATGTTCTTTGGCAATTAAATGGACTCCTGTTACCCATGACAACACGGGTCAACCTTGGGAACATTGAAAGAAGCAGTCACGGAGGAGCACATACTTTAGTATTCCCGTGTCAGTTAGGGGCAAGGCCTCGGGCCTCAGGTGTCCCTCATGCTGCCTTCATCACAGGTTCACCCAGAGGCCGAGTCCCATCAGTGGGCATACTGGCTCCGTTCTCCTTCAGGGCCCCTGGAGGAAGCGGCCCCGGAAGCAGCTCTGAGTAGTCCACGCCTCACTTGGTGCCCCCTCTATGTGCTGCGCTGCGGGCACCTCTGCCTTCCTCTTCTCACAGCTCCTGCTCCCTTCCGGCCTGTTCGCCCCTTGTTTGGGGTGGGGGCTCATCCACAGTAGCTCCTTGAGAAGCATCACCTGGAGGTCAGTCGTAGCAGCCCTGTTCTTTCTTTTTATTTCACCTTCACACATAATTGATGGTTCTGCTGGATGGAGAGTTTCAGGCTGGAAATCATTTTCCCTTTGCAGTTTTGAAGACTGCTTTGTACCTTTCTATCTTCCCAAGTTGCTGTTGAGAAATCCCAAACCTTGCTGATTTCGGGTTCTTTGTGCCCGCTTTCCCCCACTTTCTGAAAGCTTACAGCGTCTGACACGTCACGCCTTGCGTGGTGTGGGTCTGCATGCGTCCATCCTGTTGGCTCAATGCATACTTGCGTGTGGAAACGTGACCTCCTGTCCTGGGGGTGTGTTGAATTATTTCTTCCCCTGTGTTTTCCCTGTCCTCTCTTTCTGAAACTGTTATTTAATTTTTGGATCTCTTGAATGGCCTCACATTTTTTCCCCTTTCTTGCCTACTTTCCATTTCTTTGTCCTTTGGTTTCAGTCTCTAGGAGATTTCCTTAACTTAATCTTCCAACCCTTCTATTGATTTTTTTTTTTTTTTTGTCTTTCCCATCATATTTTTTCTTTCCAAGAGCTTTTCTTGCTCTCTGACTAGGTCTTTAAAAATATATGCAAGCATCCTATTGTCTCACCTGTGTAATCTCTTGCTTCTTTGAGGATATTAGTACTGTGTTTAAGTTTTTTCCTCCTTGCATTAACTGTTTCCTCCAAATTGCTTTTTTTCTGCTGCTTTTCTTTGGTCTCTGTCTTTGAAGGAATCTGTTCTCAGCTGCACAGGGATCTTTGGTTGCCTGCTCACAATTAGTAGTAGGGGCTAAAAACTGCCTGGGAGTCCAGCTTCCCACGTGCACAGTGGTGATGAGGCATGCTGTTTGTTGGGGAACCTCAGTGGCAGTATCCTGAGGTCTTCCCTCTTGGGCTGGGTCAGGTATTGGAGGAGGGGAAGGGCTGGTTGCTTGTGCTCTAGGGGCTGAGGGGGCGAGGGGACGGGATGAACAGGCTCACTTAACCTTCCCCTCCTGTTTCTGACAGAGTACCCCGGCCCTCAGATGTGCGTTGCACCCCCAGTGCAGACCCTGAGCTTTGCTCTCTCCAGAGAGCAGACCTCTGTTCTTCAGGAGAGGGCAGGGGAGGGTGGTCTCCAGCAGCGTGAGGATCTAGGGACTAACTGCTTCTCAGAAGCTCTCACCAGCTTCCACTGTACGTATCAGTCCGTTCATCCCAGGACCTGGCTCACAGTTCCCTGCCCTTTCTTGGATTCTGTGGTGGACACTGGTAGATGATCAGCCTTCCCACTGCCAGGTAGGGCCGTGATGTTCCTGTGGTCTCCCCTCCTGGTCTCCCTGTCTTTGGGGATTGACAGCTTAAAAGACAAAAACCTGTTGGGACTTCCCTGGTTGGCCATTGGTTAAGACTTTGCCTCCTGATGCAGCGGGTGTGTGGGTTCAGTCCCTGGTTGGGGAGCCAAGATCCACCATACCTCAGAGCCAATAAACCAAAACATAAAACAGAAGCAATATTGTAACAAATTCAGTAAAGACTTGGAAAAACAAGTGGTCCAATTAAAAAAATCTAAAAACAAAAATCTCTTTTACTCAGTCCATCCTAAAGGAAATCAACCCTAAATATTCATTGGAAGGACTGATGCTGAAGCTGAGGCTCCAATTTGGCCACCTGATGTGAAGAACAGACTTATTGGAAAAGACCCTGATGCTGGGAAAGATTGAGGGCAAAAGGAGAAGAGGGCGGCAGAGGATATGGACATGAATGTGAGCACACTCTGGGAGATAGTGAAGGACGGAGAAACCTGGTGGGCTACAATCCATGGGGTTGCAAAGAGTCAGAAACGACTTAGCAACAACAAAGTTTTGGTGGGATTTTGGGCAGGAGAGAAAAAAAAAATTACCCAGACAGGAGCAGGCTTTGTGCAGAGAAAAGGGCGTCCAGGTGGGGAGCGTCTCAGGGGAGGGAGTGCTCTGATGGGAGACGGGAGCGTGCTTGGACCACTTGGGAACGAGGAGGAGGCAGTTTGGCTGGTGTTAGGACCCCAGAGGCTGAGGGATGGTGGGAAGTGAGGCTTGATAGGCAGGTGGGACTAATGACGGGAGGCAAGATTCTTACCGGTGGGCAATAAAGGTCATAGCAGGGTTTTTTAAAAAGAGAGTGAAAAGAATCCTGCATTTGGGGTGTTCTCCCTGGTATACAGCGTGAATTGCTAGCTAAAGCCAGCCAGTGGCAATGAATGGTCATGGATAGGGGGCTTTTACAGTAGTTCAGGTAGTCAAAAGGGTGCCATCAGGGTGGGTTAGTGGAAATGAAAGGAAGGAGGATGTGAGTGACTTCAGAGGAAGAACTGTTGGGCCTTCTTGACCGGATGTAGGAAAGGGAAGGGCAAAAGTGACCCCAGACTGAAGCCCTAGTTCTCTGGGGACAGAGGACAAGGGGTATTGGGTTTTGGGAGTGTGTCATCTGGGATGGGGGAGGGACAGGGTAAGCTCTGTTACAGAATCGACATTTGACGTGTATGTCCAACAGCTGATTTCATTTCAACCTGCAAATGCCTCTGCTGCTTAAGAGAGAGAGGAAGGGGGGGTGGGGGTGGGGAGGGAAAAGATATCAAGGTTATGTGAACCAGGAGGTCAGTTCCCTAAAAAGCAAGGACTCATTTTCACATTGTTAAATGAGATTACCAAAAGAATCTTTATCGTGATGTTCTCACAGTTTCATTAGTGTTGCAGAATGGTTTCTGAACTGCCTTGAGTGTAGGGAGAGTTTCTGATTCATTTCTTCCTTAGCTCATCCTCATGTTTTGACCGAATTAAGCACTCTGTACAAGAGACTTTTACAACAGACACAGAGGCCTCTTTTTATATTTATATATGTATATATTGGAGTATAGTTGATTTGGGCTTCCCAGGAGACTCAGAGGTAAAGAATCAGCCTGCCAAGCAGGAGATGCACGTTCAGTCACTGGGTTGGGAAGATCCCCTGGAGAAGGAAATGACAACCCACTCCAGTATTCTTGCCTAGGAAGTCTTGTCCAGGCTCCTGGCCAGAGGAGCCTGGGGGCTGCAGTTCCTGGGGTTACAAACAGCTGGACACACCTCCGCTGCGAAACAGCAGCGCAGCTGATTTACCATGCTGTGTTAATTTCAGGTGTTCAGGAAGGTGATTCAGTTATACACGTACATCATCCACTCCTTCTAGCTTCTTTTCCCCCATAGGTTATTACCAAATGTTGAGTAGAGTTTCCTGTATTGTACAGTAGGTCCTTGTTGATGGTCTAGTTTACATATAATAGTGTGTCCTGTGTTAGTCCCAGATCCCTGATTTGTCCCTCCCCGCGGCCTTCCCCTTGGTAACCGTGAGTTCGTTTTCTGTTTTGTACATAGATCACTTGTATCATTTTTTCAGATCCCACATATAACCAGTATCACATGATATTTGTCTGACTTACTTCACTCAGTGTGACCTCTCTAGGCCCAGCCATGTTGCTGCAGATGGCGTCACTTCACTCTTCTTACGGCTGAGTAGTATTCCCTGGTGTATCTGCGCTGCGTCCCTTTCGTCCGTTCCTTGGCAGATGGGCATTTGGGTTGTTTCCGTGTCCTGGCCGTTGAAAGCAGTGCTGCAGTGGACGCTGGGGTGCACGCGTCTTTTTGAATTGCGGTTTTCTGCAGATGAATACCCAGCAGCGGGACTGCCGAATCGTCTGGCAGCTCCGCGTTTCGTTTTTTAAGGACCCTCCGTAGTGTTTTCCATCGTGGCTCTGCCAGTTTACGTTCCCACCCCCAGGGTAGGAGGGTGGCCTTTTCTCCATACCCTCTCTAGCTATGGTTTCTAGATTTTCTGATGATGGCCATTTTGACCAGTGTTAGGAGGCATCTCACTGTAGTTTTGATTTGCATTTCTCTGGTAATTAGCATGATGGACAGGGAAGCCTGGTGTTGCTGCAGTCCATGGGGTCTCAAAGAGTCGGATATGACTGGGTGACTGAACTGAACTGATGATTAGTGATGTTGAGCATCTTTTCATGTGCTTTTTGGTCACCTGTACATCTTATTTGAAGAAATATTTAGATCTTCTGGCTTCCCTGTGGCTCAGATGGTAAAGAATCTGTCTGCAATGTGGGAGACCAGGGTTCGATCCCAGGGTTGGGGGATCCCCTGGAGGAGGGCATGGTGACCCACACAAGTATTCTTACCTGGAGAATCCCCATGGACAGAGGAGGGTGGCGGGCTACCGTCCATGGGGTCACAGAGTCAGACACAACTGAGTGACTAAGCACAGCACAGCACACAGCCAATTTTATGATGGGATTTTTTTATATTGAGCTGCATGAACTGTTTGTGTATTTTGGAGATTAATCCTTTATTGGTAGCTTCGTTTGCAAATATTTTCTCCCATTCTGTGGGCTTTTTAGTTTGTTTATGGTTTCCTTTGCTGTGCAAAAGCTTTTAAGTTTAACTAGATCCCATTTGTTTGTTGTTATTTTCATTATTCTAGGAGGTGGATCTGAAAAGATATTGCTGTGATTTATGTCTAAGAGTGTTCTGCCTACGTTTTCCTCTAAGAGTTTTACAGTATCTGATCTTATATTTGGGTCTTTAATACATCTTGAGTGTTTTTGTGTGTATACAGTACTGGAGACTGTTCTAATTTATTCTTTTCCAGCTAATTGTCCAGTTTTCCCAGCACCACTGATTGAAGAGACTTTCTTTTCTCCATTGTATACTTTTGTCTCCTTTGTTGTAGATTAATTGACCATAGGTGGTGGTGGTTGTTCAGTCGCTAAGTCGTGTCTGACACTTTGCAACCGCACGGACTGCAGCTCGCTGAGCTCCTCTGTCCTCCATTGTCTCCCAGAGGTTGCTCAAATTCGTGTCCATTGAGTCAGTGATGCTATCTAACCATCTCATCCACTGCTGCCGTCTTCTCCTTTTGCCTTCAATCTTTCCCAGCATCAGGGTCTTTTCCAATGAGTAGGCTCTTTGCATCAGGTGGCCAAAGCATTGGAGCCTCAGCTTCAGCATCAGTCCTTCCAATGAATATTCAGAGTTGATTTCAACTCTTCTCTAAATATTTGATAGAATTCACCTGTGAAGCCATCTGGTCCTGGACTTCTGTTTGTGGAAGTTTGAAAATCACGGTTTCAGTTACAGTACTTGTGACTGGTCTGTTCATATTTTATATTTCTTCTTAGTTCAGACTTGGAAGACTATACTTTTCTAAGAATTTGTCCATTTCTTCTAGGCTGTCCATTTTATTGGCATACAGTTTCTTGCAGTGTTCTCTTATGATCCTCTGTATTCTGTGGTGTCACCTGTAACTTCTCCTTTTTCATTTCTAATTTTATTGATTTGAGCCCTCCCCCCCTTTTTATGGCTAAAGGCTTATCAATTTTGCTTATCTTTTCAAAGAGCTAGCTTTTCGTTTCATCAACCTTTTCTATTGTTACCTTTTCTATTATTTTTCATCTCTATTTCATTTATTTTTACTCTAATCTTTATAATTTCTTTCCTTCTACTAACTTTGAGTTTTGTTTGTTCTTCTTTCTCTAATTGCTTTAGGTGTGAGTTAGACTGCTTATCTGAGAGTTTTCTTGTTTCCTGAAGTAAGACTGTATCGCTATCAACTTCCCCCAGAAGCCTCTTTATTTGAGTTCTGTAGCCTAAAGGGAAAGTGGAGAAGGGTACCCCTCACCCAGGCCACGCTTAATGCCTTTCTTTAGGTCACTGTGGGATGCTTAGCCCGTCTGGGTGTTCTTTGAACTGTGGGTCCCAGAGAGGTGAGGAAAGGGCCCTAGTTGTAGCATTTGCCGATTTCTGTCATGTACAGACGCCCACTGGGGTCAGTTTCACGTTGCCAGTTCACTGTTACCGAGCCCAGCGTTGGAAAGGGCAGCGCCAGGGAGCCCGTAGGGCCAGCAGCACCTGTGTGGGCGGCTCACAGGTCTTCACCCAGAGGATGTGCCTGAGTGGGATGACCTCATTTCTTAGGTGGTCCAGCTTGCTTTGACTGAGGAGGCTATGGGGGTCTGGTTGTGCTTCAAAGCATCGTCTTCACAAACAAGGTGCTTCTTGCATAGCCCGGCCTCACTCGGCTGCCTCTGGTGCCCCTTCACGACCCCAGCCCCGCCTACCTCTGCCCATCAGAAGCAGGGCCAGTCCCCACTTCAGCCTCTGTACTGCTGATACTGAAAACTGACATTTATAATAAAGGCCAATTTATGTGCCAGACACTCTTCTGAGCCGCTACACACATTAACCCGTTTGATCTTTGCACGCAGGCTGTGCACATGACTGTCATTAATGCTGATTTTACAGATGAAGAAATCAAGGCCTGGAGGTTATGCAGCCTGCCCAGAGCTAGGTGGGCTTGGTGGAGCCCCGATCGGAACCCAGGCTGGTGGACCCCTGAGGTCTTCTTGCTGTGTTCTCCCTGCCCTGTTAGGTCACATCTGGGAATTCTCTTCACATGTTTTTTTCTCAGATCCAGTCAGGGTCTCAGCACTGCTGGTGCACTGGGGTTGCCAGATAAAATACAGGCTAGCTAATTAAGTTCAAATTTCAGGTAAACCAGTAACTTAATACTGTAAGTATGTGCCGTATATTGCATGGGATATACTTGTACATTTTTCTAAGAATGCAGTTTAGTTGAAATTCAAATTCTCACTAAACAGTTTGCATTTCAGTTGGCTGAATCTGGAGGCCCTTAGCTCAGTGGCTTTATCTTGGTTGAGAAGAGAGTCAGGTGCCCAGGAGGAGACTGAAGTAATCAGTCTTGCCACTCACATTTCTCTGCCAAGGTTGTGCTAAGAACTACCAGTCTCTGACTCACGTACACTTTATTTAAATTATTATTATTTTTAATTTTTTGGCAATGCACACGGGATCCTGGTTACCCAATGAGGGATCGAACCCATGCCCCCTGCAGGGGAAGCATGGAGGGAAGTCTGTCATGGCACATCTTAAACTGAAATACATTCGTGCTTCAGGTGTGTCCAACTCTGTGTGACCCCAGGAACC
This sequence comes from Bos javanicus, assembly GCF_032452875.1. Lineage (NCBI taxonomy): Eukaryota > Metazoa > Chordata > Mammalia > Artiodactyla > Bovidae > Bos > Bos javanicus. The sequence continues at coordinate 45,295,718 of NC_083896.1, read as the reverse complement.
GCAGCCCACCAAGCTCCGCTGTTCATAGGATTTCCCAGGCATGAATACTGGAGTGGGTTGCCATTCCCTTTTCAGGGGGATCTTCCTACCCAGGGATTGAACCTGTGTCTCCTGCATTGGCAGGCAGATTCTTTACCACCACACCACCAGGGAAGCCCAAAGTAAAATATACTTAATATCTAAATTCCAAATATATCTAACTTTTGCTTTTCTTCTTTAAAGAAAGAATATTAACACAACCTGTTATAGGAAGACGCCAAGATACAGCTAAATCACAAGAGAAACTTAAGAAATCTCGTGGTGTGTGTGTGCTCAGGTGCTCAGTTGTCGGCTACAACTGTGGACATCTCTTAAGTTTCCTGTATTAGCAGGCAGATTCTTTACCCCTGGTGTCACCTGAGAAGCCCAAGAAATCGCATAAATCAGTCTAATGTTTTGTTATTCCAGAAGACGCACTTGACCTAAATCAACTCATTCAGAAAAAAGTTTTAAACCTCCTCAGAGGGAAATGTCATTTCTTTTTCTAATCAGTCTCTTTTGCTGACCTGACCAGCCAGCTATTTTTCTTAAAGCTTATCTCATCCTGTCTTTATTAAAAAGACTTTCTTAAAGTCTCATCCTGTCTCTCGGAGCAGCCGTGGCTAACCAGGAGTTCGGGTGTGAACAAGGAGCACACTTCAGGTCCAACTGCAGGTCCACCGTCCCTGGGCTGCTCCTTCCCTGGCTGTGCCTCTCAGGATGTGATGTCTTAGCCTAGAGAGCTGGGACACAGAAGCCACTGGTCCTTTCAGCCCTTGGCGGGGTCAGTGCCTCAGATGGTCCCCTGGGTCCCAACCAGCCACACCCTCCTGGCTGCCCACGGCCGTCACCGGGTTGTTCTACACTGGGACTCAGAGCAGGGGGCGCTGTTCATCCAGTTCAAGGCCCGTCTTTCACCTGAGCGGAACTCCTGGGGGTGCTCCGTCCTTTAACTCCTCGTAGCCCACCCTCCTGTCTCCATACAGCATTGGCTCTATTTCCTGAGCTCCTCCTCTGCAGGGTATGCTGCTGCTGCTCAGTCACTTCAATCGTGTCTGACTCTGTGTGACCCCATAGACGGCAGCCACCAGGCTCCCCCATCCCTGGGATTCTCCAGGCAAGAACACTGGAGTGGGTTGCCATTTCCTTCTCCAATGCAGGAAAGTGAAAAATGAAAGTGAAGTCGCTCAGTCATGTCCGACTCTTAGTGACCCCATGGACTGCAGCCTACCAGGCCCTCCGTCCGTGGGGTTCTCCAGGCAGGAGTACTGGAGTTGGGTGCCGCAAGGTATAGCCTGCTTTTACTCCCACCCCCACAGCTCATTTTCCCCGCCCCACTCCTTCCCGCATGGTCATGTAACCATTTTAAAGTACACTTTCAGTTTTAACCTTATTAAAATGAAGTAAATTTTGACCATTGAGACCACTGAGTGTGTACATGATAACACTTCCCTGTACAACTTCTGTTTCCCTGAGTTACTTTTTACCTCATTCCTTCTTCCCCAGACCAGCTGTAACTTGCCACCTCCTCCCTGTTCTTTCAGAGGTATCAGGTAATCCAGCCTTTTGGTCTGGTGTAGAGCCCCCATCCCCCTTGGAGGAGCCGCACGCCAGGAAGCTTCCTGGCCTGTGCTGTTGTCTGGAGCAGCCGTTCCCGCAGCCGCCGGGGCCTGCGTCATCCCCTGAGGACCCCGGCTTCCTTCCATGCCCCCCAGGCCTCTCGTCTTGGTTTGTGTACTCCCTTGGTTCATCAGCACGCGTCCCCCAGGGACTTCCTGGACAGACGCACACGCGGGTGGGAAGACTTCCTTGGCCAAGTCCTGTCTGAACACACCTTTGTTTTGCCCCCACACTTGATTGACAGTCTAACTGGGTAGAAAATTCTAGGTTGGAGAGTGTGTCAACTTTAAAAAGATGCGTATTGTGAGAACTGTGAGTTAAATTTTCTCTGGAGCAAAATGCGGACTGCAGCCCTGGAGACAGCACCTCAGGTGGCCCTGAGACTGCCATGAAGAGTTGGGGGGAAAGTGTGATTTTGGTGAAGGGGGATTACATGCAATGAGGCACATACTTTCCAGAAGGTTTCTACTGTCTCATAAAGCTTTGCTAGTCAGGAGAAACAGTCGTCACCATGAAGGATATTAGCCCTTTTCCAGATATGGGGAGAATTGGGTTCATAAAATCAGCTCCTGAAAATATCTAACTGTCTGAAGACCTGTCCTGCCAGTTTCTCCTGGAGCACAGAATGCCTCATTCCTGTTCTGCACCTGAACTCCTTTCAGGACATGTTGAAGGTCACCAGCTGCAGCAGCACACGATTTCATCCTTGTAGAGGTAGATGACAAATGCCCGTGGCAAGTGCCAGTTTGTAGTTGATAAGAGTTTCCCTCAGAAGTGTCTCCGTGCCACCACGACCTCCTCCTTGTCTTCGGGAGTCTAGTGTGCTGCATGGTGGCCCCTAGAGATGTCCAGGTCATCACCCGTGGCACATTAGCAAGGAGAAGGGTCTTTGCAGAAATGACCAAGTGAAGGACTCTGACAGGGGAGGTGACCCTGGCTTATCCGGGGACCATAAATGCCGTCTCAGTTGTCCTCAAAAGAGAGGTGCGGTTCTAGGAGACACACTGCGGTTCTAGAAGTGATGACAGAGGCAGAGACAGGAGTGATGCAGCCACAAGCAGAGGTGGCCCGGAAGCTGGAGGGGGCGAGGAAAGACACTGCCCTGCAGCCTCCGGAGTGGGTGTGACTGCCTGCGCCTCGGTCTGGGCCCAACGGAGCAGATGCGGAACGTCCGGCCTCCAGAAGTGAACATCTCGGTTATTTTAAGCCACCGAGAATGAATACAGGAAGCTAACAGGATGCCCCAATCTTACTTGGAGGCAGCACTCTTCGCGTCGGCTGGGGCTCAGAGGGTCTGCGCCACCCAAGGGTGCGTCCCTCGGCTCCAGGAGGCGCTGCCGGCTGACTCTGCCCTGCATCCCCCATCAGGGGCTCCCCGAGAGTGGGCTCCCTGGACTCAGTCTCCCATTTTCTCACCTCACCTCCGATTTGCCACGTGTCAGTCTTTTTGTAATACTTTCTGGGTGATGTCCTCGACTGTCTCCTGATTCTTCTATTTATTATGTTTAAAAATGTCTGCGATGCTATTTTTAATCCCCTAGAGCTCTTTCTCGTTGCCTTTTTAAAATAGCTGCCGCCTCTTAATGCAATAGCTTCTCTTACTTCTCTGAGATTAATTATAGTTGTTTTTTTTTTTTTTTCCCACTCCTCTAAGTATCTGCTCTCTCTATTACTTTCTCTTCAGAGTTCCGTGTTTTTATTCCCAATTTGTTTTCGGGGGTTATTCAGCTCTGTCCTCAGACATCTGATGACTTGGGCTGTCCCTTCATGCTAAAGCCGATTGGAAAGTCTGGGCACGGTGGGGCTTGTGGACCAGTGGTCCTTACCCTGAGAGAAGGCTGCAGGCCACCCTTTCTTCGGGCACCCAGTGCATGACAGTAGCCACGGGACGTCCACCCTGGGCTGGTGGGCTCCTGGAGAGGAGCCCTCAGGGTGCTCCCTGGCCATCCGTGTGAGAGCCGCTTTGTAGAGTGAGGACTCTGTGGTCTCCCCTGCTATCCTCGTCCCTGTGAGGTACCCTTCTGGGTCGCGTGCCACGGGGGTGCCTTTCCAGGGACCCAGTCTCTCTTCTTCTGAAAGGCATCAGTGCCTGGTGGGTCAGGAGTAGGGCTCTGGATGCCTGTGACCACTCCACCCAGCTCTGAACTTCCTAGCAGCACGCCCTGGGCACGTGACTCCATCTGTCCTGCCTGAGTCCCAGTGTCCACAACTCTAGACCGGGGAACGCAGGTGGACAGTCGCAGGGGTCGATGCGAGGATTCAGGGAGTGACTGTCCCAGACTCAGCAGGGCTGAGGCCGTTTGCTGTTCCTGTGGCTCTGCTGGCACTTGGTGGGGAGGGGGGTTCGGGCCCCTCAGCCCCTTAGATTATAGCTGCATGTGAAAGGGAAAGTCGCTCAGCCGTGTCTGACTCTGCGACCCCATGGACTATACAGTCCGTGGAATTCTCCAGCCCAGAATGCTGGAGTGGGCAGCCTTTTCTTTCTCCAGGGCATCTTCCCAACCCAGGGAATGAACCCAGGTCTCCCGCATTACAGGTGGATTCTTTACCAGCTGAGCCACAAGGGAAGCCCGAGAATACTGGAGTGGGTAGCCTATCCCTTCTCCAGCAGATCTTCCTGACCCAGGAATCGAACCAGGGTCTCCTGCATTGCAGGTGGATTCTTTACCAACTGAGCTACCAGGGAAGCCCTTCGACCCAGTGAATCCTGAGCCTCCCAGGCGGCTGCGGCTCACATTCGCTCGTGCTGTGACTGCCTCTGCATGCTCCCCACCCCCTAGCTCATTGTCACTTGCCCACATGCCGTGCATCGTCCAGTTTCACGGCCTCTCTTATCTGCTGCCCTGGGCTTTCCCATTCTTTATCCTTGAGGGTTTGTACTGTTTAAAGAAAGATCCTTTGGGGACTTTCCTGGCGGTCCAGTGGTTAGGACTCCACGCTTTCACTGCCGAGGGCCCAGGTCTGATCCCTAGTCGAGGAACTTAATTTCCCACCAGCCGCACAATGCAGCCAACAACAACAAAAAGATCCTTCCGCTGATGGGCTTCTCTGAAGGCTCAGCTGGTAAAGAATCCGCCTGCACTGCGGGAGACCTGGGTTCGATCCCTGGGTTGGGACGATCCCCTGGAGAAGGAAAAGCTACCCACTCCAGTATTCTGGCCTGGAGAATTCCGTGGACTGTATAGTCCATGTGGTCGCAAAGAGTCGGACACGACCCAGCGACTTTCCCTTTCACTGATGTTTTAGTGGGATTGCAGAAGGGTAGAAATGAACCCCTGTGTTTGATTCATACATTCACCAGACCTAACTGTTACCACAGAACTTTAAGTCAGTGAAGGGATAACAGTTTATTCTGGGGTTATCGGTCTTATATTACTGGCTATATTGTCTGTATTTTCCAAATGTTTCATAAAAGAAAGAAAAAAAAAGAAGGAAAGAAAGTGTCTCTTGATCCTAGTACCCTCTAGCTCATCCTGCACCTCTCTTCTTATTTCCACCTTCCTAACATGTTTGTCCAGACATTCAGTTCAGTTCAGTTGCTCAGTTGTGTCCCACTCTTTGCGACCCCATGGACTGCAACATGCAAGGCTTCCCTGTCCATCACCAACTCCTGGAGTTTACTCAAACTCATGTCCATTGAGTTGGTGATGGCATCCACCCATCTCATCCTCTGTCATCCCCTTCTCCTCCCACCTTCAATCTTTCCCAGCATCAGGGACTTTTCCAATGAGTCAGTTCTTCGAATCAGGTGGCCAAAGTATTGGAGTTTCAGCTTTAATATCAGTCCTTCCAATGAATATTCAGGACTGATTTTCTTTTGGACAGACTGGTTGGATCTCCTTGCAGTCCAAGGGACTCTCAAGAGTCTTCTCCAACATCACAGTTCAAAACCACAGTCCAGACATTGAGGGTTTGCAATGGACACCACCTCACCTCCCACTGACTCTTGTTGCCTTAGACACTGAACGTTCCACGGAACCCCAGCTCTCGCGACACCTCCGTGGCCCTGGCTGGTCCCGGTTAGCGGGTGTTTCTGGCCACCCCATCCGTCCATCCTGCTCTCTTCTACCAGCAGGAGGGCCCAGACCTTCTCCTGCTCAGGACGTGGCAGACTCACGCCTAGCAGCCTCTTTGGCTTCCCCAGCTGAAGAGCTCGCGGTTAATTCCAGCTCATCAGGGTCAAAGTGGAAGTTGCGTGCCTCTGCCTACTTCTGCGTCTATGTTCCTTAACTTGGCATCGCCCCTGTTCACCCCTCCCCTTAAACAGGAATCGAGAGCCATCCTCGCCGGTGGCCTCTTCACTGTTGTTTGACAGGTCCAGAGGCGATACCCTCAGTGTGTTTCTTGCCCTCATTTTCTCTTGCCTGTGTTAGAATGGCTTCCCTGGGGGCTCAGACGGCACAGAACCTGCCTGTGATGCAGGAGACCCAGGTTCAATCCCTGGGTTGAGAAGATCCCCTGGAGAAGGAAATGGCAATCCACTCCAGTATTCTTGCCTGGAAAATTCCATGGGCAGACGAGCCTGGTGGGCTACAGTCCATGGGCTCGCAAAGAATCGGACATGACTTAGCCACTATCATGCGTGTTAGAACATCTTCCTTGTTCCTCCTCCACCTCTAGTCTTTCCTCCTCAAATTCAGGCTCCTCAGAGCGGCCCCTCTAAACTGCAAATCCCTCCTCCCCTGCCTGGCCTCCTGGGTCGTATTCCCTGACATTGAGGGTGAGTCTGCGCCCCTTGCTATACATGCAGGCTGGTGACCTGGAGTCCAAGTGTCTGCCCTTCATCTCCTGGGCAGCTCACTCCCTGCCTCTGGCCTCAGTGGACGCTTGCCAGGCTGTTTGCTCCTTTGCCTTTGCTCCTGATGTCCCCATGCCTGACCTGCCTCCTTCCTTATCCTTTGGTTTATCCCCTTGGTGTCTTTCTTCAGGAGGTCTTCCTGCCGAGTCTGCCCACTCTCAATGCAGCTGTATGTTGGCATCGGCACCGTTCAGCACAGACTCGTTTTTGCTGCCACCCACTCGGCCTTCCCTGTCCCAGAGGGGGTGCTGATCACAGTCCTAGATAGCTCCACGCTCTGAAGGCCCCTGCTGTGACCTGCTTGAAACTGAGCAGGTGAGAGAAGGGTTGTTTTTTATTTTTTGGCTGTGTACCTGTCAGCTTGTGGGACCTTAATTCCCTGACAGGGGTGGAACCCGTTCCCGCTGCGGTGGAAGCCCCGAGTCCTCACTGCTGGACCTCCGGGGAAGCCCAAGGGGGCATTTTTAACACAGCGTGCTCCCCAGTCCCTAGTTTTAGGGTCTCTGCAGGTTCCAGTCTTTTGTGGGCAACACGGGTCTGTTTGTTTCCCTGGGCTGCCTTAGCAAAGTACCAAACCTGGGATGGCTTCCACCAGCAGAGATGTGTGGTCTAAGTCTGGAGACCGGAAGTCCAAAGTCAAGGTGTCTGCAGCGCCACGCTCCCTCTGACAGTTCTAGGGGAGGATCTTTCCTTATCTCTTCCAGCTTCCGGTGTTTCCCGCAGCCCTTGGCATTCTCTCCAGGCACGAGGCTATCTTCTCGCTGAGTCTCCACGTCTTCACCTGTGTCTCTCTGTGTTCACATTTCCTCTTTTATAAGGGCACCGAGCAGACTGAATGAGGCCCACCCTAACGACCTCATTGTTGCGGATTACATTTCCAGCGAGTCACCTTCTGAAGCTCTGGGCTTGGCACTCTCACATATTTCGGGGGGAACAAAAATTCAGCCCAAACGCTGGTGTCTACTTTCCTCCACCTTGAAACTGGGGTGACCTGGGTGAGCGAGGGGGGACAGAGGGGGTCCTCTGTGACTCTCCAGCTGGGGTGAGTGTGCCATGGAGGTGTTGGGGAGTTTTCTGGACCACCTGTACGCCTGCTGTGCTTAGGTGTCTCCCTGCAGAGCATTGTCCAGCCATGTTTAGAATCTAGGCTTTAGTGCCTGTCACCCCACTCAGCCCTGAAACACTGTCCTGGTTTCCACTGTCCGTCTGGGAGCTATTTTGTTTGCTGACCTTGTCCCTTTGACCTTCCTTGTCAACACTTTGGGCTCTTATCTGTGTCAGGGACAGTCCCAGTGGCTTGCATGTACTGCTCCCAGGAGGGGCCATGCCTTATTTATCTTCATCTAGGCGCTCACATTACTCTGCAAGTTCGTGTGGCCTGGAGTACTCGTTCATTCATTCACTCATTCATTTCCCAGACAGCTCATTTTGGTGTCGGGCACTGAACAGGGTGCTAGGGAGACAGTGAGGGGCAAAATAGAGAATCCCGTCCAGGAAGTCCTCACAGCATCTGGTGAGACGGTCAGTGAATTGTTGGAGCATCAAGTTCCCAGACACAACCTCGCCGAGAACGCACACAAGCCAGAGGACAGTGGATTGTGGCAGGGAGAGTGACCGAGCTTTGCTCAAGACGAATGGCCGCCTGAAGAAGGGTATCTGAGCTGTCTGGGGAGGTGGGGGTGTGCAGGAAGGCCTTCCTGTGTGGTCTGGAAGCATGTGGAGAATTTCAGGCGACTGCCTTCCCTCCGTGAGCCAGCCGGCGTTCGGGTGCCTGTGCAGGTCGGCAGTAGCGCTCCTTTCGCACCAGGGGGCAGTGTTTTCCCTGCAAGTCTGCATGTGTGCGTGGTGACTCTCCAGCTGTGTCTGACTTTGTGACCGCATGGACTATTGCCCACCAGGCTCCTCTGTCCCTGGGATTCTCCAGGCAAGAATACTGGGGCGGGTGGCCATGCCCTCCTCTCAGGGATTTTCCTGACCCAGGGGTTGAACCCGCGTCTCTTACGTCTCCTGCATTGGCAGGCAGGTTCTTTACCACTAGCACCACCTGGTCTCCCTACCCACATATGAGGCTGGGACGGGGCAGCCTCTGCTGTGCCCACAAGCCCTCTCCTCACCCTCGCCTGCCTGCCGGGATCCTCACAACCTCTCCCTGAACCTCCCCGCTTCCCCGTCCACAGGCCCCTTTGGCCCAGACGGGGCCCGTGGTTGCAGTTGTCACTGTACGGCCCTCTCCCCTCTGCCTGCCCCCTGACTCAAAGATTGACCAGGGCGATACGGAGACACGGTGGCGGGGCAGCTTGGAACTGCCTCTCGGGGTGGGGGCTGGGCCGTGCTGCCCCGGGCCCTGTGCGTTTCCGCTCCGCGTCTGCTCCTGCCTTTGGCATCCCCACGCCCCTTTCTTCTTCTGTCACCTTCCCTGTTTCTCGGATCCTCCCTTCAACTGCCCCTACTCCGAAATCGCAGCCTCGGTCTGTCCTCTCACGGGTGCTTTGATGTCAGCTGCTGCAGCCTGGCAGCTCAGGCGGTCTTCCCCTTGTATCTGTCCCGCTGGCCGCCAGCCCGGGGCCTCCATCGGACACAGTTAGGACAGCACGGAGCTGCTTGGAAGGAAGGCTCCCAAGAGCGGGCCCCATCCGTCAGCGGCTCGCTTCTGCCACAGCGTGGAGCCCTCTGCCAAGAACTCTTTTTCTGGTTCTGACCTGCTTTTTTGCTGGCAGCCAGCCACTGGGGGCCTCTGGGGGCCGGGGACAGAGCCCGGTGGGGGTGCCGGTGTAGGGGGCAGGGGGTAGGAAGTCACTGTGTGGGAAGGCGCCTCCTTAATTAATTTTGAGATTCCGGGGTCTGTTTCTGACCCACTCTCCCCTCTGCCCCCTCCCCACCTCCCGTCTGGCGCCTCCAGCCCCTGTCTGAGGTGGATACGCCGAAGGACTTGTGGCCTGGGGGTGGGCAGGGCAGGCTGTGGGCTTCCAAAGCTGACACACCAGCTAGTCACCCCCGGAGCAGGCCTGTGGCTCTCCTTTCCTCTGTCTGCCGCCCACAGTTGCCCACGGCGTCTGCAGGAGATGCTGTGTGAAGAACAGGGGTATTTAGGGCGGAAGTAATACAACCTCTCTGAGGAGCACTCCTGGGCCCGCCACTTGGCCACAGCGGTCATTCAGGTGGCCGCTGACCCTGACCCCAGCGTGGCTGCCCTAGCCCCGCGGCCGTATTGTCTGGACCACCATTTGGGTGGTGATGGCTCAACAGCGGAATTTTGCACTGCTCCTGGTTGCAAGAGGCAGCCTGGGAGATGTAGTTTAGGTCACGACATAGTGGGACTTCTAGAGACATCTTGATGATTTATTGGACAAATTGAAACTGCCCTAGCTCAGCAGGGACACACAGTTGCCAGCGCCGTTAGCCTGCTGTCTGGTGGGAAGTGCTGAGACCACTGGGATTCCTGCCCAAGTTGAGGCAGTGACACGTTTTCATCAGGAGTGGGCTTTTGGCTTTTGGTTTTCAAGTGCCTGCAGGCTGTGCTTCTGATGAAAGCCACGACTTCCTCCCTTAGTGAGGTGAGGACTCCCTCTGCCCTGACACAGCGGTCCCCAGTGTGTTCGGCACCAGGGACCGGTTTCATGGAAGACAGTTTTTCCATGGACGGGGGTGTCGGGGGCTGGTTTCAGGATGATTCATGTATCGTGCACCTTATTTCTATTAAGTCCACTTTACCTCAGATCATCAGGCATCCGAGCCCGGAGGTTGGGGACCCCTGCCCTAAAGAGTCAGCACTCTTGCTCTGGAGGGAGGCGTACACAGATCGGGGTCAGAACTGGCCTTGCTGGGTGACCTGGAGCGTGACTTGACCTCACGATGTCTGGTTCCTTCTATTAAAGCTGTGAGGACGACCTGAGTACATGCAGATCCCAGGGCCTGGGAAAGAGTAGAGACCCTTCCAGCTGTGCTGATCCCCGCGCCGCCTGGCACAGATAGAGGTGGAGCTTGGCCAGCGTTGGAGGCCGTAGAAGCCGCAGGGGCAGGTCAGCGCAGCGCAGGTCAGCAGGCCGGCCCGCGAGGTCGAGACCTCCCCCGCCTCGAGCCGCAGGTTGTTGTCCGCACGCTCCTGACCGGACCGTCGGATGGATTGTCGCCGTTGTTCCTTCTGGAAGGAGAACACTGAGCTGATCCACCCAGTGCCGGGGAGGGACTGAGCTGGAAGCAAAGCCGACTGTCTGGGGAGTCACGCTGAGCGGAGCAGGGGAGAGACGGGTGCTCCCAGCTCCCCGCTGCTCTTGCTGGTCCCAAGTGAGAGTCAAAGCCGCCTCCCTCCCTGTCTCTAACTTACACGCCCGGGGCCAAGGAAAGGGATCTGTCAGCTGGCATTTGCAAAAATAGCAGACGGGCCGCTCTGGGCCTGTCGCCTCTCTGGAACGGCAGCCAGGTAAGGGATCTTGGGGCCGTGGCTGTGGCCTTCTCTTGCTTGTCACTCTCCCACCTCTGAGATCAGAAAGGGAGATTTTTCACTCAGGTGTATCCCCAGCACTAACCGAGGCCACGTGGTGTCCCTGCGGCAGGTGACCTGAGGCTGGCTGGTCCCTGGCCACCCCTGAGGGTCCTCTCCCCGCCGAGAGACCCAGCCCGTGAGGGAGTCCCATCTGCAGCAGCCTGGGGAGGGTCCACTGACGCAATGGAACACCAGGGCTTCCCGAGGCGTCAAGTTTGGTTAACGGGGGCCTCGGAGTTTTTTTTTTTTTTTTAATTTTAATTGGAGGCTAATTACTTTACAATATTGTATTGGTTTTGCCATACATCAACATGAATCCGCCACTGGTGTACATGTGTTCCCAATCCTGAACCCCCTCCCACCTCCCTCCCCACTTGGAGTTTTTTAAGGACAATTCTCCACTAAACTGTCAACGACCTTGAGGACTTTTGGGTTCCCATCCTGTAACCAAAACCCCAAAGCAAGGTGCCGTGTGGCTCTGCAGTGAGCGCCTGGCCCTGCCCACACCGCCCTTCTGTGACGGGGGCCGCCACCGGGTCCCTACCCTGTGGTGAGGTGATGAGGATGCTCTCGGAGCGGTGCTCGAGGGGAGGCCGGCGCGCTGAGAAAGTGGCGCTGTGAGGAGAGCCTGGTACCAGGTCCCTCCAGGGTGCCAGAGCCTGATCTCAGTCTGGGAGCCCCTCTGAACACCAGAGGCAGCTCCTGCCTCTAGAACTAGGGGAAGGGAGTCGGTGCCCTGAGGCCTTCCCCACTGTTCCCTCCCCCGCAGGCCTTGTTTCCATGCGGGTCTCACCAGGTGTTGAGTCTCAGCAGGTGCCTGGCTTCCTGCCTTGCCACCCTGAGCTCTGTCCACCCGGCTCCTCCTGTCAGCCCAACCCACACCCCCAGACTCAGCACACCCCGAGTGAACCATCACACGCTCAACCCACGAGGGCCCCACTTCCCAGAAGGGAGACCTCTGGGGCGGCCCAGTCTGTCCTGAGGTTTTCTCCCAGCTGGAGCTGGTTTAGGAAAGGCCTTCGGAGGCGCCGGGCAGCCGGACCTCCTGGGCCTCAGGTCTGGGAGGCGAGGGGGATTTGACGCAGGAGAAGGCTGGGTGCTGGGTTGACCAAGTTCTGAGATGTTCTGGGAACACAGAGGTGGTTTTAGTCACTGTTGTGTCCTCAAGACCCAGGCCTGGCTTTGCCGGTCGGGGGTGGGGTCGCGTGTGGCTGAGCCGGGAACCGAGCTGCAGGGCTGCGTCCAGGCTGCGAGGGGCTGTGACCCATGCCCTCTGTCGTCCACGAGAGCCCCGTCCGGCCAGCCGCCCAGACCTGCTCCGCCTGCAGGCTGACCCCCACCACTAGCCTCGGGATGCCTCCTCCTTGGTCTGTCCGGGTCCCTGGGGATAGAGGAGCTGGGCCTTGGGCTGCGAAGCTCCTGCTGCCCGCGTGACCCAGCCTCCCTACCTCCCCTGTGCTCCCAGGCATCTGACACCCCTGCTCCGGGCGCCCCTTCCCCCAGTTTCAGCCTTGGCAGCTGCCCCAGCCTCCGGCAGCCTGGGCAGGAGAACTTTGTATTCTGGGCCAGTGACCACCTCAGGCAGAGCAGAAGCAGCACCAGGTCCTGGCTGGTGAGGGGTGAGTGCTCCGGGCCCGCTTGTCGGCTGGCGGTCTTCCATGTGTCTGCGTGTATGCCCTTGTCCAGCGAGACCCCCTGGGCCGGTGCTGCCTTGCTGGTCTGGATGGGAATGAGCACCCTGCAGGGTGGGCAACAGAGGGCCTTCCTTCACGCACCCCACACTCGTCTGGGAGGAAGGACCAGGGGGGAGATGGTGATGGCAGCCCCTGTCAGTGACCCCCAGGTCGACCTGCCCAGTCTGGGGGTGGTGTCGCCCTCTTTCACAGAGGACGAATTGGGGTGCCTGGGTCTCCCAAGGTCAGATGGCACGGGGGCAGGCCCAGCTCGCTGACCCCGGGTTCACGCTGCGTTGCCGCCGGTGGACGTGGCTGCCCCCTGCCCACTCTCAACCACCACTCTGACTTCAGCGAACGATCGTGACCTTTCCCCTTCTGCAAACATCTGCCTGCCTGCCCCCGAACCCCAGGTCAAGTCCAGGCCTGTGCTTGCTTCCCTCTGCACGGGACACGGGGCGCCAGGGCGTTCAGAGGCCCCCCACCTCCAGTGCCCAGAACCCAGGTTCTTGATTTGTAAAGCAGGACGCCAAGGAAATCCTTGCTGTCTAGAGCACGTGTGAGGGTCAAATGCAAAGAGTATGAGAGTCTTGGGCTGGATGGTTCGTGTTTCCTGACTGAGCTGGGGAGGCTCTTGGTCCTCCCTCCCCACCCCCACCCTCTGACCAGAGCCTCTAGGGATCTCTCTTTTCATTGGAAAAGGGATCAGGAAGTGTGTGGGTAGGGGTGGGGAGAGAATATGACCTATTTACTCATAAGACATGCGTAAGTGCCTGATGGTCCGAAGGGATAAACCCACCCACGTGGAAGAAAAGAGCAGGCCTCCCTGCCCAGGATGACATGTCCCTGGGGGTGGAGAGTCTCTGTGCCAGTGGAACCCGCTGTGAGGCTGCTCACCTGCAGACAGGGAGGAAGACCTGTAGCAGGCTTCCCTGGCCAACCGGTGAGGAAGATGCAGTGGGCGGTGGGATGAGCCTTCTGGGAGGCCGGCCCCCCCAGAAGGGGTTGTTTCACAGGATGGAAGCCAAAGCCAGTCACCTCACTGAGAGGGATGCTTCAGGAACTCCTCTTGGCTTTTTTCTGTAAAGGTCTTCTGTTTCCTCTATATATTTCTTTCTTTTCTGATTATAAATAATAATCCCCACTGGAGAAAATACAGAACGTATCAGTTCGGTTCAGTTATTAAGTCGTGTCCAACTCTTTGCGACCCCATGGACTACAGCACGCCGGGCTTCCCTGTCCACTATCTCCTGGAGTTTGCTCAAACTCACGTCCGTTGAATCAGTGATGCCATCCAACCATCTCATCCTCTGCTGTCCCCTTCTCCTCCTGCTTTCAGTCTTTCCCAGCATCAGGGTCTTTTCCAGTGAGTCGGCTCTTCGCATCAGGTGACCAAAGTATTTGAGCTTTAGCTTCAGCATCAGTCCTTTCAATGAGTGTTCAGGACTGATTTCCTTTAGGATTGACTGGTTTGATCTCCTTACAGTCCAAAGGACTCTCAAGAGTCTTCTCCAACACCACAGTTCAAAAGCATTGATTCTTTAGCACTCAGCCTTCTTTATGGTCCAACTCTTGCATCCTTTGGAGAAGACAATGGCACCCCACTCCAGTACTCTTGCCTGGAAAATCCCATGGATGGAGGAGCCTGGAAGGCTGCAGTCCATGAGGCCGCGAAGAGTCAGACATGACTTAGCGACTTCACTTTCACCTTTCACTTTCATGCATTGGAGAAGGACATGGCAACCCACTCCAGTGTTCTTGCCCGGAGAGTCGCAGGGACGGGGGAGCCTGGTGGGCTGCCGTCTATGGGGTCGCACAGAGTCGGACATGACTGAAGCGACTTAGCAGCGGCAGCTTGCATCCTTATATGACTACTGGAAAAACCGTAGCATAGAACATGTAGAGAAAGAGAAGGAATAAGGAAGAAAAGAAATACCTTGCCAATTCTAGAACAGGAGTGAGTGAATGCTGAGTTCCTGCTAGTTATTTTTCTTGCTCTAAATAAAACTTCATGAGATCGTATTATTTGTCTTTTTTTAAAAGCATCATATTATATCATAAGCATTTCCCATGTCATCAAAACTCTGCCACCATTTTCCATGGTTATATAATGTCCGTTTGTATTGATGCCCTAATATTGGCTCTTTAAGTGGCTTCTAGTCATTTGCTATTGTAAATAATGCTGATCTGAACATCTTTCTGCATCCATCTTGGTTCCCATTTTAGAATATTTTGGGATTGGATTCCTAGATTGGTAATGGCCTGACCAAGGGGCATACATATTTTAAAGGCTCTTGGTAGGTTCTGTGAATTGCTTTCAGAGAGCTGCCCTGATCTCTAGACCTCGCCTGTGGGCCTGCTTCCCAGTGGGCTGTTGTTGTTGTTCAGCTGCTAAGTTGTGTCCGACTCTTTGCTACCCCGTGGACGGCAGCACACCAGACTCCTCTCTCCTCCACTATCTCCCAGAGTTTGCTCAGATTCGTGTCCATTGAGTCAGTGATGCTATCTAACCATCTCATCCTGTCGTCCCCTTCTCTTCCTGCCTTCAGTCTTTCCCAGCATCAGGGTCTTTTCCAGTGAGTCAGCTCTTCGAATCAGGTGGCCAAAGTATTGGAGCTTCAACTTCGACGTCAGTCCTTCCAATGAATATTCAGGGTTGATTTCCTTTAGGATTGAGTGGTTTGATCTCCTTGCAGTCCAAGGGACTCTCAAGAGTCTTCTCCCCACCATAGTTTGAAAGCATCGATTCTTCATCACTCAGCCTTCTTTATGGCCCAACTCTCACGTCCGTACATGACTCTTGGAAAAAGCATAGTTTTGAGTAGATGGACCTTTGTTGGCAAAGTAGTGTCTCTGTTTTTAATACACTTTGTAGGTTTGTCACAGCTTTCCTTCCGAGAAGCAGGCATCTTTTAATTTCATGGCTGCAGTCACTGTCCACAGTGATTTCTTGAAGCCCAAGAAAATAAGGCCCAGAGGCCTTAGCAGCACTAAATCTGATTGTTCACAGCTCTGTTGCTAGTTTCATAGGCACAAGCAACACCCCCTGTTCCCCTTTGAACGTGGTGATTTCTGGTGAGGTGGGACTGTCAACAGTTCGCTAGCCACTTGTATCTGCTGTTCACGCTTGTCCCGGAGAACACTTTGCCTTTCTTCACTTGACCCTCATGGCCATTTGGGCTCTTTCTGCTCTGCCTCGTCCCACAGATTCCTGCCTGCAGCCCTGAGCAGAGCAGGCATCTGGTGCCCAGGATGGGGGCAAGATCCATCCCCACACTGGCTCCCTGGGGTGTGCGCCATTGACCACCAGGGCCTGCCCGCTCCAGGCTGCTCTGCCGGGAAAGCACTTCCCTCCAGCTGGGTGGGCAGCTGAAGCCGGAAGCTGGTGCAGCCGGTGCTGCTGGTAGACCTGTGAGGGGGAGCTGACAGGAGAGCGTTGGAAGCTCAGTGGTTTTCAGGAAGGTGTGGAAGTCACATGTCCGAGGCCCAGCTGGTACTTTGGCACTGACTGTGAGCAGATCCTGGGGGCTCCCGCTGTGATCTCCTCCACTGGTGTCAGCTGGACCTTGGCTTATTTCCCTCGGACCCACAGACAGGTTGAAGAGGCGGCCCTCGAGTCCTTGGCCGTGGCTGTTACTCTCCTGGGGTGCGTGCCCTGCAGCTCAGATCTGGACGTGGCTGCTGCTTCCCCCGTTCAGGTTCCTGCCCAGTAATTCGCCAAAAAATTACCTGTTTTCTTGCCCATGAGGCACTAATCGTGATCTGAAAGGACCTATTTCTGTCTGGTTTTGCCCTTTTCTCCTTCCCGGGGTCAGCCTCCTGTGAGAGCTGAGACGTTCCTGCCCTGGCCTGGTGCTGTGCCTGGCGCGGTTGATGCTTGAAGGGCTGCCTTCTCTCCCCCTGGTTGAAGGGCTTCCCTCTTTTTCTCTTTCTTCTATTTATCTCATTTCTTTTCTCCTCTTTTCTTTCTACTTGGTCTTTATTTCCCCTTCTCCGTCTTGTTGGCCACGATATGACACTGTGAGGTTTTAGCAGTATCTGATTTATTGAATAGATTTTTATGTTCTTTGGTGGTGATTTAGTTGCTCGGTTGTGTCCGACTCTTTTGTGACCCCATGGACTGTAGCCTGCCAGGCTCCTATGTCCATGGGAGTTCTCCTGGCAAGAATACTGGAGTGGGTTGCCATTTCCTTCTCCAGAGGTCTTCCCAACCCAGGCATCAAACCTGCATCTCTTATGTCTCCTGCATTGCATTACAGGTGGAGTCTTTACTACCTGAGCTACCAGGGTTGCTTATTGCGTTTCTTACTTAAAATGGATGAGTCAGGCATTTAAACTTTGTGAAGAAATAGATGACAGGCTTAGCTGGGTGGAGACCCTGGAGCAGGCGAAAAGGACCGAATGCCAGTTTGGGCTCTGCTGTAAAAGCTGTGTGACTCTGACCACATCTTTTAAAGCTTTTCCGGGCCTTGGTTTTCTTCATTTGTGAAATGAGGGGTATGGTCGATCTCTGAAGATGTTTTGCATTCTGGGAGGGAGATTGCCCTGTTGGCTTTTTAAAAATTCTTTTCATTCTGAAAAAATGTGTGTGATGTAATTTGCTCTCGTAACTGATTTTAAGTGTATAGTTAGGCCAGTGGCGTTACATCCACTCACATCTTTGTGCAACCGTCACCTCTGGCCATTTCCAGAACTTCTAAATCTCACAGAATGGAAACTCTGTCCCCTTTATTATTTTTTAATGAATGAATTAATTAATCTGTGGCTGCGCTAGGTCTTCTTCGCTGCGCGTGGGCCCTTTCCAGTTGAGGTGAGAGGGGGGCTCTGCGTGCGGTGCGTGGGCTTCTCATTGAGGTGGCTTCTCTTGTTGCCGGCGCGGGCTCTAGAGCGCGTGGACTTCAGGAGCGGCAGAGCGCGGGCTCAGCGGGTGTGGCGCTTGGGCCTAGCTGTCCTGCGGCACTGAAACCCTGTCCCCTTTAAACACTAACTCCCCCACCGCCCGCCCCTGGCCCCCACCCTCCCGCTGTCTGCCTCTGTGAATGTGGTGACTCTGGGAACCTCATCTAAGTGGAATCACGCAGTATTTGTCTTTTTGTGACTGGCCGGTTTCACTGGCCCTCAGCTGGCTTTCATGACTAATTTACTGAGTAGCCCTTGTAGAAAGGACAGTTCCTGCAGTTTGAAGAAATCTGCATTTTATCTGAGCAGAGGCTGCGCTTCCGGAGGGCACATTGTTGCAGCTTCTCTCCTGGGGAGCTCCACTGTCACCCTCCCTGCCCAGCCAGACAGACCTTGAGGGAGGGCCGAAGGGGTCAGCGTAGGGCCGGAGGTTCTAAAGCCCGGGGCAGCCTGGACTGACACTAGCCTTACACACTGCAGTCACGCAGGGCTGCTTGCTGGCCTCTGAAATTGTTGTAAAAGTTTGAAGTGTGGTGCTTTAGGATTCAGAGTATGAGAGTATGAGGGTGAGCTTGGGATGCCAGTTGGGGATGACTCTCTTCCCTTCGCTATAGCCGGTCAGCCTTCAGGGAATGCTGGGTCTGGCCAGGAACTGAGGCAGCGGTGGTGCTGGCCGCCGTGGGGCTGCTCTAAGCAGGCTCTGACCTCCCTCCCTAGATGCTGAAGTTTCAGACTGTCCGGGGGAGCCTGAGGCTCCTGGCTATCCGCCGGACCTCCACCGCAACCGCTGCCTCTCCCAATGTCCGGCGCCTGGAGTACAAGCCCATCAAGAAGGTCATGGTGGCCAACAGAGGTGAGCACGGGGGGAGCCTGCCCTAGCTTCCTGCCCCTGTTGCTGCGTCTCTTGGGACCCCAGGATCACTTCTTGTCCTGTTACCCTGTGCCCACCCCCAGGCGAGATCGCCATCCGTGTGTTCCGGGCCTGCACGGAGCTGGGCATCCGCACGGTGGCTGTCTACTCGGAGCAGGACACGGGCCAAATGCACCGACAGAAAGCTGACGAAGCCTACCTCATCGGCCGGGGTCTCGCCCCGGTGCAGGCCTATCTGCACATTCCAGACATCATTAAGGTCGCCAAGGTGAGGGGGCTAGGTGGGGATGGGGAACTCTTGAGAGCTGAGACTGGGTCCTGTGCCTGCCCGGCTCTCCCTCCCATTTCCAGTGCTCCCTGGCCGAAAGTCCCTGTGAAAAGGTGAATGAATGAGTGAATGAATGTGTGAGTGACTACATGAATGAGTGACTGAGTGAATGAATGACTGACTGCGTGCATGGGTGACTAAGCAAATGAATGAGCAAACGAGGGACTGAATGAGTGAGGAATGAATGAGTGAATGAGTAAATGAGCGAGTGAATGGAGCGAGTGAGGTGAGGCAGGTGGGAGGGCCACAGGGCTGGGGGGCTGTGTGAAGGGCTTTGAGGGGTGCTCATCCCTCTGACCACCCCCGCCCGCCACCAGGAAAACAACGTGGACGCTGTGCACCCGGGCTACGGGTTCCTGTCGGAGCGGGCCGACTTTGCCCAGGCCTGCCAGGATGCTGGGGTCCGGTTCATTGGGCCAAGCCCCGAGGTGGTCCGCAAGATGGGCGACAAGGTGGAGGCCCGGGCCATCGCCATCGCCGCAGGTGAGGGTGGGGGCTGCCTAGCTCCCGCGAGGGGCTGTCTGGGTGGGGCTGGCAGGCTGTGGCCTGACCTGCCTGTGTGCCAACAGGAGTGCCCGTGGTGCCCGGCACGGATGCCCCCATCACTTCCCTGCACGAGGCCCACGAGTTCTCCAACACCTACGGCTTCCCCATCATCTTCAAGGCCGCCTACGGGGGCGGGGGCCGCGGCATGAGGGTCGTGCACAGCTACGAGGTGAGCGGAAGCTGAGGCTGGGCGGCCACCTGCAGAGGGACCAGGGGGAGGGGTGCTGGGGGGAAGGCAGAGCTCAGGCCCCACCGTCTCCTGGGCCCCCGCCTGCCCTCCCAGGAGCTGGAGGAGAACTACACCCGGGCCTACTCGGAGGCTCTGGCCGCCTTCGGGAACGGGGCGCTGTTCGTGGAGAAGTTCATCGAGAAGCCACGCCACATCGAGGTGCAGATCCTGGGTGAGTAGGGCGTCCGGGGGCGGCAGCATGAGGCAGTGGGGGCCCTGGTCTTCCTGGGCTTTGGGAAAGCTACCGGAGCTCTCCCTCTGTGGGACCTTTCTCAGGAAGGTGGGCTGCGGGTGCCGGGCTGGTCAGACCTGAGGCCTGGTGTGCTGTTTGGAGCCACTGCTGAGCCACCCTGGGAGCAGTGCTGAACAGCCATGGTGCTCGTCTGGAGATTGGGGTGTCCAGACCCCCCGGGGCTGAGCCCGGCTTACCGCATCCCAGGGGACCAGTACGGGAACATCCTTCACCTCTACGAGCGGGACTGCTCCATCCAGCGGCGGCACCAGAAAGTGGTGGAGATCGCCCCGGCTGCCCACTTGGACCCCCAGCTGCGCACCCGGCTCACTAGCGACTCCGTCAAGCTTGCAAAGCAGGTGAGGGGCAGGGGACAGAGCTGAGAGCCACGGCGCAGTGGCCTTCTCCCCACGTGGAGACAAGGAGCCCGCTCCTGGCTCGCTTTGAGCTCCCGCGGACACAGCCTCACACCTGGCGGTCACGGGGGCCCAGGGTGGCCAGCTGCTGCAGGGCAGGGAGGCCCAGGGTGACCGACTCCGGAAGGACAGGAGGTGGAGGGCTGATGCCAGGCCCTTGGGATCTGTGCTGTGCGGTCGCGGAGGCACTGGGTCCAGAGGCCAGGCCTGGAGACTGGAAGGGCCGTGAGGAGGAGGGAGAGAGAGAGAGCCGCTGGCCTTGCCTCAGCGCCCTTCAGCACAGACCGAGCTTCCGGGGGGCAGCAGGGGCTTCCGTCAGGATTAAGGAACAGTGTTCAGGCGTTTCTTCCTCACTCATGCCCAACCGTCCCCGGCATCCTGTCTCCTGCACCCCGTTCACGCCCCAAGGCCGCCGCCTCCTGTCTGCACTCTGGGGGCTGCGGAGTGAGCGCCCATGGGCTGGCCAGGCTGGAGCAGGGGCCCTGCTCTCTCTTCTTCTGGTACCCCTGACCCCAGCCCTACTCAGAGGCCAGGCACCCTGCCCCAGCCTCGGCCTCCCAGAGCCCTGAGGGGGCGTATTTTCAGGTCCGCCGTCCCCTCCGCCTGGCGGGCCCCTGGGCCTCTCTCCTCCAGGGCTGAGCCCCCTCAGGCTCCCGGGAAGCCCAGGCCCCAGACTACAGACGCTGCTGGGACCTTCCCCAAACAGAGAGCCAGTGAGGCTCCAGTCATGGCTAACATGAGGCGTTGATTAGGGTCTGATTATAGTTGAGGTTTTGCTTCCTTCATAGGAGTTTTCTTGCCTTGAGTTTGGTCTTATTGGTTTATGAAGTGTCTCATTCTAGAACAGATTTGAGGGAGTGAAGTCTAGGGTGTGGTTTTGGTGGGACTGGAAGTGAAGCTAGAATGAGGCGTGCGTTTTGAGGTACAGCCTCATCTGTCGATGAGGTCCCTCTCAGATGGTGTCTCTGGGTAGTAACCAGAGGCGATGGCGGAGTAAAGCTGAGGGGAGCTTTCTGAAGACCCTCTAAGCGTCAGGAAGATCCAGGAGAGGCCAGGGTACACACGGGTGGGGCCCATGTCCCAAAGCTGAGGAACCGCTGGGGGCGAGGGTAGCGTCTGGGCCGGTGGGAGCTCTGCTCAGGTCTCACCTGGACAAGCTGGGCGCAGCCTTCAGAGGCTCCCAGGAGGCCTGGGGAGACGTCCAGGCCGGGCCCAGCTGCGGGGGCTGGGCGCTCACCCCCCGGGGGCAGGGCTGGCCCTCTGCCTGCCGTCGGGTGGGGTGGGGTTGGCCAGTCTGTTTTACTATGGAAGCAGCCCAGTGGGTGAGCCTGCGCCCCCACTGGGCGCTCACCACAGACCCCTGCTTAACGAGGCCGCCCCACAGGTGGGCTACGAGAACGCGGGCACCGTGGAGTTCCTGGTGGACAGGCACGGCAAGCACTACTTCATCGAGGTCAACTCGCGCCTGCAAGTGGAGCACACGGTGACCGAGGAGATCACAGAGTGAGCAGGGGCGTGGCCGGCGGGGCGGGCGGGGCGGCCTCCGGGCCAGGGCGGGTGTGGGAAGGGCGTCTCCCACATCTTGTGTAAGACCCGGTCGCGGGTTCCTGGGGAGCTCACTGTCCACTGATGGAGAATAGTTAGGGACCCGTGTACTTTGTTTTTTATGAAAAGTATTATTATACAAGCATCACATGCCATTGTGAGAGTTTGTACAAGGGAGCAAACGAACAGGCCTCAGGCCCCACTGCTCAGAACCAGGACGCTGGGAGGCTCCCAGTGGGCGGCTCTGTGTGCTGCGCATCCCCAAGGCATCAGTCAGCCCCAATTTCAGATGACAAAACCGGGGCTCAGAGAGGTTAAGAGAGTGGCCCGAGGTCGCACAGCTGGTCCTCTCAAGCCCTGTGCTGTATCTCCTAAGCCCACGCTAAGTCGTTTGGTTTCTTTCCATCTTTATTTACTTACCTGTATAAGTAGTTTGACACAATTGAGATGTTTTGTATATGACTTTTATTCTACGTTTCAAATGTCATATTTGTCTAAGGCATTCCCATTATTTTTTCAATTCTTGGAAGTGGCTGCACACTGTTCCATCTTCTGGGAGGTTTCCAACTGATCTCCATAGTCCTCTATTTTTAAACAATCAGGTGGTTTTTTACTTTTGTGGCTTTTAAGGGTGTGTCACTTAACATCTTTGGGCCTAAATCTTTGCCCACCTCTCTGAAGAGTTCTGAGGACACGCATCTTTAGTAGGATTACCTGAGCGATAAATAAGCAACATCTCACCTAGAGAGAGAGTGAAGGAGAGGGAAGCCTGGCACACTGCAGTTCATGGGGTCACAGAGAGTGACCAACTAGTGGACACTACTTAGCAACTGAACAACACCACCACCTAAAGAGCTTTCTAGATCACCTGTACCGATTGGTCCTCCCACAAGCATTGCGTAGAGACATTTCCCCAAAAAACCTGCCCATTTTATAAACAATTAATATGGCCTCTCTTCGTTTCAAAATACGTATGTTGAGTCGTCGAAGTGTTATGCCCTGGCCTTGGGCCAGTCCCTCCCACCATGGAACTTTCCTGACAGCTCCTTCTTCAACCTCTGATCCAACCTGAGACTGAGGATGCTGCTGGGGCACCTGCCCTCACCTGGTAGGTGTGAGAGCCCCCAGAGTCCTCCCTGTCTCCAGGTCAGGGCTGATTGACCACATGCTCCAGCCTCACCCTCTGGCCCTGTGAGACTTTCCCCTTCACGATGCTGGAAATTTTTCGTCAATCTTGAGCCTGCCCTGAGTCGGTCCTGCTAAGGGTCGAGCTCTTTGCTTGCTCCCAAGCAGAGGTTCTTCTGTGTCAGAGAGACACAGACTCGGGCGCAGGTTCCTCCCAGGTCACAAGCCGCGTAGAGCTTGGTTGGGCTGCAGCCTCTCTGACCCTCGGGCTCGTCCTCTGATGGGATGTTGGCGGCTCTCAGAGCATTTCTGTGGAGGTGAAGCTTGGGAAGGGCACAGCCACAGTCCACGGCGTGGACGCGTAGCGATGCAGTGATCATCATCGCTGCTGACGTACAAACACTGAGGAAGGTCTGCCAACGGCGTTTCCCGGCTGTCCTTACCACAAGCCTCAGTGACAATAAATTTACAACCCGGACTTTTTTAACAGCTGTTCCACTTGAATTTGTTGCTGTCCTTAGGAGCATGGCAGTCAGGGAGGGTGTGCTTAGAAAACCAGGCTCGTGTGGAGGTTGTATTCTGAGATCTTCTCTGGGGCAGGGTGGGGGGTCTTGGGGACAAGCCTAGCTGCAACGCAGGTCCTAGGAGGGTGGCACCTGACCACAATGGTCACAAGTGTGGAGCCTCCATTAGCTGCGGCCCCATTCATTCATTACAGACCTGTTCTCTGGCAAACCGACCCCCACCCCACCCACCACATACAGAGTAGCAGTACCGCTCTGAGAGGGAGGGTCTGACCTCGGGAGGGTCTGGGGGAGGCAGGGGGACAGGGAGGGCTCAGGGCAGAGTTGGGGGAGGAGCTGGGGGGCAAGCCCAGGGCGCTGCTAACATCTCAGCTGCTCTTCCAGCCACTGTCCTCCTCAGGCGGACCCTGCAGGGCTCCCAGCCGGGCATGGTCAGGAGGAGGCTGGTGAGGGCCAGCAGGCAGGGCCAGGGGCCTCATGCTGGCCCCCTCCCCGTCCCTCTCCCCACCTGCAGTGTGGACCTGGTCCACGCCCAGATCCACGTGGCCGAGGGCCGGAGCCTGCCTGACCTGGGCCTCCGGCAGGAGAACATCCGCATCAACGGCTGTGCCATCCAGTGCCGGGTTACCACCGAGGACCCCGCGCGCAGCTTCCAGCCCGACACCGGCCGCATCGAGGTAGGCTGCCTCCGCCGGAGCCCGCTGCCTGGCTCGGTCTGCGCGAAGGCGCTTCTCTGGGGGGCACGAGGGAGCCTGTGGGCCCAGCAGTGAAGGAGGCGCCTCACTGGAGCTGATCGGAAGCTGACTTAGAATACGCGGGAGCCAGGCGCTGTCCAGCACTAAAGGGTAGAGTATTCCTGGGAGAGGCTGCCATGGAGGCCAGAAAGGCCACCGGCTGGGACAGGGAGGTCAGCTGGGTGGAGCCAAGTGCGGGATCCCTGGGAACAGAGCCCAGGGTCCTCGACTCGTCTCACAAGGACCCAAAGCTTCGCTGCCCACTGAGCAGTCCCGCTGGCTTCGGCCTTCAGCCTGGCGGAGGAGCCAGGCGCACGAGGGATGATGACCCGGAGGTCTCAGCGGAGGGGCTGGGCTGGGCCAGGGGACCCGTCAGGGATGCATGCGGGAGTCCGGGAGATGGTGGGGACAGGGAGGAGACCGAGCAGGGGCATGGGGGGCCAGGGGCTGAGAGAGGGCCTGGGGGGCTCCCCCCACCCCCGCCTCTGGGCTGGCTGGGGCCCCTGGCCCCTGGCCCCTGGCCCTGCCTCACGCCCCGGCTAACAATACCTCTGGCCCCAAGTCAGCACTCTGCGGCCCTCCCGCTGCCCCCTCTGCCCAGGCCTCTGGGGAAGCAGACCGGCGGGGGGACAGGAGGGTGATTCTCAGTCACTGAGCCCGAGAGGAGAGACTGGGGCGGCCGGGTGGGGTGGGGCGGGGCGGGGAGCAATCTGGTTCTGAGAGTCGCATCAGCTGCTCAGCTTGAGGCAGAGCTGCTGCCAAGGCTGTTTCTGGAAGGATCCAGGTCCACAGGTTGGGGCCAGCTCCCAGGCCAGAGCGCTGTCCAGCGGGCGCCCGCATCGAGCCTGCCCTCGGCGGGCAGGGGCAGCCCCGCTCCAGCTCCACCTCCGAGGCCTGGCTCCTCCGAGCCTGGTTTACCACAGAATATTTTTAGCTGACAGTTCCTGCTCACAGCTGAGTGTTCACGCTTAAATATTTTATTAAGTTCCTTTTTATCGAGCACAGGCTGTGTCCCTTAGACACGGAAACGCGGTGCAGTGCGTGTCCCCAGGCCCCCTGCTTGTCCCTCCCGCTCCCCGTCTCCCTGGCTGGTGCTGCTCACGAGGCCCCCACCCCAGGCATTCACAGCCAAAGCCCCTTCCCCCACCCTGAGTCTCTACTGTGGGACTCCCGGGAGCCCCTGAACGTGCCCTGAGCCGCCCTCGCTTCCCTGTCGGCCTGTGGGCTCACTTGCGTCTCCTTGCGTCTGGTCCCAGCGTTTCTCATCGGCTCACTGCTCCTCCGTCTCCCTCTTGACAGGGAGGGGAGGCGGGGGACCCCGAGGCCTTCCCTGTCACTGGATGTTAAGGGCCCCCTCGGCCTGCCTCCCCTGCCTGGCTCCGTCCTGCCGCACCCTGGTCACTCGTCTGTGTATTTCCTCCTTCATCTGTCCCCTCGACCCGCAGGCTGGGAGCCCTGCTCAAGCAGGGCCTCTGTTTTAGCTGCTGTGTCCCCAGTGCCTGGCGTGAGGTGGGCACACGCGCTGTGGACTGAATGAATGAAAAAATGAATCTGAAAGGCAAGAGGGCTGGTCAAGCAGGCGGGTGGCAGGTCTGGCCCATCCGTGTCCTGCTGGCTCCGCGTCAGCCCTGTGAGCGGGGCCTCGAGCCTGGGGCTGGCGGGGCCCATGCTCCCCACCCTGCCAGCTCTCTCAGAGAGGAGGAAACCGTGACTGTGGCCCTTAGAGCCGGTGGGGTGCCCCTCGGTGGGGTGCTGGCAGAAATGAAGCAGAACTCCTCAAACCAGAGTTGGGGGTCACCTGTGCGTGACTCTTGGCGCCCTGCTGGCCCATGCTGGTCCAGCCTGGGGCCACGGGGGTGCCGCATCTCGACTCCGGCTTCAGACCTGGACCTGACTGGGCCACCTCTGCCCGCAGGTGTTCCGGAGCGGGGAGGGCATGGGCATCCGCCTGGACAACGCCTCTGCCTTCCAAGGCGCCGTCATCTCCCCCCACTACGACTCCCTGCTGGTCAAGGTCATCGCTCACGGCAAGGACCACCCCACGGCCGCCACCAAGATGAGCAGAGCCCTGGCCGAGTTCCGAGTCCGAGGCGTGAAGGTGAGCGGCTGCAGGCCCGAGATGCCCCTGGCCTCTGGGTCGTCCTTGCCACTCGCGTCCATAGCTGGAGGTGAAGTCACTGTGCAGGCTGTCTGTGTCCGAGGCCAGTGCCTCCGCATAGCCGTGGGCCTGCCCTGGGCATACGCCACTTTAGACCTGCTGCAGGGCCGGGGGCAGGGAACCACACTGTCCAGCCCACGGTGGGGGAGCTGCCCCCCAAGTCCCCACACTGCACACGGCACCCCGCAGCCCCTGCCTTCTCAGCGGCTCCCGCTCTGCTGGGTCCAGGCTGGGTGCCGGGTCTGGGCCACGTGGGCAGCGCTGTCCTCGCTCAGCCCTGCTCCATCCCCTTCACCTTTTCAAAAAGCAGGCGGGAGGGAGGAGCCCACGGGGCAGTGGCTCCTCTCAGCCCGCCTCACAGGACAGGGCTGTCTCCCGGCGCTGGGGCACCTGTGCTTCCGTGAGGAGCCTTGGGGCACCCGGTCAGGGGCTGTTTCCTGCACATGTGGCCAGGATGTGGCATGGTGGCAGGCCGCATCTGGGGCTGCTCCGGGCCAGGTGACTGGTGAGTGGGGGGCCCGGCCACCCCACCCCTCGCCTGCCCACCCCTGTGGTCTTGTCCTGCTGGTGACCCCGGGCCAGAGGACTGTCCACCCATCCGACAGGCTAGGGGGCTCCCAAGCTCCCACTGCCTTCGCGCCAGAAGGTGGAGGAGGGAGCCAGGGCCACAGAGGCCAAGGAAGGTGGGAGGCTGGCAGCAAGCTGGGGCCCCAGTGCCCCCCCAGTGCGTGCCCAGACCGGGCACCGGCCCTGCCGCCCTCCGCACTGCCCTGGCACGGCTCATGCTCTCCTGCTCCTCTTGGCTGAAGCCCTTGTTTCACTTCATTTAAACCAGGATCTCTCTTGGGCCACATCCAGGTATGTGTTCCGGGGCTGGGCGGGCAGGCACACGTGTGTCTCAGCGCCACGCACACGTGTGTGAGCTCAGCCGGCACACGCGTACACGCGTACACGCGCACCTTACCATACCAGCTCTCACCAGGCTCCCCATCAGAGGCACAGCAGGCCTTAGGCAGAAAGGTGCACCACCCCTCAGCACAGGTACAGCCCCGTGGGCTGGGGTGCCACACCCCCCTCCACAGCGGGGCCCGGGCACCTGCATGCTCTCAAAGCGCCTGGGTGCTCCTGGCACCAGCGGAGAACCACGCATGCCTGGGGTGTGTCTGCAGCTTCCTCCCAGCCGACGCTTGGGAGCAGTGGTTGTTTGAAGGCTGCTCCCAGAGGAGGCCGTCTGGGCCATGGGCTGGTGGGGACGTGGGCCCGGAGAGGGTGGGACAGGGCAGGGCACGCCGCCCCGAGCCTGGTTCCTCGAGGTGGGGACCAGAGCTGTGGCCATGGGGGCCTGGTACCCCCTGGTATTTGCCCCGGGGTGTCCAGCAAAGGGGCGTCGGGAGCAGCTGAGAGCCAAGGCCCCACTTGGGGCCTGCACCCCTGACAGGAGCCCTCCGGGGGTCCCAGACCGAGAGCAGGGCGGTACGATTCCAGCCCCTTTGGTTTGACATTACAAATCCTGAAGGCACCTTGGCCAATGGGGAAAGATGCTGTCACCAGCAGGGGCCAGTGGGGACTTTCTGAGTTACCAGCCCAGGTCCCGTTGCCCGGAAGAGCTGGGCCGTCCCCCACGGGCTCCCGCTGCTGCCCTGCACGCTCTGATGCCCACGCCAGGCGAGCGTCCTGGCTGCACGCTCCAGGAAGGGGCGTCCTCTGCATATAGATGTGGGCACATAGCCGCCTGCTCTCTGGGGCACCCTAGGGCCCGCGGGCACCCAGGCTGCTGGGCCGCCTCCACAGGGCTGGGAGCCCCTGCCTGACCCCGCTTGTCTGTGCTTCCACAGGCCCCTCAGGGAGCCGGGCAGGACAAGACCGGAGACTAGCACTGAGGTGACCCCAATAATTTTATTATAAAGACAAACAAGACTTCCACTTGGCGGCTGCAGCCCCCGCTTGGAGGCCGTGAGCACCTGTCACAGAGACCTGTCCTGTTTTGCCTGACTGGAGGCCAGAACCAGGGCAAGGGCCCCTGTCCTGCCTGAGGCACCGAGGGGAGGGCCGGGGGGGGGGCTCTCTGGCCACGCTGACCCACCAGGCCAGGAGGCCGCCCGCCTGTACCTTCCGCCCCCGAGGCGGTCTCCCAGCCCTCAGACCACGCTCTCCTCCAGCCGCTCAGCGCTGCCCCCCGCCCCCCGGCCCCCGGCCCCGAGCAGCCCCCCGTGCACAGAGTGGCTCCGTCGGGCCCAGGCCCCTCCGAGGCGCCTGGCATAACCGTAGCACCCGCCGCTGTCCCCCAGGTCCAGGGAGCAGCTGCGCTGGGGGCGAGGCGGCGGGCTGCGTGGGGGGTGCGCCTTGGGTGTGGGGCTGGGGCCTCCGTTGGTCTGCGACTGCACGTGGCTGAGCTTGAGGGGGAGACGGCCGTTCCCGGCCCCCCGGCCCCGAACCAGCAAGGCCACAGTGAAGACCAGTAAGGCAGCCACCAGCACGCCCCCCACGGCCACAGTCAGGGTCCCGCCCAGCACGTGGGCCTGCAGGGCGTGGCACAGGGGTGTGGCTGGCAGCGTGGAGAAGTGGGCACAGCCCAGCAGCCGGGTGGCAGTGAGGTCAGAGGGCCCAGCGGCGGGTGACAGCGCCAGCAGACAGAGGTCGTAGTCGGCACCCGGGACCAGGTGCTTCAGCAGGAAGTGATGGCTGGAGGCTGGGACGATCCTGCAGGCAAGGGCAGGGGATCAGAGAGCAGGCCTGGGGTCCAAGCCCCCGTCCCCGCCCCCTCCCCCTGCCAAGGGCCACAAGGCCTTGAAGCTCCCTTCACAGCCCACTGCCCTCCCCCAAGCACACGCCCCCAGGTCCCAGCTCTGAAGAGCCTCTTCCCTAGGCCCACAGGAGCCTGTGTGTTCACTTCAGAAGGCAGAGAAAACAGACAGGCACGTGTGGCCCTGGAGATGGTGCAGGGCAGACAGGTGTGCCCGTCAACACCCAGGCCTACCCCGGGCCGGCCTCAGAGGCTGTGGAGAATCACACAGCAGTGCCCGAGTGGCTAAGCCCGCGCGCCTAAAACACAGACGCCAGCACCCTGGGCCCCGCCTGCCAGCCTCGCCTGAGACCATGCAGGGCACAGCCTCCCCCTTTCCCCCCTCCCCTCCCCCTGCAGCCCCCACGACCCCCAGGCAGCTCGGAAGCTGAGAAGGGGTGCACGGAAGCCCCAGGAGAGAGCAGAGGCAGGAGAGGTGGCCAGCCCTCCCTGGAGGGGGCAGAGCCAGCTCAGAGGAGGGCAGTTCCCAAGCTGGGGGCCCCGGACTGCAGAGCACCCCCTCACCGGTAGATGAGGGTCTCATCCTCGCTGCTGTTGTACTGGAGCTGGAACATCCACACGGGGTCCGCTGGCCGCCCCGGCCCCCAGCTCACCAGCCCCGAGGTGGCGGTCACCTCCGTCACCTGCACGGCCGGCTCCGACTCGGGCGTGCCCTCGCCCTCCGCGGCCGTGCGGGCTGAGGCCGCGATGTCCGAGGGCCCCGGGCGGCCCCCCTCGGTGCTGCCGTTCCCTCCGTGGGGCAGAGCCAGCACCCGCAGTTCAACACGGGCCGTGGCCTCACCGGCCGGGTTGGTAGCAATGCAGGTATAGGCCCCCGCGTCCCCGGAGCCCGTCACCCCGATCTCCAGGGTCCCGTTGGGAAAAGCCCGGGCCCGGGAGGAGTTGCCCACCAGCCGGTCATCGGGGCCAACCCAGTGCATGGTGGGCACTGGGTCACCAAGGGCCCGGCACCGCAGCGTGGCCCGCTGGCCCTCCAGCACCCAGAGGCGCTGCGTGTGGCGGGCGATGAGGGGCGGCTCACAGGAGAACTCGCCCTCGGGCACCGTCCAGAAGTAGCGGCCAGCCAGGCCGGGCGGGGAGGCACAGGTCTCCAGGTCGTCGGGCCGTGCCAGCCGCCGCAGCCAAAGCAGCTCGCAGTTGCAGTGCAGGGGGTTCCCACTGAAGCTCAGCACCAGCGGCGCGGGCGAGGCCTCAGCGTGGCGGCCCCGGGAGAAGAGCGGGTCAGGTGCCAGCGTGGCCAGGCGGTTGGAGGTGAGGTCAAGGCGGGAGAGCTGGCTGAGCTGGGCAAAGGCGCCCGGGGGCAGCGCGTCGATGAGGTTGTGGTCCAGGTTGAGGGTGTGCAGGGCGGGCATGGCGCCGATGCCGGCCCAGGGCACCTGCCGCAGGTTGTTGTAGGACAGGTCCAGGTCCTCCAAGCTGCCCAGGAAGTCGTCGAAGGCGCCCGGCGCGATGCGGCCCAGCTGGTTGCCGCTGAGGATGAGGTGCTGCAGGTTGGCGGGGCCCCGCAGGCTGCCCGCGCCCAGCTCCGCCAGCCTGTTGCCGTCCAGGTGCAGGGAGCGCAGGCTCTCCAGGTCCCCGAAGGCGCGGGCCCCGATGCGGGTGATGGCGTTGCGGGACAGCGTCAGGTCCACCAGCCCGGTCATGTTGCGGAAGTCCGGCGGCCCCAGGGCCTGGATGAAGTTGTCGGCCAGCCGCAGCTCCACCGTGCGCCGGTCCACGTTGGGCGGCACGAACAGCAGGCCTCGGTGGGCACAGAGGGTGCTGAGCGACTCCGACAGGTTCTGGCAGATGCAGGGCAGTGGGCAGGCGGCCGCTCCACTGGCCAGCAGCAGCAGCAGGAGTGGCGGGGCCATGGCGAGCGCCCTGTAGGAAGGGCCACAGCCCAGGCACAGGTGGGGCTGGCACCACTGCCCACTTGCCCCCAGGCCGATCTTGGGTGGGGGGGCAGCTTCCAGAGCCTGGCCTGGGGGTGGGGTCAGGGTCAAAGGCCCAAGGGGTCCCCCAAAGCTGAGATCAGGCTGGGGCCTGCAGAGCCAGGCCCCCCGAATAAAGGTCACATTTCCCGAGCCGTGAGAGGGAACCCAGGCTCTGGGGACAAGGTGAGGCGTGAGCAGGAAGCGGAGGTGGCCGGGAGCGCAGGGAGGGTCCCGGAACTTCCTTCCCCTGGCGTCCCCTGGACTCGCCAGCATCCCTTCGGCGCCATCCCCTCCCCCGCCGGCTAAGGCGCCTCCCCAAGCCCTCCCGGGGCCCCCGCCCCTCCCCGGCCGCTCCCCACACTTCCCCCCACGGCCCCTCACCTGGTGTCCGTAGCTCAGGGGGCGCGGGCCGGCCTCCCCGTGGGCCCGGCCGGCCCCTGCCGACTCCAGGCGGCTCTCCCGCGGGGATGAGGCCCGGGGCTGACCAGCCGCGCTCCGCGCGCCTTCCGGCCCATGGCGCTCGGGCCCGCGGCCCCGGCTCACTCGGTTCCCGGCACCTTTTCCCGGAGCGATTCGCGGCGGCGGCGGCAGCGACAGGCAGGCGGGTGCGCGCCAACGAGCACGCGCACCGCGGACACGCACGTGGAGAGCGGACGGGGAGGGGCGCGCGGGGATCCACCCGGGTCCAGGCCGGCTCCCGAGGTCACCCGGACACGCGGCCACTGCAGCGCCCACGGGTGGCTCCTGGTCACGCCCGAGGCCCGGGCCGGCGCGGACCCGCAGCGCAGCCCCCCGGTGCTGCCGCAGCGCACTCACCCGGGCACAGGCGCGCGCGCCCCCGGCCACCCTGGTGCCCCGGCATCCTGCACCGCACGGGCGCCTGCTGCCGCTGCGCGAACCGTCGCTCTGCAGACGGGCAGACAAAGCGCCAGCTCGCGGGCCCCTTCACCATCTCCCAGAGACGAGAGTCTTTGTCACATGTCGCTGGGCACCCTCCCCAACACACCCACACATGCCCACACTCCCACACATCCCCGCACCCACCGGCAGGGCCGGGTGCAAACCCGCACTGTTGCTGGGACCCTCGCGTTCACAGACACACGGTGAAGGTCATAACCGTTCTGCATCACCAAGTCACGTGGAGGGTCCCCAACAGGCACGGGCCCTGCGGGGGGAGGGGTGGGCTGGGCGATGCCCCCCGGCCGGGCTCCCGCGGGGTGGGGCGGAGAGGGCTCGGCCTCGGGCTGGCGCCGCGCCCCGCCCCCGCTGCCGGCCCCTCCCTCCTCGTCCCTGGCTCCCCGCCCCACCGGGCGAGCTCGGGAACCAACCGGTCTCCGCCTCCGGCCCGATTGGTCTGCGCGGCGCGCTTTCCCGGCAGGCCGGCGGTGGCACGCCGTTTGAAGCTGTGCGTCAGGGGTCCTGGCCTGGCCCGCGGCCCCTCCTTCCCCTTCTGTTCCTACCGGGCCATTTCCGTGGAAGAGTGGCCCGGAACGAGACGGGGCTCCCGCGGTGTGTCGGGGGCGGGGTCGAGTTCCCCGCTTTTTGCCTCCGAGATCGGGCTCGGCTGGGAGCGCTGAGAGCTCTGAAGCAGAACGCGCACCCTCGTCTTTCGTCTGGGCCCAGCAGGGAAACAAGGAAGTTACCACCTCCCCCAAGTGTCTCCTAGCCCTCAGGCTACTCAGGGAAACAGGGGTGGTGGTTTAGTCGCTAAGTCGTGTGCAGCTCTTGCGACCCCATGGACTGTACCCCGCCAGGGTTCCCTGTCCATGGGATTTCCCAGGCAAGAATACTGGAGTGGGTTTCCATTTGCTTGGATTTCTAATCGTGCCTGGTACACCCGGTCACCTTGGGCAAGTTCTTTAACCACTGAGCCAGTTTTCTTATTCAGGCTAAGGAGTGTTGATTGTTGGTGCTTCATGGGGTGAGAGGGGAAGAGAGGAGGTGACCTGTGAGGGGCTCAGGCAGCTGGAAAGCATGCTTTTTGTTGCCACTCCTCAGACCTCCCCGGCTGTTGAATTTGTAAAATGAAGGCGCTGGATCCTTGCCCAGGTCACCTCTTGCTCAGTGGCATCAGATACTCCCTTGTCCTTCTCCCCATCAAGAACGTTTTTATTCACTCTCAACACGTTAATGGCATCCACCACGTGCCGCTCGGCGGGGAGCTAGGATAGATCTGGAACCAGAGGGGTCTGCCTGCCCGCATGGAGCTTACTCCCCCACGGAGGACGGATGGCGTGACATCCTCCAGAAATTACAGAGGAGGAGGGGTCTACCCAAGGGAAACGCAGGGTGGGACGTGGAGGCCTCTTAGCATCCTTGCCACCCCTAGGATGCGCTAGGTTCTTTAGCTGGTTGAACTGGTTTTCTTGTCTCAGATTCCATGCCTTGGCACAGCTGAAATGTCCCCATTTTAGGAGGAGCACAGACTAGTCTCAGGGACAGATAGGCAGGCTGGTCACACCCGGCAGGCATGAGGCAATGTTGGCCAGCCCCAATCTGCGGTGGCTGCCACGGATGCTGGTAGGGGAGGAGACGAGAGCCCTGGGGACAGGAAGAATCTCTCAGAGCAGCCTCAGGGCCTGGGGCCTGCTGGGCCTGGGCTTCCTATCGAAGGTGCCAGAGGATCGCGCGTGTGCAACCCACAAAGTTGCCTTCTCTGAAGTGACAGCCAGGCCACAGCCGCAGGCACACACACATTGAAGTCACGTCCACTAACCTCGAAGTCATGTCCTGGGGCAGCTCCCGCGGCGCGGGCTCCCAGGCGCTCCCACCCCACCCCTGCTTGGCCTCTAGGTAGGGCTCAGCCCTGCCATGGCTTCACGCTGTCACCCAGCTGTTTAATGAGCAGAATGGAGGGCCCTTGTGCGCAGAGCACGTGGGCATCAGCCCCTCAGACGGCACCCCTGCCTCTAAAGCGCTCCCGGGTCTGAGAGCATTGCAAATGACGAGGCTGAGCGAGGCTTTCCCACAGCTGGTCCTGTGGAGTCCTAGAAAGGGAGTGTCCGGCTCCACGTGAGGGCGGGAGATGAGGACCGGGAAGGTCTTTGAGTTCAGGCCTCCAGGAGGAGCTCAGCTAGCAGGCGGGGCGGTGTGAGCGCACAGAGCAAGTCTGGAGTGACCAGAGGTGGCCATGCCGGCAGAGCCCGGCAGAAGGCACGGCCTGAGGCCGAGGGGACACGGAGTCCAGAGATGGCTGTGATATGGTCGTCTGGTGCCCAGTGGCACAGGAGTGGTGAAGGCGATGAGCGCAGGTGTTGGGAACCAGGTGGGTGGTGAGGCACGCAGCGGAAGGTAGGGGAGGCCTGGGGGAGACAGGCCAACTTGGGACTGGAAGAGCTTGTGTGAGGAGCACTCGGGAAGAGGTGCCCAGGAGGCACTTCCACGTGGGGTCTGGAGCTGGTGGCCAGGACAGGCCACCCCGGGACAGAGTGCTGGGTGAGGAGGAGGGGCCGAGTGACAGCCCCCGTCTTGCAGGGGTGGGAGGAGCCCCAGGGGAACCAGGGAGGAGGCAGAGGGGAGCGAAAAGTCTTGGAAGCTCAGGGAGAAGGCATCCCGGCGGGTGTGGCTGGCAGGAGGAAGGTGGATTTAACTGGAAGCGGGGACGCGTGCTGCGTGCGGTGGTGGGGTCCCTGGAGGTTGGGGCCCCTTTGAGGAAGCATGGCGGGGAGGGGTGGTGCTGCAGGAAAGGCTGAATCCAAGGATCCCTGAGGAGTGGGGACCTGGGACTCAGCACAGGCTCCAAGGCGAGCAGGGTAAGGGGGTGGGCTCAGGCCCCTGACGGCCTGGGGGCTCCGCCAGGAGCGGGGTGGGGTGGTGAGGCGGGGCAGGACCGCCACTTCACGGGGAGGCTTGCGCCGCAGCCTGGGGAGCCCTGCCCCCGGGGCGGCACGTCCAGCCCCTCCTGTCCCTGGCCAAACTGCATGGTGACACCCTCCCACCCGCTCTGTCCTGCAGACCAACATCCCCTTCCTGCAGAATGTGCTCAACAACCAGCAGTTCCTGGCAGGCACCGTGGACACGCAGTTCATCGACGAGAACCCAGAGCTGTTCCAGCTGCGGCCCGCACAGAACCGGGCCCAGAAGCTGCTGCACTACCTCGGTCCGCCCGAGTCTCCCTTCTCTCCCCGCCAGATGCCTTGCTTCCGCCCCCACCCAGAGAGCCGCCTGGCCGCCCCACCCCATCCTCAGCCTGGCCACGCGCCTCCTCTTTTGCTTCACACCCCGACCCCGACCCCGACCCCGACCCCTCGCCCCTGCTCCTGATCTCAGAGGCTGCTTCTCTATCCGTGTGGCTGTCACTAGGTCCCCACTGCCTTGACCCAGGAGGCCCTGGCTCTGGAGAGGACAGGGGCCAGCTGGAAGACCCGGGGTCCTGGAGGAGTGCCCCCAGCCCCAGGCCCAGCCACTCTAACTTCTGCCCTTGACTCAGGCTTGGGCCAGCCTGCCCTGACCCTCGCCCACTCTCTCCCCAGGACACGTCATGGTGAATGGCCCAACTACTCCGATCCCCGTCAAGGCCAGCCCCAGCCCCACGGACCCCATCGTCCCTGTGGTGCCCATAGGTAGGTGAGATCCCTTCTGCCACCTCACAGCGGTGACACGGAGGCCGCCACTTGCAGGGTGGGTGCTAATGCCCCGCTCTGCCCTAGGCCCACCCCCAACGGGTTTCAGAGACATCCTGCTACGGGAGGGGCCCGAGGGCTTTGCTCGAGCGGTGCGGAACCATGAGGGGCTGCTGCTGATGGACACGACCTTCAGGGACGCCCACCAGTCACTGCTGGCCACTCGAGTGCGCACCCACGATCTCAAAAAGATCTCCCCCTATGTTGCCCACAGCTTCAACAAACTCTTCAGCATAGAGAACTGGGGAGGTAGGCTGGAAGAGGGAGGGGTGTGGGCCCCACAGTGCAGGCGGGTCACTCTCTGGGACAAGCTGGAGGTGGGAACCCTGGGGGAATCCGTGGGAACTGAACAAGGCAAGGCGTTCGCGGGTTTAGCAAATGGTGACCCGTGTCCCTTCTCCCGGACCTGGTGCCGGACCTGAGGTCGCAGAGCTGAAACCCTGGCAGCTCAGGGTGAGAGAGGAGATGCCAGCCTGTTGGCACGCTGTGGCACAGAGAAGGGGGGTAAGGGCTGTGAGGGGGGCGCAGAGAGGACACTGTGAGCCCGAGTGGTCCCAAGGGGCCAGCAAAGGAAAGTCTGCAGGGGTCAGGGCCAGGATGTGAGGGACCCTGATGGGCAGGGCGCTGTTAAGACCGGAGTCGCAGGCTGCGGGGCGTGGCGGGGCCCCCAGGACGCGAGGGACCCTGATGGGCAGGGTGCTGTCAGGACGGGAGGCCCAGGCTGCGGGGCATGGCAGGGCCCCCAGGATGTGAGGGACCCTGATGGGCAGGGCGCTGTCAGGACTGGAGGCCTAGGCCTCGGGGCGTGGCGGGGCCCCCGGGACGAGAGGGGCTGACCTGGGCCTCTTGGTCTCGGTGCAGGAGCCACCTTTGACGTCGCCATGCGCTTCCTGTACGAGTGCCCCTGGCGACGGCTGCAGGAGCTCCGGGAGCTCGTCCCCAACATCCCATTCCAGATGCTGCTGCGGGGGGCCAACGCCGTGGGCTACACCAACTACCCCGACAATGTGGTCTTCAAGTGAGCCTGGGCGGGGTGTGTCGTTCGGGCCCCGGTGCGAGGCCTGTGCACCCCACAGTGGGCCGGAAACCAAGCCTCTCAGTAGCTGTGCCCAGCCAGGGCGGCAAACGAGAGAACTGGGAGGGCTCCAGGGAGGCCCCCGGAGGGCAGACGAGCCCCAGCGCACGTGTGCAGAGCTGCGGCTGGAACCCAGGCCTCCGTCTCCTCAGCCTGCCATGCTTTGGCAAAGCAAACAATCCCCAGCAGTCCTTCTGACTCGGGCAGACGGAGCTGCACTGCACGTGACTGGCACCGGGTGGCTCTGCTGCTTGCCGGATGCTGCTGGGGTGACCCCTCCTGGCCCAGGCTGCCCCAGAGAGGCTTATCCACGCCATGGACACACCCTGGTGCCCCCGCCAGACCCGGCCCTTATCTCACTCCCCAGGGCCTGCAAGAGGGCCAGGAGCCGGCAAAGGATGTGCTGAGGGGGTGGGCTGGCGCTAACCCTGAGCACTCCTACCACTCAGGTTCTGCGAGGTGGCCAAGGAGAATGGCATGGACATCTTCCGGGTCTTTGACTCCCTCAACTACCTGCCCAACCTGCTGCTGGGCATGGAGGCGGCGGGCAGTGCTGGTGGCGTGGTGGAGGCCGCCATCTCCTACACGGGTGACGTGTCCGACCCCAGCCGCACCAAGTACTCGCTGCAGTACTACATGGGCTTGGCCGAGGAGCTGGTGCGAGCCGGCACCCACATCCTGTGCATCAAGGTGCCCGCCCAGCCCACCCCTGGGAGCCTGCCCCCTGCCCCGCCTCCCCACTGTGACGCTCCTCACCCCCGCTGGGCACACTGCGTGCCCGCCCCTCACTGTCTCTCCTCCCCGCTCCCCTCAGGACATGGCTGGGCTGCTGAAGCCCACGGCCTGCACCATGCTGGTCAGCTCCCTCCGGGACCGCTTCCCTGACCTCCCGCTGCACATCCACACCCACGACACGTCAGGGGCGGGCGTGGCAGCCATGCTGGCCTGTGCTCACGCAGGGGCTGACGTGGTGGATGTGGCGGCTGACTCCATGTCTGGAATGACATCACAGCCCAGCATGGGGGCCCTGGTGGCCTGTACCCGAGGGACGCCCCTGGACACAGGTAGGCACAGCCACAGCCCTGCCCATCCTGGAGGTCAGGGTGGCCTCTTCAGGCCAGGCCTTCCATCACCCACGTCCGCGATGAGGCCTGATTGACCTGGGGCCCCAGGAGGGGCCTCTGAGACTCAGCACACCCGAGCCTCCCCCTCTGGTGTCCCTGCAGGCGTGCCCCTGGAGCGTGTGTTCGACTACAGCGAGTACTGGGAGGGGGCCCGGGGGCTGTACGCGGCCTTTGACTGCACGGCCACCATGAAGTCTGGCAACTCGGACGTGTACGAGAACGAGATCCCAGGGGGCCAGTACACCAACCTGCACTTCCAGGCGCACAGCATGGGGCTCGGCTCCAAGTTCAAGGAGGTCAAGAAGGCCTACGTGGAGGCCAACCAGATGCTGGGCGACCTCATCAAGGTGAGCCAGGCGCGCCCACCCTTGCCGCGGGGTCTCCGTAAGGTGCCTGGCACCCTAAACCCAGGGGTCCCCTCTCCTCAGGTGACGCCCTCCTCCAAGATCGTGGGGGACCTGGCCCAGTTCATGGTGCAGAACGGGCTGACCCGAGCCGAGGCCGAAGCACAGGCAGAGGAGCTGTCCTTCCCCCGCTCGGTGGTGGAGTTCCTGCAGGGCTACATCGGCATCCCCCACGGGGGCTTCCCAGAGCCCCTTCGCTCCAAGGTCAGGAAGGCCCGGCTCCATGGTGGGGGGCGGCGCAGTGCAAGGGCGTCTGGGAGCCAGGCCTGACCATCCGCTCTGCATCCCAGGTGCTGAAAGACCTGCCGAGGGTGGAGGGCCGGCCAGGAGCCTCCCTCCCACCCCTGGACCTGCAGGCGCTGGAGAAGGAGCTGACGGAACGGCACGGGGAGGAGGTGACCCCGGAGGACGTGCTCTCAGCCGCCATGTACCCCGACGTCTTTGCCCACTTCAAGGACTTCACTGCCACCTTCGGCCCCCTGGACAGCCTCAATACGCGCCTCTTCCTGCAGGGACCCAAGATTGCAGAGGAGTTTGAGGTCAGTGGCTCTGGCACCTACCTGCGCTGCACAGCGGCCACCCCTAGGGACCCCAGCACTTCCAGGGTGCCAGGGCTCTGATGTGCCTGTCCCCTGGCCTCGTGAGCTGGGGGTTCACATAGTACCCTTAAGAGACTGGGGAGCTAGGTCTTTACAAGTGTGGAGCTGAGACTCGGGGAGGTGGGCGGCCTGCCTGGGACTGGGTCAGGGGCTGCTCTCCTCGCCCGCCCCTCGTCCCGCCCAGCTCTGAGCCTCCCGGCGGTCTCCCTGCAGGTGGAGCTGGAGCGAGGCAAGACGCTGCACATCAAAGCCTTGGCCATAAGTGACCTCAACCGGGCGGGCCAGAGGCAGGTCTTCTTCGAGCTCAACGGACAGCTGCGGTCCATCCTGGTCAAGGACACCCAGGCCATGAAGGTACAGCTGCCCCGGGCCAGCCAGGTGGTGGGGACGGGCAGGGCTGAGGCCTCACGTGCTGTCCGCCCTGCCTGCAGGAGATGCACTTCCACCCCAAGGCCCTGAAGGACGTCAAGGGCCAGATTGGGGCACCCATGCCCGGGAAGGTGATAGACATCAAGGTGGCAGCAGGGGCCAAGGTGACCAAGGGCCAACCCCTGTGTGTGCTCAGCGCCATGAAGATGGAGACTGTAGTGACCTCGCCCGTGGAGGGCACTGTCCGCAAGGTCCACGTGACTAAGGACATGACGCTGGAGGGTGACGACCTCATCCTGGAGATCGAGTGACCACGCTGAGACTGGCAGCCTGACCATCCCCGCCCCTGCCTTCAGGACACTGTGCTTCCAGGGCAGGCCCAGGCCGGCCAGTGCCCGAGGCCAGGAAGGCCTGGCCCTGCAGCTCCTGTCCGCGGCTCTTCACGGCAGGACAGACTGCCTGTGGCGGTCCATTCCCACCTCCCACCATCTGTCCTTTCCCTGCGGTCGACAGTCGCTCACGTATTCATCTCCTGCCAAATAAGGGTCCCCTCCTTGCTGGAGACTGCAGGTGGGCGTGCAGGTGGGCCTGGGGCCCGTGGGAGCAGACCTAGGGGTGCTACCTCCTGCAGGGGAGACCTGAGGCCCAGGTTGAAGAACTTTGCTCAATAAAACTGGCTTCCCCGCCCTCCACTCTGGGTCTTAGTGCCACTGAGCACAGGCAGCAGGGCTGCCCCAGACGCGAGTGGGGGGCCGTCCCCTCCTCCTAGGAAGGCGCCGAGGACACCAGTGACGACTGTCAGCCGCTCAGTCATGTCTGCCTCTGACCCCACAGACCGTAGCCCACCAGCCTCCTCTGTCCATGGGATTCTCCAGGCAAGAATACTGGAGTGGGTTGCCATTACCTTCTCCAGGGGATCTTCCCCACCCAGGGATCAAACCCTGGCCTTGAATCAGGTCTCCTGCACTGCAGGTGGATTCTTAAGTGCCTGTTGTATACACACCCCAAATGGGGTGTTAGCTAGTTACTAAGAGCCTGGGCTGGGCAAGGGGTTGTTCTACATACTTAACACCTATTAACTCAAGGAGTCAACTTTTGCCCATTTTATAGACGCAGAAATGGAATCACAGGCAGGTTAAATAACTTGTCCAGGACCCATAGCTGGTAAGAGGCAGCGTTCAAGCCCAGGCTGTTGGTAGACTTGCTTCTCAACTACACACTGCTTTATTCCCCTGGGAAGCAGGGACTAACTTCCCATCCGATTCAGAATTAGATGCAGATGCGCCTTCTGGAGACAGACAAGACCCTTGGGTGTGGGAAGCTCAGGAGCACTGGATTGAGCCCTAGGGTCTAGCCCTGTCCACACCCCCCACAACCAGGCCTCAGGAGACCCCCGAGCCTATCCCACAGTGCCCTCACCTGGGGGGGGACAGCAGCCCCGCCTGCCTGGGTCACTAATGTGCCCCCTACAGGGAGGTCAGGAAGCGAGTCGTGGTGGGGTGGGGCCCGGGCAGTTCCTGAGCAGACGTGGAAGGACGTGGAGGGACAGCCCCAGCCTGACCTCAGGGCCCGGCCCCTGCCAGCACCTGCCAAGAGTGCTGAGGGCTGCTCCGAGGCTCCGGGCTGGGCCTGAACTGCCTCTTCTGGACTCTCAGATCCCAAACATGCCCTCTGAAACCCGCCTGTGCACAATTCCTTGGCTTCCTTGACAATGGTTACACAGGCTTGGGGAGAGAAAAATTCACCAGCGAGGTCAGTACACGCCTGTCACAAGGCCCGTTCAGCGCCAGTATAGTCATAGCCAACCTGGGGGCACCCTGGGGAGTGACGTACATCCGAATCCTTTTCTTCAACTGCCAGCCTCAGGGAAGGGGACTCACGACAACCTCAAGTCTAGAATGGGACCTAAAGAGATAATACTCTATCACGAATGTTTTTACAAAGTGTGTGTGGCGGGGAGAGGTGTCCTAGAGGCAGAGGAATGAGAACATAAGGACCATTCTAAAAACAAGAGGAAGAGCAAATAAAATACTGCCAGGTTCTAGAAAGAGCCCTGAGTTACAGCGTTGCTGGGCAGGGCTGCGCATGCTCTCTGGGCCTTTGCTCTGGGTTCCTCCAGGGGCCAAAGGAGCACAGCGCGTGGCAGAGTGAGGTGGAGAGCGCCAGAAGGGCCACCCCTCCCCGCTGCCTGGGCGGACTCCTCTTCGGGTTAGAGTTGCTTCCTCTGTGGCATGAGGCTGGCAGATGCCGGGAGGTCCTGGTGGAAGGCCCGCAGTGGACGATCCACCCTCTGAGGCTGGAGGCTCCATCGCTGGGGGCAGGGCACGGGCCCAACTCTGACCCGGGTAGAAGGCAGTGGCCCAGATGAGCTGAGCCTGCACGTGCCACCTAGTCCCGCATGGTGAGGACCTGGGGCCTGGCTCAGGAAGCACACTGCAGACTGAGGGCAGCCAGAGGCCCCCATCCTGTCCAGGGCTCCAGGGACCCAGGCACAGGCGGACCTGCCTAGAGGTTAGTGTTCAGGGCAGGCTGGGGGCATGGGGCATATTCCCAAGACTCCACACAGACTAATCCCCAAAGGTCCAAGGCCATGTTACCCAAGTTAAATCTCTTTAATATCCCAATACAAAGTCCTGATGCAAAAAGACAATGAGAAAACCCTGGGAAGTTGGGGGGTTTCTGTAAATTCCACCCCCGAGCAGCTTTTCAGAGGCAGGGGGGACAGAGCAGCTCAGGGAAGCAGCAGTCCCAGGTGAGGCAGGAGTGCTCGGGTCCGGGGCCCAGCCCCGTGGCCCCTCACTCCCGGCTGCTCCTCGACCCTTTCAGGAGGGGCCACATCCTGGGATGTCTGCTCCTTTCTCTTGGTCCCTGGGATTCAACTAGCTCTGGCTTCAATCCCCTACAAAAATTCCTGAGTTCTCGGGGCCTCCCGCCAGCTCCTCCCCTGAAGTACCCCTTGACCGGGAGGGGCTGGGAAGCCTGTGAGAGTTCATAGGAGTGTGTACGGAGCGTGGGTCAGGAGCACAGGGGAGCCTCTGAGTCCCCTGCCCGCTCCAAAAGCACACAAAGGGGAAGGCTGCCGTAGAGCTTAGGGTCCGTGAGGGGCTGGAGCAGAAGCAGGAAGAGTCCCACACCCAGGGCATAGCCTGCCAGCAGGGGCCGCCTCTGCGGATGCTCCAGGGCTGCACACACGGCAGGAAAGCCCATGTAATTGCAGAAGGAGTGGCAGAGAACCGGCCCAATCAGGTGTCCTGGGAAGGGGAGACAGAGAAGCTCATGGAGCAGCCCCACTACCTCCCCAGGCCCTTCCAGGGCTAAGACCCTCATCCCCCGAAACAGGAGATCAACAGCCACCCATCCACCCTCACACACGGCCTCTGCTTCCACCTCTCAAACCGCACCAGGCAGAGGACCTTGGCTCAGCCTGTCTCAAGGACTGTGGGAGAAGAAAACTTGTTGCTCCTGGAACAAACAGATTCCCGTTTTCCCACCCACTCCTGTGGGCCCTTGAGCCCCAGGGGACCCGTGAGAGACTGAGACCAACCTGTGCGGATGAAGAGGAAAGCAGTGTAGGCACCGAAGACAGCTGTGTAGGAGAACTGGAACGCTGGAGACGGGGAGGCCTCGAGTGACCACACCTGCATGCCCTTCCTGCCCCAGCACTGCACACCCATCAGCCAGAGACACCCCCTTCCCCTGGCTGCCTGCCCCAACACCTAGGCTGTTCTTTACACCCCAAGCCCGTGGTCAGCAGCCCTCCAAAACTAGAGCCCTCAGTTCCCAACTCTTCCTCCAGAGTGACTATCAGGGGCACCCTCACACACCCAACCCAGGACTGCCCCAGGCCAGCTCTCTAGGACTCACCTGCAGACAGAAAGATGCTCCCCACACTGCTCTGGCGGAAACGAAGCTGCTCAAAAATGTGGTGAAAATGGGCTGAGAGGAAGATGAGAACCAGGTCACACTCCTCCTGCTGGACAGGCGCTCCCCTGGCCCCCATTTCCCATTCTTGGTTCCCTGCTAGGACCATCTCAACAGGACCAGGCACAACAAACTCACCAACTCCAAAGAAGAGTGGGCAGGTGAACACAGCAGGGCCCAGGCCTGTGCACGGCGCTAACATGGGCAGCATGCAGGCCCGGAACACCAGCTCCTCTGTCAGGGGGGCGATCACTTGGTTTCGCAGCCAACGCATATCTGTGAGGCAGCGGGCCCAGGAGCGAGGGGCTAGGGAGGGGATTCAAGACAAGCCATGAGAGACTAGCTGTTGAACCAAGTGACCCAGAGGCCTCAAGGGCCCCTCTCCCACAACCTTCCCTGGCCATAAATACTTGGGAGAACAGATTAAGATTCAAACTTTATCAGACCTAGTATAAAACAATATCTCAAGGAAAATTAAAGGGAAAAGCAATAGTAGCTGAGGCAAAGTGTCCTGACAGTAAATTCTGGAACCATCAAAATTTGCCCAAGACCAGCTCTCTTTTAGGAAACCAAGGTCAAGGGAAGCAACGGACAACCTTTCTTGTCCATCCCAAATACTGCTAGGGGTTCCTACAGGCTTCACTGGACATTAGGAACTAACTCCTAGAGGCCACCTGATATGTGTTCCCATTTTACTGGTGAGAAACAGAACATCTCAGGTCCCACCATAGTGCACTGATCCCTTCTCCTCATTATCCTGGACTGCCTACTTTTTCCCTTGGCCCTGAGGACTCACCTAGGACAACCTTCAGGCCATCTGCCAGGTCACAGGGGCAATCCATGGAAAGCTGCATCAGTGGGCCCAAGAAAAGGATCTGAGGACAGAAAAACAGGAGCGATCAAAGGAAAGGCTCATAATCCACTGCCCTTGTGGATTGTCCAGACACAGCCTCAGATTTCAAGCTTCCTGTTTTCTGCCAGGATTTCCCACCTATGCATACCCGAGGGCCCTGGGCCATCTCACAATTCTTGTCTCTCATCAATCAACAGCTGGGCACAATCAGGATTAGGAAAAAAAGGAGGGTCTCACTAACGAAGAGCAGAGAAGGAAAGATACAGCACGAGCACTCACCATGGTCAGCAGCAGGGGCAGCAGCGCTGCTGGGAAAATGCCCTCCA
This sequence comes from Bos javanicus, assembly GCF_032452875.1. NCBI lineage: Eukaryota > Metazoa > Chordata > Mammalia > Artiodactyla > Bovidae > Bos > Bos javanicus. The sequence goes on along the minus strand of NC_083896.1, from coordinate 45,251,507 downwards.
GCCTGAATCCCATCAGGGTGAGCAGGGATGTGCCTGGCTGAGCCACAGGAAAGGGGGCATCAGTCTCGCTCCCTCCCCTAGAGTCCCGAGATCGCTCGCCCGCCGCCCTCTGCCCCGCCTCCCTCGCACCTGGATGCCTGTAAGTTCCCTCCAGAGTAGCACGCAGAGGGGCGAGAGACTTGACACCACCAGGACACTGGTGAAGCGCCGCTTTATGACTGCAGGATGGTCCCTAAGAAGGAGGCAGTAAGTTCAGGGGACCCACGGCCTCCCGTGAAGGCGCGGCCCCGCCCTCTGTCCACCAAGTCCCGCCCACAGCCCCGCCCCGTGGAGGCGCGGATTCCGGCAGCGCGCGCAGCCCCCGCACCTGGGCAGCTCGCTCTTCCAGACGTAGAGGCTGCCCACGTAGGAGCAGGCGAGGCTGAGACAAGAGAACACAGACACCCAGCAGCACAGCCCGGGGCCTGGACCGCCCAGAGCCGCCGACTCGGGCTGCCGCTCTGGCCGCGACACCGACAGCAGGCGAAACCCGTCCCCGCCCAGCGCCGCCATCGCGCCTGGACCCGCGGCGCGCCGCAGTGACGCGATCCCGCGCCTGCCGGAAGCGTGGCTGAGGTCATCCGACGGCGCGGTCCCCGGCCCCGCCCCCGACTCCGCCCCCACACTGAAGCAGAAGCTGCGCGTGCGGAGCAGGTTTATTGAAAAACAGAACAGGCGACCCGGGTGGCGGCTGGGTGGGCGTGGAAGCGCGGGGAAGGGGGCAGGTTCAGGGCCCAGGCCCAGAACTCAGCCATTCGGACAGATTGGAAATTTCCTGCAGCCATAGCGCGTCCTGCAGGAGGAAAGGGGACCCGGGTGAGGACCCCTCGGCCGTGGCCGGGTCCCCGCCCTCCCGACTCGACCTTAGCTCGGTTACCTCCAGGCCACTCCCGGAGCCCGTCCTGCTTCTGCTAAAGGTCAGCGGGGCCGCGGTGGGCTCGGCGCGGCGCGAGGCGGCCTCTGAAGGGTTCAAGGCCCCAGCAGAGCGGAAGGCCCGCGTCGCCTCCATGCCTTGGCTGCCTCTCTTAAGCCTCTTGTTTTCTGTTTGCTCGCCGGTCCCTAGGAGAAAACAAACCCGCTCATCTCACTCCCCTGTCCTGTGCTTGGGGAAACCTGGGAGAAAGGGAGGAGTTAGATTCAGACTCTTTTAGCTCTCCCACCTCAGAACCCTTTCATCTGGTCCTGTCCGCATTAAAACTTGGCAGCACCGGGTCTACAGGATCAGGCTGAGGCTGCACATTGGCTTCGGGTCTCCCTGTCCCCACAGAGCTGGGCCTGGGAAGACATCTGGGATTGAACCAAGCCCTTACTTGGGGCTCGCGCCAAGTCGGTCACTTGACACGTTCCTCGTGGAGTCTGCACCATCCAGCTCCTCCCTACTTGCCGGAAAGCCTGGCCTCACCTCTCTCCCTCTTTGTTGCTCAGGCTTCAGTTGGCAGTGCAAACTTTAAGTTTGCATCTATAGCGTTTGGATCTATAGCTTCTTCCTGAGCAGGTCCTGGGAACGTAGATCAACAAGCTGTTCCCTAGGTGCAGCTCACAGGTACTAGGAAGGGTGCAGTAGCGTGTACAAAGTCCAGGGGGTAAAACAGAAAGAAGCTGTTAACCATCTCTGTAAGTGAAGAATGGTTTCCTTGAGGAGATGTCTGAGCTGGGTTTTGAAGGATGAAGAGAAATACACTGGACTGACAAGTAGAGGAAGGGAATTGGCTGAAAGAGGCAAACACGCAAATGCATTAAGCAGTATCCTACATAAAATGCAAGATGGGCATTCAAGGAGATGAATCTGAATGGGTCAGTGGGAATCAGGGCAGGCTAAGAAATGGATTTTTATTTATAGGAAACTGGAAGGCAGTGAAGACTTTTAAACATGAGGTACATTGTTAATTTTGTATTTCAGAATGATCATTTGTCAAACATGTGGCTTAGAGTCAAGTTAGAGGAGGGAAGACCTTAAGAGCCCAGAAGTGAAGGCAGTGAGGATGGAGGAGTCAGAAGTATTCATAAGGCTGAATCGACAGGCCTTGGTGGTAGACTGGATGTGAATCATTAGAATGAGGGCCATCTCACATGAATCTCAGGATTCTAATGTGAAAAACTAGATATGTCGACTGTGGTGCTACTAATCCTGACACAGACTAAAGAAAGAAGAACTGATCTTGGGTGTGTGTGCAGAGGGCAAGATACCAGGAGAGAGGAAGTTGACCATATGGGCCACCATATGGAGCAGACAGGTCTCCATCTAAGGCTCAGGAGAGACCTGGACTTGTCATACCAACTGATGAGCCTCGTTCCCAGAGGCAGCCGTCAGTGCCTGGGATGGAAGAGAGCAGCTAGGGAGGGGGGGCGGTGTGAGCACTGTTTGGGGGTGGCCAGAGGAAGCTAGTCAAAGAGAAAAGGTAAGCGATGAGGAGAACCTGGTGCATCACAGTCTCACAGTGCCAAGTGCTGCAAATAGTCCAGGTATGATACAGATAAATGCACAATCAATTTGGTAATTAAGAGGCCTTCCCAAACGAGAGCCGTGCAGTTCAGAGGCACAGGAAAAGCAGTGCCCTGGCTTAGAGAGGGAACAAAAGAGAGAGACGGAAACGGAATGCAGCTTGCTCCTTTGAGAATCCTGATTGCGGTGTGAGGGGATGGTGGGAGAAGGTCAAGATCAGGGCGATGTCCTTCTGAAGATGGACCTCCTGATGGAGAGAACTCAGAAAAGGAGCTGAAGGTGCCGAAGGAATAACTGATGGCACCAAGAAAATAGGAGTAATGCCCCCTGGAGGGGTGGGCCCTGTGCTGATAAGGGTCTGGCAGTGGGCGAAATACAAGTTGGGTGAGTTTCATGCAAAGATGGGTTCGATAAAGGACAGAAATGGTATGGACCTAACAGAAGCAGAAGATATTAAGAAGAGATGGCAAGAATACACAGAAGAACTGTACAAAAAAGATCTTCACGACACAGATAATCACGATGGTGTGATCACTGACCTAGAGCCAGACATCCTGGAATGTGAAGTCAAGTGGGCCTTAGAAAGCATCACTACGAACAAAGCTAGTGGAGGTGATGGAATTCCAGTTGAGCTATTCCAAATCCTGAAAGATGATGCTGTGAAAGTGCTGCACTCAATATGCCAGCAAATTTGGAAAACTCAGCAGTGGCCACAGGACTGCAAAAGGTCAGTTTTCATTCTAATCCCAAAGAAAGGCAATGCCAAAGAATGCTCAAGCTACTGCACAATTGCACTCATCTCACACGCTAGTAAAGTAATGCTCAAAATTCTCCAAGCCAGGCTTCAGCAATACGTGAACCGTGAACTTCCAGATGTTCAAGCTGGTTTTAGAAAAGGCAGAGGAACCAGAGATCAAATTGCCAACATCCGCTGGATCATCAAAAAAGCGAGAAAGTTCCAGAAAAACATCTATTTCTGCTTTATTGACTATGCCAAAGCCTTTAACTGTGTGGATCACAATAAACTGTGGGAAATTCTGAAAGAGATGGGAATACCAGACCACCTGATCTGCCTCTTGAGAAATTTGTATGCAGGTCAGGAAGCAACAGTTAGAACTGGACATGGAACAACAGATTGGTTCCAAATAGGAAAGGGAGTATGTCAAGGCTGTATATTGTCGCCCTGTTTATTTAACTTATATGCAGAGTACATCATGAGAAACGCTGGACTGGAAGAAACACAAGCTGGAATCAAGATTGCCGGGAGAAATATCAATAACCTCAGATATGCAGATGACACCACCCTTATGGCAGAAAGTGAAGAGGAACTAAAAAGCCTCTTGATGAAAGTGAAAGTGGAGAGTGAAAAAGTTGGCTTAAAGCTCAACATTCAGAAAATGAAGATCATGGCATCCGGTCCCATCACTTCATGGGAAATAGATGGGGAAACAGTGGAAACAGTGTCAGACTTTATTTTTGGGGGCTCCAAAATCACTGCAGATTGTGACTGCAGCCATGAAATTAAAAGATGCTTACTCCTTGGAAGGAAAGTTATGACCAACCTAGACAGCATATTCAAAAGCAGAGACATTAGTTTGCCAACAAAGGTCCGTCTAGTCAAGGCTATGGTTTTTCCTGTGGTCATGTATGGATGTGAGAGTTGGACTGTGAAGAAGGCTGAGCGCTGAAGAATTGATGCTTTTGAACTGTGGTGTTGGAGAAGACTCTTGAGAGTCCCTTGAACTGCAAGGAGATCCAACCAGTCCATTCTGAAGGAGATCAGCCCTGGGATTTCTTTGGAAGGAATGATGCTAAAGCCGAAACTCCAGTACTTTGGCCACCTCATGTGAAGAGTCGACTCATTGGAAAAGACTCTGATGCTGGGAGGATTGGGGGCAAGAGGAGAAGGGGACGACAGAGGATGAGATGGCTGGATGGCATCACTGACTCAATGGATGTGAGTCTGAGTGAACTCCGGGAGTTGGTGAAGGACAGGGAGGCCTGGCGTGCTGTGATTCATGGGGTCGCAAAGGGTTGGACACGACTGAGCGACTGATCTGATCTGATGGAAAAAAGAGATTAGTAAGTGAAGTAGGAGGCTAAGTGAGGAGGTTGGGTAGAGGCTGGGTAGATTTTTAAAAGAATGGAGGAGCCACTGAGGAGAAAGCCAGGAAGACTGGGAAGCACTGACAAACTGAAGGCTCTTCAGGGAATGGACCTGAGGCATCACACACTGTTGATCTTCTTCAGCATAGCTGCCAACGTGGGACACAGGACTCACGGCAACTAGAGTTGAAGCTCTGTAAGGCAGAGCAGCTCAAACACTCTTCTGGGTGGGTCCACCAGAGCATAAATACTCAGTAGAGAAAGCATGGGCTTTAAGGGCAGCAGGCTGAAATTCAGATCTTCCTCCTGCTAAGTACATCAGTGTTCCCCACCGCAAAGCGTCACTGTGAAAGACTGGTAACTAAAAGCTTCGCATCTCCCTGGGTCCACAGAAGGTACTGAATTAAATGTTAATTTCTTTCTTCTAAAGAAAGTGAAAGTGTTGCTCAGTCGTGTCCCACTCTGAGACCCCATGGACTGTAGCCCGCCAGGCTCCTCTGTCCATTGGATTCTCCAGGCAACAGTACTGGAGTGAGTTGCCATTTCCTCCTCCCTGGGATCTTCCTGACCCAGGGATTGAACCCGGATCTCCCAAATTGCAGGCAGATTCTTTACCATCTGAGCCACCAGGGAAGCCCTCTTTCTTCTAAGGAAACTTACTCTTTTATCTTTTCACTGCACAAATACTGAATTGTATGTGGTGAATACTAAATTGTGTTTGGTGATACACTTCCATTCTTTTAAATTGCCAAATCTAAATTTATACAAGCCTTCACTGCACAGTTCTTTTCAGGAGGAATAGCCCCCACATTTAAAATATAATTCAATAGAATGATTCAGAAACACATCTTAAGACCTTAGCATAGACACCATGCAGCATGTTGCTGTTAGCCTGGCAAGTTTCACCAACAAAGCACGATGCTGAAACCAGTCCCCCAGCTCCCTCAAGCCTAGGCACTGTTTCGTCTGACAGTACATCCCCACGGGTCTGGCTCTGTTAGCCAGACTAGGCTGGCTGGGTTCGAGTTCTGGCTCTGTCATTTACAAGCTGTGCGAACTCAGGTAGGTACTGACATCTCTGGGCCTCAGCTTCCTCATCTGTAAAATGAGGATAATAATAGTACCATAGTATCATTTTGAGAATTAAGAGCATTACTATATATAATACTTTCAGAATTCAGACTAGTGCCTGGCTCCTGCACCATACAGGTTCAGGCACCAGTGGCTAGGATTCTTTTCACAAGCACACCTGCTGCTGCAGGCCCTGAGGGGTAAAGACAGTAGAATCACTGCTACATCACACACACGCTCACCTCCCCCATAACATTCATGGAGGTTGACGGGGTGTCTGCACTCAGGAGCAGATTCCATAGCCCTAAACAGAGTAGTAACCCAACCAGGGAGAGCCACAGTATCAACACGAATGACTGAGAAAAGACACAAAAGAACTGACTGCATTGAGGGCCTCACCCCATCATGTGCAGCTATCTGTAACTATGCCAACAAATTTCCAGACCTATTGTACCAGCTTTCGGTACAATAGCCGCTGCCCCAAAATACCCTACTTGTGGGAGCCAGCCATGTCCTGGAAGACATGTGGTGTAAGGCACAGTCTGAAATTCTGAAGTCACGTTTTTTACTTCCCAGCTTTGATCCAGGGCTCCCCTGAAAAGCTGGAATCCTACCTGCAAGGAGCTCCAGGCTGCTGTTCTCATGTGCCTCGTCTGTGTTCTGCTCTGCCTCATTTTTCTCTGGGAGCAGCTGCTTAAAAAATTAGAAGTCCTAGGTGAGTTCTGCAGAAGCATGAACAAGCCCCAGTGAGGCCTGGTGGCTTTGTGGACCCCAGGGGCTTTCCTCCCTCACCTGGACCCTCTCTTCCTCCTGGCTCGTGAACCCCCTCCCCAGCTCCCGCCATCAAGGCTCCCTCCTTCCTTCCGAGCTCTCGCAGCTGACTCCAGGCAGTTCCTTCCTCCCTGAGGCCCAGTCGCTCATCTACTATCTGCTCTGCTCCTTGGGCTCTGAGATAGGCACTGCATGCCCCCTTTCATCATTTTACGTGTTCATGTCCATTTTCTACATCTTAAATTCCTTGAAGAGTAAGGAAGTGGCACCCCACTCCAGTACTTTTGCCTGGAAAATCCCATGGACGGAAGAGCCTGGTAGGCTACAGTCCATGGGGTCGCAGAGTCAGACACGACTGGGCGACTCCACTTTCATCACCTCTGTATCTCTTAACGCTAGCATAGTGCCTTGCACAGGCCAAGTGATAAACAAATGACTGACTGAGGTCAAACACGGGAAGCCACAGGGCACATTTTATAGTCTTGTATAGCCTGCAGTGCAGGAGACCTGGGCTCGATTCCTGGGTCGGGAAGATCCCCTGGAGAAGGAACTGGCAACCCACTCCAGTATTCTTGCCTAGAGAATACCCATGGACAGAGGAGGCTGGCAGGCTGCAGTCCACGGGGTCGCAAGAGTCAGACACGACTCAGCGACTAAACCACCACCACCACCATAGCCTTTCAGAGCCCTGCTATTTGGTTCAATTTGGACAGGGAAACAAAGGTCAGAACCCAATCCTCTGAGCTACTTGTTTTTCAATACAAGTATATAAAAACAGGTATCCTCTGCATCAAAATTAAAAACTTTTGTGCTTCAAGGGACACTTAAAGGGAAGTGAAAAGTCAACACACAAGAATGGGAGAAAATATTTGAAGATCATATCTGATAAGGGACTTGTATCCAGAATAAAGAACTCCTAGTTCAACTGTAAAATAACAACCTAATTTAAAAATGGGTTTGACAAAATTTGAATAGACATTTCTCCAAAGAGAGGTAAATGGCCAATAAGCACATGAAAAGATGCTCAGCATTATTGTTCTTTAGGAATATGCAGATCAAAGCCACTATGAGGTACCACTTCACACCCAGTGTGATGGTAGTAATAGTAATAAATAATAACTATTGATAAGGATGTGGAAAAATTGGAACCATTATACAGTGCTGGTGGGAAAGTAAAGTAACGCAGCCAGTTTGGAAAACAGTTTTGAGTTATCATGAAAAAGTGAAAAAAGTGTTAGTTGCTCAGTTGTGTCTTGACTCTTTGCAACTGCATGAACTGTGGCCCGCCAGGCTCCTTGGTCCATGGAATTCTCCAGGCAAGAATACTGGAGTGGGTAGCCATTTCCTTCTCCAGGGGATCTTCCCGACCCAGGGATCAAACCCAACGTCTCCTGCACTGCAGGCAGATTCTTTATTGTCTGAGCCACCAGGTTATATCATATGACCCGGCAATTCTCCTCCTAGCTATCTGCTAAACAATTATAAACATATGTCTACACACAAAAAATGTTACAGCAGCATTATTCATAATAGCCAAAAAGTGGAAATAACATGTCCATCAGCTGATAAATGGATTTTAAAATGTGGTATGGACTATTACTAAAATGAGTAATGGACTATTACTCAATTGTAAAAAGGAACGAAGTACTATTACCTTTTATAACGTGGATGATGAGCCTTGAAAACATTACACTAAGTGAAAAAAGCCAGACACAAAAATCCACTCATTGTACAATTCCATTTATATGAAATACCCAGTATAGGCAAATCCATTGAGAGAAAAGTAAATTAGTGGTTCCCAGGGGACAAGAGATAGGAGAACTGAGACTGACTACAAATTAGGTACAGTTTATATATATTTTTTTGGTATGATGGAGATGTTCTGGAATTTAGTGGTGATGGCTGGAAAACACAGTGAATATACTTAAAATAACTGAACTACTGAATTTGTATAAATGGTAAATTTTATAGTATGTGAATTATAGCTCAATGCATTCCATCATATATTGTTTACTAAAGCCAGTTTTAATTTTTAAGTAATTATACTCTAAGGAACATAGAAGAGTTAAAGATGGCCTTAAAGGTTTGAAAAAAAGAAATAGTATTAGGAAAATTTCCAAACATTTTTTTCCTTCTTTGAAAGAAAGCTTATTCTACTTCACTCCAGCCTAGAAAATCTCATGTAATAGACAAACCTTTACCTTATCTTGAAACTGGTAACACCAAAGAAATATCTAAATTCAGATATAAATCTCAGAGTTCCAGGGGAATCTTGCACACCCCCCATTCATCATCAGTTCCCCAGGTGAGGCAGCCCTCTCCACAGGATAGACCTCCTTGAATTTAACACTCTATCAGACATTATTCTGATCTACCACCAGGAAATGATACCTTTCCTTAGAAAGTTCTTCCTGCTACTGCTCCTACTTATTCTGGATTTAAGTTTTTAGTCCCCACACTCAAATGTGACAGTTAGCCCAAGATTACTGTCTTGTCTCATGGCCAACTGTCCTCTGTTCCAACACCGAGGCTTAAAATCTCCACTCCTGGAGTGACCTTTCCACAAGTATCTTCTATAAGACTCTAAATATTCTTTGATTTCTTCCATTTCTCCATAAACGACACAATAACCATAGACGGTTTCATTCTGTATTACTCAGAGGTCAGCTCTTCTACTTCGCCTGCTTAGAAGTGGAAACTGAGGGACTGGTCCAGAGGTAAAAGAACTGGACCTAGCATCATCGTTCTTGTAGTTCTTAGCCATAGCCACTAGGTGCCACTCGTGTGCCAGTAACAAGCTGTCACTAAATGGCCATTATCAGAGGGAGCAGGTAATGATCGTGAGTAAAGTAGTATGGATTCTACTTGATGCCTTTGGTCACTGTTCATCTTCCCAGGCTTGTGATCCAGTCCCATATGGTAAAAATGTTACTAGGCTTCAGATCTAGGAGCCCTCATTATAAATCCTAGACTTGTCACTTACTGACTGTGTGATTCTGGGCAAATTAAAGAAGTTGTCTAACCAGTTTCTTCATCTATAAAATGGGAAAACTACAACCTACCTCATAGGATTTTTGTGGAGACTAAAGTGGAAATCTTGGCACAGATTAGGGATTCAATGTTTCCTCCTTCCAAGACCTATGACTACTGTGTAAGACTAGCCATCTGCCAAGTTTACTGGGCTATAAATGGCCCTGAGGCTATGAGCCATCACTATAGCAACACAAAGGGGCAAAGGAGGTCAGATCATCTCCTTTTCAGATCTCACTGGGTTATCAGAGAGACCCAAGCAAAAGGACTTCCCAGGCTGGAACACTTTTAGATCTTGCCCGTTTCCCAGGTCCCGTGATAATGCCATACACCTTACCCTCGATCTATGCCTAGAAACTTGAAGCTGTGGATGGCTGTAGTGAATTGAGTAGTGGCTCCCCCAAAGATATGTTCAGGTCTTGACCACCAGTACTTGTGAATGTGACCTTATTTGGGAAAAGGGTCTTTGACATAATTAAGGATCTCAAGATAGGATCATTGTGGATTTACAGAGGGCCCCAAGTCCAATGACAGGTGTCCTTACCAGAGAAAGGCGGAGGGATGTTTGAGAGACAAAGAGGAACAGCCATATGGAGTTGTGTGACCACAAGTCAAGGAACAGCTGGGGCCACCAGGGCTGGAAGGGGTAAGGAAGGATTCTCCCCTTGAGCCAGTGGAGGGAGCGTGGTCCTGCCAACACCTTGTTTCACACTTCTGGACTCCAGACTGAGAGATAATAAATTCCTTTTGTTTTTAAGTTCCCAAATTTATGGTAATTTGTTACAATATCCATGGGAAACTGATAGAATGGGTAATAGCCTTTATTTGCTCAGGTTGTGGGCAGCAGTTTCCCAAGTTGCAGGGAAACCAGAAAGAGTATTTGCAGTGAACCAACTGATGCTTTCCTAGGAAGGTGCTTCGAGCCGGGATGTACAGCCAAGAAAACCCAGTGTGGTGAAGGTGGCACTTAGAGGGGCTTCCCTGTTACAAAGCAGAGGAGGGTGGGCAAACCCATGAGATGCTGCGGTCTCTGGGTGTCTCGGTGTCTAAACCTCCCCATCCGATCGGGCAAACAGGAGAGGGAGAGAAGCAGAAGAGGTGTTACTCTCTCAGAAACGGTGTCTGTAATTTTTTTACAGCAACTCTACTGAGATATAACTTGCATACAAATAATAAATTACATGTTTATAAAATACAATTTGATAGGTTCTGGCATATGTATTAATACATGTGAAACATCACTATATCAAGATAATGAGCATATCCATCACCCTGAAAAGTTTCTTCTGCTCTTCATAACTCCTCACTCCTTCCAACTCCTATACCTCCCATCTGTAAACAACCACTGGTCTGTAACTATACAGTAACAGGCATTTTATAGAATTGTGTATAAATTCAGTCAAGCACTATGTACTCTTGTATTTTCAGGTTTTCTCATTCAGCATGGCTGTTTAGAGATTCATCCAGCCTACTGTATATCAAAAGTTCATTCCTTTTATTGCTGAGTAGTATTCCATTGAATGGATATGCCACAGTTTGTTTATTCATTTACCTGTTGACACTGGGTTGTTCCCCGTTTGGGGCTATTACAGAAATGGTAGACGTGCCATAAACGCTGGTGCAGACACTTCTGTGTGGACACGCGCTCTCATCTCTCTTGGGTGAACACCCAGCAGCAGAACGGCTAGGCTGTGTGGTGAGTTACATAAACCTTTTCAAGAAACTGCCAACTGTTCTTCAAAGTGGTGGTACCATTTTTCATTCCTACAATTAGGGTATAACAGTTCCAGTTCCTGTTCCTGCACATTCTTGCCAGCACCTGGTATGGTTAGTCTTCTTACTCTAAGTACATGTGAAATGTTACTCAATTGTAGATTTGATTTGCACGTCCCTAATGACTAATAATGGCACCCCACTCCAGTACTCTTGCCTGGAAAATCCCACGGACAGAGGAGCCTGGTGGGCTGCAGTCCACGGGGTTGCGAAGAGTCGGACACGACTGAGCGACTTCACTTTCACTTTTCACTTTCATGCATTGGAGAAGGAAATGGCAACCCACTCCAGTGTTCTTGCCTGGAGAATCCCAGGGACGGGGGAGCCTGGTGGGCTGACTTCTATGGGGTCGCACAGAGTCGGACATGACTGAAGCGACTTAGCAGCAGCAGCAGCAGCAATGACTAATAATGTTGAGCATATTTTTGTATGTTTATTTGCTGTGATATATCTTCTTTTGTAAAATGTGTGTTCAAATATTTTGCCAATTAAACAAACTGGGTTGTTTATTTTCTTACTAGTGAGCTTTGAGAGTTTTAAAATAATCTGAATATGATGGTAAGATTTTTAACTAAAAATTCAATTTCTTTAATAGTATAAAGCTACCAGGTATAGAAGCTTTTTCTTCTTGTGTGAACTTTGGTAATTTATGTCTTTCAAGGAAATTTCCCTTTAATCTAAATTGTCAAATTTATTGTAATATTCATAATATTCCCTGATAATTCTTTTAATATTTGATGCCACTTCTCTAATTTGCGATATTAGTGGCAGTTTGTGTCTTCTCTCTTATTAATCATCTTTCTCAATGAATCACCTTTATGTTTCATTGATTTTTTTTCTCTATTGTTTTTCTATTTTACTGACTTCCAACTCTAATCTTTTATTATTTCATGCTTCTCTTTATGTTTAATTTGCTCTTCTTATTCTAGTTGGAAGCTTCACTGTATGTCATTGTTTTTATTTGTTTTTAAGGACACTTATTTGTTTTTTTTCATATTTGATTTTTGGGACACTTTTGTTGGATAAAGAATCCTAGGTTGACAGGTTATTTTTTTCAGTATTATAACTCCATTTTCTTCTAGCTTATACAGTTTATGACAAGAAACTTGCTATAACCCTTATCTTTGTAACAAAAGAAGGGTTTTGGTGTTTTGTTCTTGTTGGGGTTTTTCTGGTCTCTGTTTTTAAGATTTTCTTTTTACCACTGGTTTTAACCAATTTAATTATGATGTACCTTGGTGTAGTTTTCCTTGTTTCTTGGGCTTGGTTTAAGATTCTTTGATCTGTATAATTTATACATTCCATCGAATTTGGAAACATTTCCACCATTATTTCTTCAAACATGTTTTCTACCTCTGCTGCTTCTTCAGATTCTCTAACTATACATGGGTTAGGCTATGCAAAGTTACCCTACAGCTCGCAGAGGCTTAGTGCTCTATTATTGTTATTTTAACCTCTGTGTCCAGTTTCAGTTTCTACTGCTATATGTTTTCCTTAAGTAATGTGCCGCTGATGCTAGTGGTGTAGTCAGTATAATTTTCACCTTGGAGACATTAGCTTTCACTTTAGAATTTGTTTGGGGCCTTTTTTATACCATTCATATCTCTAACTAATATGTTGAACCTTTTATCTAGCTTCCTGAGGTCTAACTAATATGTTCAACCTTTTATCTAGCTTCCGATCATATGGAATACAATTTTAAGAATAAATGTTTTTTTACTAATTTTATCTTGCATGTCAGTTCTGGATCAGTTTTGACTGACTGATCAATCCACTGAGTTTTCTCTTCATGTGGGCTGTATTTTCCGGCTTCATAGCATGCTTGTGAATTTTTTTATCAGATTCAAGGCGGTATGAACATTATCTTGGTGGGTGCTGGATATTTTTGTATTCTTATATTCTTTAAGAATACATTCATTTGGCTGCGTCGGGTCCTCGTTGCGGCGCGTGGGATCTCCCTGTGGGACATGGGCTCCAGTGCACACGGGCCTCAGCAGGTGCAGCGCTTGTGCTCTCTAGTCGTGGCACAGGCTCTGGAGCACATGTGGGCTTGACAGCTGCAGCAGGGCGTTATCTGCTCTGTGGCTTGAGGGTTCTGAGTTCCCTGACCAGGGACTGAACCCGTGTCCCCGCATGGCAAGGCAGATTCTTAACCACTGGACCATCAGGGAAGTTCCCCCTTATAAATATTTTTGAACTTTTCTCTGAAATGCCACTGAATTAGTTGGAAACCACTTTATCCTTTTAGGTCTTGCTTCTGCTTTTGAGCTTTGTTAAGCAGAACCAAGGAGTGCTTATTGTGGATGTAATTTCTCTCCATTTCTGAGGCAAGACTATTCTTGGCATTTTACCTGTGTGCTAAGTTGCTTCAGTTGTGTCCAACTCTTTGTGACCCCATGGATTGTAGCTGCCAGGCTCCTCTGTCCATAGGATTTCCCAGACAAGAATACTGGAGTGGGTCGCCACGCCCTTCTCCAGGGGGCTTTCTCAACCCAGCCATCTCCTGTGAGAGAACCCACATCTTCTGTGTCTCCTGCACTGCAGGCAGTGTTCTTTACCACTGAGCCACCAGGGAAGCCCAGTATCTTACCTGGTGCTTATAAATTATAAGACTTTCCTCTCTGGTTGATGGCAATAAGCACTATTCCTGGCCCTGTGTAAACTTTGCTTATTGTTCCCTTTAATCCTTCTGAGTGGTTCTTAACCTGGACAGTTTTTTCACATGAATGGACTGACCAGTATTCAACTGAATACTCAAGAGAGGAACCTCAGTGAGCTCTCTCTTCTCTGCTACTCTGCCCTGAAAACTTGAGCTGCACTGGCATCCCTGGATCCCCAGCTTCATCTACTCAATTCAGGGAGACCATTGGGCTCTGCCTGGATTCCCTCTCCCTGTTCCACGGCCTCTGTGCTTTCTCTAGGTGGTGTGTGAGGGCAATCATAAAGCTCAATTCATTTGCTTTCTGTCTCTCAAGAATGACTATCCCATCCATTTTCTGAGGTCCAATGTCTTCAGAACCATTGTTTCATATGTTGTACTTTTTGTTACTGTCCAGATTTTTGGTTGTTTCAGGCAAGAGGGTAAATCTGGTCCCTGTTACTCTATCTTGGCCAAATGCCACAGCATAATAATTTCCCCCTTAATCTCTTTTATTTACTCATCTTATACTTCAATTCCAAAAAAGTCAATACTGCTGATTATTGCCAAGAAAGTCAGAAAGGTGGGCTTCAGCTTGAACACTATTAGTACCTACACCTAGAATCAGGAAACATAAAATATCCCAAATATGATTTCTCTTCACTCAGTAGAGAAGCCGGTAACTATTTGACCCCCCTGAGGGCAGAGACGCCAACTAATATAATTCTATATCTCTGGTATCCAAAAAGGTGAACAGATAAAAGTATGTTTTTTATTTGGCAAAACTAAACATAAGAATTCCATCATATCATCATCATCATAAAAGTAGCTATGTGCTGGTAGTTCACATAATTCTCTTATTCAGACCTTACAACAATCACTTTAGGTATGCATCATTTTTATTTTACTGCTACAGAAACTGAGAGTTGGAATAAATAGCTTCTATATTAATACCATGCAAACTAGGTAGTGGCAGAAATGGAATTCAAGTGACATTGCTAATCATGCTCTTAACCTCTATGTAATACTATGTTCTATGAAGTTTTTCTAAACCACAGGCTTCCTTACTGAAAGGCTACCCTCAGACTGTGCAGTCTAAAGCAGTACACCTAACCCCTGTGTATTCAGGTTTCTCATATATCAAATGGGAGATTTGCACCAAAGTACTGATTATTACTTTAGACTTACCTGCTTCACCGCCTGTGAGCAGTGGTAAACAAATCGGTGCTGGGTGACCTCATGAAATGATTTATGCAGCTTGGTCCCAAATTCCTGTGTGTCAGCTGCCTAAAAAGGGCCAGAAATAGAACATGCTGAGTTCCACTACTGGCAACCAAAGGGTGAGTACCCACAGGAAGTTTATACGGGGAGAGGACGAGACAGATAGAAAGGCAAACCAATGACATCCTCATGTTGTGTTAGAAGTTTCCCTAGTTCCTGTGGACACAGGGTAAGCAGAAGGAAGGTTGGGGATACTTGACATGGGACAGGCAGTTGTGGCTCCTATATATCTTCCAGATTCTGTTACCTAAGCGAGATCGATCACACAAGGTCTTTGTTCTCCTATCTCTATAGGAGATTATATATCCCAGAGAGCCATCTGTCTGTGAAGAGGTTATATAAACTGCTTTCCTCTAAAACAAGTTCCAAGAGAGCAAAGGTATCTCCTGAACAATGAAGGCTGATATAGGAACTTTTTCCCCCAGATAAATCTTTCAGGGAGGAAAGGAACAGTAATAAGTTTGCATCTATAAGGAATGGGTAACAACCTCAACTTTAGTATAGAATTGTAAGATATTAAAGGGGACCTGAGTAGTCTCCTAATACAACACACTGTAATAGATGAGAAAACTGAAATTCAAACAGGAGAGGTGACCTACTTAAGATCTCATAGCCAGTTAGTATGAAAGTTAGGGCTAACTTTAGGATTGCCAGTATAGTGTCCTTCTTAATACCTTGTGCTACCCACATGACCCAGAAAGGTGAAGCTGTGAGAAGAATCACTAGATTATAAAGGTGTTATACACTTTGACCCATTAACTCCATTTATAGAAATTTTTTCTAGGAGATGATTCAAAAGAAGTAAGATATCACATACAGGTATTAACTGAACTATTTATTGGCAGAAAGAATGTAAACAGCTTAAATATCTGTCAGTAGGGGAATGGTTTATTAAGATATTAAACCAACACAGTGGAATAGTGGTTAACCAGTATTTAAGACTGTTGAAACAAGGGAAAAGGTCAAATTATATATTAATATAGAATACTTTGGCTATAATTATATAATATATATGAGATAAATATGCAAAAGTTAAGTGATAAATTTTATTAATTATATTACACTATTTTCTCAAGAGAAAAGTACACAAAATGAAGCAACTGACACGGAATGAATGTGTTACCCCACTGATAATACCAGTTGGTCAACACACATTGGAAGGGAGGAAGGGAGGAAAGAAACCAACATTTATTAAAGAATCTACCATGTGTTACACACATTCACATTTAGCCCTCAACTTCATAATAGCCCTGTGACATACTACTATTTTTTCTAATTTGTAGATGAACCACAGAAAAGTCCACATAGCTAATAAGTAAATGAGTCAAGATTTGAACTCAGGCCTCTGATTCCAAACCTTGTTACATTATTCCAAACTGCCAAACATATGTAATGCTTATCGTTGCTCAGTTATTTCCAATGTATTCTGTCACCATGATGTAACAGAACACTCTTCAGTAAGAAACTGGGACTCATGACCTAATCCTAGCTCTGCTTGTAACTATCTGTATGACCTAAAGGAAACAGAAATCCTAAATAACTTGTTTTCTCATTTATAAAATAGTATATACATCCCTCTCTATTCAATGAACACATCATAAAACACTTACTTAGGTAGAATCATAGTAGGATCAAAGTAAATAGTGTTTCTAAGAGCACTGCACATATTACGAAGAGAGGCAGCAGAATGTCATTAAAACCCCACACCTTTAAGCATCTCCAATCCTTACCAACCTGAAGCGTCTGGAGGCAGGTCTTCCGGAAGGTGCTATTTGTGCTTCCAGTCATAATACTCATGATGGAATCCACAGCCACTGACAGTGAGGCCTGTAGTTTCTGATGAGCCTAGGGAACGAAACAAGAAGGGGGAAACCATAGTTTATAATAATCCAAAACTGCTGGTTCAGAGAATCCTAAAGGGACCAAATATTTGAGTCAGAGCAGGATTTCAATAATGCTTCCCCTTCCACCAACAATACTTACTAAGATCGTGACATAAAGGACACTTAAGGAATTTAAATACATTAAAAATGTTATCTCCTTTCACAGAGGTGACTTATTGACATAGATACATTCAGAAAAGACAAGCAGTAAGACACTGAGCAATAAAGCAGATATACTTACCATTAAAAAATACAACGCTTCAAGCTTTACTCTTAGTGTGGTTGTTTTTTGCTTGAAAAGGAGGGAATGTTAAGTAATAAATGTGTTACCAAAAGTATACAAGATGGAGGAATTCAGAAAGCCAGATATGAAGACAAAGTGATGCTATAAAGGATTAGCAAATGGAGGGAGAATTTAAGATTTACTGAAACAGTAGCTCTAGAAGCATGTGTGAGAAGGGGAAATATAGATAAGAGAGGTGCATTGATGTAAACTTTTATGTATAGAATAGATAAATAACGAGGTCCTACTATATAACCCAGAGAATGATATTCAATATCCTGTGATAAACCATAATGGAATAGGATTTTTCTTTAAAAAAGCATGTATATGTATGTATAACTGAATCATTCTGCTGTACAGCAGTAATACAACCTTATAAATTAACTATACTTCAGTTAAATTTCAGGCTAAGTGCATGCATGTGCTATCAATTTGTCTAGAACTTATGGTTAGAATAAAGCACTTTGGTGTGTGAAAGAGAGAAGACATTAATGGCACTATAAATTAATATACAATGACAGTTCAATGTGTAGAACTACCTAAAATAAATATTCTAGGGCCCCTCTGGTAGTTTAGACAGTAAAGAATCTGCCTGCAATGCAGGAGACTTGGATTCAATCTCTGAGTTGGGAAGATCCCCTGGAGAAGGAAATGGCAACCCACTCCAGTATTCTTGCCTGGAGAATTCCATGGATAGAGGAGCCTGGGAGGCCACAGTCCTTGGGGTCACAAAGAGTTGGACATGACTGAGTGACTTTCACTTCACTAAGGTTAGAATAATAAAGCACCTCAGTGTGTGAGAGAGAAGACATTAATGGCACTGGAAGTTAATATACAAGTTAGTTCAATGTGTAAAACTACCTCGAATTAATATAGAGTCCTGAGTTCAGTGTGTACTGTTCCTCCGTTATGTTTTCCTGTCCCCTGGCATATAGGAGTGCTGAAAACCAACTGACAGGCAGGCAGAACCAAGCCCGTTCTGCTTGTGAAGAAACACAATGAAGTCAGTCACATGTTCCAAAAAGAACATAAAACTTGCTCTCAAAAAAAAAAGAGGTTTATTGTCAGTCATTTTCCCCGTCTATTATTTTGCCCCTCTTTACTCAAATTCACCTACAAGGAGGTAAGACTAAGCAAGTGGTTACAGTGATCGGTCTAGACTAAAGCCTGAGTTCCAAGGCTAGAGGCAGTTTA
This sequence comes from Bos javanicus, assembly GCF_032452875.1. Taxonomy (NCBI): domain Eukaryota; kingdom Metazoa; phylum Chordata; class Mammalia; order Artiodactyla; family Bovidae; genus Bos; species Bos javanicus. The sequence continues at coordinate 45,232,995 of NC_083896.1, read as the reverse complement.
TAAGATCAGCCCAGGTGACAGACGAGGAAGAAGCATTAAGGGAGGAAGGGCTCTCAGCCCCTGTCTGCCAGATACTCTATCTTTCTCTGAGAGAGAGGAGGAGAAAGGGAGCTGTGAATTTCTTATTACCTTGACAGCCTGGTGATGCTGCTCCAAGGCCCGGTCCACAGCGGCCTGGATGCAACCCTGAACCACGCTGTGGCTCTCCCTGAGGATGGCCCTGAGATGAGTTGAGAGCAAAGTGTGGACTCCTAAGGAGAGGGAGAATGTTGGTAACCTTGAGTGAGAATGACCACTTCAAGACTGCTGTTCATGTGCTCTGAGTCAGGGCTAAGGATGGGAAAGAGGCCTCTTGACAGAAGAGGCCACTTCCACCCATACACAAATAATTCCTTTTTTAGACACACACACACACACACAAAACCCCAAAACTTACAAACCTACCCAATTTCCACTTACAAAGGACAGAAAGTTCACTAAAAGTGCAGAATATTATGTTTGAAGAATCAGACGAAGGATCCTCTTTAATTCACATCAGAAACAGAAATATACACCACATACTCTAAACAGTGATACCACTGACTCCGAAAGGAAAGGCAAAGCCTCCCGGAGAGTATGTCAATTCTATTTAGAGTGTCGCTGCTGGTGAGCACCACTGTCACTGTCAGGGTATCAAAGATGACTCTGAGAACTGCCGGTATAGTCTTTTTACTTTTTTGTTTGTTTGTTTGTTTGTTTTCAGCTGGGTCATCACTGATGCGCTGCTTTTTCTCTAGCTGTGCTGAGTGGGGGCTACTCTTCGTTGCGGTGCACCAGCTCTAGGCACAGGCTTCAGTGGTCGCAGCACATGGGCTCTGTAGTTGTGGCTCCCAGGCTCCAGGGCACAGGCTCAGTAGTCGTGGAGCATGGGCTCAGTTGCTCCACAGCAAGTGGGATCTTCCCCAACCAGGGATCAAACCTGTGTCCCCTGCATTGGCAGGCAGATTTTTAACCACTGGACCACCAGGGAAGTTCTGGTATAGTCTTTTTAAATGGTGGATTATCTCTGATAAAGTAACCACAGGCACCATTGCTCAGCATCCTTCAGAAAAGCTAACACGTGAGGTTGATGGGCAAAATACATCATTAAACAATACTTTAGCATTGATGATCCTGATATAGAGGAAGAATATAATAGAGGAAGACAAATTTACTTTTCAGGGTATCTGGAGAAAATGCTTCTTAATCTTCCTTTTTTGGTGCTTTTCTACTCTCTGGATGGTCTGCTCAAAGGTAAGGCTGGCGTGCTTTTCTCAGGGCTGTGTTTAAAATGGAAGTCAGAAGGAACATTTGCTACCACAAGGCACCGTGATGCTTTTCTGGAGGGGAAGGTAGTATGTGCTCTGCTCCAAAGGGGTCTGGAACTAGAGTCAACACAGACTCCATGGTCGATTCTACCACCAACTAATAGTGACCACGTCACTTCAAATGTTTCTCATTTTATTGCAGAAAGTGGCTTTTACCACTTGCTATCATGGGTATTCTGTGCAGATAAACTGGGATAATACATAGCAAGTGTTTTGGGATGTACATTGCAATACTCAGAAAATATCACTATTGCTATGACGGTATCATTTGGATTACTATTTTCTATAGTTTGGTCCTAAGAATAGCCTTAAGAAATCAGTTAGACCTCCTTTGAAAGCAGTCATTTAATTGAAAAGCTATAGTTTCATTCCTAAAACTGCTTATACCACCAGATGCCTTTAACACTGTGGCAAAATAATGAGTTAATCATAGAAAAGTTACCATGACAAGGTAGGCAGAAGGCCAATTCAGGGATTTTTTTTAAGATACATGGAAACAGACTGTAGTTCTGCACAATCTGTTTCCTAAAAGGAGCTCTGGAGAAAGCTTTCAAGGATATGAAAAAGAAGAGGGGGAAAAGAAAATAAAATCACTACATAATCTATAAAATTACTACATGTGTCTATATCTACCTACCCTTACAGTGCATCTTCTTCAAAAGCTAGTCCTAAACTCTCAGATGTCTAAGGAAATTTTATTTATTTTTAAAAATTTATTTTTTGCTGCACCCCATGGCATGCAGAACTTCCCTGACCAGGGACTGAACCCCAATCTGCTGCAGTGGAAGCACAGCATCTGAACCACTGGACCAGCAGGGAAGCCCCAGGAATTTTAAGATAATAACTGCTCTGTTTACCGATGCAGTGATGAATTTCAATTTAATCTAATACTTAGTACAACTACCTGAAATGCTGCAGGCCTTCAGAGTCAAGCTAAACAGAGGTGTGCAAACCAGTACAGTTCTAGAAGAATGATAGGTAACCCTGGTTTCTGAGGAAATATGTTTAATAGGATTCAGAATGGGGTACCAGGACTTTATGTCATCCTAGGGAAGGCTGAACATAGCAGACCTAAAAAAAAAAAAAAAAGCCTAAAAATACTAGATCTTACATCTTAAGAGGGTCTTTAGACTTGGAAGTGCTTTGATAGCACCTCGCCCAACAATCTCATGTTAAATATATGAAAAGGATCAGATAATTCATGTGACTTGCTTCCCAAAAGTCATTAAGGAATTTGATAGCAGAACTAAAAATTAACCCCAGGTCTCTTGATTGTACCCTGAAGTCCTTTCCACCATACTTAGCTGCTTCTTTTAAGAGCCTCTGTCCAGGCGAGCAGAAGCAGGTAACCAACAGCCCTAGGCATTTTCACGTTTGACCTCCTAGTTGTAAGCCTCACAGACTGCTCTCTTCTATGTTTCCATTCCAGCATCTTAATGAATGGAACAGTGGGGCACCAGGGAACACAAACTCTTCAAAGAGCTGCAAGCCGAAGCCCAGGAAAGCAGTGCTTCTCTCCTAATGAATATCTACATGGTGGGGAAAAGTAGGAGAGGCATGGAAGCTTGGCAGCAGGAAGAATCCCACAGGTTCAACAAATAACTGGCACCAGTCAATGTCAGCTCTTTTGATCTGGGGTTGTAAGCTGTCTCATTTCTCTTATGACTCAGTGGGAACAGGGCCACACCAAGCAGCACTGGAATGCCTAGAGAGTAAAGTCTTAAGAAAAAACACTGGCCCACAAAGGAAGGATAACACAGAAACAAGTCAGGAGCCCTGAAAGGGAGGCTCGTGAACATTTCCCCAGACATTCAGAAGCTCCACTTCTTGCTACTTCCTTCAGAGTTTCCGAGGGCACTGAGGAACACTTAACTTTATGTCTCAGATACTGGATTCAAATGCATAAGCCACTCTTATTTGTTCAGTCACTAAGTCATGTCCGACTCTTTGCAACCCCATGGACTACAGCACGCCAGGTTTCTCTGTCCTTCACTATCTCCCAGAGTTCGCTCAAACTCATGTCCACTGAGTTACTGATGCCATCCAATCATCTCACACTCTGTCGTCCCCTTCGCCTCCTGCCCTCAATCTTTCCTAGCATCAGGGTCTTTTCCAATGAGCTGGCTCTTCACATCAGGCAGCCAAAGTACTGGAGCTTCAGCTTCAGCATCAGTCCTTCCAATGAGTATTCAGGGTTGATTTCCTTTAGAATTGACTGGTTTGATCTCCTTGCAGCCCAAGGTACTCTCAAGAGTTCTCCAGCACCACAATTCAAAAGCATCAACTCTTATATTCAGTGGTTTTCAAATTGTACCATGTTTAGGAATCACCTGAGAATTTTGTTAAAAACATATTCCTGAGCCATACAGATATTTACATTAGCAAAACTGAGTAAATCCTTGCCCAGGAAGCTGCACATTTTCAAATACTCCAGGTGATTCTGATGCACGTGTTTCATGGAGCACAAAACAGGATGTATATCACAGCTTTAACAGAGAGAACCTTCTGATAGCAGGTTATTACCTATCTGTTAGATAAATGCCAAAGGCATCTGTATGCCTGAACAAGGACTCTTTGTCCTATTCCAGAAGTCGATGTGGCAATCCCACAAAGCCATTCATACCAATGCACTCCCACACCTCCTTGTGCTGAATTTGAGATGTTGCGTTAAGGCCAAGACTGATAGCTTTTCTTGATTGTACTTGGGAAAGCAGGAGGATGGTGAATAGTACTCCAACCTGAGAAGCTTTAAAAACATACTGAAACCTGAAGCCCACTTCAGTCCAAGGAAACCCAAATCTCTAGGGATGAGACGTGGGCATTTTTTAGAAGCTCCTCAGGTAATATATTGTGCAGCTGAGGTTGAGAACTACCCGTCTAAGGTAATACACTCTGTAGGGACCAACAGGAAGTGTCTGCTGATTTCTGGTCAACCAAATCTGGGACTGTCATCATCTAGGTGATGCTTCAAGATATAGATCTTTCTCACAGAGCATATAATTTAACTTATTTAAGTTTTTCACTGAAATGTGTTATTCTACAGAAGCACATCTATTCAGATTTATGCTTCATGTAAAGTCTCCTTTCTTTTAAAAATATTTTTATTGATTTATTTGGCTGCACCAGGTCTTAGCTGCAGCACATGGGATCTTTGATCTTTGTTGTGGGATCTTTAGTCATAGCATGTGAACTCTTAGTTGACATATGTGGGATCTAGTTCCCCAACCAGGGATTGCACTGGAGAGTTTAGGAGCATCGAGTCTTAGCCACTGGACCACCAGGGAAGTCCCCAAGTCTCTTTTATTTATTCTCTTAACATTTAAGCACATCCAAGGTGGCAGCCCCATTCTTCTATACCTACCCCAGAGTTCCATTTTCTGGCCTGGAAATTCTCTGTGGAAATCCACAAAGAGAAAAAGCAGCACAGTTTGTCCCTGGGAGCCCATATCCTGAGACTGATCTTCTCCCTCACTGGATTCCACCTGATAACTCACATCTGGAAGCACCGAACCTAGAGGATGAGATATTACAGAATATCCTAAGATAGGTAAAGCCCTCAAAAAGCTAAGTGAATAAACAACCCATGCTTCAAACAAAGAGGGGCCTGAGACAGATCTAAATTTGAACACTCCCTTCTCCTCCTGAATCTGTTTCTCTACCCACATGATGGAAGCAAATAATAGTGACTCACAAGAAGAACATCAAAATAACAACTGGGTGTGTAAAATGCAAACCGAACAGCATTCCTTAGAATTTACTGAGAAGCATTATATAATCAATTCATTCATTCCTCAAGTTACTTTCTAAGGTAGGTATCAGCAGTAACAGGCTGGTAAGATGTGGGTATCACTAGTAAAAGAGCTAACTTGTATTGAATGCCGACTTCATGCCATGTACCACATGAAATTGGCGTGAACTATCTCAACATTTAGATTTCACCACACTATAGTATGGGACCTAGTCTTAGGTTCTTTTACGGACAAGAAAAGAGGCACAGATAGGTTAAATACATTGCCCAACATGAGACAGTAGGTGATGGAACTGTTTAGACTAATCCCCAAATCTCTGCTCTTAACCACAATGCTATCTGATATTTGTATTCCCGTGTAATCTGATCCCTACAGTCACTTTCTAGCACCTTAATCTTTTAAAGTACAATCCAGGTGGTCCAATTCAGTTTAAATAAAAACATTAACAGACAATAACACATGTCATTCATTCACTTGCCTCACTTTCAGAGGAACATGAATCACCATTCAAGTTACTAAGACCCCCTAACAAGGGTCAAAGCCAGGAAGAGAAAATGGAATTTGGACTCGGGTACCAAGACAGCAGAGAAAACCCTTCACCCCCACTGATGGCGTTATATAAGTGCTGCCAGAGGTCTGAGTTAGTGACAGAGGCCATCGTTGTCATTTCTTGGCCAGTTAAACATAATGTCTTCCTCAACGCCTGGGCACCTAATCTTCACCTCCACTGTTAGCTCAGTGTCTGTGGCCTTTCTTAATATAAAAAACAAGAGCCAGCCCACAATTGTGGCCACAGCCTTATTAAGACCAAACATTCTTTCCTCACGAAACCACTTACCTACAGGAGTCCAAGGATACCTCCTTTCATGCCACCCTCTGGAAAAACTACCTACTCAAGAGAAAAGAGCCTCACCATGAGGCCTTCTTCCTAGATGAAGATTCTTTCTCTCAGAGATACATCCCTGTATCAGGAAGCTTCAATCTTCTCATACCAGTTATAACTCTAGAATAACTCCTCCCTGAATACCTCTTCCCTACTGGTGAAATTCCTCAGGATCCAGTTGAACAGACTGTCTTTTAAATATCAAAGGATTCTGGCTAACAACAGTCAAGTTCAAGAATATAAAGCTCCTAGACATCAGCTTATGGTTGCATATTCCTACTTCTCAGTTTCATTTGCTGGTCGAATTATTAAGCATCCAATTTTCAGCATGGTTCACCCAAAGCCAATGTGGTTAGGCTCTATATGAATAGGACAGTCAGTTTCCCAGGTATATTACTATACGGCTGATACTTCTGCCTTGCCTTTATGTATTATTATATTTTTTCTAAGTAATTTTATATGGATTTTTCTGATTTCATTGGGAAATGTTTCTCTTCCACAATAGGTCAAAGATGTGACTGCAACTTTAATAACCTTTTTAAAACTCCAGAGTTGACAGATTAAGGTACAACAGAAACCTTCTGAACAAATCCCTAGAAAGTAAAGGCCCATTGCCTACTTCAAGGAGACCAGGAATAGAGGAGGCAGTAGAAATGAGAGGGGAACCAGCATTAACACGTAATACCAAAACAGTTAGGCTCTGGTGGGGCTTTGCCTGTTGACACCTGTATGACTCACTTCACATGGACTCTCAGACTTAGCCAGACTCCTACCTGTACCCTCAACCTAAGCCATCAGATCACTAGGTCCTATTCTTATATATATTTGCTATTTATATTTTCTTGCATTTCTCTAATATTTTACAGAGTTCTTTATTCCTATGCAAACAAAGACAGAGAGAGAGATTTACCCCTGTCTAAACTGAGATCCCAATTGGGCACCATACACAAGTGGTGTTTCTTCCAGTCAATGAAATAAGAGGCGTCTTTGAAGACAGGAGTAGTTGGCTGCTCTGAATTTGGAAATATCAGAGGCAGACCTGAAGGTCCATACAGAAATATGTATAGTGGCTAAAGAAAACTCCAAAATGTTAGTTTTTTGTGATTATGTATTCATTTGCAAAAAACAAATGCAACACTGACCTGGTTCACACTCTCAGAAATAAACTAGCAAGTTAGGCAATTACATATTAAGCCCTTTCCACATTAAGGATAGATGTGAGTCACCAAAGATTGAACCACTAGAATCTTCAGAAATCTATTCCACGTTTAACGAGTGTGAGGTACCAGTACAGTATTGGGACAATTTGTTTATTTATTGATCCTACTCATTAAATCATAGGTTTGAATGGTATTAATAACACAGGCTAAACACAATACTATACTAAATTCTGGGGATACAAACATGAATATACAGATTTAACACCTACCTTCAAGTCAGATTTACAGTATGGGAGATACACATAAAAACCAATAAACTGTAATACTATGTGATGCATCCTAGATTAAAAACATATACCAAAGAATATTTTCCAGTGAGTATGAGTATTTTCAGATTGAGAAGGAAATGCTTCACCTTCTCCAACCTACTCTCTAACCAGGACTAAGAAAGACAGGCCCCTAAAATGGTTTCCTGCCCTTGACTTTCCAGTCCCACCCACACCCTCCCTATAACCCAGTGTTTCTCGACCTTGGCACACTGACACTCTGGGCCGGATGCTTCTTTACTGCGGGGCTGTCCCGTGCACTACAGGATGCTCAAGCAGCATCCCTGGCTTCTACCCACTCCCACTAGATGCCAGTATCACCTCTGCCTCCACTCATAAGGATCAAAATGTCTCCAGACATTGCCAGATGTCCTCTGAGGGCAAAAGTACCCAGTTAGGAACCACTGCAGAAGCTTTTTTTGTCCCCCTGGACCAAAGCTAATAAGCCCAGAATATATATTTTCTTTCATCTTTCTGTTTTAATCCTCTTTTTAATAAGGTAAACAGGAGGCACTAAGTGTGAAGATTAAAATCCAGTGGGCACGGGGACATTATTGAAAGTCACAACAGAGCAAAGGGAGGCAGTGTCTATAAGTGAAGTCTCCGTCACAAACTCAAGAAGGCGTTAACGCACGAGCTGAGGCCAACACATTCGCTGTTTAGAGCCAGGGAGCTTTGAAGTGTTGCAAACTAAGAATAAGGGTGGCGTATCTGAAGAGTCAGGATGTGTGAATGTCTTTTAATTAATTGGGTTGTTTAAACTATTTACATTTAATATGAATTCTGTTATGGTTGCATTTAAATCTATCATCTTGTTATGTATTTTCTGTTTGTTCCTTGTATTTTATTTCCTTTTTCTTCTTTTCTATTTTTGGATTCTATTTTTGCTTGGGTATTTTTAATAATTCCATTTTATCCCCCTTTTTGACTTACTAGTTGTAACTCTTTATGGTATTAACTTAGGGATTGCTTTAGGTTTTATAGTACACAACTACACCTTATCCAGTCTGCCTTCAAGGAAAAGAAAATAAAATACAAGGAATAAGCAGAACACAGGTAAGGAGATAGATTTAAACTCAACCATAACAGTATTCATAGTAAATGTAAATATCACTTAAAGTTCACACACATATAGTGTGAGAATCCTTCAAACAATATACTTGTTTACTCCTGTGTCATTCTAGCCATAGCATATACTATACCATAATCACTCACCTATGGAAAAAACACTGAGGCTCTATATCTCTAAAAATCTGACCACTTCCAAATTCCAGACCAAAATTTCTATATGGCTATTTTTAAAACATGTTCTGCAGGCAACATAAATGCAACATATGTAAAGCTAAACTAATCTTCTTTACTCCTCAGATCTGCTATTTATAATTTTCATCTTGTTGCCAGCATCATTATTCTGTCAGCCATCCATGGAAATCTTTTCCAACAGCTTTACTGAGATTTAATTTACATATCATACAAATCACCCATTTAAAGCATACAATTAAATTGGTTTCAGTATATTCAAAAAGTTGTGCAACCATCACCACCATCAGTTTTAGGATATTTTTTATCACCCCCAAAAGAATCCTTCCCCATCTATTTTCTGTTTCCATATATCTATATCTCCATATATCTATATCCACCCTGTATCTTCTACATATAGGGCTGTTGACAGCAACTTTAGCTACTTCTTGCCCCTAATCTCTCCCTAGCCAAAACGGGGAACTGGTTACCTCGTTTTGTTGATTCCTTCCAGTGATAACCTCTCCTTTCCATGCTCATCACACCTTTAGTTCATGCACTTAATATCTCTCACCCAGTTCACTTACTTATGTACTTAGTGATTACTGACTTTTCTCTCCCACCCACCCTGTACAAGGCTGCTGGCGATTCCTAAAACATTAACTGGTTTCCCATTATACACACAATAAAATTCACATTCCTTAGTGTGGCACTCAAGATGCAAAATATTCAACTCCAAACTACTTTTCCAGCCTCATGCTCCTACTTGCATCATTCACTCCTGCTCCCGTCACACTGGACCATATGAAAACCGGGTGGCACATGGGTCATATTTTATAGTTTTCAGTTTCTTGAACAAATTTGCAAGCTTAGCTTTCATATTGGATTTTTGTTTTTATACAAATCATACCAGCTTCTACATACAGAGTTTATATTCTAGCAGCTTTCCTAGGATTGAAATATAAAAATCCATTTTCAAAGACAAGGAATTTGAAAATTTTCATGGACTCTGTCATCAAAAGGATATGGAAACGGAAGAGATCCTGTTCAGCTGGTTGGAAAAGACCTTCGGGCAAGGACACAGAGCCACGGCTGGAGTCAGCGTCAGCTCTCCCAACAAGCCCATTCCCACCACATCATCAGGGATGAAGAGCATCACTGGGTGTCCCAGCACAGGATGGATTCTGCTGCAGGGTAATTCAGTTGTGTCAAATTTTGGTGTACTGTCAAAAAAAAAGCAGATAAGACAAATTTCGCCTTTTTCCCTCTTAAGAAATTATTTTAAAGGGAATTCAAGATTCTTTTTATAACCTCTAGCATATGCATAACCATATAATCCACCACATAAATTTTGCTGGAATAAGTAACTTGTGTCCCACTCAGTGAATCACAGGCAATGGAAAAAGTAGACAAATTGGCATTTCAGGAATTGCAGCGTGGCTCCTGCTTTTGCTCAAAAGTCTATTTCCTCTACTAAAACTACTCTGTGGTTCTGAGCAGAAGTTTCCAAGATAATTCAAAGATCAGCATGGTGGAGGTGGGGTATGGGTCAGCGGTCCCTGAATCACAAATGGCCTAAAACTGGCCTCGTGATTCTTAGATGTCTGCTTTTACATATGCTGCACTTTCCCCTGAAGAAGTCTTAGGTTACTATTTGGTAGGAGTGATGAGAAAAAACTGGAACATCTTCCACTCCTAGAAAGAATCTTGTGAAATCTGGTATTTGTTTACTTTCTGAGAGCTCTTTTATAAACAGAAAAGAAATATTAATAAACCTTTCCCCCTTTCTCTAATCAGGTCACCCAGGGAAATATGTCCACAAACACTGGCTTAGAGGCTTAAACTCTTTCAGTAAATCTATGATAGCAAGCTGTCTACCTGCAGGGATTGTACGATGCTAGAAGATTACTAAAGAAAGATATGGGATGAGGGTTTTATTTCCTGCAAATATTAAAGAATAAACATATTCTAATTGGAGAGGTAATTTTGAGCAAGAGTAAGAAAACAGATTGAGAAACCACAGGCAGCCTCTTCAAGCCTTAAGATCCTGTGGCTACCAGTATTGATTCAGGGGATAAAGCAGAGGCAGAAACTACTGAAGTAAGAATAAATTAGCTGGACTTAAACGTAAGTTAGGCTTAGTCTTGCTATAAATTGGACAGCACAGGAAGGCAAAGCACAGGGTTCTATTCCATTTATTTTCCACCTCCTCCATGAATTTTTCCTTTTTTTTTAGTAGTCTGAAAAAGGTGGAGGTGGGAAGAAAGATGATTTCTAAGCCTATGTAAAATGCTAACACACAAACAATAATATACAAAGAATTCCTTTGTATTCATAGTATCTCTCTACCCAAGAGTGCAAGTAACCTTTTAAAGTAATTTCTCTCTTCTCATGCCTAAATGGAATTGGAATTAGCAGTTTGTTTTGATTTATTCACAGAAGAAACTAAGGCTTGGAGAGAAGAAGGAACATGCATGCCCTCAGGTAAATAAGAATACATTCAAGGAGCCAGGAATAATAATAATTTTCAATACAGATGGCTTAAATTTTTTTACTTTCACTTTTCTTACAGAGATTCTGACACTTGGCACTAAGAATTGACAACTGAGACCATTTTCAATTTCTTCCCACATTCATACTCATAATAAGAGTAAAACATGGAGCGGGACAACAAGGCTTTCCCCCTCACCTCAGGTAATGCTGACAGTTTACGACAAGAGCAATTCCATTCGACAGGTTCAAAGTAGGTTCCTTCTCTGCCCTGCAAAGTAAAGAAAAGCTAAGCCATATATTAAAGACTCTAAGACCAATTTCTGCCTGATACAAATTTAGGTGCATTAGTACCAATTCCAGAGATGACTGAAATTTGGTAACCAATTAACCAAGGGGAAGGAGCTTCCCTGATAGCTCAATTGGTAAAGAATCTGCCTGCAATGCAGGAGACCCTGGTTTGATTCCTGGGTCAGGAAGATCCCCTGGAGGAGGGATAGGCTACCCACTCCAGTATTCTTGGGCTTCCCTTATGGCTCAACTGGTAAAGAATCCGCCTGCAGTGCGAGAGACCTGGGTTCAATCCCTGGGTTGGGAAGATCCCCTGGAGAAGGGAAAGGCTGCCCATTCCAGTATTCTGGCCTAGAGAATTCCATGGACTGCATAGTCCATGGGGTTGCAAAGAGTTGGACACAACTGAGTGACTTTCACTTCACTAACCAAGGGGAATGGCGCAGTGGTCTGCCAATGCAGGAGACTCAAGAGATACAGGTTCAATCCCTGGGTCAGGAAGATTCCCTGGAATAGGAAATGGCAACCCACTCCAGTATTCTCGCCTGGGAAATTCCATGTACAACAAGTTTGGCTGGCTACAGTCCATGAGGTCACAAAGAGTTGGACACAACTGAGTGACTGAGCGCACACAACCAAGAGGAAATGGTTATTTTTAAGTTTACTCATTCCAGTGACAGGGAAAGGCATGAAAGGTTTAATCTACTTATTCATTAAAAAACTAATCTAGAAAATAAGAAAATGTGGGGGTCTTGGAAAATAAGTTTCAAAGTGACTTTGAGTCAAGAAATCAAACTGTGAACCCACTGGAAATAGGACAATAATAACAGAAAAACTGTAGAACCATTGCATAAACTTAAGTCAGGGATTAAGGACTTACCCAAAGATCTCCATGGAGAGGATTCCATTTACCTTTACACTGAAATTAAATCTAATCTGCAAAATAAATGGGGTGTGATATTTAACATGAACCAGAACAAGGATTAAAAGCTTCCATACTCAATTCCTAAAGAAGATACTCTTTATATCATCTTCCCCTCCTCCACTGCAATTTCCCTAAACATAGTTAACACCTGTCTGTGTTCAAATTCTGAATCCTAAATACACTGAGTTCTACCTTAGAATTCTAATTAGTCACAGATTATGTACATCATGCAAAATGCTGGGCTGGATGAAGAACAAGCTGGAATTAAGACTGCTGGGAGAAATATCAATAACCTCAGATATGCAGATGACACCACCCTTAAGGCAGAAAGTGAGGAAGAACTAAAGAGCCTCTTGATGAAAGTGAAAGAGGACAGTGAAGAAGTTGGCTTAAAACTCAACATTCAGAAAACTAAGATCATGGCATCCGGCCCCATCACTTTATGGCAAAGAGATGGGGAAACAACAGAAACAGTGAGAAACTTTATTTTCAGATCAGATCAGTCACTCAGTCGTGTCTGACTCTTTGCGTCCCCATGAATCTCAGCACGCCAGGCCTCCCTGTCCATCACCAACTCCCAGAGTTCACCCAGACTCAGTCCATCGAGTCAGCGATGCTATCCAGTAGTCATCCTCTGTTGTCCAATCAGCATCAGAGTCTTTTCCAATGAGTCAACTATGAGGTGGCCAAAGTACTAGTTTCAGCTTTAGCATCATTCCTTCCAAAGAAATCCCAGGGCTGATCTCCTTCAGTATGGATGTGAGAGTTGGACTATGAAGAGTAACAGTTCAAAGCATGAGCGTCCAACTCTCACATCCATACATGACCGCAGGAAAAATCATAGCCTTGACTAGACGAACCTTTGTTGGCAAAGTAATGTCTCTGCTTTTAAACATGCTATCTAGGTTGGTCATAACTTTATTTTGGGGGGCTCCAAAATCACTGCAGATGGTGACTGCAGCCATGAAATTAAAAGACGCTTGCTCCTTGGAAAAAAGCTATGACCAACCTAGACAGCATATTAAAAAGCAGAGACAATACTTTGCCAACAAAGGTCCATCTAGTCAAAGCTATGGTTTATCCAGTAGTCATGTATGGATGTGAGAGTTGGACTATAAAGAAAGCTGAGCGCTGAAGAATTAATGCTTTCAAACTGTGGGGTTAGAGAAGACTCTTTAGAGTCCCTTGAACTGCAAGGAAATCCAACCAGTCCATCCTAAAGGATATCAGTCCTGAATATTCATTGGAGGGACTGATGCTGAAGCTGAAACTCCAATACTTTGGCCACCTGGCCAACTGATGCAAAGAGCTGACTCATTTGAAAAGATCCTGATGCTGGGAAAGACTCAAGGCGGGAGGAGAAGGGGATGATAGAGGATGAGATGGTTGGATGGCATCACCAACTCGACGGACATGAGTTTGAGTAAGCTCCAGGAGCTGGTGATAGACAGGGAAGTCTGGCGTGCTGCAGTCCGTAGGGCTGCACAATTGAACTATTGAACTCAACTGATGAGGAAATATTACCCTTTGTCCTCTGCTGTTCTCCTAATGTATTTCTTCTCCCCTTCGTAAAGAACTATCCGTTTCTCTCTCTACTGCTTCCATTGTTTTCATATATGGAAATTCCATGCTTTTTTCTTTGTTTTTTTTCTCCTATCCCCATCAGACTCTTATGTTCTCCCTCCAGTTTACTTTACTGTTGTAATTATTTTCTACCTTCAACCTATACTTTTTCTTTCTACATAATATCATGGGTAATAAGAGACTCTAGAGCCAGACTGTATCCTTTCAAATTGTGGCTCTGCAAGTTATTTAACTTCAGCACCACGGTTTCCTGGGCTGTAAAATGGGGATGATGATGATAAAACCTACTTCACAAGGGGTACTGGGAGAGCTGAATGAATGAATATGTGGTGAACACTTGGAATAGAGACTGGCTAACAATAAATACTGAATCTTGCTTAAGACAGAAATAGTAGGAAACCTGCAAGAAAAACCGGGAAAGTTATACAGCATACTTTATTGCTGTGACTTTATGAACATTTCTAACTACAGGTAATAATAAAAATTTTAGCTCTCCTGAGTTTAAAGTCAGAATTTCCTTATTTACTCTTATAGTCACTTTAGAAAAGGAGGAGATAATCAGCAGTTTATTATCCAGGTTTAAAAGAAAAAAGAAGCACAGAGGAGGGAAATGAGGTATTCAAAGTGATACAATAAAACAGTAAGGCAGTGAAAATATGAATCTAAAACAAAGTTCTCTCTATATCCACAGGCTCTCAAAGATGTCACATGGCCAATACCAAGCCTGCCTTAGAGATACAGGAACCAAACCAATTCAATATTAAAACTTTTAATCACTGTCATAAAAAGAAAGAGAACCAATCAGATGTTCCCATGCCCTACAGAGTAGAGGTCTCTTAAAAACACATGACTTAAACAAGAGAATCATTATTGTGCAGAAAGAACAGCTTACCTTGGGGAGCACAGTGATGACTTTGCGTAAAAAATTCTTTATAACCAGACTATCTGTCATCAAAGTCCTGGGCTTTACATCAGCCTATAACAAAAACATCCACCACATAAGCACAAACTCAAGGGCACAAATGAATTAAATTATGATATTTCTTCTTATAAAAATAACTACACCTCAGACATCCAGGGGGAAAAAAGTAATTTAGATTGGAGCTGAGAAGAGTAATCCTAGCTTAACTCTACTATCCTAATGAGGGTCAATCTGTATTAAGAATTTCAGTGGGGCTTTCCTGGAGGCTCAGTGGTAAAGAATCCACCTGCCAGTGCAGAAGACATGGGTTCAATCCCTGATCCGGGAATATCCCACATGCCATGGAGCAATAAGCCTGTGCACCACAACTGTTGAGCCTGTGCTCTAGAGCCCAGGCACTGCCACTACTGAAGCTCATGTGCTTCAGAGCCTGTGCTCCACTCCAACAGAAGTCACCGCAGTTAGCCCACGCACCACAGCTAGAGAGTAGCCCCTGTTTGCAACTACTAGAGAAAAGCCCATATCAGCAATGAAGACTCAGCACAGCCAAAAGTAAATAAATAAAATTTAAAAAACCAAAGAATCTCAATGGAGTCAAAGGAGCAGACATTAAAAAGACCCTATTTTTAAACCTTAATCTGTTCATCCATTTATTTTTAAGGAAAAGCTGTAAAGCAGAAGCTCATAAGTCAGAAGGTCTGTGTTCTGTGAAAGTGAATGAAACTGGGATTGAACCAGGTCTCCCACGCATAGAAGATGGATTCTTTACCAGTTGAGCCACAAGGGAAGCCCTCCATAATAAAAAAAAAAAAAAAAAGGTTCAAAGAGATTAAACAACCTTGCCAAGGTCTTGCTGATCTGGCTCCAAAGCTTTAGCTTTAACCACTTTCCTACACTACAAGCCAGTGATCAAATTCGGGTCTCCCACATTGCAGGTGGATTCTTTACCAGCTGAGCCACAAGGGAAGACCAAGAACACTGGAGAGGGTATCCTATCCCTTCTCCAGAAGATCTTCCTGACCCAAGAATTGAACTGGGGTCTCCTGCCTTGCAGGTGGATTCTTTACCAACTGAGCTATCAGGGAAGCTCTTTACATTTAATATAATGTCCTTAAAACCATAGTTAGAAGGTGTCTCCTAAAAACTAGAGAAGTTAATGAAGAGGAAATAGAGTCAGAAATCAGTAAGTTTTTATTAGTGGCTCAGAGAATACAAACTCATGTACTAGGTACATATTAAAGGAGAAAAAAGGTCCCAAATCTCAAAATCTCAACACAATAAAGAAAAAACATGTAAATAGCTAATAAAGAAGAATAAATTATTATAATACTTTTTTATAAGTTCACTGAAAAAAGATCAATAACTGTGCAATGGGTGGGGATGATTAGAATAACTATTATAAAAATATTTTAAAATATTAGAAAAATGGATGGGGATTATTAGAAAATTTGGAAGCAAATCTAGGATTATTAACATGTGTAAGTAGTAGTAAGTAAACACTAACTGTAGCATACATATCAGTCATATCCTTATTTTTAAAATGTTTATTATAAAATGTTCAAATGCAGAAAAGCAATGGTCTCTTTAAAGCATTTTCCATACTTAACACTTCAAAAACAACTTCTTGGAACAGTTTCAAACTTCTGTAACCTTAGTGATTATAGGGTGTATCATATAAAGGGCTTAATTATATCTAGCAGTAAGGCAACCAAACAAGTGAAAGTTCCTTGAAAAGCTACCAGGGAGGGTCTACCATTAATAATGATGGGAACTATCATTTACTGAACACCTGCTACATGCCAAGCAGTTTACATACAAGTAGAAGATATCCCCATTTTATGGGTGAGGATAATGAGACTAAAGAAGCTAATTAATTTGTCCAAGGTCACACATAGCTAATTAGCTCACAGAATTGGGATTCAAACCTAGATCTGAGAACTCCAAAGCCCACCTTTCACTATACAATGCTACCTCTCCAAGAAAGCTCATTTTCTGTACATAGCTATCTGAATCAGATATGATGTAATCTATCATTATTTCTTATGGAACCTTATGGGCAGTGCTTACATATGATTACTGAATATGTATATGTATTTACTCATTGATAAAACACTTAATGTTTATTATGTGCCTAGGTTTACAGAGATAAGTAAAACCATCTCTAAATTTGAAGAGGTTACACTTAAGTAGAAGAGAAAGAGGAAATAAATAATTTATATGATAATGTGAAGAAGCTTTATGATTTAAACATATAAGAGAAGCTAAAAAAATACACAGGAATGATTGGCACCTAATCCAGACTGAGAATATAAAGTGAAATAATGTCAGGTCAGCAGAGGATAGTTAACACAAAACAAATAGCTCCTTTTAAGACCTACTGATAAATTATTGAAAGAGAGAGATGGGGGGAGGGAGGAAGAGACACTACACAATCTTTTACAGCCAGTACCCAGGCCTAATGTACCTTCAGAAACAGTGAACTTATATGTTATCAGGAAAAAAATATGCTGCCAGTCCTGGGCAGCAGAAATTACCACTGAATCATATGTTTCAGTCATTATCCTTAAATACAAGTCTAATCATATGATAGATTATGGGAGGGATTTTATATTTTTAAATATAAACTTATGCAGTTATGGGCTCTATATGACTTTGTAAGAGAATATCAGTGTCTCTTTCTTTGCTTAAATAGGTAAGTACCCAGATGATGGATAATAAGAGAAACACAGAGATAGATGTTTTTATGTCTACATGTATATCTCTAGTCATTGTATCATTTACTATTATAACAAAAATGAATACAAAAATGGATAAATCTGTCAAGATCTTGCAAAATCAAATTGTTTTTTGAAGGACATATCACCCAGCCTAATGGACTCCAAGGTGCAGGACTGAGCATAAACACAAACCCAGCAACCTTTTTTTTGGCCACCTGGCACTGCATGTGGGATCTCAGTTTCCAGCCCAGGGATTCAATGCACGGCCCCTGCAGTGGGAGCACTGGAAGTGCAGCATTTTAACCACTGGACCACCAGGGAAGTCCCACCAGCATCTCTCTTAAATGAAGTTTTCCCTCAGTCTTCCCTGGAATTAGCTTTCCCCACATGCCCAAAGCAGTGGATCACTTGTTACTGCCTTTTCACGGATGTCTCCATTCACTAGCCTTTGCTGTAAACCTTGCTACCTGGCCCTTCTCCCCACCTGAAGTGTACACGTATGATGAAATCTTTTCACAACCTCCCCTTTTCCTCTCCCCATTCTCTTCATTCAAGTATCAAAGACCATCAGATATAACAGAACAAATGCTTTCAGAAATCCTTGTTCCTCTGAGGTTATACTACTCTTACCTCTCCCCACCTATCACCAACTGATTACCTGGCACTAAGCACAGCTGTCCTCTGTACTCTAAGTCCTGTCATCATCTTGGTTGACTTCCACATCCAAGCAGATGACCAGTCTAAGTGAGGACTTGGTCCCAAAATTCTCTGACCTTCTCAACTCCAATGACCTTGACCTCTACTTATTTCCAATCACCAATTTCCACAGCCAGACTGGAGGTGTACTGTTCTGGAAACCTTAAACTGAAACATCCCATTCTTATGTGAAAAGATATGAACCCAGACATGCACCTTGATTAAGTCAAATTATCGGTGCTCTCAATGTACACTTTGACTTGCTTGAGAGAAACACTGCTTTTGCAATAGGGAAAAAAAAGAAATTTTATCACTCTGATGATAATTTTTTATTCTTTCATGAACTCCTTATACCCAGAAAAATCTCTATTACACTGTATTGTAATTATTTGTTTACTTATCTATCATTTCCTTGATATTCCAAGATTGCAAGTTCCTTGGGATCAAGTAACATCTTGGGACTCTTTCTAGGACAGTGAAGCTATCGTGAACAAACAGAGGTATCTAACGGAATGAATAAATATTGAAACAGCACTAATCAATATGAGTAAGGCTTTGATTCAGATTCTGTCACTTAACTATGGAATGACCTTGGGAAAGACAGTCAAATTCTCTGAAATTCTTGTCCTAGCCACTTCACAGAGTTGTCAGGAGGCTTAAATAATACATATGCTAGGTGTAAGAATGATCACTTTTTGTTCAGACTGAGTAAAACACATGATTTCCTTTTCTAGCACTGTTTTCCTTGGTTCACTGGAATCAAGTGGCTTTTTTGGGTTTGTTTTTTTTTTTGCTACCTGACAATAATGGTTTTATAACTGTTGTTGTTCTTCTTCAGTAGCTAAGTCCCCTCCGATTCTTTGCAACCCCATGGACTGCATCATGCCAGGTTCCTCTGTCCTCCACTATCTCCCAGAATTTGCTCAGATTCAAGAAATGCAATAAGGCAAAGTGGTTTTCTGAGGAGGCCTTACAAACAGCTGAGAAAAGAAGAGAATCGAAATGCAAAGGAGAAAGGGAAAGATATACTCATGTGAATGCAGAGTTCCAAAGAATAGCAAGGAGAGATAAAAAGCCTTCTTAAGTGAAGAGTCCAAAGAAATAGAGGAAAACAATAGAATGGGAAAGACTAGAGATCTCTTCAAGAAAATTACAGATACCAAGGGAATATTTCATGCAAATATGGGCACAAAAAAGGACAGGAACATCAAGGACCTGACAGAAACAGAAGATATTAAGAGGTGACAAGAAAACACAGAAGAACAGTACAAAAAAGGTCTTAATGACTTGGATGACTACGATGGTGTGGTCATTCACCTGCAGTGTGAGGTCAAGCAGGCCTTAGGAAGCATCACTACAAACAAAGCTAGTGGAGGTGATGGAATTCCAGCTGAGATATTTCAAATCCTAAAAGATGACACTGCTAAAGTGCTACACTCAATATGCTAGCAAGTTTGGAAAACTAAGCAGTGGCCACTGGACTGAAAAGGTCAGTTTTCATTCCACTCCCAAAGAAGGACAATGCCAAAGAATGTTCAAGCGAAAGTGACAGTGAAAGTCCCTGACTCTGCGACCCCATGGACTATACAGTCCATGGAATTCTCCAGGCCGGAATACTGGAGCAGTAGCCTTTACCTTCTCCAGGGGATCGTCCCAACCCAGGGATCGAACCCAGGTCTCCCTCACTGCAGGTGGATTCTTCACCAGCTGAGTCACAAGGGAAACCCAAGAATGTTTGAACTACTGTACACTGTGCTCATTTCACATGCTAGCAAGGTAATGCTCAAAATCCTTCAAGCTAGGCTTCAACAGTACATGAACTGAGAGCTTCTAGATGTACAAGCTGGATTTAGAAAAGGCAGAGGAACCAGAGATCAAATTGCCAACATCTGTTGGATCATAGAAAAATCGAGGGAATTCCAGAAAAACATCTACTTCTGCTTCATTGACTATGCTAAAGACTATGCTAAATCACAACAAACTGGAACATTTTTAAAGAGATGGGAATACCAGACCACCTTACCTGTCTCCTGAGAAACCTGTATTTGGGTCAAGAAGCAACAGTTCGAACCAGACATGGAACACTGGACTGGTTCAAATTGGGAAAGGAGTATGTCAAGACTGTATATTGTCATCCTGCTTATTTAACTTACATGCAGAGGATATCATGTGAAATGCGGGGCTGGATGAATCACAAGCTGGAATCAAGATCGCCAGGAGAAATACCAACAACCTCAGATATGCAGATAACACCACCCTAATGGCAGAAAGTGAAAAGGAACTAAAGAGCCTCTTGATGAAAGTGAAAGAGGAGAGTGAAAAAGGTGGCTTAAAACTCAATATTCAAAAAATGAAGATCATGGCATCCAGTCCCATCACTTTATGGCAAATAGATGGGGAAACAACGGAAACAGTGATAGACTTTATTTCCTTGGGCTCCAAAATCACTGCAGATGGTGACTGCAGCCCTGAAATTAAAAGCTCCTTGGAAGAAGAGCTATGACAAATCTATACAGTGTACTAAAAAGCAGAGACATCACTTTGCCAACAAAGGTCCATATAGGCAAAGCAATGGTTTTTCCAATAGTCATGTATGTATGTGACAGTTGGACCATAAAAAAGTCTGAGCTGATACTTTTGAACTGTGGTGCTGGAGAAGACTCTTGCGAGTCTCTTGGACAGCAAGATCAAGCCAGTCAATCCTAAAGGAAATCAAGCCTGAATATGCATTGGAAGGACTGATGCTGAAGCTCCAATATTTTGGCCACCTGATGGGAAGAACTGACTCACTGAAAAAGACCCTGATGCTGGGAAAGACTGAAAGCAGGAGAAGAAGGGGCGACAGAGGATGAGATGGTTGGATGGCATCACTGACTCAGTGGACATGAGTTTGAGCAAACTCCAGGAGGAAGTGAAGGAGAGAGAAGCCTGGAATGCTGCAGTCCATGGGATTGCAAAGAGTTGGACTGGACAACAACATGTCCACTGAGTCGGTGATGCTAGTCAATCATCTCATCCTCTGCTGCCCCCTTCTCCTTTTGCCTCTGTTTGACTAACCATTAACTGCTCCAAATTGTTTACCCTTCATTCCCCTAAACAAGATATGGCACAGCCAAGGATATCTATTGTCCTGATTCCATGTTCATTTCCTTTTAGAAGAAGGATATAATTGTTCCAACATGGAGAATAGCCTCCCATGTGCTTTTTGGGAGAGTGTTTAACATATTCTTTGTCTCCACCAGTTCAAAGAAAGGAAAGATCAGAGAATTGATAATGGGAATGGAGGACTCAATTGTCACTCTCACAAATCAGGGCTACAAACAAATCAATAAAAATCTTTAAACCAACCTAATAAAAATATTTAAATAGGATCTGCACTGGGCATCCATTCTTGCTTTCTTCTTCAGGAGGTCCAAAATCAAATAGTGGTTTATTTCAGTGGTTCTCAAATTCACCTGCACATTAGGAATTATCTGGGATTCTAAAAATATCCCAAAGCCCAGGCCACACCTCTATGGACCAGATTATATTCCCCCAAATTGATCTGTTGCAGCCTTAGCCACCATTTTGATTTATTTGGAGACAGGGCCTTAGGGATGTCATAAGGTTAAATGAGGTCATAAGTGTGGACCTCTAATCTGATAGGACTGTCCATGTAAGAAGAGGAAGAGATACCAGAAAGCTCTCTCTCCACATACATACAGAGGAAAGATCATGTGAGCAAATGGTGACAAGATACCTTGAACTTGGACTTCTAACTTCATAAAGAAGCATGAGAAAATAAGTTTCTGTTGTTTAAGCCACCCAACATGTGGTATTTTTTTTTTTATGGCAGCCCAAGCAGACTAATCCAACACCCAAGACCAATTAAATGACAACCTCTTAGAGTAAAACACAAACATCACTATTTTCAAAGCTTCCAAGTGATTTAAAATCTGTTCAGGGAAGTCTGGGAACCAATACCTTATTTCAACTTTATTCTATAAAGGACCTACGCTTTTATTTTCTGTTATTACATTTGTAGAAAAATAAGAATCAAAACATCATTAATTTATAGAACCACAGCAAAACTTGCCTCAAAAATCATCTGGAAGGGTCTTAGCCCTGATGTGTCCTGAGAATGGCTGGCCTCCTCTGAAGTCCAGTTCAGGTTTGCAAAGAATCCAGGCAGTACGGATTGCATATCTGTATGAGAAGAAATGGCAACAACAGAGAACAAGCAGTTTGGATAAGCACCAGAGTTTCTGGAGTTGTCCGTTAAACTGATGAGCCAAGTAGGCTTTTCCCTGATGAAAAGATTATCTGCAGAATTTTAAATACAACTGGAAATGGCTATGAATCAGCAAATTGATTGAACATTTAGAATTACTTTATGGGGTTAAGACATTTAATCTCATGTTTTCAATTTTACACAAATTGAAAATTCACTAAATCAGTTTGTATTTTCAGTTCATTTCCACAAGGTCATATCCAATGCCAGAAATCTGAGCTGCTAGTTCTAACTGATAGTCTTATACTTTTTAATAAATCAGTTCAGTTCAGTTGCTCAGTCGTGTCCGACTCTTTGTGACCTCATGAATTGCAGCATGCCAGGCCTCCCTGTCCATCACCAACTCTCGGAGTTCACCCAGACTCATGTCCATCGGGTCAATGATGCCATCCAGCCATCTCATCCTCTGTCGTTCCCTTCTCCTCCTGCCCCGAATCCCTCCCAGCATCAGGGTCTTTTACAAAATAAGTCAACTCTTCGCATGAGGTGGCCAAAGTACTGGAGTTTCAGCTTCAGCATCAGTCCTTCCAATGAATACCCAGGACTGATGTCCTTTAGGATGGACTGGTTGGATCTCCTTGCAGTCCAAGGGACTCTCAAGAGTCTCTCCAACACCACGGTTCAAAAGCATCAATTCTTCGGTGCTCAGCTTTCTTCACAGTCCAACTCTCACATCCATACATGACCACTGGAAAAACCATAGCCTTGACTAGACATCTGGACCTTTGTTGGCAAAGTAATATCTCTGCTTTTGAATATGCTATCTAGGTTGGTCATAACTTTCCTTCCAAGGAGTAAGTGTCTTTTAATTTCATGGGTGCAATCACCATCTGCAA
This sequence comes from Bos javanicus, assembly GCF_032452875.1. Taxonomy (NCBI): domain Eukaryota; kingdom Metazoa; phylum Chordata; class Mammalia; order Artiodactyla; family Bovidae; genus Bos; species Bos javanicus. The sequence goes on along the minus strand of NC_083896.1, from coordinate 45,209,561 downwards.
TGATTTTGGAGCCCCCCAAAAATAAAGTCTGACACTGTTTCCACTGTTTCCCCATCTATGTCCCATCAAGTGATGGGACCAGATGCCATAATCTTCGTTTTCTGAATGCTGAGCTTTAAGCCAACTTTTTCACTCTCCTCTTTCACTGTTCTTCCTCACTTTCTGCCAAAAGGGTGGTGTCATCTGCATATCTGAGGTTATTGATATTTCTCCCGGCAATCTTGATACCAGCTTGTGCTTCTTCCAGCCCAGCGTTTCTCATGATATACGCTGCATTGCGGGGAGCGAGCTCCGCCTCTGGCAAAGGTCATGAGGAAGGAGGCTTGGCATACGCAAAGGCGGGATCAAGCCTCAGGAGTCTCCCTGGAAATTCTCGAGCAATCTACCCCCAAAACCAGAGTCTGCCTACTTTCTGCTTTGTGCTTTCACCTACACCTCTGACTTTACGGGGGGCTGTCCCCCACTACCTCTCTGAAAAAAGAGTTAGCTTATAGCTCCAGTTAATAATTCCTGGGTGTGACAGTGTTTCAACCTACAAACTCCCTTGGAAGTCCTCTAGCCTGCCTGAATAGGTTTTTCCAGCCACATGTGATTGCTCAGAGCCTCCAAACTGTGAGAGGCATGAGATGTTCTAAACTGTCTAAATACAGATTCCTTTGAGCAGTTAAAAGATTGATTAGAAATTGTATTGGTGAAGGGATTTTCACTTGTTGGGCCAATATTTGCTGCTAAGTCTCCATATCCCTTACCTGCTGTGTCCCTGGCAGTGTATTGATTAATATAATTGGTGTAAATAGTAGCTTTAATGTTTGTAACCTGGGACCCTTGAGTTAATTCTTTTTCTTGTTATAGCCCACCACACCTTTGCTCTGTAGGAATGCAACTTTATCTAATGCTTTTTGGAGGCTGGCGCCTGACTTGAGAATAATCACCTTTAGAGAAAAAGGCCTCCAGGCCAGAAGATGATGCAAATCACCTAAACTTTTGCATATGATAAGTTTGCAGGAAGAAAGCCTGGCTTACTGCAGGACTCTACCCCTTCCCCCATTATCCTCTATGCATAACTTAAGGTATAAAAACTACTTTGGAAAATAAAGTGCGGGCCTTGTTCACCGAAACTTGGTCTCACCATGTCGTTCTTTCTCTTACCTTCTGGCTGAATTATTCAGCCTCTTTTCTCCACTGAATTTCCTCACTGAGCTATCCTTATTTCAGCCTCTTTTCTCCACTGAATTTCTTCACTGAGCTATCCTCATTCTATTACTCTTTATATCCTTAATTAACGTTTAATTAAGCAGTTGTTTCCTGATCCTCGCCGACGCCGTCCCCGCTTCGAATACCCTGGATCAGCCGGGGCTGGTCCCCGGCACTGCATGTAAGTTAAATAAGCAGGGTGACAATATACAGCCTTGACGTACTCCCTTTCCTATTTGGAACCAGTCTGTTGTTCCATGTCCAGTTTTAACTGCATATAGGTTTCTCAAGAGGCAGATCAGTTGGTCTGGTATTCCCATCTCTTTCAGAATTTTCCACAGTTTATTGTGGTCCACACAGTCAAAGGCTTTGGCATAGTCAACGAAGCAGAAATAGATGTTTTTCTGGAACTCTCTCGCTTTTTTGATGATCCACCAGATGTTGGCAATTTGATCTCTGGTTCCTCTGCCTTTTCTAATCCAGCTTGAACATCTGGAACTTCACAGTTCACGTACTGCTGAAGCCTGGCTTGAAGAATTTTGAGCATTACTTTACTAGCGTGTGAGATGAGTGCAATTGTGCGGTAGCTTGAGCATTCTTTGGCATTGCCTTTCCTTGGGATTAGAATGAAAACTGATCTTTTCCAGTCCTGTGGCCACTGCTGAGTTTTCCAAATTTGCTGGCATATAGAGTGCAGCACTTTCACAGCATCATCTTTCAGGATTTGAAACAGCTCAACTGGAATTCCGTCACCTCCACTAGCTTTGTTCATAGTGATGCTTTCTAAGGCCCACTCGACTTCACATGCCAGGATGCCTGGCTCTAGGTGAGTGATCACACCATCATGATTATCTGGGTCGTGAAGATCTTTTTTGTACAGTTCTTCTGTGTATTCTTGCCACCTCTTCTTAATATCTTCTGCTTCTTTTAGGTCCATACCATTTCTGTCCCTTATCGAGCCCATCTTTGCATGAAATGTTCCCTAATTTTCTTATCTCTAATTTTCTTGAAGAGATCTCTAGTCTTTTCCATTCTGTTGTTTTCCTCTATTTCTTTGCATTGATCGCTGAGGAAGGTTTTCTTATCTCTCCTTGCTATTCTTTGGAACTCTGCATTCAGATGCTTATATCTTTCCTTTTCTCCTTTGCTTTTCGCTTCTCTTCTTTTCACAGCTATCTGTAAGGCCTCCTCAGACAGCCATGTTGCTTTTTTGCATTTCTTTTCCATGGGGATGGTCTTGATCACTGTCTCCTGTACAATGTCAAGAACCTCTTTCCATAGTTCATCAGGCACTCTGTCTATCAGATCTATTTCTCACTTCACTGTTTAATAATACAAATCCAGGAAGTGAGCTAACTTAGAACTTAAAGCAGAAAAATTCAAGAATAGCACTTTCAGGCATTGATCTAATACTGTATGGTCTGTCCTTTAAGAGGTAGTCTTTAATAAAGAAAAGCAAACTCTCGCTAATTTGTCAATTAACTACTTGGTATATTTATATACATCAATTTAGAACTCTTTACACAAAGCATCAGTGTGTCCTGGATCATAGTCAACAAACAGAACCTCAAAGTATTCACTATCTTTCCTACTTTCTGTACTCTGGCAGTAATATTATAAAGGGGGAAAAAAACCAAATTTTTCATTTTATAAAATGCTATCCCTTAGTCCCCCTCTACAATAGTGTTAAATGGAAAATTAAATATGAATAAAGATATATCAGTCTCTACAAGTTCTACCTTATAAATGAGGCTGACAGTGTTGATACTACACAAGAATTCAAAATATATCCTATAATAATGGCACAACTTTTTTCTAAAGCATTCATACTGTGTATCTAATAAAGTTTTAACCATCTCAGAAAGTATGAACTTTACCAAGATCAAGTTCTAGCTACCAGTCTTAATGGGTACTATTTTTCTTGCCATTAGTTTGTTTTTCAAGGACAATTCAGTCACAAAGCCCAAGATAATATGGCAGCAAGGTTATGCTGCACTGAAGTTTAATGAAGTTGGCACTAAACCAGGATGAGTTGCATCAGTCCTCGGTTTTACCACTGACTCACTTTCTGACCTAGGGCAATGCCCTTTTTTTTTTTTTCCTGTGATTCAATTACCTTTCTGTGAAATAATAAAAAATTTTCCTGAATCCTATAAAGTAGTAATACAATACAGAATGGGGAAAACAAATGTAGATACATGAGAAAAAGTTTTGTCAATAAATTGGAATTCTCTAGAAATCTTAACAATTTCCTTCAAGAATGAGTAGCTATTTGGGGGGAAATCAATTTTAATTAATCAAACCAGTCAATCTTCAAGGAAATCAGTCCTGAATTTTCATGGCTGCAGTCACCATCTACAGTGATTTTGGAGCCCAGGAAAATAAAATCTGTCATTGTTTCCCCATCTATTTGCCATGAAGTGATGGGACTGGATGCCATGATCTTAGTTTTTTGAATGTTGAGTTTTAAGCCAGCCTTTCACTTTCCTCTTTCACCTTCATCAAGAGGCTCTTTAGTTCCTCTTCACTTTCTGCCATTAGGGTGGTATCATCTGCATATCTGAGGTTACTGATATTTCTCCTGGCAATCTTGATTTCAGCTTGTGATTCATCCAGCCTGGCATTTCACATGATGTACTCTGCATATAAGTTAAATAAGCAGGGTACAATATACAGCCTTGACATACTCTTTTCCCAGTTTGAACCAGCCCGTTGTTCCATGTCCTGTTCTAACTGTTGCTTCTTGACCCAAATACAGGTTTCTCAGGAGACAGGTAAGGTGGTCTAGTATTCCCATCTCTTTAAGAATTTTCCACAGTTTGTTGTGGTCCACACAGTCAAAGGCTTTAGCATAGTCAATGAAGCTGATGTTTTTCTGGAATTCCCTCGATTTTTCTATGATCCAACGGATGTTGGCAATTTGATCTCTGGTTCCTCTGCCTTTTCTAAATCCAGCTTGAACATCTGAAAGTTCTCAGTTCACGTATGGTTGAAGCCTGGTTTGGAGAATTTTGAGCATTACTTTGTTAGTGTGTGAAATCAGCACAGTTGTACGGCAGTTTGAACATTCTTTGGCATTGTCCTTCTTTGGAAGTGGAATGAAAACTGACCTTTTCCAGTCCCATGGCCACTGCTGAGTTTTCCAAACTTGCTGGTATATTGAGTGCAGCACTTTAAGAGCATCATCTTTTAGGATTTGAAATAGCTCGGCTGGAATTCCATCACCCCCACCTGCTTTGTTTGTAGTAATGCTTCCTAAGGCCCACTTGACTTCACGCTCCAAGATGTCTGGCTCTTGGTGAGTGATCACATCATTGTGGTTATCTGGGTCATTAACATCTTTTCTGTATAGTTCTTCTCTGTGTCCTTGCCACCTCTTCTTAATCTCTTTTGTTTCTATTAGGTCCATACCGTTTCTGTCCTTAATTGTGCCCATCTTTGCATGAAATGTTCCCTTGGTATCTTTAATTTTCTTGAAGAGATCTCTGCATTGTTCATTTAGGAAGGCTTTCTTATCTCTCCTTGCTATTGTTTGGAATGCTGCATTCAGATGGGTATATCTTTCCTTTTTCCTTTGCCTTTAGTTTCTCTTCTTTTCTCAGCTATTTGTAAGGCCTCCTCAGACAACCATTTTGCCTTGTTGCATTTCTTTTTCTTTGGGATGGTTTGATCATTGCCTCCTGTGTAATGTTACAAACCTCCATACATAGTTCTTCAGGCACTCTGCCTATCAGATCTAATCCCTTGAATCTATTTGTCATTTCCACTGCATAATCATAAGGGATTTGATTTAAGTCATACCTGAATGGTCTACTGGTTTTCCCTACTTTCTTCAATTTAAGTCTGAATTTGGCAATAAGGAGTTCATGATCTGAGCCACAGTCAGCTCCCGGTCTTGTTTTTGCTGACCATATAGAGCTTCTCCATCTTTGGCTACAAAGAACAGAATCAATCTGGTTTTGGTACTGACCATCTGGTGATGTCCATGTGTACAGTCATCTCTTATGTTGCTGGAAGAGGGTGTTTGCTATGACCAGTGTATTCTCTTCACAAAACTCTGTTAGCCTTTGCCCTGCTTCATTTTGTATTCCAAGATATACATTTGTACTTCATTTTGTACTCCGTTTTGTATTCTTCCCTGATCTTCAGAAATGAAAAAGAGAGTCCACAGTGGTAAGTAAGGACAAGAGATGTCCCATGTTTGGGGCACGGACTGGAAAAAAAAAACATAGGCCCAATATTGCAACAACAGGTTTAAAAGCAAGAGCTACAGAGGCCACAGATAGAACAAAACATGAACAAAAGCCAAAGATTTGGTACCTGTCTACCTGAGGGTTGGTTACAAGTCAAGTGATGCAGGATAAGCGCCTTAGAGCCAAGGAATGTAAATGCAGATGAGACTCAGAACAGTATATTCTATTAAGATACAAGAGCTTTTTTATCTTGCCACTTAAGCAAAGTTTTAGTCCAAGATATATGCCCTGCCAATAAGGGCTCAGCAATCCAGAGAACCTCCTACTGGAAGGCTGCAATGTAGGATGTGTCCAGGACAAAAGGATCATGGAAAATCAGCTCTTAACTAAAAATTACCAACCAACAAAGACCAATAACGTGAAAAATATGACATATATCAACCAAAAGAGGATATACCAGAGGAAACAGAATTAATAAAACAACCTGAAAGGAACTTTAAAATAAGTGCTCTAGGACTTGCCTGATGGTATAGTGGATAGGAGTTCATCTGCCATTGCAGGGGACATAGGTTTGATCCCTTGTCCAAGAAGATTCCACTTGCCGCAGAGCAAGTAAGCCCATGAGCCACAACAACTGAGTCCTCATGCCCTAGAGTCCATGACTTTTTGTTAAAAATAGCCCTCGCGTGGGATGATTTGAGAGAATAGCATTGAAACATGTATATTATCATATGTGAAATAGATTGCCAGTCCAGGTTCGATGCATGAGACAGGGTAGGGTGCTCAGGGCTGGTGCACTGGGATGACCCAGAGGGATGGGATGGGGAGAGAGGTGGGAGGGGGATTCAGGATGGGGAACACATGTATACCCATGGCTGATTCATGTGAATGTATGGCAAAAACCACCACAATATTGTAAAGTAATTAGCCTCCAATTAAAATAAAAAAGAAAAGTAGCACTCACTCACTACAATCAAAGAAAGTCCATGCGCAGCAACAAAGACCCAGCATGCCAAAAATAAATAAATATATATATATATTTTTTAAAATAGCTGCTCTATATTTTATATCCTCAAATAGAAAAAGAAGTCATGAAATAAGAATACACTGCCATTGATTAAACAGAAATCAATGGCAAAAAAACTCTATTAGAAATCTTGGAAATTAAAGATAGTGTTTGAAATGAAAACCCTATGGATGGCAGATACTCTAAGAGCATATTTAAAAGGGAGAAGGAAACAGCAACCCACTCCAGTGTTCCTGCCTGGAGAATCCCAGGGACGGCGGAGCCTAGTGGGCTGCCATCTACGGGGTCGCACAGAGTCAGACACGACTAAAGTGACTTAGCAGCAGTTGAAAGTTCATAGAAGCATGACTCATAATAGGAAAAAGTGGAAACAACCTAAATGTCCAACAAATGATGAACAGATTAACAAAACATAGAATATTATTCAGCCATAGGAAAAAATGAAGTACTGTTACATGCTACATACTAACATGAATGAATCTTGAAAACATTATGCTTCATTAAGCCAGACACAAAAGGCCGCATATCATATTATTTTGTTTATATGAAATATCTAGAATAGGCAAATCCATAAAGACTGAAAGTAGATTAGTATTTGCCAAAGGACAGGGGGTAAGGGTAAGAGGAATGACTGCTAATGGGTACAGGATTTCTTTTGGGGATGATGAAAATGTAATGTTATGAATAGCAATGATAGTTGTACAACTTTGTGCATATACTTAAAACCTCTGAACTGTACTCTTTAAAATGGTATGTTTTATGACATCTGAATTATATATCAATTAAAAGAAGGAAAAGATAAAAGACATTAAGAATAGATTTTTAAAAGACAAAAACACTAAAAAAATTAAAAAAATTTCAGAATAATGACTGAATCACACAGCTACACATATCACAATGAAACCCAGAATAACAAGGATAAAGAGGAAACCTTAAAAGCTACAAAAGAGAATCAAATTAGCCAAAAGAAACATGAGTTGGACTTCTCATCAACAATGCCAGATGCCAGAGGATAACTGAGTACTATTTTCAAACATCTGAAGGAAATTAATTTTGAATCTGGACTTTTAGAGAGCCAAACTACTATTAAAGACTGAGAAACTTAAAATGTTTCTATTCCATCAGTTCAGTTCAGTCGCTCAGTCATGTCCGACTCTTTGCATAAGCCTTTGCTTAAAGAACTACTAAATAAACCAGCATGCCCTTTGAAAAAATGAGTTTACACTTGCACCACTTTGCTAAGATAGGAAGGACATAGAGGGGAAAGAATGACATAATCATTAACATCAAACTACCTCTTGATACAACTGTTCAATTATTAAAGAAAAGTAGATAGAAAATTTTCAATCTTGTGGCACTGTGAACATACATCAAAATCATATATTGGGACTTCTTCTTCCAATGATGAAATAACAGTACCAAATAAGTCCTCCCACCAAAAACTATTATAAAACTGGAGGAAATACACTAGGCACTGGATAATAAATAGCACAGGACTGTGACCCTTGAGAGAAGGGAAACTCATGAGATGAACCTCTGGATGTCTGCCTGGGGAAATTTTCCTCCTCATGGAGGACAGACCTGGAGCTCAGGCAGAGCACAGTGGTTTCATGAAGCTGAGGAGACGGGGAATAGAGTTCATGGTTGTGAGAGTACCTGAAATCTGCAAGGCAGGGCACTGGAGAGGAAGGAGCTACACAGAATTGGGTACCAAAAGTTGGTGTGGAAGTTCCCTGTGTTCTCCATGAGCCCTTGACCAAGGGCTGGGCTATGCATGCGCAGGTGACCACAATGGGGTGGTCAGTTACCTTCAGCCAGACATCCTGGAGTGTGATGTGGGCCTTAGGAAGCATTACTGCAAACCAAGTTAGTGGAGGTCATGGAATTCCAGCTGGGCTGTTTCAAGTCCTAAAAGATGATGCTGTGAAAGTGCTGCACTCAATATGCCAGCAAATCTGGAAAACTCAGCAGTGGCCACAGGACTGGAAAAGGTCAGTTTTCATTCCAATCCCAAAGAAGGGCGATGCCAAAGAACGTTCAAACTACCATACAATTGTGCTCATTTCAGACATCAGCAAGGTTATGCTCAAAATCCTTCAAGCTAGGCTTCAGCAATATGTGAACTGAGAACTTGCAGATGTATAGGCTGGGTTTAGAAAAGGCAGAGGAACCAGAGATCAAATTGCCAACATTTGCCAGATCATGGAGAAAGCAAGGGAATTCCAGAAAAACATGTGCTTCATTGACTATGCTAAAGCCTTTGACTGTGTGGATCACAACAAACTGTGGAAAATTCTTAGAGATGAGAATACCAGACCACCTTACCTGTCTCCTGAGAAACCTGTATTTGGGTCAAGAAGCAACAGTTAGAACCAGACATGGAACAACGGGCTGGTTCAAATTGGGGAAAGAGTATGTCCAGGCTGTATATTGTACCCTGCTTATTTAACTTATATGCAGAGTACATCATGTGAAATGCCAGGCTGGATGATCACAAGCTGAAATCAAGATTGCCAGGAGAAATATCAACAATATCAATATGCAGATGACATCACCCTAACGGCAAAAAGTGAAGAGGAACTAAAGAGCCTCTTGATGAAAGAGAAAGAGGACAGTGAAAAAGGTAGCTTAAAACTGAACACTCAAAAAAACTAAGATCATGGCGTCTGGTCCCATCACTTCATGGCAAATAGATGGGAAAACGATGGAAATAGTGACAGACTTTATTTTCTTGGGCTTTAAAATCACTGCAGATGGTGACTGCAGCCATGAAATTAAAAGATGCTTGCTCCTTGGAAGAAAAGCTATGACAAACCCAGTTCAGTTCAGTTCAGTCACTCAGTCACATCCGACTCTTTGCGACCCCATGAATCACAGCATGCCAGGCCTCCCTGTCCATCACCATCTCCCAGAGTTCACTCAAACTCACATCCATCAAGTCGGTGATGCCATCCAGCCATATCATCCTCTGTTGTCCCCTTTTCCTCCTGCCCCCAATCCCTCCCAGAATCAGAGTCTTTTCCAATGAGTCAACTCTTCGCATGAGGTGGCCAAAGTACTGGAGTTTCAGCTTTAGTATCATTCCTTCCAAAGAAATCCCAGGGCTGATCTCCTTCAGAATGGACTGGTTGGATCTCCTTGCAGTCCGAGGGACTCTCAAGAGTCTTCTCCAACACCACAGTTCAAAAGCATCAGTTCTTCAGCACTCAGCTTTCTTCACAGTCCAACTCTCACATCCATACATGACAAACCCAGACAGGGTATTAAAAAGCAGAGACATCACTTTGCCAACAAAGGTCCATATAGTCAAAGATATGGTTTTTCCAGTAGTCGTGTACGGATGTGAGAGCTGGACCATAAAGAAGGTTGAGTGCCAAAGAATTGATGCTTTTGAACTGTGGTGTTAGAGAAGACTCTTGACAGTCCCTTGCACAGCAAGGAGATCAACCAGTCAATCACAAAGGAAATAAACCCTAAATATTCATTGGAAGGACTGATGTTGAAGCTGAAGCTCCAATACTTTGGCCATCTGATGCAAAGAGCCGATTCATTGGAAAAGTTGGGAAAGATTAAGGGCAGGAAGAGAAGGGGGCAAGAGAGTATGAGATGGTTGGATGCATCACAAAATCAATGGACATGAGTTTGAGCAACTCCCAGGAGACAGTGAAGGACAGGGAAGCCTGGTGTGCTGCAGTCCGTGGGGTCACAAAGAATCAGACAGGACTGAGCAACTGAACAACAACAATAAAACCATTCTCCCTAAATTGACCTATGGAGTCAACACAATCATAATATCAGGAGACTTTTTGTAGATATTAGCAAACTGGTTTAAAAAATTTACATGAACTAATAAGCCGTTATAGCAAGCTTGCAGGACACAAGGTTAATACACAGAAGTCAACTGGCTTCCTATATGCAAGCAATGAACAAGTGGAATTTTAAATTAGAAACACATTACCATTTACATTAGCACTGTTAAAAACCAAAATATTAATACTTAGATATAAGGCAAAAAAAAAAAAAAACAAACCCAAAACCTATGTGTAAGAGCTATATGACGAAAACTATAAAGCTCTGATGAAAGAGAGTAGAACTGAATGGAGAGATGTTCCATGTCATGGATAGGAAGATTAAATAAATATTGTCAAGATGTCAGTCTTCGCAACTTGATCTTTAGATATAGTTCAGTTCAGTTCAGTCGCTCTGTCGTGTCCGACTCTTCACGACCCCATGAATCACAGCACACCAGGCCTCCCTGTCCATCACCAACTCCCGGAGTTCACCCAGATTCACGTTCATCGAGTCAGTGATGCCATCCAGCCATCTCATCCTCTGTCATCCCCTTCTCCTCCTGCCCCCAATCCCTCCCAGCATCAGAGTCTTTTCCAATGAGTCAACTCTTCACATGAGGTGGCCAAAGTATTGGAGTTTCAGCTTTAGCGTCATTCCTTCCAAAGAAATCCCAGGGCTGATCTCCTTCAGAATGGACTGGTTGGATCTCCTTGCAGTCCAAGGGACTCTTCAAGAGTCTTCTCCAACACCACAGTTCAAAAGCATCAATTCTTCTGCGCTCAGCCTTCTTCACAGTCCAACTCTCACATCCATACATGACCACTGGAAAAACCATAGCCTTGACTAGACAGAACTTTGTTGGCAAAGTAATGTCTCTGCTTTGGAATATGCTATCTAGGTTGGTCATAACTTTCCTTCCAAGGAGTAAGCGTCTTTTAATTTCATGGCTGCAGTCACCATCTGCAGTGATTTTGGAGCCCCCAAAAATAAAGTCTGACACTGTTTCCACTGTTTCCCCATCTATTTCCCATGAAGTGATGGGGCCAGATGCCATGATCTTCGTTTTCTGAATGTTGAGCTTTAAGCCAACTTTTTCACTCTCCACTTTCACTTTCATCAAGAGGCTTTTTAGTTCCTCTTCACTTTCTGCCATAAGGGTAGTGTCATCTGCACATCTGAGGTTATTGATATTTCTCCCGGCAATCTTGATTCCAGCTTGTGTTTCTTCCAGTCCAGCGTTTATGATGTACTCTGCATATAAGTTAAATAAGCAGGGTGACAATATACAGCCTTGACGTACTCCTTTTCCTATTTGGAACCAATCTGTTGTTCCATGTCCAGTTCTAACTGTTGCTTTCTGACCTACATACAAATTTCTCAAGAGGCAGATCAGGTGGTCTGGTATTCCTATCTCTTTCAGAATTTTCCACAGTTTATTGTGATCCACACAGTCAAAGGCTTTGGCATAGTCAACAAAGCAGGAATAGATGTTTTTCTGGAACTCCCTTGCTTTTTCCATGATCCAGCGGATGTTGGCAATTTGATCTCTGGTTCCTCTGCCTTTTCTAAAACCAGCTTGAACATCTGGAAGTTCACGGTTCACGTATTGCTGAAGCCTGGCTTGGAGAATTTTGAGCATTACTTTACTAGTGTGTGAGATGAGTGCAATTGTGCAGTAGCTTGAGCATTCTTTGGCATTGCCTTTCTTTGGAATTGGAATGAAAACTGACCTTTTCCAGTCCTGTGGCCACTGCTGAGTTTTCCAAATTTGCTGGCATATTGAGTGCAGTACTTTCACAGCATCATCTTTCAGGATTTGAAATAGCTCAACTGGAATTCCATCACCTCCACTAGCTTTGTTTGTAGTGATGCTTTCTAAGGCCCACTTGACTTCACATTCCAGGATGTCTGGCTCTAGGTGAGTGATCACAATCCAAATAAAAATTCCAGCAAGTTATTTTGTGAATATCAACCAGCTGACTCTGAAGTTTATGTGGAGCAGCAGAAGAACCAAAGTAGCCAAAGTCAGAAGACCAACACTATTTGACATAAAGACTTTTAAATCTACAGTAATCAGGACAGTGTGGTGTTGGTGAAAAAACAGAGAAATAGATCAATGGAACAGAATAACATGTTAGCTACAACATCAAAGGCATGATCCATGAAAGAAATAATTCATAAACTGAGCCTCAGTAAAATTAAAAAGTTCTGCTCTATGGAAGACAATCTCAGGGCAAGTCAGAGTGGAAATATTTGCAAAAGATGTATCTGATAAAGTACTTATCTAAAATATACAAAGAGCTCTTAAAATTCAACAATAAGAAAACACCCCAGTTTTTAAAAAATGAGTAGAAGACTTGAACAGGCACCTCACCAAAGAAGATATACAGAGGGCAAGTAAGCAAATGAAAAAATGCTTCCCATTATTATGTCATTAGACACATGCAAGTTAAAACAGGGTACCACTGCACATCTATCAGAATGGCCAAAACCCACTGATGACATTGACAACAAATGCTGACAAAGATGTGGAGCAATAGGAACTCTCACTCACTGCTGCAACCACTATGGAAAACAGTTTTGCATTTTTATATGAAAATACATGATCCAATAATCATGCTTCTTGGTACTTACCCAAATGAATTGAAAACTTAAGTCCCAAAATGGGAATATGGGCTTATGAGAATCCTTGGTACTTCCCCTCAACTTTCCTCTCAAACCACTTGAGAAAATAATGGTTATTTTTCAAAAAATAGGACAATATATGGTAATGAGAAGGAGTCAGAAATAGGTTCACACTTAACATGGTCATTTGTTTTTTTTAAATAAAAGCAAGAAAAGAATCCAATGAGGAAAAGAAAATCTCCAAAAAAATGTTCCTAGAATGACCAGATGTCTATAAAGGAAGAAAATGAATCTTGACATCTCCGATAGATCCCACACAAAAATTAGAGATGGAAGATAGACCTAAAAATAAAAGCTAAGAAGATTCTTAAAGAAAACAAAGGAGAATATCCTTTAACCTAAGAGCAGGGGAAGATCTTAGGGCATAGAAATAAGTAACTATAAAAGAAAAAATTTTATAAACTTCATCAAATTAAAAAAAAAAAAAAAACTTTTGCTCATCAAAAGACTGTTAAGAAATGAGTAACTTAGCCAGGCTGTAAGAAAATACTTGTAAAACATGTAAGGCAACAGGATTTCATCCTTAATATAAAAACAGCTTTAAATCTTCATAATAAAAATCATCCTGATTTAGAAAAAAGACAAGGAGGGCCAAACATTACACAGCTACTAGGATGGTGATGATGATGATGATGATGGTGATGGGAGGAGGATGGGAAGTGGGTGGAATAAGTGAAGGGGATTAAGAAATACAAGCCTTACTTATAAGATAAGTCACAGGAATGTAATGCACAGCATAGGAAATATAGTTAAAGTATTGTAATAACTTTTTATGGTAACAGAATATTAGTAGACTTATTGTGATCAATTTGTAATGTATATAAATTCAAATCACTATGTTGTATGCCTGAAAGTAATAACTGTATGTCAACTATCCTTCAGTGAAATAATAATGAAAATAGCAAAGGTTGACAAGTATGTGGTAAAACTAGAACCTCTGAACGTTGTTGATGGGAATGTAAAATAATGGAAAAAAGTTTGAGTTCCTCAAAAAGCTAAACATAGAATTGCCATACAACAATTTCACTTCTATGGATATGCCTAAAGGAGTTGAAAGCAGAGATTTAAAATAGACACTTGTACACCAATTTTCATTGCAGCATTATTCACAGTAATCCAACAGTGGAAGCAACCCAGTGTCCATCAACTTATGAATAAATAAACAAACTGTGATATGCCTTTTCAGCTGCTTCAGTCATGTCCAACTCTTTGTGATCCCATGGACTGACTGCAGCCCACCAGGCTCCTGTCCGTGGGGTTTTCCCGGCAAGAATACTAGAGTGAGATACCATGCCCTCCTCCAGGGGATATTTCTGACCCAGGGATCAAACTTGCATCTCCTGCATTGCAGCTGCTGCTGCTGCTGCTAAATCACTTCAGTCATGTCCGACTCTGTGTGACCCCATGGATGGCAGCCAACCAGGCTCCCCCGTCCCTGGGATTCTCCAGGCAAGAACACTGGAGTGGGTTGCCATTTCCTTCTCCAATGCATGAAAGTGAAAAGTGAAAGTGAAGTCGCTCAAGTCGTGTCCAACTCTTTGCAATTCCATGGACTGCAGCCTACCAGGCTCCTCCGTCCATGGGATTTTCCAGGCAAGAGTATATGGACTCTTTACTAATGAGCCACTAGGGAAGCCTGTGATATATATGTGAATTTTATTCAGCCATGAAAAGGAATGAAGTTCTGATATGTGTTATAACGTGGATCAACCTTGAAAACATTATGCTAAGTGAAATATGCCATATAAAGGACCAATATTATAGGATTCTACAAATAGGAACTATCTAGACTAGGCAAGTTCATAGCAACAGAAAGTGGATTAGAGGTTACCAGAGAATGGTTGCAGAGTTTCCGTTTGGAATGATGAAGTTTTAGAAATAATGGTGTTGGTTGTACAACCTTGTGAGTATAATTAGTGACGCTGAATTGTATACTTTAAGACAGTTAAAGTGGCAAATTTTATGTCAGATGTGTATTTTACCACAACTTAAAAACTAATAATATACCCCCAAACCACTGAATTGTGTATTATAAATGAATAAATTGTATGAAACATGAATTAGATTTCAATAAAGCTGTTTTTTTCTTAGTGGGCCAAAGACTTGAATAGATACTTCACAAAAGAAGATATCTGAGTGGCCATTAAGCACATGAAGAAGTGCTTAACATCATCAGTCACCAGAGAATGTAAATTAAATTCACAATCCACCAGAATAGTTAAAATTAAAAAACACCAGATGTTAGTTAGCAAAGATACAGAACAATCAGAACTCTGATATAATGCTGGTGGGAGTGTAAAATGGTACAACCACTTTGGAAAATTGACAGCTTCTTATGAAACTGTCATAAGAAACCCATGACATAGGTCATACCTATGCCATGACCCATCGATTTCATTTTACAGGTATTTACCCAAGAGAAATGAAAGTATGTGTCCAAAACAAGATTTACAACAGCTGTTCATAGCAGCTTTATTACAAATAGACAAAAACTGGAAAAATCCAAATGTCCAACAACAGAATGGATAAGAAGAGTGTATACATGTAATGGAATGCTAGTCAGATATAAAAAGAAATTAATTACAGGCATACCTTGGATATTTTGCAAGTTTGGTTTCAGAAAACGCCAATTAAAAAAATCTCAATAAGTGAGTCACATAAATTTTTTGCCTTCCTGTGTATAAAAATTCTATTTACACTAAGTGTTAGTCACTCAGTCACGTCTGACTCTTTACGACCCCATGGACTATATATATATATAGCCTGCCAGGCTCCTGTGTCCATGGACTTCTCCAGGCAAGAATACTGGAGTAGGTAGCCATTCCCTTATCCAGGGGATCTTCCTGATCCAGGGATCAAACCTGGGGCTTCCACACTGCAGGTGGGTTCTTTACTATCTCAGCCACCAGTTGTTATAGTTGTTCAGTCGCTCAGTTGTGTCCGATTCTTTGTGACCCCATGGACTGCAGCACATTAGGCTTCCCTGCTCTTCAAGATCTCCCGGAGTTTGCTCAAACTCATTTCCATTGAGTCAATGATGCCATCCAGCCATCTCATACTCTGTCACCCCCTTCTCCTCCCGCCTTCAATCTTTTCCAGCATCAGTTGTTGTTTGGTTGCTCAGCCGTGTCTGACTCTCTGTGACCCCATGGACTGCAGACCAATAGGCTCCTTTGTCCATGGAATTCTCCAGGCAAGAATACTGGAGTGGGTTGCCATTTTCTTCTCCAGGGGATCTTTGGGACCCAGGGATTGAACCCATGTGTCTTATGTGTCCTGCATCGGCAGGCAGATTATTTACCCACTGAACCACCTGGGAAGCCCTGTATGAGGGTCTTTTCCAATGAGTTGGCTCTTCACATCAGGTGGCCAAAGTATTGGAGCTTCAGCTTCAACATCAGTCCTTCCAATGCACATTCAAGGTTGATTTCATTTAGGAGTGACTGGTTTGATCTCCTTACTCTGCAAGGGACTCTCAAAAGTCTTCTCCAGCACCACAGTTCAAAAGCATCAGTTCTTCAGTGCTCAGCCTTCTTTATGGTCCAACTCTTACATCTGTGCATGCTGCTGTTGCTGCTAAGTCGCTTCAGTCGTGTCCAACTCTGCGCGACCCCATAGACGGCAGCCCACCAGGCTCCTCCATCCCTGGGATTCTCCAGGCAAGAACACTGGAGTGGGTTGCCATTTCCTTCTCCAATGCATGAAAGTGAAAAGTGAAAGTGAAGTCGCTCAGTCGTGTCTGACTCTTAGCAACCCCAGGGACTGTAGCCTACCAGGCTCCTCCGTCCATGGGATTTTCCAGGCAAGAGTACTGGAGTGGGTTGCCATTTCCTTCTCCACATCTGTGCATGACTACTGGAAAACCCATAGCTTTGAACGGACATTTGTCAGCAAAGTGATGTCTCTGCTTTTAATACCCTGTCTAGGTTTGTCATAATTTGTCTTCCAAGGAGCAAGCATCTTTTAACTTCATGGCTGCAGTCACTGTCTGCACTGATTTTGGAGCCCAAGAAAATAAAATCTGTCACTGTTTCCATTTTTTCCCCAAGTCACTGTTTCCATTTTTTCCATTTTTCATAAAATGATAGGACCAGATGCCATGATTTTCATTTTTTCAATGTTGAGTTTTAAGCCAGTTTTTTCATTCTCCTCTTTCACCTTTATCAAGCTCTTTAATTTCTCTTTGCTTTGCCATAAGGGTGGTGTCATCTGCATATCTGAGGTTATTGATATTTCCCTTGGCAATCTTGATTCCCACTTGTGATTCATCCAGTCTGGCATTTTGCATGATGTACTCTGCATATAAGTTAAATAAGCAGAGTGACAGTATACAGCCTTGACATACTCCTTCCAGATTTGAACCAGTCCAGTGTTTCACATCTGGTTCTAACTGTTGCTTCTTGACCCGCATACAGGTTTCTCAGGAGGCAGGTAAGGTGGTCTGGTACTCCCATCTCTTCAAGAATTTTCCAGTTTGTTGAGATCCACACAGTCAAAGGCTTTAGCATAGTCAATGAAGCAAATGTTTTTCTGGAATTATCTTGCTTTTTCTATGATCCAACGGATGCTGACAATTTAATTTCTGGTTCCTCTGCCTTTTCTAAATCCAGTTTGTATATCTGGAAGTTCTCAGTTCAAGTACTGTTGAAGCCTAGCCTGAAGGATTTTGAGCAGTATCTTGCTACCATGTGAAATGAGCACAACAGTATGGTAGTCTGAACATTCTTTGGCACTGCTCTTCTTTGGGATTGAAATGAAAACTGAAAACTGACCTTTTCCAGTCCTGTGGCCACTGCTGAGTTTTCCAAATTCACTAGCATATTGAGAACAGTTTTAAGAGCATCATCTTTTTGGATCTGAAATGGCTCAGCTAGAATTCCATCATCTTCATTAGCTTTTTTTGTAGTAAGGCCCACTTGACTTCACACTCCAGGATGTCTGGCTCTAGGTAAGTGACCACACCATTGTAGTTAACCAAGTCATTAAGACCTTTTTTGTACAGTTTTGTGTATTCTTGCCACCTCTTCTTAATCTCTTCTGCTTCTGTTAGGTCCTTAATGCTTTTGTCCTTTATTGTGCATATCTTTGCATGAAATGTTCCCTTGGTATCTTTAATTTTCATGAAGAGATCTCTAGACTTTCCCACTCTGTTGTTTTCCTCTATTTCTTTGCATTGTTCACTTAAGGCAGAAGGTTTTTATCTCTCCTTGCTATTCTTTGGAATTTTGCATTCAACTGGATGTATCTTTCCCTTTCTCCTTTGCCTGACATCTTAGCAGTATTGAACTATCCAATCTATAAACATGATATATCTCTCCAAATACTGTTTAATTTCTCTTGGCAATGTTTTACAGTTCTCAGCAGAGATCTTTTATTTTTTTATGTTAAATCTATCCCTATGTGTTTCATGTATTTTGATACTATTACAAACAGAACTATTTTAAATAGTGTGTAAAAGTTGAGATTTAAGACTAGGGCTGGCTGACTCTAAAGCTTTTGTTTTTAATCACTATATATGCCTATTTAGAGTTAATTAAATTCTATGAATATTATATGTAGAGAGAGACATTCAGTATATATGTATAGACAGTTTTCATTTGGAAAAGAACATCATCAAACAAATAGCTGTTGTTTAAAGCAGGGGTCCCCAACCTCGAGGATCTAATAATGTCTGATGATCTGAGGTGGTGCTGATATAATAATAAGAGAAATAAAGTACATAATAAGTGTAATGCATGTGAATCATCCTGAAACCATCTCCCCACCCCTGGTCCATGGAAAAACTGTCTTTCATGAAACCAGTCCCTGGTGCCAAAAAGGCTGGGGACCACTGATTTAAAGGACATTTTTAGATAATATTCCGATTCTTGAAGAACATCCACAGTGATATTCATGTATCAGTAAAGTATTAGAAGAAAATGAGATTCAGGAAGTCATTACATTAGCTCTATCATTCCATAGCCAACTGTGCAAAACGGCATTATAACAGTGAATCTGAATCATTTGTACAGTATGGTATCAAGCCTAAAAATACAACTTACACAGTATCTTATTCCATTTGTGCTGCTATAATGAAATACCACAGACTGAATGGCTTATAAACAACAAAAATTTATTTCTCACAGTTCTGGAGTCTGGAAGTCCAAGATCATAGTGCCAGCATGGCCAGGTTCTGGGCTCTCATTTTTGGATTGCAGACTTCTCATTGTATTCTTATATGGAAAAAGAACCTAGGGAATTCTATCAAGTCTTTTTTCTAAGTGCACTAATCCAATTTGTGAGGGCTCCACTCTCATGACTTAAGCTACTCCCATAGGTCCCGTCTCCTAATACCATCACACTGGCCATTAGGATTTCAAAAATGAATTTAAGGGGGACACAAACATTCAAACCGTAGCACACAGACAATGACTAAATTTATTTTAAACTAGAAGTTTTTCCCTGAAAATATGGGAAAAGTTCAGAAAAAAAGAAAGAATAGATAGTAAACACATAAAAAGTTTCAAAAAATATACAAATTAAAACTACAGGGATTTCTCTGATGGTCCAGTAGCTAAGACTCTGCACTCCCAATGCAGGGAGCCTGTGTTCGATCCCTGGTCAGGGAACTACATCCCACATGCCCCAACTAAAATATCCTGCATGCCTCAACTAAGATGTGGCACAGCCAAACAAGTATTTCACAAAAACTATATACTTGTTCATTAACTAGTAAACTGGCTGAAATAGTTTTAAGTCATTGAAATTCCTAATGCTAGCAAAGTACAGGAAGTTAATGTCTCATATTGCTGTTGTTTAGTTGCTAAGTTATGTTGGACTCTTTTGTGACCCTATGAACTGTAGCCCACCAAGCTCTTCTGTCCATGGAATTTCCCAGGCAAGAATACTGGAGTGGATTGCCAGTTCCTTCTCTAGGAAATCTCCCCAACCCAGGGATCAAACCCACGTCTCCTGCATTACAGGCAGATTCTTTACCACTGAGATACTGGGGAAGCCCAGTATCTCATTTACAAACGCTATTACATGATGCAACCCTTTTAAAAGCCATTTCAAGAGCCATAAAAATATAGACTTTGATCAAATTAAATCTACTTTGGGAAATTAATCCTAAATTTTTCAATTAAGCAAAAAGCTGTATGCATTAAGATGCTTATCCCAGGGACATTAACATTAATTATCACTTATTGAAAACTATTTACTCAGAATAATCACTATGCTACATGCATTATGTGTATTATCTCATGTAATCCTCAAAACAGCTTTATGAGGTAGGTACTTTCAAAGATCAAATAACTTGTTCAAGGACATACAGTATCAGTTCTTAATCACTACAATATACAGATATTCATAGTAATGGTAAAAAAGAAAGAAGCCTAAAAGCTTAAATATAAAATGGTTAATTAATTTATGATTTATCTTCTTACGGACAACTTATCCATTAAAAATAATTACTAGGAGACTGTCATAACATGAAAAATGCTCACATGTTAAGTGGAAAAAAGTAGTAGGACAAAATTGTGTATGTATTGTGATGACAGCTATATTAAAAATGCATGCGATGGAAGTTTATGAGAAGTTTTTACCTCTTCCCTATTTTCCCCTAATTTTCTAAAATGGGCTATGTTGCTCTGTAACAAAAAGTTCCACTTAAAAATAATTTCTCTGATGATGGCAAAAGTTAAGATTTGGTTGTTTATCATCGTTATTTCCCAAGAGACACAGCAGACAAATTAACTATTTGGTTTTCTTGCCTTTAACCAGTGAACAAAGTAGTAATACCAAGCATTTTAAAGAAATGAGGTGAATTAAGCCAAAAGATGAAAATTTCTTTGGTTGACTCTGTGGCTTGTTGTCATTAGTTAAATTGGCTAATTATTTCCACATTGAGAAACAATTCCAAACATGCTTTAAAGAAGGAAATAGAAAGCAGGACATTTTAACAGAGAATCAGCAAACTTTCAGAAATAGTGTCAAATCTTCATTAACTCCCTCAAAAAGCAGAGATGAAGAGCTGTCACTGCATAACCTGTTGGCTCAGCAGCAAGCAAATGAGTCAACAAGGATGTGCTCACTAAAGTCCCTAACAAAGGAATATGCACCCAAGCCTCACACTACTCCAAACAAAAAGATGCAGACTGAAAATGGGAGGAAAACACGATCTTCTTCCAAGCTTACACATGCCTCTTCACATAACCTTGAACCACCAAATACGACCAAAGCTGTAGATTTCTTCAAGTGGTATGAGAATGAAGTGAGAATTTGTCAAAGGAAAAAAGAAATTAATATCTAATCATTTGTTGAGCATAAACAGAGTTGATTATATGAAAAGCTAATATAGTAGTCAAACTTCTAGCAAAACAGTATACTGTAAAATAGACCAAAATACTACAGAACAGTGCCTAAGACAAAGCCTCTGGACCCAGTCTGTCTAGGCTCATATATCCCACTCAATCACTTACTAGATTTGTGACTTTGAACAGGTCTTGAAATATTTGCTATTAGTGTTATATTATCACCATCAAGAGAAAGAGAAGGCAAAAAACTCACAAAAACCAAGATAAGAACCCCAAAGAGATGAGTACAAATATTTTTAAATAAAAAAGGAATACTATGAATAACTTAATATCAATTAATTTGAAAATTAAGATGAAATACCTAACATATAGCAGGTGCTCAATAAATATGTACTGAATGAATGAATAATGAATGAAAAGAATAGAATAGAATATGTGTGTGCAAGCATGCATTTTTAAAAAGAAATATATATACAGTTGATCATTGAACAACATGCATTTGAACTGTGTGGGCCCACTTACACACCTTTTTTTTTCAATAACTATAGTATCTGCATTTTCATTTTACAGGTCTTTACTTAAGTGTAGGGGAAAGTCTGCATCTGATTAGCAATTGCAATATGTGAAATCAGAAGAACTAGGGTTTGAGTCCTAATTTTATCTAAACTGTTTCAGCTTCCTGTCCTTGGATGAGTCATTTATCCATTCATCTGTTTTTGAAGCAGAGATAATAGTATGAAGATTTTCAATTGTGTGGGGGGTTGGCACAAAAACCTCCACATTGTTCAAGGATACACCCAAAACTGACTCTGGGAGAAATAGAAAACTTAACATGAAAACTGGAGAAGGCAATGGCAACCCACTCCAGTACTCTTGCCTGGAAAATCCTATGGACAGAGGAGCCTGGTGGGCTGCAGTCTATGGGGTTGCTACAAGTAGGACATGACTGAGTGACTTCACTTTCATTTTTCACTTTCACGCATTGGAGAAGGAAATGGTAACCCACTCCAGTGTTCTTACCTGGAGAATCCCAGTGACGGAGGAGCCTGGTGGGCTGCCGTATACGGGATCGCACAGAGTCGGACACGACTGAAGTAACTTAGCAGCAACATGAAAACACGCTCCTTATCAAAAAGAATTCCTTTCTTGCCTCTACCCACCCTCAAAATACCAGGTTCAAATTTTTTTTTTTACAGGGTTCAGTTCAGTTCAGTCACTCAGTCGTGTCCGACTCTTTGCGACCCCATGAATCACAGCACACCAGGCCTCCCTGTCCATCACCAACTCCCGGAGTTCACCCAGATTCACGTCCATCGAGTCCGTGATGCCATCCAGCCATCTCATCCTCTGTCGTCCCCTTCTCCTCTTGCCCCCAATCCCTCCCAGCATCAGAGTCTTTTCCAATGAGTCAACTCTTCGCCTGAGGTGGCCAAAGTACTGGAGTTTCAGCTTTAGCATCATTCCTTCCAAAGAACACCCAGGGCTGATCTCCTTTAGAATGGACTGGTTGGATCTCCTTGCAGTCCAAGGGACTCTGAAGAGTCTTCTCCAACACCACAGTTCAAAAGCATCAATTCTTTGCTGCTCAGCCTGCTTCAGAGTCCAACTCTCACGTCCATACATGACCACTGGAAAAACCATAGCCTTGACTAGACGGACCTTTGTTGGCAAAGTAATGTCTCTGCTTTGGAATATGCTATCTAGATTGGTCATAACTTTCCTTCCAAGGCGTAAGCGTCTTTTAATTTCACGGCTGCAATCACCATCTGCAGTGATTTTGGAGCCCCCAAAAATAAAGTCTGAGACTGTTTCCACTGTTTCCCCACCTATTTCCCATGAAGTGATGGGACCAGGTGCCATGATCTTCATTTTCTGAATGTTGAGCTTTAAGCCAACTTTTTCACTCTCTTTCACTTTCAAGAGGCTTTTTAGTTCCTCTTCACTTTCTGCCATAAGGGTGGTGTCATCTGCATATCTGAGGTTATTGATACTTCTCCTGGCAATCTTGATTCCAGCTTGTGCTTCTTCCAGCCCAGCGTTTCTCATGATGTACTCTGCATATAAGTTAAATAAGCAGGGTGACAATATACAGCCTTGACGTACTCCTTTTCCTATTTGGAACCAGTCTGTTGTTCCATGTCCAGTTCTAACTGTTGCTTCCTGACCTGCATATAGGTTTCTCAAGAGGCAGATCAGGTGGTCCGGTATTCCCATCTCTTTCAGAATTTTCCAGTTTATTGTGGTCCACACAGTCAAAGGCTTTGGCATAGTCAATAAAGCAGAAGTAGATGTTTTTCTGGAATTCTCTTGCTTTTTCCATGATGCAGCGGATGTTGGCAATTTGATCTCTGGTTCCTCTGCTTTTTCTAAATCCAGCTTGAACATCTGGAAGTTCACGGTTCACGTATTGCTGAAGCCTGACTTGGAGAATTTTGAGCATTACTTTACTAGCGTGTGAGATGAGTGCAACTGTGCGATAGCTTGAGCATTCTTTGGCATTGCCTTTCTTTGGGATTGGAATGAAAATTGACCTTTTCCAGTCCTGTGGCCACTGCTGAGTTTTCCAAATTTGCTGGCATATTGAGTGCAGCACTTTCACAGCATCATCTTTCAGGATTTGAAATAGCTCAACTGGAATTCCATCACCACTACTAGCTTTGTTTGTAGTGATGCTTTCTAAGGACACTTGACTTCACATTCCAGGATATCTGGCTCTAGGTGAGTGATCACACCATCGTGATTATCTGGGTCATGAAGATCTTTTTTGTACAATTCTGTGTATTCTTGCCACCTCTTCTTAATATCTTCTGCTTCTGTTAGGTCCATACGATTTCTGTCCTTTACAGAGCCCATCTTTGCATGAAATGTTCCTTTGGTATCTCTAATTTTCTTGAAGAGATCTCTAGTCTTTCCCATTCTGTTGTTTCCCTCTATTTCTTTGCATTGATGGCTGAGGAAGGCTTTCTTATCTCTCCTTGCTATTCTTTGGAACTCTGCATTCAGATGCTTATATCTTTCCCTTTCTCCTTTGCTTTTCGCTTCTCTTCTTTTCATAGCTATCTGTAAGGCCTCCTCAGACAGCCATTTTGCTTTTTTGCATTTCTTTTCCATGGGGATGGTCTTGATCCTTGTCTCCTGTACAATGTCACGAACCTCCGTCCATAGTTCATCAGGCACTCTATCTATCAGATCTAGTCCCTTAAATCTATTTCTCACTTCCACTGTATAATCATAAGGGATTTGATTTAGGTCATACCTGAATGGCCTAGTGGTTTTCCCCACTTTCTTCATTTTAAGTCTGAATTTGGCAATAAGGAGTTCATGATCTGAGCCACGGTTCAGCTCCCGGTCTTGTTTTTGCTGACCGTATAGAGCTTCTCCATCTTTGGCTGAAAAGAATATAATCAATCTGATTTCGGTGTTGACCATCTGGTGATGTCCATGTGTAGAGTCTTCTCTTATGTTGTTGGAAGAGTGTGTTTGCTATGACCAGTGTGTTCTCTTGGCAAAACCCTATTAGCCTTTGTCCTGCTTCATTCTGTATTCCAAGGCTAAATTTGCCTGTTACCCCAGGTGTTTCTTGACTTCCTACTTTTGCATTCCAGTCCCCTATAATGAAAAGGACATCTTTTTGGGGTGTTAGTTCTAAAAGGTCTTGTAGGTCTTCATAGAACCATTCCACTTCAGCTTCTTTAGCGTTACTGGTTGGGGCATAGACTTGGATTACTGTGATATTGAATGGTTTACCTTGGAAACGAACAGAGATCATTCTGTTGTTTTTGAGACTGCATCCAAGTACTGCATTTCAGACTCTTTTGTTGACCATGATGGCTACTCCATTTGTGCTGCTGCTGCTGCTAAGTCACTTCAGTCATGTCTGACTCTGTGCGACCCCATAGACGGCAGCCCACCAAGCTCCCCCATCCCTGGGATCCTCCAGGCAAGAACACTGGAGTGGGTTGCCATTTCCTTCTCCAGTGCATGAAAGTGATATGTGAAAGTGAAGTTGCTCAGTCGTGTCCAACTCTTAGCAACCCCACGGACTGCAGCCTACCAGGCTCCTGCGTCCATGGGATTCTCCACACAAGAGTACTAGAGTGGGGTCCCATTGCGTTCTCCTCATTTGTGCTACTACTTCCATTACTATCTCGCTAATAGAGACACCATCATCTCCTTTTACAGGGTAGTTTTACCAAATTTTCACAAAACAGATACAAAAGGTTTGATAACAGAAATGGATAAATCTATCCAACTCATTTTACAAAGCTAGTATAATCTTGATACCAAAATAGGCAAGGACAGTATAAACCAATCTCACCAGGAATACAAATACAAAAGCTAAATCTAGGATATGTAATAATTATATGATAAAATTGTTATACAACCCACAAGACTTTTTTATCAGAAAGTCTATCACCATAATCATAATTAGTAGATTAAAGATTTGTGAAGTAAGCCAGAAGGAAAAACACCAATACAGTATACTAACGCATATATATGGAATTTAGAAAGATGCTAACAATAACCCTGTGTACGAGACAGCAAAAGTGACGCTGATGTATGGAACAGTCTTATGGACTCTGTGGGAGAGGGAGAGGGTGGGAAGATTTGGGAGAATGGCATTGAAACATGTAAAATATCACGTATGAAACGAGATGCCAGTCCAGGTTCAATGCACGATACTGGATGCTTGGGGCTGGTGCACTGGGATGACCTGGAGGGATGGTATGGGGAGGGAGAAGGGAGGAGGGTTCAGGAGGGGGAGCACATGTATACCTGTGATGGATTCATTTTGATGTTTGGCAAAACTAATACAATTACGTAAAGTTTAAAAATAAAATAAAATTAAAAAAAAAAAGATTTAAAATACCATATCATAATCCCAAAAGATGTAGAAAAAGCACTTTAAAAATACAATGCTCATTTCTAACAAACACTATTGACAAATTAAAAATAGAAGACAAATTCCTTAACCTGACAAGGAGCAAATACCAAGAAACTATATAAAATCATACTTAATAATAGAATTTTAAGTAATCTCATTAAAGAAAGGCAAGACACAGATGCCTAATATCACCTGTGCCCTTCTACCCAGTACTAATATTGTTCTATCTAATGCAATAAGACAACAAAAAGAAATGTCATACGAGAAGTTAAAATGAAAAGGAAAAAACAGTAAGAATTCAGAGATGCACTGATTGTCCTTACAGAAAATCCAAGAGAACCTACAGATAAATTATCAAGATTTGTAACAGCTGAAGTCATCAATACTGAAAAAATGAATACCACTCACAATAGCAACAAAAACTATAAGACGTTAGGAATAAATACAACAAAAGATGTCTAGGACTTACGAAAAGAATTACAAGGTGTTAACATAAAAGTGAAGTGTTAGTTGCTCAGTCCTGTCCAACTCTTTGTGACCCCGTGGACTGTAGCCTGCCAGGCTTCTCGGTCCTTGGAATTCTCCAGGCAAGAATACTGAAGTGGGTAGCCACTCCCTCTCCAGGGGATCTCCCCCACCCAGGGATTGAACCCAGGTCTCCTGAACTGCAAGTGGATTCTTTACTGTCTGAGCCACCAGGGAAGTTAACATTAAAAAAGCTCTAAATAGGATTGATGTCTGCAAGATGGCAGAAGAGCATGTCTCAGGCTCTCAGTCCCGCCTGGAGATACCAAACTTAACAACAATATCAAATCGCCTTTTTGAGACCTCTAGAAACTAATTAAGAGGTTGCAGCACACCAGGCAAAACAAAAAGGAGCCACCCTAAAGCAGGATCCAGGCTAAAGAAGCACATTCCATTGTAGACATCCTAGCCTCATGGTGGAAGAAAAGGAGCTATGACACTGGCTCTTAAATCTTCTCCCAGGAGGTGGTACACATTACTTCCACTCACATTTCACTGGCCCAAGCAAGTTACATGGCCCAGCTTTATATCAATGGGGCAAGAAGTGTAATTCTTTCATAGGGAGAGCAGAAAAATACTTTAAGCAAATAATAACATCTAGCAAAATGGCCTCTGGAATCGGGTAGGCTTTGGCTTTACTAGCCAGGTGCTCCTGGGAAAGTCCCTTATTCTCCTATAGAACCTATATACTGGAGATGATAGTGCCTACCTCCCAGTTGTGACAAAGTTAAATAACATTTTTTAAAAAAGAAGATCTAAATAAGTGATAAGGTATACCAACTCAGACAGAAACACTTAGTACTATAAAAATGCTAACTGCTACCAAATTAACCTAAAAATTCAGAATATGTGTGTGTGTGCTAAGTCACTTCAGTCACATCTGACTCTGCGACCCTACGGACTGTAGCCCACCAGGCTTGTGTCCATGGGATTCTCCAGGAAAGAAAACTGGAATGGGCTGTCATGACCTCCTCCATGGGCTCTTCCTGACCCAGTCACTGAACCTGCATCTCTTATTCTCCTGCATTGGCAGAGGGGGTTCTTTACCATTAGCACCAGCTGGGAAGCCCCAAAATTCAAAATAACAACAATCAAGATCACAATAAGATTTTTCATAAAAATTAATTTTAAAGTTCACAGGCAAGACACTGGTTTTAAAAAACAAAGACAATTTTGGAAAAGAACAAAAACAGTGCTCTGTGCCAACCTAGAGGGACAAGGTGGGGAGGGGGTGGCAGGGAGGTTCAAGAGGGAGGAGACATGTATACTTATGGCTGATTCACGTACTGTACGGCAGAAACCAACACAACACTGTAAAGCAATTATCCTCCAATTAAAAATTTTAAAAAAGAATAGAAGTAAAAAAAGAACAAGGAGGGGGAATTGGCTCTACCATAGAACAAGATTAATTCTAAAGCTTTAGGAAATAAGGATTCTATGATACTGGCCTCAGTTCAGTTCAGTTGCTCAGTCGTGTCCGACTCTTTGCAACCCCATGAATTGCAGCACGCCAGGCCTCCCTGTCCATCACCAACTCTCGGAGTTCACCCAGACTCATGTCCATTGAGTCAGTGATGTTATCCAGCCATCTCATCCTCTGTCATCCCCTTCTCTTCCTGCCCCCAATCCCTCCCAGCATCAGGGTCTTTTACAATGAGCCAACTCTTCGCATGAGGTGGCCAAAGTATTGGAGTTTCAGCTTCAGCATCAGTCCTTCCAATGAACACCCAGGACTGGTCTCCTTTAGGATGGACTGGTTGGATCTCCTCGCAGTCCAAGGGACTCTCAAGAGTCTTCTCCAACACCACAGTTCAAAAGCATCAATTCTTCGGTGCTCAGCTTTCTTCACAGTCCAACTCTCACATCCATATATGATCACTGGAAAAACCATAGCCTTGACTAGACAGACCTTTGTTGGCAAAGTTATATCTCTGCTTTTGAATATGCTATCTAGGTTGGTCATAACTTTCCTTCCAAGGAGCAAGCGTCTTTTAATTTCATGGCTGCAATCACCATCTGCAGTGATTTTGGAGCCCCCCAAAAAAATAAAGTCTGACACTGTTTCCCCATCTATTTCCCATGAAGTGATGGGACCAGATGCCATGATCTTAGTTTTCTGAATGTTGAGCTTTAAGCCAACTTTTTCACTCTCCTCTTTCACTTTCATCAAGAGGCTTATTAGTTCCTCTTCACTTTCTGTCATAAGGGTGGTATCATCTGCATATCTGAGGTTATTGATATTTCTCCCTAGGGACAGACATAAACACTAGAACACCCAGAAACAAATCCAAGCATATACAGAGCCCTGGTTTGTGACAGAAAAATAACACAAATTATTGGGGAAAGGAAAAGATTTAAATTAGATTCCTAACTTGTATGATGAATAAAAATAAACTCCAGATTAATCATAATAATAATAAAAAATAGAATTTTAAAACTTTGGAACTATTTAAAAGAGTATCATGACTTCAGTGTAAAAAGCAATTGTCTCAAATCAATGATTACAGCTTCCACTTTAAAAAAACTAGCAACAGAAAAGCAAAAGAAATCCAAAACAAGCAGAAGAAAGGAAAGAATAAAAGATCAGAGTGAAAATCAATGAAATAGAGCAGAAAGAATATGGTTCTAGCCAGACTGGCTAAGAAAAGAGGAAGCGAGGAAGAGAGAGAACAAAAATAAAATACCAACACCAGAAGTAAGAGAGGTGATATTCTACAAGTGTTAGAAGGATAGAAGGATAATAAGGGTATATCATGAACAATTTTATGCCAATAAATATAACAACTTAGATGAAATGAGCAAATTCCTTGAAAGGTAAACACTACCCACACTGACTCAAAATAAATAAATAACCTCCATAGACCTGGAATTATCTAAGAAATTGAATTTGTAGTTAAAATATTTCCCACAAATGAAAAATCAAGCTCAGATAGCTTCATTTGATGAATTGCACCAAATATTTAAAGAAGAAATAATACTTTCCACACAAATTCTTCTAGACAATTGAAGACCAGAAAATAAATCTCAACTGACTCCATGAAGTCATTATTACTCTGATACCAAAATAAGACAAAGTCATTACAAGAAGACTATAAGTATCTCTTATGAACACAGATGGAAAAATTATTTTTAAAATGTCAGCAAATCAAATCCAACAATACATGAAAAGGATACATAATGCATCATGGCCAACTGGGATGTATCCCAGAAATGCAAAGTTGGTTTAACATTTGAAAATCAACGTAATTCAGCATATTAACACTCTAGAAGAAAAATCATATGATCTTCTCAATAAATGCAAAAAAATATTTGATAAAGGCCCACATCCATTCCTAATAAAAACTCAGCAAGCTAGGACTAAAAGAGAACTTCCTCAAGCCAATTAAAGGGCATATTTAAATATTAAAGAAACAGGAGAAATTCATTTATTCTAACTTCTTTTGATCTTCAATCTTCTCTTTATAAAATCTTGCCATGTGTTATGCAAATTTAGCATCAAGAGACTATTTAGAATGTATCAAAAACTTACAGATTAAGTGTGGACTCACAGGATAAACAATGACCTAAGTCCACAAACCCTTCCCTGACTTCTAAACTTAATATCAGAGACTGAGGTAAGTCGCAGTTTCCTCATCTCTGAAATAGAAATGGTGACAACTTATGTCTGACCTGTCTCTCAAGAATGAGGTCATGTCTACAGAACACATATGTGGGAGAAAAAGTGTTAGATAAGTAGTGAGATTTAGAGCTGTTGACCTTGTAAGATATAACATTATAATAGACTTTAAATTTTTGAATATGAGAATCTTGGATTTTAAAAATATACACCGAACCAGACATTTAAGAGTTCACCACTCTGAGTTTCTCACTCAACACTGAGCAAGCCTGGACACATCAGCATCTCTAATGTATGAAAAGCACAACTCCTCACCTCCATTCCCAACAAATTAACAAAAGAAGACAAAACTGAAGTCTTCTCCCTGATGCCCAAATGGGGGAATGCAGGAAAAGAGGCAAAAACTGAACTATCATAACCATATAATCATACAGCAACAGCAAAGTCATCTTCCCTGCTTTCAAGGGCTGGTATTCCTATCTAGTCTTTTGAAGGGGAAAGGAAAAAAAAAAAAAACAGCTGTAAATTTTCTTATTTGGGAAAAATATACGAACATTTTTTAAAAATAACTGGCCAAACTATATTTTAGCAAAGAGCTAAATTATGTCAATAAACATGAGAGTGATGAAATATTTAAAATAAGATTAAAAAACAAGTAAAAATAATATGCTTAGAAGAGACAGTGAAATAAAGACCTTTTATATGCCTTTTTTCATATTCCTCCATCTCATCACTTTCTTCTACCTTTCTTTTCCTTCTTTTCTTCACTAAGGACATGTTAGGAAGTAGTTTCTAGATTCTGGGCAAGAATAAGTTAAAACTATCATGTTTCACAAAATAGATATCTATGATAGAATTAATTCTACATACATGGATAAGTATACTCATAAAGGAATATGTAAATGATTTCTACATAAATGGATAACTATGAAGAATAGTAGTACATATATTGATATGAAAGGATATGAATTTTTAAACACATAAGAATTTATCTTAATGAGCATCATCCTTCAAAGTACAGAAGATTATTCTAATTAACAGAGAACCTCAAATAGAGTCTGAGGTGTTTTATTTTAATAAGCAATTGGGAGTCATTAAGAGAGGAACATGGGGCTTTCCTGATGGCTCAGCAGTAAAGAATCTGCCTACAATGCAGAAGACACAGGAGATGTGGGTTTGATCCCTGGGTCAGGAAGATCCCCTGGAAAAGGAAATGGCTACCCACTCCAATATTCTTTCCTGAAAAATCCCATGGACAGAGGAGCCTGGCAAGCTACAGTCCAAAGGATCACAAAGACACTGACTGAGCAATTGGGCACAGAACAGCACAAGGGAGGGACATAAAGCTATGTTTAAATTAATATATAATTTAATAAATAATGCTACACTATAAAAGCAGAACCAAAAATTCAATTATGTTAGATAATGGACAAAAGAAAAGGAGAAGCCTCCCCCTCCCCTCAAAAACAAAAAGCTGAAAATTTTAAGCCTGGAGAATCATGAAAATGTTAGTATCACTGGAGATACTAACATCAATGGAGATTACACAGCAAGTGAAACAAAATGAACCCTGTTTTAGATACGCTGCATATGATATTTCAGAGGAACCCTCAAACGGAATAATTTAATTGACAGTCAAAGCTGGAAACACATTAGAGACACAGAAAAAATAAGCCTTGTCAACACAGAAATGACAGTTAAAGCCTTAAAAGTAGAAGATTATCTGAAGTAAACGTAGAATAATGACGAAGAATAATAAAGGGAAGAAAGGCATATTGGTGACTAAACTTTAGGGAATACCCTCTGTGTTACCAAAGAAGAACTACATAGTACTTATCACACAATATTTTATTTTCACACTGTATTTTGTTATAATGTCCTTGTGGCAAGGCAGAGATTCAATAAAGGTTTACTGGACAAAAGTACAGATCATTAGGGACAGAGAAGAAAGAAAATTTTAAAAGAACATAAACTATTAGAGAGGTAGGAACCAGGGAGATTATCTTGGTCATAGTTTATTGCTGTTGCTCAGTCACTAAGCTGCGTCCGATTCTTTGCAACCCCATGGACTGCAGCATATCAGGCTCCTCTGTCTTCCACTATCTCCTGGAGCTTGCTCAAATTCATGTCCATTGAGTCAGTGATGCTATCTAATCATCTCATCTGTTGTTTATTAATCCAGCATAAAGAAAACACCCAGAAATAGGAGCCTGTTTGTATAGGAATTGATCTAATGTATTCAAGAGCCAGAGAAAAAGTTCCCCTAGAGAGAGGGGAGACCTTATTTTTGGACACTGAAAGAAATCATCTGAGCAATGAAAAGGATTTAACAGCTAACAAATTGAATTTGGAGGCATACTATTAATTTTGTACAGGTATGTGATTCTTTATCACCAGGAAATCTGATGGTTAATCCATCAGCCACCAGAGACATACTGATGAAGTTAATTAATAGTGAAAAGATTTGTGAAAGGACCAATTTAAAGCAGTTTGCTAATGTTATAGTAATGTTAAATAACAATAGTAATAAAGGCATAATTAATGGTACATAAACCAGAGAGCTAAGGGATTCAAATCTTAATCTTAGACCATTTCCTTTGTGAGCTTCACTGAGTTATTTTTGTTACTAATTAGTAAGAATAAATAGCATTATCGAGTGGAAGCTAATATTATGAGGCCTAACAGCTGCAGAGAAGACAGGCTACAGTTGGCCACTAAATGTGATGACGGTGAGCAAATGACTCAACTTTTATTGTGTACTTGATGTGCAGTGCTTCCTTTTTATACAAACGTTAGCCACCTCAACTTTATCACAAGGATATGAAAATAGTTTAAATAAATATGCACAAAATTTGTTAAAATAACAAATTTAAATAAAAAAGACACAAACTGTCTAAAGTTTGTATTAGCATAATAAATAGATGGTTATTCCATAAACTATACTCAACACCTTCTCCCGAATGTTAACAATTACCATAAAACCATTTCCTTGTACTTAGATGGCTCTTCACTTTTTTCAAAGCACTTTCACAAATATTAGTCAAAGATTAGTCAAAGATCATACATTATGTATGATCTAACCACTCGTGCCATTCAGGTTTATGTTGCAGGAAACAGTCTTTCTCCTCTCTGGTGTTAATGACATATTCTCTTTTATTTTTATGAATTTTCATTTCTTTCAAAGCACTTTCACACACTTAAATGGAGCAGCAGCATTAAGAATGATCTTTCCACTCTTTGCATCATCTCAATGGCATAATCCAAAAAAGCAGAGAACTAAAAGACTGATAAATGGACTGGATGATTTTGAGGCAGTCAATTCATGATTCTTAAAGTTGAATTTAGATTTCCTAAAAGTCTTAGAATTGCAGCAAACTCTCCAGGACAGTAAGCCAATCCTCTCTTTCTTCCAGGCATTGGCTTTGGAAGGCAGTATAATTAAATAATTAAGATATCTTAAATGTGGGATTAAGGGGAGAAACCAAATATATCATGTTTACCAGTGTAACCCCTCTATGTCAAGCACATAGCTAAGTAAACAGTAAGTACTCAATAAATCATCATTTTGATTGTCACTACAGGGAGAAAAATCTACCCAAGCTCCCACAGAATATCTCCTATAGAGTGAAGAACAAAAATCTCAATTTATTTTTTTATTACATTTCCTTAATAATTACTGCTTTTAAATGTGTGCACATCAAGCAGAATATAAACAAATTAAAACCACAGAGCAAAAAGCTGAAGTCTATTAGAGATTCAGGGTACAGACAGGTGGAAAATATCAATAGATTCAGAGGGCCAAGAAAATTTCAAAGGCAAGTGGGAATACACCTGATGACCCTGAAATTAACAAACAAGCACTTTAAAATCCCCATGGTTAAACTAAAAATTACTTCAAAAAAGAATTTCAAAAGGCAGAATGTTTCCTATATGTTTATGTCTTTATATTTTTTTTTCTTTGATATGACCAAGATAAAGGCAGGTACTTTGGTTTTAGCAATTGAATTACTGGAAATCTAGGTATAAATTAAAATTTTAAATTGATTGTATTTTAAAAAGTATTAAGAAACCATGCCATTTTAAAAAGTCCAATGGTGATACATTTCACAAACATTTATTTTATAACATTATACCCTTCTAATGTAGCTTTTTGGTTGTTTCTACATTTAATACATGGCATATTTTCTTAAAGAAAGACAACATAAGTTTAAAAAAACACTACAATCTACTCATACTTCAAATTTAATTGGGAAGAGTTTCTTTTAAAAAATTATTTTGTAAAAGTTGTAAATTTAGCACTCAGGAAAAGACAGGCCCATTGGATAATAGTTACAAACCACACAGCCAGAAAAGATAAAAAGGAAAGCACAGTGGTTCTCAAATCATTCTGGTCTCCTTAAACTAATGCATGAACTTTGGTTGCAGATTATTCTCAAGTCAAAGGAAAAAAAACTTCTAAAATCAAGGTCACTGAAAATGCCTAAACCATACCAACTTTGACATGTGTAAAACAGTGTTAAAACTGGCCAAAATGATTTATAGTAAAAGTATTTTCCATATACTATTTCTCTGAGATAGATGGAAACAAATACTTAAGATTGTATTTCATATCTGGGAAAACTTTGCTTGAGGGTGTACAGAAAGTATTCAGAGAACAGTGACCTAGGTATCTTGCCTTAGCCTAGACAATTTTTTTCCTGTATCTATACAATTTTATAGATCATCTTTCAGTAGGATTCTAGATAAACTACAGGATAAACTATTGCATAAAACATATGTATACTAAAAAGGTATTTACTGTTCATCTGAAATTCCAATATAAGTGGGAGTCAGTTTTATTTGCTGTATCTGACAACCCTATCTTTCAGTATATATTGTTTGTTTCAGAAAATACCAAATTTATTGACTGGAAGAGACTTAATCTTGTGGAAGCTGGGTATAATTCTTTACCTTTAAGGAACTTCTTGAGGACCAAACCACCATCAATGCTTCCTGCAGCAGCAACTGCAAGAAACAGAACACAAAGTATCACAAATGAAGCAATTAAATGGATTTTATCTAAAGAATCATATGGGAGCCTGAAATCACTGCTGATAGATACAGAATATCTAAAAGTTGGTCACTAATAATGAGCATCATAGAGATCATAGAGAAAGCGAGGAATTCCCAAAAAACATCTACTTCTGCTTCACTGACTACACTAAAGCTTTTGTGTGAATCACAACTGTGGAAAATTCTTAATAGACATAGGACTATTAGACCACCTTATCTGTCTCCTGAGAAACTAATATTTGGGCCAAGAAGCAACAGTTAGAACAGGACATGGAACAACTGGTTCAAAATTGAGAAAGGAGTACGTCAAGGCTGTGTATTGTCATCCTGCTTATTTAACTTCTTTGCAGAGTACATCATGCAAAATGCTGGCCTGGATGACTCACAAGCTAGAATCAAGATTGCTGGGAGAAATATCAACAACCTCAGATATGCAGATGATACCACTCTAATGGCAGGAAGTGAAGAGAAACTAAAGAGCCTCTTGATGAGGCTGAAAGAGGAGTGAAAAGGCTGGTTAAAACTGAATATTCAAAAAACTAAGATCCCGGCATCAGGTCCTGTCTTGCTGTATCTCACTGTTCGCTGAGGCATGAGCCGGGAAGCTGCAAGAAAACTCAAGGAGCCGTAGGAACTGCAGACATGTTTATTCTCTCCTGACTGGCACGGCAGCCATAGCAGCAGCAGACATGCTGTAGTCGCTCATGACCCAGTGGACACACCATAACTCAGCCACAACACAGCCATAATGCGGACACAATGGTGTTTCAGGTGGAGCTTATGTATGTTTACAGAACAAAAGTGGCCTGTGTGGCCAAGCCGGTACATTGTGACGTGCATGCACAGAGCTCTTACAAGTGATCTCAGCTGTTACATAACCAGGTATTTACAGAACGTGGGGTGAGAGCATGAGAGTCCATGGGGCGAGAGAGCTTGACCATCGCTCTCTTGGCTAATTCATCGCTTTCTTGGCTAATTTGCTCTTTCCCTACAGGTCCCACCATTTCATGGCAAACAGAAGGGGGAAAAGTGGAAACCGTGACAGATTTTCTTGGGCTCCAAAGTCATTGCAGACAATGACTGCAGCTGTGAAATTAAAAGACGCTTGCTCCTTGCAAGAAAAGCTGTAACAAACCTAGATAGTGTATTAAAAAGCAAAGATATCACTTTGTTGACAAAGGTCCATATAGTCAAAGCTATAGTTTTTCCAGTAGTCAAGTATGGATGTTGAGAGTTGGACCAAAAGAAGACTGAATGCTGAAGAACTGATGCTTTCAAATTGTGGTGCTGGAAAAGACTCTTGAGGGTCCCTTAGGATTGCAAGGAAATCAAACCAGTCAATCCGAAAGGAAATCAATCCTGAATGTTCATTGGAAGGGCTGAAGCTGAAGCTCCAATACTCTGGTCAGCTGAGGCGAAGAGCTGACTCATTGGAAAATACCCTGATGCTGGGAAAGATTGAAGGCAAAAGGAGAAGGAGGCAGCAGAGGATAAGATGGTTAGATGGCATCACCGACTCAATAGATATGAATCTGAGCAAACATTGGGAGATAGTGAAGGACAGGGAAGCCTGGCTTGCTGCAGTCCATGGGGTCAAAAAGAGTTGGCCACGACTTAGTGACTGAACAACAACTAACAAAAAGCACCAAAGAAGTACTGGAGGCTCCAACTGTTCAGGGGCAGAATAACTTCATCAAGAGGAGAACCAAACAGCAACTCCTTTACCCATATTAAATACCAGGGCTGCCTCTTGGATATTACTATTCCTGATAGAAAAAAAATCACAGGAAGACTGCAAACTGTGGCTAATAACCAGAGTATCTCATGCCAATAAGTCATATTCCAGTATAAGATTCAATTAACATTTTTGGTCTTTCTTTTAACCAATTCAGTCTTTAGTAAATTTATTCCTTACCAGACTATCAGGTAAGAATCTTCTGTATGCAGAGTTCTAAATCAGAACATTAGAACACCTAGAACAATAATTCTTCAGGGAAAGAGGGTAAGTGAGGAAACAGGCCCCTAAGAGGGTGGGGAAGATCTCAACCACCTGGATGCTTTTTTCCCCAAATAGAACGTGCCTTCCCCCAGAGTGATGTGACCCCATAGTTAAGAATCTAAGAATCACTGCCGTAAGAACCAATGGAAACGTGTCTATACCTCAAGAAATATGTATTCTTCTGGCAGGGAAAAAAGGTTGAGAATCTAGATCTAGAGTAAGAGGCAATATCATTCTCCAAATGTGTGCTGTCCAATACAGTAGCTGTGCGTGCGGGCATGCTAAGTCACTCAGTCATGTCCAACTCTTTGCAACCGTATGGACTGCAGCCCACCAGGCTCCTCTGTCCATGGGATTCTCCAGGCGAGAAGACTGGAGTGGGTTGCTGTGCCCTCCTCCAAAGGATCTTCTCAACCCAGGGATCAAATCCAGCGGCTTAAGCCTCCTGCTAGTTTTTTATCACTAGCGCCACCTGGGAAGCCCAATACAGTAGCTACTAGCCATTAATACATGAGGCTATTTCAATTTAGTTAAATGAAAAATTCCTTTAACAAAAATTTAACAGTTTTTTAATTTAACAAAAAGCATTTTTAAACTTAGTGTTCTTCACAGGCATACACTAGTTCTGACCTAAAGGAATAGGTGACTTGCCACTGGGACAGGGATTGGGACGCTGCTGGCAGGCTGACACTGGAGATCAATGAGGAGCTAGAATGTTTACAAGAAACAAACCACAACCTGTGTGTCCCACAGTGTGTCCATGATGCTTCTCAACTGCACATCTCACACTGTTTCCTCTAACATCCTTTCTTAGTTTTTACAAGTATCCTATCAACAAATTGTTGGAAATAGATCACCTGGGGTGAACACGTGCAGGGAAAACAATCATCCTGCCTGCTTCACAGATTTTCAGCTATGCTTCCAATCTTTCTGTACTAAAGTAATAAAGTGCTATCCTTCAAATGCAAAGATGACAGAACAGGTATTTTTAAGTAACAACATTGCCCAAATTCTCTTTACAGAACAGAAGATGACTTAAGGGCTTCCCTGGTGGTTCAGTGGTAAAGAATCCACCTGCCAATGCAGAACACACAGGTTCAATCCCTGATCTGGGAAAATCCCACCTGGCTTGGAGCAACTAAGCCTATGCTCCACACCTATTGAGCCTGTGCTCTAGAGCCTGGCAGCTGCAACTACTGAGCTCATTACTGACGCCTGCACACCCTAAAGCCCATGCTCCACAACAAAAGAAGCCAATGCAATGAGAAGCCTGTGTACTGCAACTGGAGAGTAACCTCCGCTTTCTGCAACTAGAGAAAAGCCCACGCAGCAATGAAGACCCAGAGCATCAAAAAATTAAATAAAGAAAACTTTTTTTAAAAGTCAGGTTATAAAAACAAACAAAAAAAGATAATTAAAAAAAAAAACTACAAGGTTACATATGTTTGGGAAATGCTATGTACTACAGCCCATTTTTAAAGATTCACAGTCCATGCTGGCATATTAAAAGTTCGGAGATCTAAAATGACAAAATTCATTTGATTTTAACCAGAAACCCCCAAGTTTAGATGACTGCATAACTCCTTTCTCAAAATTCATATAAACATCCTGTAACACACATTTTGGAAAACACTGGAATTGTTAAAGCCTTCAACAATGATAGGAAAAATTATATATAGTCATTTCTCAGCCTCTCACAGATGGATCATTCCAGCAATAAAATTTTCTGATTTGTTGTGAGTTGCATTATGTACCTCTGAAAGAGACTGTGAAGACCTAAGACCCAACACTTGTGAATATGACCTTATTTGGACATAGGGTCTTCATGCTGCTGCTAAGTCACTTCAGTTGTGTCCGACTCTGTGCGACCCCATAGACGGCAACCCACCAGGCTCCCCTGTCCCTGGGATTCTCCAGGCAAGAACACTGGAGTGGGTTTCCATTTCCTTCTCCAGTGCATGAAAGTGAAAAGTGAAAGTGAAGTCGCTCAGTCGTGTCAGACTCTTAGCGACCCCATGGACTACAGCCTACCAGGCTCCTCTGTCCATAGGATTTTCCAGGCAAGAGTACTGGAGTGGGGTGAGGACCTTCATAGACGTTATCAAGTTAAGATGAAGTCATACTGGATTAAGGTGGCTCTAAATCCAACTGGTGTCCTTATAAGAAGGCCATGTGAAGACACATATACACAAGGGAGAACATTATATGAAGACAGAGATGGAGGCTGGAGCAATATATCTGCAAGTCAAGGAACACCAAGGCCTTGTTGGCAACTACAAGAAGGTAGGAGGAAACTAAGGAATCGATTTCTCCCTCAGAGCCTCCAGAAGGAACCAACCCTACTGATGTCTTGACTGTGGACTTCTGGCCTTCATAACTATAAGAGAATAAATTTACTTTAAACCACCCAGTTTGTGGTACTTTGTTACAGCAACACTAGGTAATGAATATGTCATTCTTCATCATCAGAGATTTCAGGCCAATGACATCACTCACTTTCAGATAAAGATGGCAGATTGAACATACATATCTACTTTCACTCCCTCCTGAAATCTCAATAAAACAATAGAAAAGGAATATTTTTAGAAGTAGTAAACCCACAAAGATACAGAATAAGAGAGATGACTTTAATAAAATTGTATTAGGTTGGTGCAAAAGCTACTGCAGGTTTGCATTGTTGCCATTTGATACTGGAAAAGAAAAAAAAGTGAAAATGTTAGTCGCTCAGTCATATCCAACAATCCTTTGCGACCCCACAGATGTAGCCCACCAGGCTTCTCTGTCCATAGAATTTTCCAGGCAAGAATACTGGATTGGTAGCCATTCCCTTCTCCAGGGAATCTTCTGGACCCAGGAATCAACCTGAGTCTTCTGCACTGCAGGCAGATTCTTTACCATCTGATATTGGGATACATTTTTAAATAAATGAAGTTATGTTATACATTGTTTTAATGCTCATTTCTTGGTTTGGTTTTTTCCTAATGACATTACTTGCTGTTTATTTTATATTTATTTGAGACTATGGAAATGATGTTAGACAAAAAGCAAATTCAAGCGATTTTCTTGAGTTCAAAATGGATTGTAAAGCAATGAAGACAACTCACGACATCAACAATGCATGTGGCCCAGGAACTGCAAACGAACGGACTGTGCAGTGGTGGTTCCAGAAGTTTTGCAAAGGAGACAAGAGCCTTGAAGAAAAGGACTACAGTAGCCGGCCATCAGAAGTTGACAACAACCAATTGAGAGTCATCATCAAAGCTGATCCTCTTACAACTACAGAAGTTGCCAAAGAACTCAATGTCATCCTTTCTATGATTGCTTGGCAACTGAAGCAAATTGGAACAAAGAAGAAGCTTGATAAGTGGGTGCTTCATGAGCTGACCAAAAATCAAAAAAATTGTCATTTTGAAGGGTCGTCTTCTCTTATTCTATGCAACAATGAATCATTTCTCGATCAGATTGTGATGTGCAATGAAAACTGGATTTTATATGACAACCAGCTCAGTGTCTGAACTGAGAAGCTCCAAAGCACTTCCCAAAGCTAAACTTGCAACAAAAAAAGGTCTCGGTCACTGGTGGTCTGCTGCCGATCTGATCCACTGCAGCTTTCCTGGGGCTTCCCAGGTGGTGCTAGTGGTAAAGAATCCGCCTGTCAATGAAGGAGATGTTAAGAGACATTGGTTTGATCCCTGGGTTGGGACAAACCCTTCTGAACCCCAGCAAAAACCATTACATCTGAGAAGTACGCTCAGCAAATCGATGAGATGCACAGAAAACTGCAACACCTGCAGCCCGCGTTGGTCACCAAAAAGGGCCCAATTCTCCACGACAACGCCTGACTGCACGTCTCACAACAAATACTTCAAAAGGTGAATGACTGGACCACCACATTTTGCCTCATCCACCATATTCACCTGATGCTGCTAAGTCGCTCCAGTCGTGTCCAACTCTGTGAGACCCCATAGACGGCAGCCCACCAGGCCCTGCCATCCCTGGGCCTTCTCCAGTGCATGAAAGTGAAAAGTGAAAGTGAAGTCGCTCAGTCACGTCCGACTCTTCGCAACCCCATGGACTGCAGCCCACCAGGCTCCTCTGTCCATGGGATTCTCCAGGCAAGAGTACTGGACTGGGCTGCCATATTCACCTGACCTCTTGCCAATCAACTACCACTTCTTCAAGCATCTTGACAAGTTTTTGCAGGGAAAACGCCTCCACAACCAGCAGGAGGAAGAAAATGCTTTCCAAGAGTTCATCGAAGCCTGAAGCACAGATTTTTACACTATAGGAATAAACAAACTTATTTCTCATTTGGCAGAAATCTGTTGATTGTAATGGTTCCGATTTCTATTAATAAAGATGTGTTTGAGCCTAGTTGTAAGGATTTAAAATTCATGGTCCAAAACTGCAATTAGATTTGCACCAACCAAATAGAAACAGAAAAGCCAGAGAACTAGTGGGAAAGAATTTAGGTCTTAAGAACCAAAAAACTGACTTATAAGCCAAAAAAGGCAAAGGTAAAGAAACAATACCAAATATACAAAAAAATCCCCCCAAACTAAAAACTGGCAGTATCAGGAAACTCTGGAAGTAGAGGTGGGATCCAAAATAAGGAGTCAGGTGAAAAAATGAATTTAAGAAGTAGGCAAATCTTTAAATTCCCTTCTCCACTCAGCCTTCTAAGGACTGGTCCCTCCTAAATTTGGTAAGGGGTTGGGGAGAAGTCATTCTGTGAAAAGATAGAAGCACGGGCTGGGAACTTAAGTTGTACATTAAAAACAAATGGACTGAGTGAACATAAACACTGAATGCTAAGATACAACCTCCCACCCCCGATCTCTCAAATTCCAGAATGCTGGCAATCTGCTTTTTATCCGCTTGGTGAGAGACTCTGAACATATGCATAGAAAAATCTAGAAGAATATATACTGCATGTTAATCATTATCTCATGCGGTAAGATTACTGAAGAGTCTCACTTTCCATAATACAAAGTGAAGTCAAAGTCATTCAGTCATGTCTGACTCTTTGCGATCCCATGGACTATACAGTCCATGGAATTCTCCAGGCCGGACTACTGGAGTGAGTAGCCTTTCCGTTCTCCAGGGAATCTTCCCAACCCAGGGATCAAACCCAGGTCTCCCGTACTTCGGGCAGATTCTTTACCAGCTGAACCACAAGGAGAGCCCAAGAGTACTGGCGTGGGTAGCCTATCCCTTCTCCAGTGGATCTTCCCAACCCAGGAATCGAACTGGAGTCTCCTGCATTGCAGGTGGATTCTCTACCAACTGAGCTATGAGGGAAGCCCCCATCCATAGAATATGTTTCTAAAATGTTATAATGTTTCATGACAAGCACATATCACCTTTCTTCCTGCCAAAAAGAATAAAAATATAAAGATCAGAGAGAATAAACAGAAGAGAAATGCTCCTTATACTAGATGGACTGAAGCGGTCCATTAGGCTCAAAATGTCTATGTAATTCAGTTTCTTGCCAAAAGCTGTGTGGCTCAAGTCCTTTGCTTGGAGTGAAATCACCCTGCCACTCTGACCGCAGTTTATTGGATCATGATCAGTGCACAAGCTAATACAACCATATGCAGAAAAGCGTCACTCTCGCCGTGTAGCTAACTACCTCTCTCAGGAATGGTGGGAACTCTGTCCAGTCAGAAGGGAGTTCACACAGAGTTAACAGCAAACCAAACTATCACACCCTCTTGAAGATGTTTACTGCTAGGTACACAAAGAGAAGACAGGTCATTCAGTTCAAGTGTGACATGTCTTATAGAGCCTAACCTACTATCCAGTCTCAACTGGGACTCAGGGTGACTCCTCTAAGGCTAACAGGACAACTTCACTCCAAAATATCCTTCAATAAACTTATACACACACACCAAAAAAGCAAGACAAAAAAGTTTTCACTTCACAAATTCAAGAAAATTAGTTATCAGGGCCACTCAATGCATCAGCTTTCCAAGAATACAGGCAAA
The DNA here is from genome assembly GCF_032452875.1 of Bos javanicus. NCBI lineage: Eukaryota > Metazoa > Chordata > Mammalia > Artiodactyla > Bovidae > Bos > Bos javanicus. The sequence continues at coordinate 45,166,312 of NC_083896.1, read as the reverse complement.
AAATGACAAAATAATAAGAGCCAAATGGAAGAAATATATATTTTCAAATTAACTGCAAATTAAATGACAAAATAATAAGAGCCAAATGGAAGAAACATGTATTTTCAAATTAATCATCAAAGTATGCACCATTCATCATTTCATTTCTTTTCATTTTTTGGTTCTTTTCCAACTACCAAAGGCTGGGTATAAAAGAGATAAAATTCAATGTAATGTAATTTAGCTGTGAAAAAGGAAGTTAAAACCAAGAGCAAAAGTTAGATGGTTTCTGAGTAATCGGAATTTAAACCAGTAAAATAAATAATCTTCTGATAAGTCATTCTACTCACCTTTCCTGTATGACAGATTTGTAAATCTATTACCAGATACTTATTTCATAATCATTTAAGTTTAATTATGGAACAATTTAAGTTTAATTATGGAACAATTTAAGTTTAATTATGGAATAATTCTGAAGATGATAAAACACTAATTGAAACTTTTCAATAAAATATAACATAAAACATGACAAAACAGATTGAAATTAATATTTTTTCTTCCTCCACTTACTAGTTGTTACACAGTGAAGAGTATTTGCTTGGTGCTTAGAATTTAATGCTTCTATGGAAATCACTAGCTGTCCTTCTAGCAATGCTCCCTTTGATACTCCTGCTGTTTCACACCTCTGGTAAATTATTAAATATTTCAAAATCTGGAAAGGGCACAATTCAAAGAAACCACAATCGTCTTTAAAAATCATGGTAACAATAAATTTGTATGATACAGTTAATAATTCTCATTTCCAAAAAATAATATTCTTGCTTGCAAAATGTCAGATTTACATTTGTTAAGAACAAAGCATTGTGTCTAAACAGAAGACATAGCTAGGTGAGTGACATAAAAAGGAGACAGTGAAATTCAAAACAATGTCCAAAACAGGAAATGAAGACAACAAATTGCTTTATTCAAAGGATAAATTCATCTGGAAATAGTAAGTTGGAAAAATTAAGTGGGAGTCTGTTTTTCCTGTTTCTTTTTTTCTTTCCAAACAAAAGTCAACATGAAGATTATGAATAATAATGGCATCTGCTTGTGAATCTTTACTTTTCATTGTATCAACATTTCCCAGGGTTAGAATACTAGTTAAGAGCACTGACTTTGGAAGCAGATACCTGGGTTTGAAACCCTGATGAGTCAAATACTAGCACGTGACCCTGTGCAAGTTGCTTAACTTCTCTGTAGCACTGCTTCCTCACTTATAAAAGTGAGGGCAAATCTACCACATACGATGGCTGCCGAACGTAAGCAAAACAATACGTTCAAAATGTTTAACACGGTGCCTGGCAGATAGTAAATGCTTAATAAATATTAGCTATTATTTCTAATAAAGTCATCTGCACACAATATTCTAAGTTGAACAGGTCTCCAAGGTATCTTGGTAAAACATTCAATCTTGATAATTTTAAAATAAAATATATTGTATTTAATTTCCATGATTATTTATGAAAGTAGACTCCCACTTCCACACTGAGGTACCTGCAGCAAAAATTATTAACCCCCCTTTTTTTAAAGGCAGAAAGAACTCAGCATGAGAACATGGGAACTAAGATCCTAATTTGTACCAGTTTGTAAGGATGGTTTTCAGGCTTTTCTACAGTCTAACACTTTCCCTCACATATCCTCTGACTTACTGTGCTCCCTCTGTTCAGATTTTTCCGCAGTTTCTTTATCCATAATGAGAGAGCAGTAGGGAAAAGCAGTAGGGAAAAAGCCTGTGAGTCAGAAGCTCTGGGTTCTATCCTAGGTTCTGTCATCTGTAAAATCTAAACCTCCAACTTTCTTTGACAACAAAGGCAAGAAAATTGGGAAAACTCGAGGTGACTTCAGGTCAACTTCTTGTAGCCTATGGTTCTATTTGATCTGTCTCTGTGGTAAAGAATCTGCCTGCCAATGCAGGAGACCTGGGTTCCACCCATGGGTCAGGAAGATCCCCTGAAGGAAGACATGGCAACCCACTTCAGTATTCTTGCCTGGGAAATTCCATAGACAGAGGAGCCTGGCCGGCCACAGTCCATAGGGTCGCAAGAGAGTCCGACATGACTCAGTGATTAAACAACAAACAAGTAATTAAGTACTAGCTAGCAGTGGTTTTCCCAATCTTCCTGGATTCTTTGTCAAAGAAAGTTGGAGGTTTAGATTTTACAGACAACAGAATCTAGGATAGAACCCAGAGCTTATGAGTTCTGCTTCTATGAAGAACCGACTCATTGGAATAAGACCCTGATGCTGGGAAAGAGCGAAGGCAGGAGGAGAAGGGGACGACAGAGGATGAGATGGTTGGACAGCATCACCGACTCGATGGACGTGAGTTTCAGCAAGCTCCGTGACTTGGCGGTGGACAGGGAGGCCTGGCGTGCTGCAGTCCACGGGTCGCAGAGTCGGACACGACTGAGCGACCGAACTGAATGCCTAGTAATTAATCCGTCTACGGTTTACAGTTAACTACGAGGTCAGTAGTTAAGAATTCAATCAGGTAAGGCTGTGAAAACTCTGTCACGAATGAACGAAAGCGGCCACTCTGTGCGAGGTGTTCAGTCCCGCCCTCCAGAGCATCTCGGGTCCACGGTGGCCTGAACTGGGTTACTGAGGCGTCCGAACCGCAGGTTCTCATCACCCCGCTGCTCTGGGCCCTGACCCAGGAATCCCCTTCACACCTCTGGTGACCCGCGGGTCTGACCCGGCTTTCCCTCGCCCCCACTTTAGCACAAGTTGGCCTCGACTCCCCCCGCCCAGCGCGCCCATCCCTGCTGTCCGTGCGCTCTCCCGGCACAGGCTGCCATCCGAGCTCGAACCCTAGCGTCCTCTGAGGTGTGGCAAACCCTTGAGCTTCCTTAGCAGCTTTCTTAGGCGTCAGATGGGGGCGACACCCGCGCTCAGCGGACAGCCATGCCCCTCCCCACACACACTAAATACTTCTGAGCGCCCCCAGGTTTGACTGCCCAGGCGCTCCCACGCCTCGCGTCTCATCTGTACCTCACAACCCCGCGAGGGACAGGCTGACTTGAACCGAATCCTACCATTCCCGAACCTTCCTTCTCCCTCAGGCAACGCCAGACCCCTCTGCCCAAACTTCTCGGCCTCCTCACAAGACCCGTCTCCTCAGAGTGTCCTCCTTTGCTTTCTCTCCCTTCCCGGCATCACCTCGCAAACTGCCACGGCCGGCCCCTCCATTCCGCACCCGGAGCAGCAACCACGCCCAGTGGCGGGGCGCCCACTGGGGCTACGACCTCCGCCTGCGCCCACGCCCACGCCCTCGTCGGGCCGCCCAACGCCGTCCCTTCCCCTTCCCCCGCCCCCGCGCGCGCGCGCCCCGCCCACCGGCCCACCGCGCCTGCGCACTCGGCCTCCCTCCCCCAGACACGGAGCGCAGCCGGGACCTGCCTGACGTGGCGGGGAGGGCCCCGCAGTGGCGGCGGCGGCCCGTGGGCGGATGGCTGGGCGCGCGGCGGCGATGGGGAGAGCCCGCGGGTGGCAGCCGAGGCTGTGGGCGAGCAGGAATGAGGCCAGGCCACGACTCCTCCATCCTCCCGAAAGAACTTTCCCACGGTCCCGCCGCGAGGTGCAGCCCTCAGCCCTTTGCCTCCGCCTGGAGAGGGGCTGAAGTGCCGGACGCGGGATACCCAAGCCGGTGCCTGACCTCCGAACAAACAGTCTCACCTTCTGGTGGGGCTGCTCCAGGTGCCCCAAGCCAGCCTCTGGTTCCCAGACTTTAGCAAATAAAAAGGAGTTACATGTTAATTTCAGGTTTTAAACATATTTTAATCATACCTGTATCCTATGCAACATTTGGGACATATATGTACTAAAAAGGGCTTCCCTGGTGGCTCAGAGATTAAAGCGTCTGCCTGGAATGTGGGAGACCTGGGTTCGATCCCTGGGTCGGGAAGATCCCCTGGAGAAGGAAATGGCAACCCACTCCAGTACTCTTGCCTGGAGAATCCCATGGAGGGAGGAGGCTGGCAGGCTACAGTCTGAAATTCAAAACTGGACTTTTGAAATTCAAGACTTGTATTTTGTCTGGCAACCTGTCCCGAGCAGGTCCCCAGCTTAATCCCGGGGTGCCAGCAAGCGATAGTCAGGATCTGGAAAGGAACAAGCCCCCCACGTTTGTGCATTAAATATGCCAATGACAGGACCAGGGTTTCTTAGTCTCTAGCTCACAAGAGAAGCTTCGGGAGAGCATTCCCAGCTGATGGAAAAGAAGGTAGTCCTCCAGACTGGCCGGTGAGCTCAGGGCTGGTCAGGGAGGGGCAGGTAAGAGGGGCTTGAGCCCAAACTGTCAGTTTGGCAGCTGGTTCCTCAGACATCCAAAAGAAAACTAGTGAGAGAGAGTCCTGCCTGGCAGAGTTGCCCAAGGAGGAGGGTGGGGCAGGGTGTTGGCTGCTTTCCTTCAGGGAAAATTCTTCCACCCCAGCTCCAAGAAGCCAGGACTGGGCAAAACAGGCAGGGGAGCTGGCAGAGTGCCTGTCCCATACACAGCTTTGGTCCTGCTCCAGAGTATATGTCTACTGAGACCTGGGTCATAGCCTTCTTCCTGTTTGTTCAGTGCTGTGGACCACCCTCCCCACCTCTGTTGCTCACAGGTAGACCTAGTAGAGAAAAATGGCTTTTATTATATTTATGGAAAGTTCATCATAATACCATCTGGGATTTGCTAAGAGAGCTGACATTTGGGAAATCATTGGTGCCTTCCTCTCCCTCACTCTCTTCTCTCTCAGGTGTCCCCTTTAGGAAGGTGATTGCAAGGGGAAGGCAGCTAAGATTGAATGACTGACAGCCTGTTGTCAGATAGCACTGGCTCTTTACATAATGTTTATCTTACTCTCGCAAGTACCTTGTGAGATCGTTGTTATCTTCACTATTTGATGGGTGAGAAACCAAGATACTGAAGACGGCTATTTAAAATATTTCCTATGGCAAGATGGCTATTTAAAATATTCCCTATGGCAAGTGTTGGCTCAGCAGAAAATGCCCCACCTTGAGAATGACACTGGGGTTCTCAGGAAGGGTGGAGAACCAGTGCCAGTGTAGAAGTGCTTCAGATGAGTTGGTCTTCAAGCCCTTGTCCTTGGGGTGAACTTCAGGGGTGGACAGGCACTGGAACATCAAGCATCATCCTAGAGTTAACGAATGCCTAACAGAGGTAGCCAGGGACCAGACACAGGCAGACGTGAGGAAGGGAGCCTGTGATCTGAGGGCCTGCCATCAGGATTGCCGCCATATAAACCACTGTAGTCAGCAGAGTTTGATGGGGACTTGCTGTGCTAATTGGCCTTCACCTTGCATTTATCTTAAGTAGTCCTCCCAACCTTATAAGGGAGGTATTGTTGTAGTTGTTTTACAAATGATGAAACTGAAGTTCAAAGAGGAGGTTGTATGACACTGAGTTTGTAAATGGCAGAGCCAGAATATGAAATAATAAACTCTTTATTTGCTGCATTGGGTCTTAGTTGCATCACCCATGGCATGTGGACTCTTAGTTCCTCAACCAGGGGTTGCACCTGCATCCCCTGCATTGCAAAGCAGATTTTTAACCACTGGACCACCGGGGAAGCCCCTGAAATAAAAATCTCTTAACCACTCCTTCCACTTCTATACAGCTATGCAGTGCATCTCTCACATGGTTGTGACCTGCCTAACTGCTTGTCTCAGGATTCTGCAGTATAGGGACATCAACATGACCAGGAGAAGCCAACCCCTCCGTGCAAAAGCTGAGGTAATGACCTCAGATACATTCATCTCCCTACAAACTAAGGCTTGAATGAGCCACAGCTCCCACCCTTATTTCACCCATCAGTGTGTGTCCCCAGTCTGTTTGGGGTCTAGAACCTTATATACTATTGGACTGACTCCACTTTATTAAAACTGTATTTACTCAGAGCCCATCCTCAAACTAGTGGAGTGTTAGAGCCAAAAAGGATTATAGAGGTTATCAGTGATACCCAATAGATGAAAAAATTGAGGCCCAAAGAAATGAAATGATCTTTGTGAGGTTAAGTTCATTTTAGTCAACCAGGTCAATGAAGGAGCTTTTGGATGCTGCTCCGAACATGTTCAGTCTTATGAGCAGTGTCTTCAGGGGGCCAGTTCTCCCCAGTCTTTAGTTGTTGTTGTCTTTAAGTGGCTAAGTCGTGTCCAACTCTTTGCAGCCCCATGGCCTGCAGCACACCAGGCTCCTCTGTCCTTCACTATCTCCTGGAGTTTGCTCAAATTCATGTCCATTGAGTAGGTGATGCCATCCAACCATCTCATCTTCTGCCCACCCCTCTTCTCCTTTTGCCTTCAATCTTTCCAGTGTCAGGGTCTTTTCCAGTGAGTCAGCTCTTTGAATCAGATGACCAAAGTATTGGAGCTTCAGTTTCAGCATCAGTCCTTTTAATGAATATTCAGGATTGATTTCCTTTAGGATTGACAGATTGGATCTCCTTGCAGTTCAAGGGACTCTCAAGAGTCTTCATCAGCACAATTTGAAAGCACTGATTTTCAGCACTCAGTCTTCTTTATGGTCCAGCAACAACCAGTCCTTAGACTTAGTGGCATATTGACTGCTTGCATTCATCTACTTACCTCAGGATTTGGGTCACTGTTTGGGCACTGCATGCCCACTTTACACATGCTGTTTATTCTGAGAAGAAATCCCCAGTCTGGCCAAAGAGACCCCATCTGAAGAGCCCCAGATTGATTCTGACCCAAACCCAAGGGTTTGAGTAGAACCAGAACACCCAAGGAAATGCTACCAGGTGGACAGTGATATTTCAGGAACTGTGGAACTGCCTTTCCCTTTTGAGTGTGCCCTCTCTGGGTATATCATTCCTGGATACTTAGGAACTAACTTGTTCCCACCCTCTTGAATAGCATCACCAACTCAATGGACATGAGTTAGAGCAAACTCCAGGAGATAGCAAAGGATGAGGAAGGCTCGCGTGCTGAAGTCCATGGGGTCGCAAAGAATCAGACATGACTTATGGACCGAACAGCAACCACCTTGTTCCCAGGCTCCCCTAGAGCATTCAAAGGCCCTGAAGGAATGACCCTGGGCGCTTAAATGCAAAATATCCTCCTTCTCAGGCTGTTGCAAAACTAACCCCCCTTGAGCAGTTTCTTTCCCCCAGGGAAACAGTTAAGAGAGCCTATTTCTCATGCAGGCAATAGAGAAGGGTTAACTGCTTCTCTTGGGTCCTGAGTCAAGTCTGTGTCCCACCAGTTCCCATAACCGGGTTTCCTGAAATGGAGCAGGTCCCAGGTGCCTCTCCACTAATCACTTCCTTGGAAATGGGGCCAGAAAGCTCAGATTAGCTCATCCCTTCACCTTCTTGAGGCCTTCTCCACCCGGAGCACAGAATCTGGGGCAGCTTCACGACTCACCTCCCTCTGCTTCCCTCTCAGGGGTCACACAGGGATGTTCTTGCAGAGGCAGGTTAGGTTATGGAGGGCACTGGAGGCCATAGGCATGCTGCCTTTTGTGCCAATTCTTGGACTACAGCAAAGGAAAGATTATCCCCCCAGGACAGTATCAGTGTTTGTATAACTAGAGTATTTCTTCACCCCCACCCCCATGTTTTCTTCCTCTCCTTCTTAGAATAACTGATGACACCAGGTAGCTTCCTGCTTTTCCTGGCTGACAATCACCCTTTGCACTGATTTCTCATCTACTAGTAGCAGGTTCTGTGGCCATCCCAGGAGGTAGCATTCCATTCCTGTTAGTGTCCAGTTTCTCCACTTCCTAGGTAACCAATGAAATCTATGTCACAAAGTAGTTCTCCTCTCATAACTGGCTTTTTACTTTCTCTCTAGGCAGGGCTGCCTTTGTCCTGCCAGCTGGTGTCCACCGCAAGGGAAGTAGTCTTTATATAACAGAAGACTTGGGAATGAAAACAGCTGTGTGATCTGGGCACATATGGCCAAAGTAAACTTATTGGTTCAAAGCCCAGATGATCAGCTTTATTTGAAAGACACGTAGGTTGACTAGGTCAAAGATTCTTCTTCTAGGCGCTTCATTAAAAAAGGACACTGATTCCATACGTTCAGTCTTGGTTTAGTTGTACGATTACGGATGTCGTTCAGTCGCTCAGTCATGTTCGACTCTGCGACCCCAGGGACTGCACATCTGTACATGACTACTGCAGAAACTACGGCTTTGACCATATGGCCCTTTGTCAGCAAGTGACATCTCTGCTCTTTAATATGCTGTCTAGGTTGGTCATAGCTTTCCTTCCAAGGAGCAAACGTCTTTTAATTTCATGGCTGCAATCCCCATCTGCAGTGAGTTTGGAGCCCAAGAAAATAAAGTCTGTCGCTGTTTCCATTTTTTCCCCATATGTTGCCACAAAGTGATGGGACCAGATGCCATGATCTTAGTTTTTTGAATGTTGAGTTTTCAGCCAGCTTTTTCACTCTCCTCATTCACCTTCATCAAGAGGCTCTTTAGTTCCTCTTCACTGTCTGCCATAAGGGTGGTATCATCTGCATACCTGAGGTTATTGCTATTTCTCCTGGCAACCTTGGTTCCAGCTTGTGCTTCATCCAGCCCAGCATTCCACATGATGTTCTCTGTATATAAGTTAAATAAACAGGGTGACAATATACAGCCTTGATATACTCCTTTTCTGATTTTGAACCAGTCCATTGTTTCATGTCTAGTTCTACCTGTTGCTTCTTGACCTGCATACAGATTTCTCAAGAGGCAGGTAAGATGGCCTGGTATTCCCATCTCTTTAAGAATTTTTCACTGTTTGTTGTGATCCACACAGTCAAAGGCTTTGGCATAGTCAATGAAACAGAAGTAGATGCTTTTCTGAAATTCTCTTGCTTTTTCTATGATCCAACAGATGTTGGCAATTTGATCTCTGGTTCCTCTGCCTTTTCCAAGCTCAGCTTGTACATCTGGACACACTCAGTTCACATACTGCTGAAGCCTAGCTTGAAGGCTTTTGAGCATTACCTTGCTAGCATGTGAAATGAGTACGATTATCCAGTAGTTTGAACATTTTTTGGCGTTGCCTTTCTTTGGTATTGGAACAAAAACTGACCTTTTCCAGTCCTGTGACCACTGCTGAGTTTTGCAAATTTATTGACCTATTGAATGCAGCACTTTAACATCATAATTTTTTAGAATTTGAAATAGCTCAGCTGGAATTACATCACCTCTACTAGTTTTGTTCCCAGGTGGTTCAGTTGGTAAAGCATTCGCCTGCCAATGCAAGAGACACGGGTTCAACCCCTGGGTCAGGAAGATCTCCTAGAGAAGGAAATGGCAACCCACTCCGGTATTCTTGCCTGGGAAATCCCATGGACAGAGGAGCCTGGCGGGCTACAGTCCTATGGGGATCACAAAGAGTCGGACACGACTTAGCAACTGAACAACAGCAATGCTTAAGGCCCTCTTGACTTCACACTCCAGGATGTCTGGCTCCAGATGAGTGATTACACCAACATGTTTATCTAGGTCATTAAGAATTTTTTGTACAGTTCTTCTGTGTATTCTGCCACTTCTTAATCTCTTCTGCTTCTGTTAGGTGCTTGCCACTTCTGTCCTTTGTTGTGCATATTTTTGCATCAAATGTTCTCTTGGTATCTCCAGTTTTCTTGAGGAAATCTCTAGTCTTTACCATTCTATTGTTAGCCTCTATTTCTTTGCATTGTTCACTTAAGAAGGCTGATTATAGTACTCTGAAGTATTTTTCCAGGAATGGTGCTATACCTTTAAAGCTAGTAATATGGAAACTTGATTGAGCTTATTTTTCACTGCGCTCCAAGTTGACTTGATTTTCACCCTTTCTAGCTTTAAGACCACTTTTATCTTCTGTTTACCCAACTCTCATTCTCATAGCTGAGAAAAGGCTGTGAGATCAAAAATCAAAAAATCGGGATATCTTAATTCTTTTCCCATTTTACCACTTACTTTAGGTGTTATGTTCTAGTTTTCCACGACTAAAATAGGAAAATTCTCCCAGGAATATGGTTAAAATAGCATCTGTGAAACAATTTGGGGGCTTCCCAGGTGGCGCCAGTGGTACAGAATCCACCTGCCAGTGAGAGACTTGGGTTCAATCCCTGGGTCAGGAAGATCCCCTGGAGTAGGAAATGGCAACCTACTCCAGTATTCTTGACTGGAAAATTCCATGGACAAAGAAGCCTGGCAGGTTACAGTCCATAGGGCCACAGAGAATCAGACATGACTGAGTGACTGAACAGTAAGTGAAACAGCAGTGAAATAATTTGAGAGTTTCAAAATCTTTAAGTTAGAAGAAATCTTAGAAGTCATTTAATCTAGTACTTCCAAACCAGAGGAGCAATATTTTTTCCAGCTCATTTCCTTTATCTCCACCCCTCCTCCCAAACAGCCTCTCTCTACCTCCTTCCTCAACCTATTCCTGGTATTCAAGGCAGAGAGTCAATCTATTAATAGTTGCATATTTTGAGTGTTTAGGATTAGGAAACACCTCCCTAATATCATGCAATAGTCTTTCCAACTGTCCTGACAAGTTAATATCTAGTTTTTACTTGAAATGTTGAATTTACTTGAACAGATGAATTTGCATGAATTGTTGGAAATATGCCACCTTAGAGACAGTCCATTCGGGTTTTGGACAGCAGTAGTTTGGTAGTGTTCCTATATATTGAACTGAAACCTGCCCTGCTGTGTCTTCGACCCATTGTTCCCAGCCTTGCCCTTTGAAATCACTGAGAATTCATCTAATCCTTTTATAAAGGGTAGAGGGACATACCCACAGCTGTTACTGTTAACTTGACATAGTGGTTCAGACCTGTCCTGAGTGATTGTATATTACAGATGTCCTTTGCCTTGTACACTATGTTCCTCAAATGTATAAACTCTGTTTTGTGTGAATCAAATCATTTTAAACATACTGGCACGAGGTAGGGGGAGGAACTGAGAGAGTCAGACTGACATATACACACCACCATGTGTAAATGGATCATTAGTGGGTACCTGCTGTATAGCACAGGGGACTCAGCTCCGTGCTCCGCAATGACCCAGTGAATGGCATGAGGAGGGGTGGGAGGGAGGCTCAAGAGGGAAAGGATATGTGTGTACGTATAGCTGATTCAGTAAAGCAATTATACTCCAATAAAAAATAAATAAAAATTATTTTTAAAAGTTAAAAAGATAAACATACTGGGAAATGGACTGCCTGAAAGAAATCCTGTTATTAGTTCTTTCATTAACTGAAGAATCCTTTTGTAATGCAAACAACCCCCATTTAACCTTTTTTGCAAATCTAGATTTTCATACATTATGTTTTACTTAAGGCAAGATTTGCCTACATACAAAACAAGTAAAATAATGATCGCAGCAATAGCTAACATTTATTAAGTCCTTATCCGGCACCAGCTGTCACAAACCTGACATGCATTGTTTCATTTCTCATCACAACTTCATTTAAAGGTATCCCCTATTTTCAGGGGAATCTAGGCTTAGAGAAATTAAATAACTTGTCCAAGGTCACACAATTGGAAAGCGATGGCCTAGAATTTCAACAAGGTCGCAAGACTCCAGGACCTTGGGTCCTGATCACCAGAAAGTCTCAGGTTGCCAATACTAATTGAAATGACTAGCTCCTAGCTATGTGTCACAGCACAGGTAAGTCAGGCTCCAATATAGAAAACTGACCTGAGATCTATAACTTCAGAGATGGATGTAGAATCTACCCTTTTTGAGTTCTGGCACTGTCGGTTTCCCCACACAACTCACATTTTCCAGTGCAATTTGATCAAGGAGCCCCAAAGATATCCCTTCAGTTATTAGCACTAAGCACATGCTGCAAATTTTATTTCAGGTATACGGGTATCATCAGACATTTTTCTCACGGCCTATTCCCAGGAGTTTGTGGCATAAGCTTCTTAGAAGAAAAAGGTAGTTCATTATTGACAAGTAAGTGTTTCCCAGGTGGCTCGGTGATGAAGAATCTGCCTGGCAGTGCAGGAAACACAGGAGTTCGATCCCTGGGTCAGGAAGATTCCCTGGAGGAGGAAGATTCCCTGGAAGAAATCCCTGCTCCGATATTCTTGCTTGGAAGATCCCATGGACAGAGGAGCCTGGCAGGCTACAGTTCGTGGGGTTGCAAAGAGTCAGACATGACTGGGCACTCACGCACTATACATATTGACGGGTAAGATCAAAAATATTGAGAATCATGGTTGATCCCAGCCTGTTCCTAGGTGAGCTGGAATCATTCAAATGTGTTTTTAGGCCCAGTTTTTAATGGTGCTTAGGTTTGCAAGTTAAAAATAGTTTGGGACGGATGGTCCATAAATAAGTACTGTTTTGAATCCAAACTGGACAAAGATAAATGGATGTAATACTTCTATGTCCTCAAATCAGTTCCAGTTTCTCCAGTTTAGTCAGCACGCACGTAAGGGCATTGCTCAGCTCAGAACACATCCTGCGAGGCTCCTAGAACCCCAGACTCTTCCACACTGTAGAAGGGAGCTCCAGGTAGGGCTCCTCCCTCCTCCGCACCCCTCCTCTACCCACAGCCATCAGATGCCCTATTTGACTTTATCTTGGCTCATCGGCAGACCTTTGCTTTCAATTACATGATCTTTGCAAATTATGTCTGAGTTGGTGTTACAACTCTGAGTTGGCCTCCAACTCAGTCTCGAGAAATCAGGTCATTCCTTGCAAGGTGCTGGAGCTCCCCTCACAAGCCCACCGTTCTGACCTTTCCTTGTACAGCAGGCTTGTTTACAACCTCAGGTCACAGACTTAGGTGAGGAAATACATTATTTTCTTTATTTCTCAACCTGGTTCTTCAGCCTCCATTTCTACTAATGGCAGATAAATAATAAACCATGCCAATTCACGACAACGCAATCATTTCAAGTTTTAAACTCACTCTCTTAGGACTCTCCTCCCAGTCTTCTTCTCGCGGTGTTCTGTGTTGAGGTTTATGTATTATTCGGATACCAGGGAAGGGGCTTCAAGGTCAAGTGTCATCTTCTGTCTCTCTTGCCTAACTGCCAACTTGGTTTTAGCCATTGGGCACTGCAGCTACTGCAGTCGCTGTTCTCTGGTGGGTGGAAGCTGTGGTCTTGGTATAAACAGACAGCAGTGATTGCTTCATAGGAAGCTCAGTGGCTCCCACTTCAGCTCTTCCTGGTATACTGAGCCCCCAGTGGGTCACTGACTTGGGTCACAGACTCCTCAGCATCTACCGTGGGGTTCTTACCACTCCCCCACCCCACAGCAGTCCCCAAAATCACCCAGTTCTCAGCTCGCTCCCACACTCCTCTCAGGGGCTGGGCACCAGGGAACTTTCCCGAATCCCTCCAAAGGTCAAGGCGCCAAGAAGACTTGGACTTAGGGGATGAGAAGGCTGGGGGTGGTGAGGAGATGAAGTCTATATCAGGCCTACTTTACCTACACAGGTGACTGTACCACTTCTGCTGTGCCAGTTGCTCTTGTTAGCACAGGGGACTTCAGTTTTATTTATTCTGGGCCATGCTAGGTCTTGGTTGCTGCGAAGGGCTTTTCTCTAGTTGCGCCGAGCGGGGGCCACTCTCTAGTTGCGATGCTTGGGCTTCTCATTGCAGTGGCTTCTCTTGTTGCAGAGCACGGGCTCTGGAGTGCGAGGGCTTCAGTAATTGCAGCACGTGGGCTCAGTGAGTTGCGGCTCCTAGGCTCTAGAGCACAGGCTCAATAGTTGCAGCAATCGGGCTTAGTCGCCCAAGGCATGTGGGATCTTCCCCAGTCAGGGATCAAGCCCATGTCTCTTGCATTGGCAGGTAGATTCTTGACCACTGAGCCACCAGGGAAGCCCCAGCACAGGGTGCTTTGAAAGGCTGTGTCTTCTCAGAGTTCCAGTAATGAAGTGGATTATGAGCCTCTTCCGTCCCCTATTGTTTGGTGGTGGGAACAGAAAACGAAGTCCCACAGTTGCATCTGAATTCTCTTGCTCTCCTTTCCCAATCTGTTTCAATTTTGCTCCAAGCTCAAAAAGGATTATATCTTCTGTGTGGAAGGAAAATTCACGTATGCTTTCCAATTAGACAGTTGATGGCATAAACTCCAAACTCTAGGTTCATTGGGTTCTGTCTCTTGAGATTTAAGGGGAAGAAAAAAAACTAAAAAAGAAAAAAGAAATCCCTGTCAAGAATCTGGCTCTCACAATGTTTTTAAAAGACTGCAGCTTTCAAAAACATCTTCTCTGCAACAGATTTGAAAAGATCTAATTAAGAGTCAAAAACCAAGACTTTCATCTTCTGTATCATTTTTCTGCAGAGGACAGTATCCAGAAAGCACTTGCTGTTGCTCAAGTGATGGGAGATAGATCAGGGATAGAAGAAATTTAAAACACATTGTTTGGTATGAAAACATCTTAGTTGCTTCTGTTTACAACAAGGAATCACCTTCTCCCTCAAGGTCTTTTCTGTTATTCACTAATTTATTGCACAGATATCTACATGTCTGCTCTGCTGGGGATACAACTATGAACTGGACTTCCAGTGGTTAAGACGCCATGCTTCTACTACAAAAGGTGTGGGTTCAATCCCTGGTCAGGGAACTAAGATTCCGCATGCCACACAAGCTATGGGCGGTGACAGTGCAGTGATGCCAGAAGGTCCCTGCCCCAGATTTGGAACCCAGGGAAGGCTTTGTGTAGGAAGAACAGCAGGAAGTTTAGGCTTTATCCCAAAGATGTTGGGGAGCCATTGAAGGGTTTTCAGCAAAGTGATCTGTCAGATTGTTGTGTTAAGAAAAAAAAAAAAAAAAACACTCTAGGGGATTTCTCTGGTGCCTCAGTGGTGAAGAATCTGCCTGCCAATGTAGGAGACATGAGTTCTATCCCTGGTCCAGGAAGATCCCACATGCCACAGAGCAACTAAACCGCCACACCATAACTATTAAGCCTGTACCCTAGAGCACGGGAGCTGCAGCTACTGAAGCCCCTGGGCCCCAGAGCCCATGCTCAGCAGCAAGAGAAGCCACTGCAATGAGAAGCTTGCACATCACAGCTAGAGAGTAGCCCCTCTTCTCTGCGACTAGAGAAAAGCACGCGGGCAGCCAAGAAGACCCAGCAGAGCCAAAAATAAATAAGTAAGGGGAGAAAATGAAAAGACCATGTCAGCTGCAGCGTGGTAGATAAAATGGCCCAGGAAGATGAGGGAAGGGCCCAGAGCAGAACACCGTCACCAACAATAACAACAAAACTACCTGACAAACAGAAAGGAACTCACAAAAGAAACAAAGGAGGGACCGCAAGGGTTGACGGAAAAGCAGGAGAGGGTGGCAGCCCTAAACCAAAGGAAGAACACTTCAAGAAGCAGGTACAACTAGAGTCCAGTGCTGCCAAGAGAGATAAGATAGCAATTGGAAGTCGACACTGCATTGAACAGTAGGATTACTGACAACCCGGTTGAAAGCAGCTTTAGAGGAGCAGAAGTTACGTTTATATTAAATCAGTTGCACCAATGCTTATCTATCCCCTGCACTTACTGTCTGTCCCTACACTAACTTCTTCCAAATGCACATCTTCAGTCCAGACCTTCTCTTTGAGCTCCACACCCAGATACAGTTGATGACTCAATATCTCCAAGACCAGCACTCTCTTCACCCAAACCTCATCTCAGCAAATGGTACCTCCCTCCCTTCCTCCAGTTGCACAGTCCATCCACAGCAAATCCTTTTTCCTCACCACCGCCCCTAGATCTAACCCATCACCACATCTTGTCAGTCCTTTATCCCTGTGTGTTCCTCTGTCTCCATTGCCCAGTTCAGGCTACCATCTTCTCTCTCAACTGAACCATGGTGGTAGGCTTCTAACTGGTTCTCACATCAAACTGAATACCCACTCCAACATGTTCCCCACACAGCAGCTGGAATAATCTTTTTTTTTTTGGAATAATCTTTAAAAAAAAAAAAAAGTAATTTAAAGCTGCCGTGTCTTAGTTGGAGCACCCGGGATCTTTGATCTTTGATGGGACATGTGGGATCTAGTTCCCTGACCAGGGATTGAACCTGGGCCCCCCGCACTGGGAGTGCAGAGTCTTGGCCACTGGATCACCAGAAAAGTCCGCTGGAGTAATCTTTTAAAAATACAAAGTTGATCACTTCACTTCCTTGTTTGAAATCCTTCAGTAGCTGCCAGGATTCTAAAGGTAGAAACCAAAATTCTTTCAATGACCTCATAAGCCGTGTGTGGTTTAACCATTGCCTCTCTCCCAGTCACAATGCACCACATGTTTCCTCTGTTTTCCCTCCACTGGACTTCTGTTTCTCACATGCAGCCTGCAGCATCAGGCTTGCTGTCCGCCAAGACCTTGGGCAAGGCACTGCATCTCTAAATGCTTCCATTTCCACTTCTGTAAACTGGGGTTAATACATACCTCCAGATTTGATACAGAATTAAATGAAATGTTATGCATAAAGAATACAAACAGGGAACTCCCTGGCAGTCCAGTGGTTAGGACTCTACCCCTTCACTGTCAGAGCCCCAGGTTTGATACCTGGTCAGGGAACTAAGATCCCACAAGCAAACCACTTTGGCACGGCCAAATAAATGAATATAGAAATATAGTCCCCAGTTAACATTGGTAACTGCTAATATTATTCCCCATTCTCTACCTGGTTAACATTTCTCATATTTCAGATTTCAGCTCAAATTATTTGAGGGACATCTCCCTTGAACCCCCACCACCCCCCAACTCCCTGAGCAGGCTATGACTCTTAAATTCTCACAGAGCATCCTGAACTTTTCATTCATTCTACAGTTCTTTGTGATTATATATCTGAGGGTTATTTTGTTAATGTCTGTCAACCCCGCCAGCCTGTAAGCTCCAAGAGGACAGAGATAGTGTTCATTCTACTCGTGATTAGAGATCCCCAGATCCCAGCACGGTGCCTGGCATATAAACCAGGTTGGTTTTGAATGAATGTTTGATTGAAAAAGAGGCAAGAGAAGTGGAGCCAATGAGCTCTGATGGCTCAAGAAGACTGTCATTGTAAAGATTAAGGGCAAGACATGGAGAAGGATCCAGATTTCTGACTTGTTTTTTTAAGCTGGCAGATACTTGAGCATGTTTAAATGTTGATGGGAAGGAGCCAGAAGAGAGGGAACTCACCAGAAGGAATGAGAGTCATGGGGCTTCGTGCAGGAGGGAATGGGACTTGGGGCAGGCGCCAGAAGAATCAGTCTCAGAGGAGGGACGTTTTCGATGGCACAGGAACGAAAGCTGAGACTTCAGTCATGTCTGTATGTTTGGTGGCGGGAAGTCATACCAAGACCTTTCAGGAATCTTGGTAACATTAAGTCGCAAATCTGGATTCTCCAAGAAGCTCAGCATATATAGTAGACATCATTCCATTCATTTTCACCACTCATGTAAAAAGGAAGCAGGCATTTTCTTCATCATTGACTGTACTGACGCACTGCAGAGCAAAATAGCAAGTTTCCAAAGCAACTCAGTAACAGAGCTGAGACCAGCGATCTCAGTGTTCTCTTTATTGAACATGCCTCCTCCCCGTATGGTAAAAATGACAATACAGTAAAATAATAGCTGGCACTGAGTGCTTACTATGCACGGGCACTGTTCTAGTACTTCATCTGCAATAACTCATTTGATCCCCACATTATGATATATTTTAAGATAGGAAGCTGAATTCCAGGGAGGTTAAGTAGTTTGCCCAAGGCAGAGATGGCCAAAGTAGATTTTAAACCCAGAAGTCTGACTCCAAAACTGATGCTTTTTAAAGATATATATTTTTTTTATTGACATATAGTTGATTTTCAATGTTGTGTTAAGTTCTGATGTACAGAAAAGTGATTCAGTTATACATATATATTCTTTCTCATTTTCCTTTCCATTACGGTTTATTACAGGATATTAAATATAGTTCTCTGTGTTATATAGTAGGACCTTGTTGTTTATCCATTCTACATATAATATTTTGTATCTATTAATCCCAAACTTTAAAAAAAAAGTCTTTATTGAACTTGTTACAGCACTGCTTCTGTTTCATGGTTTGGTTTGGTTTTTTGGCCCCAAGCCTGTGAGATCTTAGCTGCCCGACCAGAGATCAAACCTGTACCCTCTGGACTGGAAAGTGAAATCTTAACCACTGGACCACCAGGGAAGTCCCCTCAAACTGATGCTTTTAAACCACTCTCCTATACTCCTTCGCTGCTGCTACTGCTGCTGCTAAGTCGCTTCAGTCGTGTCCGACTCTGTGCGACTCCTGCTCTAGCAAAAGGGAAAGAACATACACGGAATCAGAAGACTTGGTGTCTCTATCATGAACTGACTCTATGTGCTTGGCTTTCACTTAGGTGTCTAAACATCAGTTTGCTCATCAATAAAATGAGAATGAGAATGTTCACTTATGAGGCTTTTAAAAGAATGATGAAATGTTGAAAAGGGGAAACCACTATACGCATGCGTGCTAAGTCGTTTCATTCATTTCTGACTCTCTTCTCTGTCCATGGGATTCTCCAGGCAAGAATACTGGAGTTACTGGTTGCCATTTCCTTCTCCAGGAGATCTTCCCGACCCAGGGATCAAGCCTGCATCTCATTCCGTCGCCCACATTAGCAGGCAAGTTCTTTACCACTAGCACCACCTGGGAAACCCAAATCGCTATATACAAGATATTATCGTCTTGCTCATTGGTTCGATTCCTGGGTGGGGAAGATTGGCTGGAGAAGGGATAGGCTACCCACTCCAGTATTCTTGGGCTTCCCCTCGTGGCTCAGCTGGTAAAGAATCTGCCCGCAATGCGGGAGACCTGGGTTCGATCCCTGGGTTGAGAAGATACCCTGGAAAAGGGAAGGCTACCCACTCCAGTCTTCTGGCCTGGAGAATTCCATGGACTGTACAGTCTGTGGGGTCACAAAGAGTCGAACATGACTTAGCCACAGCTAAGATCGACACAGTCAAATTAAAAAAATAAAATAAAAGCCTGAAATTACAGCTAATGGTGAAGTATACCCCAGAAGGCCAAGTTACAGTTTGGTGGTAGAATACTGATTCCAGTTTACTGATGGAATCTGACTATCAGAGCTGGGAGAGAACTTCAAGCTCTTTTTTTAGTGCAACTCACACACCAAGCCCTCTCCCAACCCATTTGATAGTCTAGGAAGACGGAGGCCAAGTAGGTGAGATGACACAACTAGTTTGGATTAGTAGCAGGACTCTTTTTTTAAACCTTGAAATTGTTTTCAAGTGGGTTTAACACAAACGATTTCACTTTACCAAAATCTTATCCGGAAAGTACTTCAATTACTTACACATTTGTTTCACTATGTATACCTTTACCTAAAGGAGCAAAATCCTAAAATGCCATTACCCATAAATAAACAAAGCCTTAAACCAATAATTCACACAAAGCCCATTCTTCACATTGCCCTTATTTGGCCATTTCAGGCATATCCCAGGTAGAGACAGGCCCACATGTTCAGGGGCAATAAAATTGAATAGTTATATCCAGACTGCTCTGTGCAAAGTTCAACTGACTGTTATTAGTTTATCTCTGAGCTTCGATTTCAAGTCAGAAAGAACTGTACGCTACCTCTTAGAGCTGGGGAGGGGGTGGCAGTTGGGGAGGGAATCACCCGAGAAAATTCACTTTTAGCACCTACCTGGCACTCTTTACTATTTGGGTATAATTCTTTTCTCTCTTAGGAGATAGCAGTTCACCTTGGTTAATGACCTCAGATCATTAGACCACTCGGATGCCACTAAACCAAGGAGAAACCCAGCTGTGCCAGGCCTAGACATGTCCGTCCCCACCCCCATTCCCTTTTAAGACAGTGAGTAGGCCGGAATTCTGGTTGATAAATGAGAGGAGCTGAGAAGGAGCTGAGAGGAGCTGCAGTGATGACTGTTCTGAGAATCTGATCTGCGAGGAGACGAATCTCCACCACATGGTACCATGGAGATGCTTTGGGAAAGAGAGCCGGCCTCCCTGACCGAAGGAGGACCAGAGAGGGAAGGGATGGATGAAAGAAATGCTTAAAGGGAGATGGACTGACCGGAGGTGCCCAAAGAGGAAAAAATCGGGACGGAAAAGAGGCTGAATACTGGGAAACCTTCTGGGCGGTGAGTGTCGTTAAAGGAAAGATCGCATGTTCCGGGGATGTAGATTTTGTGCGAAAAGCGGAGCAGGGACAAAGGTGGGGTACTCAAACAGCGGAGACAGCCCCGCAAGCGGTGGGGGGTACCCAGACGGCCAGAGGGTGACCAGGGCCGGCGAGGAACGGAAGGCGGGGCTCTGGGGGCACTCACGGGGTAGGCGGTGGGGGGTCGGGAGCCGGCGGAGGAGCCGACGCCGCGTTCGCCCCGGGGAAGGTCAGCGACCCCGGGCCGGGGAGCTAAGCAGAGACCCGAGAGGGGCCGTGGTTGCCATGGCGCCGGGCGGGGAGGGGGTGACTCGTGCCCCGCCTGGAGCCCCGCGGGGCCGCCGGCTCCAGATGGTCCCCGGCCTCCCGCGGGAGCCGGCGGCCTGCGGCAGGGGGAGGCTATTGTCCTCCTTCCGCGGCGCCGCAGTCCCGCCGCTCGCGCCCGCGCACCTCCACGCGCCCCACCGCCGCCGGCCCCGCGCGCCCCCCGTGCGGCTCGCGCCCCGTGACAGCGCCCGCCCGCCGCCTGCCGTGCGCCCGGCCGCCGCCCGCAACCGCCCCACGCGGCCGGGCTGCGGGCGCGGCGACTCCCGGTGCGCCCCCGCCCGCCGCCCTCCCGCCTGTCGGGCCAGCGCTCCGCACCCAGGTAGGTGCCGGCGCCGGGGCGCGCTTTGTCCCGGCCGGCTGGGCGGTGCGCTTTGTGCAGACGTGCGCGGGCGGCGAGGTCGGGGTTGGGGTCCGGACGGGTCGGGGGAGCCGGGGCGGGAGGATGCGGCCCCGGGTGCTCGCACCCTCAGGGTCCCTGGGACTGGATGGAGAGTCAAGCGCCAGCCAACCAGGTACCCGTGTGCGGCCGGTGGGGATCGTGGCGTGCGGGACGCGGGCCTCTCCGGAGCCCAGAGAAGAGTCTGGAAGAGTTGGGGCTGACAAACGCGTTAGGGGAGCAGGTCGCCGGGCTCTGCGCGTGTGTGACAGTGCCCGCTGTTCGCGTCGCGGAGGCGGGCCGGCCGGCGCCGGTCCAGGCGCTGCGGGCGCGCTCGGCGGTCCCTGCCCCGAGGCTGCCAGCGCCCGACTCCCTCCCGCTAGCCGGCCGGGGGCTCCCTGGGGAGCCGGGTGGGCTTCTCCTCGCCTCTTTGGTAGCTAGCTCCACGCTCTCCTTTATGCTCCCCCACAGTGTGTGAGAGAAGGGGACACGGTTGGCCGTGGTGAGCGGAACGCTGCCAGAGGAAGAAAGGAGAATGAAACCCCTGCGGGTGGCGGGGAAGTGGCAGCGAAAGGTGTCCCTGTGGCCAAGATGTGTGCGTTCGGCTTGGAGTCCGTGGGCGCAGAGCTAGCGGGCAAGGCCTCCTTCTGGGGTGTTCCAGCGCCAGCGCCACAATCGGGCCTTTGCCATCCCTTCTGGCTCGGAACGACTTCAGCCCATTAACCCCGTGGCATTGCATGCTTGTCTGAGCTGCAGGCTTGCCCCGGTCCTAACCTGCTACATGCTGTCTCCATGGGTAGTTTCTCAGCGGCCCTCCTCCCCTCCGAGGGCAGCTACAATTCCAGCGCTAGTCGGTTCAGGCACCGGCAGGGTATCTACAAACCAGTTTTCCTTGAGGGTGAAGGGGGCAGAGTGAGTCCCAAATCTGTGTCTCAGCTTGAGGTGCGGGGCAACCTCTTGGCATATTCAGAAGAGCAAAGGAGTAAGGAGGAAAAAGCTAATAGGGATCTTAAATTTGTTCCTTAGGGAAACTGATGTAACCCATGGGTTACAGACTTGGGGGAGGGGCGTAGCAAGGGAGTGAAAAGTAGTCTGAATAATTCTGCCCTGAGTGGAGGATTCTGAAGGACAAGATGAAGCAAAAATCCATTCCCACTCTCCAGCCCAATTCTTAAGTTCCTTGGAGGAGAGTTCCCGGTGCTTTATCAAGCCTATTCCCTTGAGGGAATAGGCTGGGGTTTTGTCTCTTGCTTGTCTTGTCTCCCTGTGTGCATCTTCCTTTTGCTATCTTAGCAGCCCTGAGTTTGTGATTTCTTTCTCCTTTTATCTCTTTGCTCGTCCATTCATACTTTGAGTCCCAGAAGATTTTTACTTTGCCAAAGTCCCCACTCCTTCTCATCTGTTATCCCTCCTGCTGTCATTGGTTCAACTCCGCCTCCTAGCCCTGTCTCCAGCCATATCGCCCTCCTTCCGGGCCTCTGATTCGCCTGTGTCCGGCCATCAGCTCTATTTGTCTCATTAGATCTCAAACCCACTCCATCTTCATTTTCCTCTCTCCTTGCCTGAGGCTTCCGGCTCTTTGTGGGTCTTGGGGTTTCTCGGGGGAAGTTGTATTTGAATTTAGCATGGGATAGAGACTAAACAGACCCAGAAGCTAACCTCAGGTCACACTCACTCCTAAAACGTTGTGTCTTCTCTGCTCTCGTAGCTTTTCTAATTCTAACTGCTCCTCATCTTTGGACAGCAGTGGTCCTCAAAATGTGGTCTCTAGGCCAGTAGATTTAGTGTGCCCTGGGAACAGTTTAGAAATGCAGATTCCCAGGCCCCACCCCCAGATCTCTTGCATCAGAAGCTCTGGGGAACAGGGCCCACTGGTCTGTGTTTTAATAGCCCTCCAAGTAACTGTTATTCATGCAAGTTTGAGAATAATCCTGAACTTTAGAGATGAGGAGCAGAGGCTCTTCTCTGATGCCATTTTCATTCTTTCCTTGTGTTTTTTCTCTAGACCTAAAAAAAAAAGAAATGCATTTGATGAGAGTGGGGAGGAATGCTAGCCCATTCATTCAATATCTCTTTATTGAATAGCTATCATACTAGGAAAATACAAAGGTGAGTAAAACCCAACCCTTGTCCTCAATGGGTTAAAAAGGGAGCAGGCAGAGAGACACATAAACAACTAACTGTAATACAATGTGATAAGCGTAATAATAGCAGCATCCTGAAGTGCTGTGGGAGCACAGAGGAGGGAATGATCAACTGTCTCTGAGGGAGGTAGAGAATTAATCAGGAGGAGGATGTGGCGAGAGAGGGAATTAGGGTACAAGACAGACTCTAGCCAGAGGGATTGGATTTCTAGCTTTACATGCCAGCAAAACGGAGGGAAGGGGAGGGGGCAGCTGCCCTGGAAGACAGGCACTAGGCTGAGCAGTGCTTGGGCGGAGAACCTAGCAGGACCCCAAGCTTGCAGCTGGCGAGAGTTGGCTTTCTCGTAGCATGAACAATGTAAGCTACTCAGGTCTGGCCTCCAGGTCAGCGGCTAAGAATAAGGCGTTGGTGAAACTGTAATCTGGATTAGCTGCTGTACTGTCCTCTTGCCAGAGTCCAGGAATCCATGGAGAACAATCAGGTAGATGATTCTCCAGCAAAGAGAGAGACGTAGGTGAGCATGAGGCTAGGGGTACAGGCTGACTAAGGAAATAAGTACGGAGACCCAGATCACAAGCAAGGAATGATAAATCAGAGAAAAGAAACCAGGGTGGGATCTATCTAAAGAAACAGAAATCTATAGGACTCCGAAGATGGTAGCAGGGAACACAGCATATTGTCCAAAAGGCCAGGGGGCTCCAGAGCCCAAATGCTTGGAAACCAAAACTCAGAGGCCCTCAGAACTGCTGTGCTTAAGGACACCAGAAAGCACCCTATGGGGACCTGTGATCTAAGGACACCAGTGCCATCTTGGTTCCTTATCCATACAATGGCAGGCATCCCTGGAAACTCAGGGATGAAAAGCATGTATGTTTCGAATTGGATTTGGCCAGAGGGCCATTTTATCTGGGAGAAGGGGAGGCTCCAGCTTCACATTTTCTCCCCCAAGTTATAGGAGCAGCTCTAACAGCTGGACCTCACTGAGAGGTCTGGATCCCACACCTCAGTCCCATCAGGGGGACCAAGTTGGATTAGCAAAAAGAAGCCAATACATGTTTGGTTTTGTGCAGCTTCCAGGGGTCCTGGGGACACACAGTTTGGAAACGGGGTCACAGTCTGCTGCTTTGCGTTTCTGCTTTCTGTGGAGTACAAAGACGAAGCAGGGTTTGAAAACCTCAGAGGCCTTCAGGGACCAAGTAGGTAATAAAAATGTGTGACAAGGCTGGGAAGGAGCCAACAGGGAGTGGCGGGGTCTGGAGAGAAATGGCAAGCATAGGCCCACCTGAAGAATCCCAAATTAGTGGGGTTTTTTTTTTTTTGGTTGCACCGCACGGCTTACATGAACTTACCCCCACCAGGGATTGAACCTGGGTCATGGCAGCGAAAGCCCAGAATCCTAACTGCTAGGCCACCAGGGAGCTCCCCCAAATTAGTTCTTTTACAACAGCTCACTGGCCATACCCCTGGAGACTGGTTTTAGGAGGTTTGTGATTTCTGATAAAAGAAAAAAAGGGTCACAGAATAGAAGGGGAGCATCATATATGGCAGGGGTCCCCAACTTTCAGGATCTAATACCTGATGATCTGAGGTGGAATTGATGTAATAATAATAGAAATAAAGTGTATAATAAATGCTTGAATCATCCCCAAACCATCCCCTCCACCCCCAGTCCATGGAAAAATTGTCTTCCACGAAACTGGTCCCTGGTGCCCAAAAGGTTGGGGACTTCTGGTATATAGGGATTTTTTCAGGCAGGTCTATGCAGGGAGGGGCTTCCCAGGAGGCACTGGTGGTAAAGAACCTGCCTGCCAATGCAGGAGCCATTAGAGACTAGGGTTCGATCCCTGGGAAGGGAAGATCCCCTAGAGGAGAGCATGGCAACCCACTCCAGTATTCTTGCCTGGAGAATCCCATGGACAGAGGAGCCTGGTGGGCTGCAGTCCAATGGTCTCAAAGAGCGTGGTCACACACACTATGCAGAGAGAGCGGGCGTGCTGGGAATGTCCATCCCAGAGCTAAGTGTTTGCATGGCTGCTGGTGGGGAAGCCCTAAGCTGAGGGGCCCAGAGACACGGAATTCGAATTGGTCCTGGGCTTTGGACTGCTTCCCTGTCCCATGGTTGAGAGTGTTAGGGGACTCTAGCTCAGGTCGCACCTTGCCTACAGCATTCTCTCCTCAGGATGCCCTGACTCTGCCCTAGAATTTATTTTTATATAAATATTTACAGAGCAAATTGAAAGACTCTGCTGGGGATTAGGGGAAAGGATGGATTTTAAATGAGAAAGGAGTCCTAAGCTTAGTGGAAATGAAGCTCTCTTTCCTACTGGTGGTGGTTTAGTTGCTAAGTCGTGTCCCACTCTTGTGACCCCATGGACTATAGCCTGCCAGGCTCCTCTGTTCATGGGATTCTCCAGGCAAGAATACTGGAGTGGGTTGCTAGTTCCTTCTCCAGGGGATCTTCCTAATGCAGGAATTGAACTGGGGTCTCCTGCATTGCAGGCAGATTCTTTATCGACTGAGCTATGAGGGAAGCCCCTCTTTCCTATTACAGGGAATGAAAAGCCCAAATCTAGGAACCTGAGACCTGAGCTCCCAGGGAAATCCTCGCTGTTTTCCCTTTGGGAGAAAGGGGAGGGGTAGGCAGTCCTGGCCTTCAGGTGCCTCAGGTTCCGCTTCGTGGAACCACTTAATGACAGAAGCCAAGTTCTGCCCTGTGCACCCATGGGAACACATCTCCCTCCCCACCCACATCTCACCACCCATTCTTTCTTCTGTCCCCCCAAACCACACAGGAGGTAAGGTACTTCCTTTCCAGAACAAGAGACTGCCAAGGTCATAGCCTCAACCCTCTGAAGTGGCGCTAAGGATTAAAATAATCTTTGTATTTGAGAGGCACTAGGAAAATGAGAAATGCAGAATTTGGGGTTCAGTTACAGAGCCAGCCCCCTCCATGCTCTTGAATGAGTGCTGAAATCCTCGAGAACTTTGAACTGTAGAGTTTTGTTTAAAAAAAAAAAAAATCCCTAGAAACTAATCTGAAGCTCATTTGTTAGTTTTGAGAAGGACAGGGTTGTTTGTGTAACACAGAGCCGTGAGTTGTGCTGGCAAGCATCCATGGTCCCAGTTTCCCCAGCCTGAGCCCTGGAAGGGAGGGATGGCTGTTGATCTCTCTCAGGGAGCTCTGAGGGCTCCAGGAAGTTCGAGGAACATGTAAATATTGTGATTAACAGCTTGTCCTCCAGGGACTTCCTTGGTGGTCCAGCGGTTAAGACTCTGCACTTCCAATGCTGGGATGCGCAGGTTTGATCCCTAGTTGGGGAACTAGGATCCCACATGCTGCCCAGGGAGGCAAAAAAAAAAAAAGCTTGTCCTCCAGCGTCAGAAAGAATCCTGCTTCAAAACCTAACTCTACTCCTTCCAGTGACCTTGAACCCTGGTTTAACTTTTACGGAGCAACCTCCTCATCTATGAAATAGGGATGATAGTGGTCCCTCGCCCCACAGAGGTGATGCATGTAAGTGACGAGGACACATATCACAACTGATACTCATCGAGCACCTATTAAGTATTCTCTGTCCCAAACAAAAGAAAGAAACCGGGGAGAGAACCATTCTGTGTCCTCCGTAAAACTCCTGGGCTCTGTATCCATACTTGCTAGCAGTGCATCAGGCTTGGCCTGAGAGCAGGATCTGGGTCTTTCCATCTTAAATCGCTTCCAGGGTACAGGAAGCCACCTTGTGGGAGGCAGTAGGGGAGGTGCAGGGCTCTGAACAGTTTGTGGAACCAGGAATGAAAGGACTCTGGCTTGTACTCCCTATTGCCCATGGGGTCCCAGGCCTGCTTCTCGCATTGCCCTGGAGTTTACACACTGCTGTCCAGAGCCACCCCGATGGCCATCGCCACCTTCAGCTCCCTGCCTCCTGCCCGTCTCTGGCCTGAGGCTCTGGAGCCCTTTGTCTCCACTATGTCACTCTGAGACACCGCCGCCTTCCGACCTCACTCCATATGTGTCTGTTGTGTTCCTGTCTCTCAGCTTCTCCACCATGGCTTCTCCTCTCCCACCGGGGGTGATTTCCACTGGCAAAGAAAGCAGCCACAGTCTTTGGTCATCAGTAGAGTGGAGCAGATCTAGGGCGGGAGGAGAGGAAGACATGTTGCGTGGTGGGCTCAGTGGCTTCGAGATGCCCCTTACCAGCCCCATTTCCCCTTGCAGGAGCAGGAGGCCACCCACCACCATGAGCAGCACCCTGTCGCCCACAGACTTTGACAGCTTGGAGATCCAGGGCCAGTACAGTGACATCAACAACCGCTGGGACCTGCCCGACTCGGACTGGGACAATGACAGCAGCTCTGCCCGCCTCTTTGAGAGGTCCCGAATTAAGGCGCTGGCAGGTGAGGTCAGGGGAGGGCTGGGGGAAATGTTGAGGATGCCGGGGAGGGAAGCTTGTCTTGAAGAGTCCTTCAACTTCATGGGAAGACCGACGCTCTTTCTAAGCTACTGCACTAGAGTGGGAAATCCAGATCACTCTACCAAGCCCTACTCCGCAATGCCAGCCTCAAGAACAAACCACATGCAATCCACAAAGTGCCCCGGCTTCCTTCCCCCCAAGCAGGGAGAAGCCGTGCTGATGCTGAGACTCAGCCATGCTCCGCTCTGCGCTCAGCTGACTGCCTGGCCCCTGTCCCTGAGTCACGTTCCTTAATTCTTTTGCATTCTTAGTCTTGCTGTTCTATTTCCACCCACCTCTCCCTCCCTTTCATCCTCTCCTGTCTTCCTTGATTCTCACTGTCATCTCTCACACCTGTTACCCCTCCCTGTTCAGTAGCCGCTCCTCTCCCTCCCCACCTGTTCCTTCCACCTGCCTGCCGCCTGTTCCTCCCTTTAGTTCATCTACCCGTTCCCTGAAGCAGGTTCCTTCCACCCACCCTGGTTTCCACCGCCCATCCTCCTGGGTTGCTCTCCACCCACCTCAGCCCCTGCCTTCCCCTATGGCCTGGGTTCTCCCCTTCAAGCTCCTCTGAGCACCAGCAAACCCGTTCGACGGGCCTCCCTGCGTTCTGGGGAGGAGTTGCCATGGCAACAAGAGTGCAGCTGCCAGCTGACACCACCGGCGGCTGGCGTGGGGCTGAGTCACCCACACACCCCAAGGCCACCCACCCTGTTTGGTTTCCCTCCTCCACGCCACCCTCATCTTTTCCACTGACCTGCTGGCCTCCCAGCCCAGTGCAGTGGAAGAGGTCACAGCTACTCCTCCCCGAGAGGCAGTGCTCCCAGCGTGGTTGGGGTGGCCTCCTGGATGAAGGGAGACACTGGCGGGGGGCGGTTCCCAACCTTGGCTGCACTTTTGACAGGATCACTCAGGGATATTTCCACAAATACAGGTTCTCAAACCCCTTTCTGGACACAATGAATTAGAGTCTTTGGACCTATGGTCCAGAACTCAGGGTTTAAAGCTCTTCGGGTAATTCCATTACTTCTGGGAATCCCTCATCATTTTCTCCTGTGCTCCCCTGTCCTTCTGGTTAGGGCTACACTCAGGCTTGTGAAACACTCATCACTGTTTCTATCGCTGAGCGAAGGCAGAAGACGTGGGTCATAGAGAATACTAAGTCTTTGGGATACTTTGGTACCCTGATTTTGGGTAGGAGTAGCCTCTAGAATGTCATGACAGCTGTGTGCACATGACGTGTGATACCCAGGACTATTTCGATGTGTGCTCAATGCATGCCAACCCAGGCTGACGGTAGGCGTTTATCTGTACCACTAAACCGGGCTCTTCTGAGGAGGCCTTGCTGTATGGGCTTTACCCAGCCCTGCGCCTTGCACCAGCAGGTGCCAGAAAATACTGAATGAAGGAGGATGGGAGGGGACAGGAGTGGGCTGTAAGTGACAAGGGCTGAAGCCCACAGAAAGGTGGGACGGGAAGGCTTCCCTGGTGGTCCAGTGGCTAAGACTCTGCTCTCCCAAGGGGGAGAACCAGGGAGAACCTGGCTCTCCCAAGGAAGAGTCGGGGGACCTGGGTTCAATCCCTCATCAGGGAACAAGATCCCCAACTCAAGATCCCACTGCAGTAACTAAGACCCAGAGCAGCCAAATATATATACATATATATATATATATATATATATGGAGAAGGCAATGGCACCCCACTCCAGTACCCTTGCCTGGAAAATCCCATGGACAGAGAAGCCTGGTAAGCTGCAGTCCATGGGGTCGCTATATATATATATTTAAGTGGGAAGGGAGTCAGGTAGATGTGCCCAGCTGTGGGTGTACTGGGGGCCTGGGATGGCCTGGCCCCAGGACGGCCTGATGGGCCCCAGGGCCGCCTGATGGGCCCCAGGGCAGGGAAGGATCTGGAACTGGAGGTGAGAATGACAAACAAGGGAGGAAGATAACACCATCTATTTCACAAATGAAGGAAAGTAAGCAACCAGTATAGCCCCGTGCCTGGCTAGTACTGAGCTGGCTTGGCCCTTCCCGGGATTTCTCTTTCTCGGGGCTCTCGGAGCTGGGGATCAAAGCCCACGTCCTGAGCGGGACCTCCCAGAGTCACAGCCAGGGGGCATCCTCAACACCCCTGCAAACCTTCGGAAGCAGGACTTGACCTGGGGCGCGGGGGAGGCGAGGGATGCGGGTGGGGACCGGCCCTCTTGGGTCTGGTGCACTCCGAGGCAACTCCAGGCCAGACCGGCAGGTCTCGAGGGCGCTGGCGGTTCCCTCCTCCGGCCCGGGGGCCCAGCCCTGCCCCAGCCGGCCGGCTCCGCCCCGCCCCTCCCCCGTCACTGTCCGACCTGTTTGTCTGGAGCTGCCTCCGTCTCCTCTCGCCGCACCAGGTGCGCTCTGCCGACGGGTGCCGGAGCGCTCGGGGGCTCGGACCTCCCGCCGCTCCTTTTTCACCCAACTCCTCGAAACTTCCACCGCCCTCGGGCCACACGGCCTGCTAGCCGGGACCCCCGGCTCGCGGGGGAGCGGATCCTCGACGCCCCGCCCCGGCGCGGGCAGAGCATGGACTCTGGGCCGCGGGCGATCGAGAGGCAGCGGCACCATGAATGGGCACGGGGTGGGCAGGGCGCCCGGGTACGGCCTGAACGGGGCCGGCGAGTTTTACTGTGAGGCGGTGGAGGGGGCTCAGAACCCCGGGGGGCTCCTGCTCTCGCCCGCTGCCTTCATCAACCCGGCTCAGTACGCCAGCGTGCTGGAGGGACGCTTCAAGCAGCTTCAAGGTGGGCTCCGGGGGTGGGGTGGTGGGCTCCGAGAGGAGGGCTCGGGGGGCGGGGGCCACGGCTGGAGCCGCCCGGAGAGGGGGCCCCCACGGAGAGAGCGGCTGGGGGCGTGGGAGAGGAGCCGGAGCCAGGCCCCCGGGGTGGGGGGAGCATCTTCTGTGACTCAGACGGTTTGTGTTGGGAGACAAAGTGCCGGGGGAATAATTACAAGTGGCCGGGAAATCCGCGGACGCTGACAGAGCCGGAGAGGCTTGGACCCTCTGGAGTGGCGGCGGTGCCCCGCTGGGCGTGTGTCCCCGGGGGCGCGGAGCGCGGAGGCGCGGCCCGGTCTCCCTGAGACTCTCGGGGGTTGGGGAGGACGCGCCTGCCGGGGTGGTCCGGGAAGGAGGCAGGGGACTGAACCAACGGGGGAGGGGCCCAGGGCGTTTTGCTGCCCTGGATTTCTGAATGGGTGTTTGAGTGTGTGGAAACCGGGGAGTGTGTCAAAGGGATCTGGTGCAGACGGGTTCAAGTATGGGTCTGAGGCGGCTGTGTTCACTCTAGCACGCATAGGCCAGTGTGTTTCTCCTGGGGGCCGTGGTGTTCTGTGTGCCTGCGGATGTTTTGGACACCTGGTAAAGTTACGCTCTGTCTCTGGTGGTCGGCTTTGCACATTTTTTTTTTTTCCTAGCTGCCCCCTGTTTCCACATCTTACCCCTTTTGTGCTGCCTGTGAGCCAAAATGGCCTCAGCCTCGTGTGTCTGGCATGAGGGCAGACTCCCTGGATCCAGTCGTGGCTGGTGATCAGGTGGTCCCTGGCTCCCGCAGGGCCTGTGGATCCTAAGAGGAGGCCCACAGGGCATCAGGCCCTCTGAGCACTTGGTAGGACGCTGAGGTTGTCCCAGGTCCCCTGTTGGAGGTAAGAAAGACAGGAACAGACATGGGTGTGTCGCTGTGTTTTATGGGTGAGGTGCATAGGAATGTGAGATTAAGGGGTGAGTCTTTTCGGTTTCTGAGATGCTGGTGCTAAGAAAAGACAAGTGAGTCTTCAGCCCTGGCCACTTGGGTTGGGTCCTTGCACTGGGCCTCTCCAGGGGGGGCATGAGGAAATCCCAGTGGCCAGAGCAGCTTCCAATGGGCTGAGCCTCTTCCCTCACTTTGTCATTTGTATTTTTTCTTTTTTTTTTACTGGAAGAAATTAATTTATCAGTCGTGGATATTACCATAAATAATGAGGCAAGAGTATACTGAATACTCATATACTGAAACCCAGGCTATAAAAATGTCGGGTCCAAGGCTTAACGCTCCTGTCCAATTCAACAAACCTTTGTAAACGTCTCCAATGTGTCAGGGTCAGTGGTATTCTCGATGTCATTTATAATAATTTCAATTTTTGTTTTTCTGGGAAATGTAACAGCATCCCGTCTCTCAGCAGCAGCTCCCCCTGTGGACAGGCAGTGGGCATCTCGTCACTTTTTGTGAGATTGACACTGAACTCTGCCTGGCTTTCCCCTGCCCCACCCTGTGTTTCCTGGGTTCACTTTTTACCTGTTTCCAACTTCCACGATGATGTATTCACTCTTGACTTTGGAATGTTGGTGTCCTGGGACAGGATCCTCTTGCAACCAGTTGAATGAACCAGCCCAGAAGTAGAGGAGCCCGTCTTTTCTTTAAATTATCCCAGGAGGGCAAGCTGACTCAGGAGACCCGCAGGCTCTATAATGTCACATCCTTCTAATGACCACTTGGAAGAGCTGCTGCTGTAATTGAAGTCCATACCCTCTCCTTTGCCCACTACCAAATGGGAACAGCCATAGCTCCTGCTGGACCGACCGGAGCAACTCTTACTCTTTCCTTCGGGTTAGATCATGCCTGAATAACAGTAACTCATCCAGGAGACATTTCATGCGGCATCTTACATGCGGTGTCTCAGTCAACACCATGACTTGTTGAAAGAGAAAGTAATGTGCCCATTTTACAGATAAGGAAAGTGAGGCCTTAATGGATTAAACAACAGGATTTCACCACTGATACACAGCAGAGCGCTGATCCCAGGCCTTCCCTGCATGTCCCCTGCTGTAATTTCTTTCATCCTTCCTTCTCAAAGCCTGTTTTCCGTCTCTGTCTCTCATTTTTGTTCTTGACCCTGGTCATGAACTCATTCCAATTTATTTCCCGACTTTTCAAGTTATGGGTTTTCCCCTCGGCTATATTCCTTCCCTTCCTCCTCCCCAGACCTCACTTCCCCAACCCCACCAACTGATGTTTAGAAGCAGGCTCCCGGTTCTTGAAGGGCAGAAATGACCCCATGTTGCCGCCACAGATGAGCGAGAAGCTGTGCAGAAGAAAACCTTCACCAAGTGGGTCAACTCGCATCTGGCCCGGGTGACGTGCCGGGTGGGCGACCTGTACAGCGACCTCCGGGACGGACGGAACCTCCTGAGGCTCCTTGAGGTGCTCTCAGGGGAGACGCTGGTGAGCTGGGGTCGCCAGGGAGGAGGTGGCCTGAGAGACAGTGGCCAGGGGGACAAGCCCTGGGGGTGGCCCTGAGCGAGAAGAGTGACACCACGGAGCAGAAAGCAGTGGCTGCCTTCTGCTCAGAGGATGGTTTCAGTTTGAGAGGCTTTGCTGTGTGGATTAAACCAGGAACATTGCTTCAGGGAGACAGGAACAGTGGCCCCATTGAAAACATTTTTTTTCCCCACTCACTCTGGGTGCAATTAATTCCCTTGGGAATCTTAATCTGCTCCAAGCCTCATCTGCAACTCAGCTTTAGCTTCCCCGGGCAGTGCCTGTGTTCCTGAGGGAGGTCATGGGGAAGCCGTAGGAAGCAGGGCCCCGGGAAAGCTAGGAGGGAAGGAGGAGGAGGCCCACAGGCCCACGGCTTTGTGTCCCCTCCCTCCATAGCCAAAGCCCACGAAGGGCCGCATGCGGATCCACTGCCTGGAGAATGTGGACAAGGCGCTGCAGTTCCTGAAGGAGCAAAAAGTGCATTTGGAAAACATGGGCTCACATGACATCGTGGACGGGAACCACCGCCTGACCCTTGGGCTGGTGTGGACCATCATCCTTCGATTCCAGGTACCCGCATGGTGTCAACTGGCGTGTGCCCTGCACACCAGTGCAGCATCTCCCATGGTCACTGCACACATGGGGGGCCCAGAACCTCACACACTGGGGCAGGGGACGCTCATCACTAAACAGCACAGAGGCCAGCGTGGGTGTTGTCAAACTGCTATGGCAAATTCCCTGTGGCCTGGTCCGATGCTGCTGCTGCTGCTGCTGCTGAGTCGCTTCAGTCGTGTCCGACTCTGCGACGCCATAGACGGCAGCCCACCAGGCTCCCCCGTCCCTGGGATTCTCCAGGCAAGAACACTGGAGTGGGTTGCCATTTTCTTCTCCGGTGCGTGAAAGTGAAAAGTGAAAGTGAAGTCGCTCAGTCGTGTCCGACTCTTAGCGACCCCGTGGACTGAAGCCCACCAGGCTCCTCCGCCCAGGGGATTTTCCAGGCAAGAGGACTGGAGTCGGATACCATTACCTAGTCCACTGGAGGACCACATTTGGGGGCACAAAAAACCACAGAGAGTGTTAGAACTGCATTTGGGGTCTGGTTACCAGTCCACTCCTCTACCTCAAACTCTGCTCGCCTCTGTCAAAAGAATAGCCACCCAGCTCCTTCTTATGCTCTGAGCATCGCCAGTCCAGAGTCCTAATGCCATCACAGCTCTCCTGATCGCCTGCTTACACCCTGAGTGTAACTCCCTGCTCCTTCCAGCCCTAAGCAGAGCTCCATCAGCTTCACCTTTGAAGCCCAGCTCTCAGGAAATGTTCACTTCTCCACCTGTAGTTTTCCCCTCAGCAAGAACCAGCATCTTTGCCTTCAAGGCACTTCCTCTTCTGAATTCCCACCCCTTTCTGCTGCCTCAAATCCTTTTGACCTGGAGTTCTGTGGTCATTAGTCCGAGAAGAAAGGCCCTAGGCTGTATCCCTAGGCCCCTAATTGAGGAGTCTAAGGAGCTTCTGAGCATCTCTGATAACTCCAGGACATCTCTGATAACTGAGCATCTCTGATAACTCCAGGAGCTATTGGAAAGGAAGCTGTTCAGAAAGTGAGGGCCTTCCTTCCTTCCTTCCCTCTTAGATCCAAGACATAAGTGTGGAAACAGAAGACAACAAGGAGAAGAAGTCAGCCAAGGATGCCTTGCTACTCTGGTGCCAGATGAAGACTGCTGGGTGAGGCTGCCAGAGAACATGGCCTTGGAGGGCTGGATGCACCAAGGCTGTGCAGTAGGAAGGAAGGACGGGGGCCCAGGAACTATGAGCTGTGGATCCATCCTGGAGACCTACTCACTGTCTATCCCGGCTTCTGTTTATAGGTACCCCAATGTCAACGTGAACAACTTCACCACCAGCTGGAGAGATGGGCTGGCCTTCAACGCCATCGTGCATAAACACCGGTGAGAAGACAGGGGTTGGCCATCCTGTCTGAGCTGCTGGATGGGTTGATGACCCAGGGGCCCGCACACACACGTAGACAAAGCAGTGAGACAAGCTGAGCTCCACGGCAGTCAGGAGGCGTGAATGTTCAGAGAAGAGCCCAGAATGTGGGGGTGCTTCCTGCACAGAGGTCTTGCGATGGGAAGTCGAGGTGGGGAGGTGCAGTGGGGGTGGAGGGCTTGGGAACTTAGAGATCAAGATGGGGTGGCTTTCCTTTTCCTCTTTAGGCTCTCATGTGCCCTTGATTCCTTCTCTATTCCCTCCCCACCCAGGCCAGACCTGCTAGATTTCGAGTCCCTGAAGAAGTGTAATGCACACTACAATCTGCAGAATGCCTTCAATCTGGCTGAGAAGGAGCTGGGACTTACGAAGCTGCTGGATCCTGAAGGTGGGACAGAGCTATGTGAAAGAGCGGCTGTGGGCTAGAGACAGAAGGTGGATGACGGATGCCAAGAGCTGAGGGCGGGGAGAACGGAAGTCCCTGCTGGAGGTTTACCTGGTTTCTTTGGGGGGGGCGGTGATGGAAATGATCTGGAATTAGATCACGGTGATGGTTGCACAACCCTGTGAATATACAAAAATCCACGGAACGGTGTACTTTAAAAAGGTGAATTTTATGGCATAAAAATTCTATTTCAGTGTAGGAAGAAAGGCAGCCCTGTGTGGGGTTTGGTTCTATCCCAGCCCTCCACGAAGCAGCTCTGTAACACAGAGCTGGTTGCTTGGCCTCTCTGTGGCTCAGTTTCCTCACCTCTAAAATGAGAATATTTTAAAAAAATAAAAATAAAAAAGGACTTCACTGGCAGTCCAGCAGTTAAGACTCCACACTCCCAACGCAAGGGGCATGAAGAACTAAGATCCTGCAATGCCCCATGGGGTGGCCAAAACATTAATCTTAGTCTACAAGGTCTCTAAGGGCCCCAGAATTCTAGGGTTCTAAATTAAGCTCTGTGACCTTGAGATCTCACCAAGCACTGGTATCATGGTCAGTTGACCCTGCTGGTTGGTCCCTATGGTTCTGATCTAATGCCCATGAGACTGGGAATGGCCACCGGGCTTTGTTCTGTACCTGACATTGCGCTTGCGTGCTAAGCCACTTCAGTCGTGTCCGACTCTTTGCGACCCTATGGACTGAAGCCCACCAGGCTCTTCTGTCCATGGGGATTCTCCAGGCAAGAGGACTGGAGTGGGTTGCCATTTCCTCCTCCAGGGGATCTTCCTGACCCAGGGATCAAACCCACCTGTCTTAAATCTCCTACATCTGCAGGCGTGTTCTTTACCACTAGTGCCACCTACTTGACATGCTTTAACTAACTGAATTCTCACAACACCCCTCTTTGAAATCAATTTCATCATTACACCATTTATGGAAGAAAAGACAGGATTCTGTAAAGGTTATGTGACTCCCCCAAGGTCACACTGCTGAAGGAGCTGAGATTTGAATTCAGGCAGCCTAGCTCTAGAGCCTGTTTCCTGAGCTGGCTTCCTGGGAGAGCAGAGAACAGTCTTGGTACAGAAAAGAGCAGGACAGAAGGGCCAAGGAAATTTCCAGCATTTCCTTGTTGGAAATGCTCCTTCTGAGGTTCCCTGGGCAGATTTGGGACTTGGCTGTTTTCTCCCTGTTTTCCATCCCACCAGTAGCCCCTTTTCCCATGCCCTCTTAGTCCAAAATGACAAATATCAGCTTAACAATGATTGAAGCAGGCCAAACACAAGTCTCCTTGGAGAGCATTTGAGAAGCATAGTGATGATAAAGAACGTGGAAGTAAAACTTAGTGTCCTAAAAAAAAAAAAAAAAAACTTAGTGTCCTGTAACTTTCTGAGGTGATTTCCACAGCTCCCACCTGGCTGTGGGTCGGCCAAGGTGGTCAGGAGGGCTTCTAGTCTCAGTCTTCCCTGGAGGTAGGATACAATCTGGCCTAATTAAGAGAACCTGGGGATTTCAAGTCATAGTCAGCCTTGCTGTCCTCGAGGTAGACGCTAGTATGGCTTGAAGGACACTCACGTCCTGGGCCCACAACTGAACTTTGAGAGTGGGGTTAGAAATAGCCATGCTGGGGCCTTCCCTGGTGGTCCAGTGGTTAAGGTTCTTCTTCTATTGCAGAGGGTGAGGGTTCGACCCCTGATCAGGGAAGCTCCGCATGCTGTGAGGTGCAGCCAAAAATAATTTTTTTAATTAAAAAAGAAGAAATAGCCATGCCTGTGTCCTGAGATGGCCCTGAGAATTGGCCTCTGTCCCTGCTCCCAGGGCTCCCTGGGTCCATCCCTCTGGACATCCCAGGCTTCATTCATGCCTTCTGTCTTGGTGCCCCTAAACTGCATGACTTCTTGGACATTTTTCCAGCCCACAAGCCCACAATCCATCCCCAAGTAGGAATGCTGTTTCTTGTCTCTCTTCCTCCAAGCAACTCCTTTTGGTCTCCCCATTGGGAAAACTGGGTAAAAGCCTCTTTGGGCATCTGGGTTTTATTCTCTGCTTGTTTCTTAGAGGAAAGAAGTTAGCTTTTCATGCCCTTTTAGTCCAAATGGTTAATCTGTCATTTTTCCTCTGAAGGGAGCTGGAGAGATAACCTCGTGGAGCTGGGAGGGGAGTAAGTGATTGGGATTGGGACTGGAGTAAGTGATTCAGATTGTGGGCCTACTTCTGGGAGGCAGGATTCTAATCTTTGTCTGACCTGAGTGATCCTTTTTCTCAGATGTGAATGTGGACCAACCAGATGAGAAATCAATTATTACCTATGTGGCTACTTACTACCACTACTTCTCCAAGATGAAAGCCCTGGCCGTGGAAGGCAAAAGAATTGGCAAGGTACACTCCAGCATGGGGTTGATGGGCGTACAGTCCAGAGGAGGCCTGACCTGGGGTCCTGTTCCCCTGAAGCAGGGGCAGGGGAGGACTGGGCCGGTGACCCCACGTCGCGGTCTCACAGGTGCTGGACCACGCCATGGAGGCAGAGCGCCTGGTGGAGAAGTATGAATCCCTGGCCTCCGAGCTGCTCCAGTGGATCGAGCAGACCATCGTGACCCTCAATGACCGGCAGCTGGCCAACTCCCTGAGCGGAGTCCAGAACCAGCTCCAGTCCTTTAATTCCTACCGCACTGTGGAGAAGCCACCCAAGTAGGTGTCCCTGGGCGTCACCCAGCCTCGGCTGGCCTGCCCTGAGCTGTGCTCACACACAGGAAGCCTAAATTAGGGGGGCCTTTTGGGAGAGAAATTTGGCAGCACAGAAATTCAGTGGCTGCTCATTCCCCCAGCTCAGAGTGCCAGGAGCAGCACCAAAGCAATTTTTAAAAAAAAATAATTATCCATTACACGAAATCATGCTATGGAAATGATTGCTGTAGTACATAGAGCTGGTGCAGTCCGCTCAGATAAGATTGGTCTGGGTGTTGCAACAACCCAATCCTAGTTTAAGGACAGGGCATTGGACCTGACAGGTGGTCACTGCTGGCAATACAGGTGTGTGGCTTGTCACTTCCGTGCTGCACAGCTTCTTATCATTTATGTATTTTAGCAGTCGACTGTTGAAGTGTGGCTTGACTGTTGGGCAGTTCTACACAGAACATGCTAAAACTTCGATTTTTTATTTGTGACCTCTTTCGGAGTTAACGTGTTTTGGCTCCAAAACTAGTATTATTCCAGAAACACCCTTTTCTGCGCTTTCCGGGGAATGATTTGAGGTGTGCCCTTTGACCCAGAAAGTCCTCTTCTGGGCATTAAACAAAAATGTAGCTTTAAGGATTTTCACAAAGGTGACCTTTGTAAAAGAAAAATAAGTCATGGGACAGCCACTGAAAACAATATTGAAGAAACGTGTTTATTGACCTGAAAAGATGTCCATGGAACATAATAGAAGACAGCAGAGAGCAAAGGGTTAAGCGACCAAGGTTCAGAGTACCTGAGTTCAAATCTTAGCTCTGCCATCTAGCCCTGGTGAGCATTGGGCATCTTATTTAGCCTGCTTGTGCCTCGGTTTTCTCATCGGGAAAATGAGGGTTATGGGAGCATGTAGTGAGAACTAAGAGTTAGTGTATGCAAAGCCCTGAAAGCAGGGCCTGGCGGTCAGCGAGCGAGTCCTCAACAAATGTTAGTCATGGTTCTCATATGATCCCGTCTGCAGACTTGCCTGCCCAGGGTGACAGTGCTTGCGTCTGTGTAGTTTTCAGTTGTTTCAAAATTAGGTTCTTGGGACTTCCCTGGTGGTCCTAGGACTTGGCAGTCCCAATGCTGGGGGCCTGGTTCTATCCCTGGTCAGGGAACTGGATCCCAGATGCCACAACTAAGAGTTCGAATACCGCAGCTAAAGAACTGGAGTCCAGCACGGTCCAATCAATTAATTAAAGTAAATCCTTAAAAAATAATAAATAAAATTAGGTTCTTTTTAAACGAGGATTTTGCCAGGATTTTCTGGCTTTCCCACAAAGCTTTTCCGAGAAGAAAAGCAACACGAGACACTTCATTTTGAAACATAATGAGACCCCAGGCCCCTCAAGGGCTTTGCCTCTGACCCGACTCGGCCTCCTGCCTCAGGTTCACCGAGAAAGGCAACTTGGAAGTGCTGCTCTTCACCATCCAGAGCAAGCTGCGGGCCAACAACCAGAAGGTCTACACGCCCCGCGAGGGCCGGCTCATCTCCGACATCAACAAGGTCCACAGCCTCCCTTCTGTGTCCCGGTCGACCCACCCTCAGCCGCAGCCCCTCCTGTCCCCGCCTGAACCCTCAGCCCGGCTGCCCCCCATGGAACTCCTGTGGTCATGGACTCCCATGACCTCTCCCAGTCCCGCACGTCCTCCCCTCTGCCTCCATCTGTCTCTCTACGCAAATTAGATCCCAGTCCCTTATCTTGCTCAGCATGTCCCCAGATCTCTGGCCCTACTTTTATTTCTTTTTTTTTTTTTCACAAACAATGTAAGATTAACAGAAGTAACAGACTTCACCCCCCAGTCCCACCACCGCAGACAAGTCCAGCGATTTCCACTCGTCCCCACGCCCCTCCCATCTCTGTCCCCAGCAGACGTGTTTCTCACGTGGTTCTGTGGCACAGCCGCCACCTGCCCGGCTCCTCACACTTCCCTGCACAGGCATCTGATCGCATTCCACAGACCCACTAGACCAAGCTGCCCTGGGACCCACCCTGCGCCACCCCCCCGCCCCCGCCAATCCCCCTCAGCCCTCCCCACCCTCACTTCCTGAGCCCTGGTTCCTGGGCGCTAACCTGGTCTCCACGGTCTCCACCTTGCAGGCCTGGGAGCGGCTAGAGAAAGCCGAGCACGAGCGCGAGCTAGCCCTGCGCACAGAGCTCATCCGCCAGGAGAAGCTGGAGCAGCTGGCCGCCCGCTTCGACCGCAAGGCCGCCATGCGGGAGACCTGGCTCAGTGAGAACCAGCGCTTGGTGTCCCAGGTAGGACGCAGGGGGCTCCTGGCCCACCCAGGCAGGTCTGGAGACACGGGGAGTTAGAGAGACAGAGGTGGATAAGGAGCCCTGCCGCGTGGGGAGCTAATGAAACAAGAACTCCATGGCTCAGATGAGCAGACCAAGAACCCGGGAACTGGAGGCTTGAACGGGAATAGGGCTGATGAGCCAGGATGGGGTGGGACAGATGGGACGCCTAGAAACACCCCCTGGAGCTGGCGTCTTGCAGCAGAAGTGCTCTAGGGCGGGCAGGGGGTGAGCAGAGCGGTGGCCCCCAGCCCCCAGACCTCCCTCCCTGGCCCGCCCCAGGACAACTTCGGCCTGGAGCTGGCCGCCGTGGAGGCAGCGGTGCGGAAGCACGAAGCCATCGAGACGGACATCGTGGCCTACAGCGGCCGGGTGCAGGCGGTGGACGCCGTGGCCGCAGAGCTGGCCGCTGAGCGCTACCACGACATCAAGCGCATCGCCGCACGGCAGCACAACGTATCGCGGCTCTGGGACTTCCTGCGGCAGATGGTGGCAGCCCGGCGGGAGCGGCTCCTCCTCAACCTGGAGCTGCAGAAGGTGTTCCAGGACCTGCTCTACCTCATGGACTGGATGGAAGAGATGAAGGTACCCGCAGATGCTGCGGTCGGGCCGAGATGGTCGGGACCGTGCTGGGGGGTGGCGATGAGCAGGTTCCCTCAGCTGCTCAGCCAGGTCTTTGCAGAGTGTACACCAGTTTGGGGCCCTGTCCTCGGTTCAGATAAGCAGACTGCTCCCTGTCCTCGTGGGGCTCACGTTCCAGGGGGAGGAGACTGATGATAAAACCCTTGGCCCGTCCATAAACAATATAGCAGCTGGGTGTGAAACCTATGAGGAAACAGCAACAGGCCATGTGATGGAGTGGTCCAGGAAGGCCTCCCTGAAAAATGCCTTTTATGCTGAGAGCAGAGTGGAGCTCTGAGGAAAGAATGTTCCAGGCCAAAGGAACAGAAAGGCCCTGGGCCTGCTCATGTGTGGCACGTTCCAGTGAGAAGGGAGGCCCTCGGGGACAGTAAGAACAGGCACCGGGGGGGTGGGGCACAGGGGATAAGGTCAGAGAGGAAGTAGCCAGCTCACTTAAGGCACACAGGCCTGG
Organism: Bos javanicus; assembly: GCF_032452875.1. Taxonomy (NCBI): domain Eukaryota; kingdom Metazoa; phylum Chordata; class Mammalia; order Artiodactyla; family Bovidae; genus Bos; species Bos javanicus. The sequence goes on along the minus strand of NC_083896.1, from coordinate 45,125,112 downwards.
TCAAGGAGTTTGGGTGTTACTCAGAGTAATGTGGAGCACTGAAGGTGCTTAGAAGGTTTTGAAAAGGGAGAGAGACATGATTCTGCATTTTCACATTTTTTTAAAATGTCACTTTGGCTGCTATTTGAAGAAGGGCTGTGGGCAGCCAGAGTAGGAGCTGAGAGACCAGTCCGAGGCTGTTGCAGTGATCCAGGCGAGAGATGGGGACGCGGATAGGCCAGGAGAGACAATGACGTTCTCTGGGGGGCTGGGGATGGAGCCACGACCATAGGAGGGTGGGGATAATTCTGGGGCTGAGAAAATGAGTCAGCGCAGAGATTCCTGGAGCAGGATTTAGTAAGAAAGTCGTTCCGCAGGAGGGGAGTTGAGTGCAGAGGCCAGGGTGCCAGGACAGAGCTCAGGGGTCCCTATGTGTGTGAGTGAAGGCTGACGGACAGACGGAAGCAGGCTTGCTCACGTGGGTGTGATCAAGTGGAGCTGCCCAAAGAGTCAGGTTGTGTGGTTGATCCTTGGAAGACAGGGCGAGGGGTGTGTGTGTGTGTGTGTGTGTGTGCGCGCGCGCGCGTGGGGCGGGGCAAGAGCCTTGGCTCAGAGGGAACTGTGCAGCTCTCAGACGGGCATCGACATGCCCGGCGTGCCCCACAGGGCCGGCTGCAGTCCCAGGACCTGGGCAAACACCTGACGGGAGTGGAGGACCTGCTGCAGCTGCACGAGCTGGTGGAAGCCGACATCGCCGTGCAGGCCGAGAGGGTGCGGGCGGTCAGCGCCTCTGCACTGCGCTTCTGCGACCCCGGGAAAGGTGACAGCCGGGGAAGGGACTGGGAAAGGGAGGGGCTGGAAGGAGGACAGTAAGAGCCGAAGCAGCAAGATGGGAAGAACCTGGGGACAGGAAAGGCGGTGGGTGGCAGAGTGAGAAGTGTGGGGTGAGGGGGTTAGAACTGGGGGGCACACACAAGAGGCGGAGGGCTGGGCCACAGCTCTTGGCCCTCTGGTGTGACCTTTGCAGAGTACAAACCCTGTGACCCCCAGCTGGTGTCGGAGCGGGTGGCTGCCCTGGAGAAGAGCTATGAGTCGCTGTGCGAACTGGCAGCGGCTCGCAGGGCCCGGCTGGAAGAGTCCCGGCGGCTCTGGCGCTTCCTCTGGGAGGTGGGAGAGGCCGAGGCCTGGGTGCGGGAACAGCAGCACCTCCTGGCCTCGGCAGAAACCGGCCGGGACCTGACCGGCGTCCTCCGCCTGCTCAACAAGCACACTGCCCTGCGGGGCGAGATGAGCGGCCGCCTGGGGCCCCTGAAGCTCACCCTGGAGCAGGGCCAGCAGTTAGTGGCTGAGGGCCACCCTGGGGCCGGCCAGGCAGCCGCCCGCACCGCCGAGCTCCAAGCCCAGTGGGAGCGGCTGGAAGCCCTGGCGGAGGAGCGGGCCCAGCGGCTCGCCCAGGCCGCCAGCCTCTACCAGTTCCAGGCGGACGCCAACGACATGGAGGCCTGGCTGGTGGACGCGCTACGCCTGGTGTCCAGCCCTGAGCTGGGGCACGACGAGTTCTCCACGCAGGCCCTGGCCCGGCAGCACCGGGCCCTGGAGGAAGAGATCCGGGGCCACCGGCCCACGCTGGACGCTCTGAGGGAGCAGGCGGCCGCCCTGCCGCTCGCGCTGAGCCGCGCGCCCGAGGTGCAGGGCCGCGTGCCCGCCCTGCAGCGGCACTACGAGGAGCTGCGGGCCCGGGCGGGCGAGCGTGCCCGCGCCCTGGAGGCCGCCCTGGCGCTCTACACCATGCTCAGCGAGGCCGGGGCCTGCGGGCTCTGGGTGGAGGAGAAGGAGCAGTGGCTCAATGGGCTCGCCCTGCCCGAGCGCCTGGAGGACCTGGAGGTCGTGCAGCAGAGGTAGGCGCCCTGCCCCCTGCCCCCCGCCCCCCATTCCCGCCTCCAGACTGGCCTTGTGAGCTGGGGGCCAGCGTGTGGGGTGAGGTCCCGCCATAACCCGCCTGCTCCTGCTACCCTACTTTGAGTCTTAGCAGGCGTCTGTTTTTGGTTTTAATGAAAAATGTTAAACATACTCATAAATAGAAACCTTATTCAACAGACTCAGCCAGATTCAATAATCATCAGCATCATGCTCTGTTAGACTGATTTTCCTTTTCAAAAGCAAATCCCCAATGGGAACATTTCACCCCTGTACTTTCCAGGAACATAGAAGTTTGTGATATGAGTAAATTGTTTTATCACTGCCTGTGCAGACTTAAAATAGCTAAGCCTTTGAAGTTATAAGCCTTTTAGACAGAGACACGGATTAATCTCTCATAAAGTAGCTTTATTTACAGAATAAGAAATCTTAAAATTTAGAAAGCATGTTTTTCTCATATAACCACCCACAATACCATTATCAGATAAAACAAAATTAGGAATTCCGTGATGTCATCTACTACTCAAACTGTAGTCAGATTTTTTGGTGGTTTTTAAAATATAATGAAAGATTTTTTTTTCTTGTTTTCAAGATATCCAACGACAGGAGTCAGGAAAGTACCACCCCTGTGTCAAATTGAGCCTCAGCCTGTTTTTATAAATAAAGCTTTATCAGAACATGGCTATACCCATTCATTTACATATCATCCCTTAGCGTTAAAGGATGCATTAAGGATGCCTTAGCATTAAAACAGCCTGGCTGAATACATGTGAGAAAGATCAAATGGTTCACCAAACCTAAAATATTTACTTCCTGACCCAGGGATCAAAACTGGGTCTCTCGCATTGCAGGCAGATTCCTTACCATCTGAGCCACCAGGAAAGCCCCAAAATATTTACTGTCTGACCCATTTGCAGAATCTGCTCTAGGAAAATATGAAATGTTTCTGGGGAAAGATATGCTTCACTTACTTATCACTTAAATTTTTTTAGTCCTCGGTTCAGTTCGGTTCAGTCGCTCAGTCGTGTCCGACTCTTTGCGACCCCATGAATCTCAGCATGCCAGGCCTCCCTGTCCATCACCAACCCCAGAGTTCACTCAGACTCACGTCCATCGAGTCAGTGATGCCATCCAGCCATCTCATCCTCTGTCGTCCCCTTCTCCTCCTGCCCCCAATCCCTCCCAGCATCAGAGTCTTTTCCAATGAGTCAACTCTTCACATGAGGTGGCCAAAGTACTGGAGTTTCAGCTTTAGCATCATTCCTTCCAAAGAAATCCCAGGGCTGATCTCCTTCAGAATGGACTGGTTGGATCTCCTTGCAGTCCAAGGGACTCTCAACAGTCTTCTCCAACACCACAGTTCAAAAGCATCAATTCTTAGGTGCTCAGCTTTCTTCACAGTCCAACTCTCACATCCATACATGACCACAGGAAAAACCATAGCCTTGACTAGATGGACCTCTGTTGGCAAAGTAATGTCTCTGCTTTGGAATATGCTATCTAGGCTGGTCATAACTTTTCTTCCAAGGAGTAAGCGTCTTTTAATTTCATGGCTACAGTCACCATCTGCAGTGATTTTGGAGCCCCCAAAAATAAAGTCTGACACTGTTTCCACTGTTTCCCCATCTATTTCCCATGAAGTGATGGGACCGGATGCCATGATCAGTTCATCTTTTAACACATATTAGTAAGGTGGGACCCACGTAGGCAGCTAAGGGGTAAGTCCCAGGAGGAATAAGGGAGCTTGTGCTGAAGGGTGAGGTCCGCTGCTAGGGATTAGTTTGACTTGTTGTCCAGCTGTTCCTGACCTTTAATTTTCACCACGTTTTTGAGCAGCTCTAGAGGTAACAGTTTTTCTAGTTGATTAGCAGGAGTGGGGGGCTCCCCCTTGATCCACAGATGCTGTGAACCATGTAGGGAAGAGATACAAAGGCCCCTATAAATAAGCCTCATGTTGACAGAGAGGAGTTCTCTTGGGCACCTAAGGGAGGTGGCCCAGTGCACCGCTGCCTCCTGCCGCTCACCTCCAGCTCTTCCACCCATCAGGTTTGAGACCCTGGAGCCCGAAATGAACGCACTTGCTGCACGAATTACTGCCGTGAATGATATCGCAGAACAGTTGCTGAAGGCCAACCCGCCAGGGAAGGACAGCATTGTCAACACCCAGAAGCAGCTCAACCACAGGTGGGGTGAGAAAGCACGCAGCAGACAGGATGGCAGCCGGAAGGGAGTCGGTAGGGATGAGATGGAGGCTAAAGACGAGGAGAGAAAGCCATCTGGAATATGTCCAGGGGAAGGGGGCTGGAGATGAAAGAGATGGAAATGGGTTAAAGGTTGCCTGGGGCTTCCCTGGCAGCTCAGTGGTAAAGAATTCACCTGCCAATGCAGGAGATGCAGGTTCGATCCCTGGGTCAGGAAGATCCCCTGGAGAAGGAAATGGCAACCCACTCTGGTATTCTTGCCTGGGAAGTCCCATGGGCTGGGGAGCCTGGCAGGCTATACAGTCCATAGCGTCGCAAAGAGCCAGACATGACAGCGATTAAACAGAAACACCAAAAAAAGGTCGTTTGAAGAGGCTTGGGCCTGGACTGGGGGCAGACAAGGAGTTGAGGGCAGACGAGTGGGGAGCAGCCTCTGCAAACAGCAGGTGGTAGCATAAATCAAGGGAGAGAGAAGCAGGAAGAGGCTGCAGAATATACCTGGAAAGGGCGGGGAAGCTGAGCAACTCCAGACACCCCCTCGGCCCTCAGGTGGCAGCAGTTTCGGTCTCTGGCGGATGGCAAGAAGGCAGCCCTGACGTCAGCCCTGAGCATCCAGAACTACCACCTAGAGTGCACGGAGACACAGGCTTGGATGAGAGAAAAGACCAAGGTCATCGAGTCCACCCAGGGCCTGGGTAATGACCTGGCTGGCGTGCTGGCGCTGCAGCGCAAGCTGGCCGGCACTGAGCGGGACCTGGAGGCCATCGCCGCCCGGGTGGGCGAACTGACCCGAGAGGCAAATGCCCTGGCTGCTGGCCACCCTGCCCAAGCCCCTGCCATCAACGCCCGGCTTGGAGAGGTGCAGGCCGGCTGGGAGGACCTCAGGGCCACCATGCGGCGGCGAGAGGAGTCACTGGGTGAGGCGCGGCGGCTGCAGGACTTCCTGCGCAGCTTGGATGACTTCCAGGCCTGGCTCGGCCGCACGCAGACCTCCGTGGCCTCTGAAGAAGGACCTGCCACCCTGCCTGAAGCCGAGGCCCTCCTGGCCCAACACGCAGCCCTGCGGGGAGAGGTGGAACGGGCCCGGAGCGAGTACAGCCAGCTGCGGGCTGTGGGTGAGGAGGTGACCCGGGACCAGGCTGATCCCCAGTGCCTCTTCCTGCGGCAGCGACTGGAAGCACTGGGAACTGGCTGGGAGGAGCTGGGCCGCATGTGGGAGAGCCGGCAAGGCCGCCTGGCCCAGGCCCACGGTTTCCAGGGCTTCTTGCGGGATGCTCGCCAGGCCGAAGGCGTACTCAGCAGTCAGGTAAGAGTCCGGGGGGCAGCGTCCGAACCAGGAAGAAGTGGGTCAGGGGAATGTGAGGGACTGATGGATGGGGAGAGAAATGGCAGCAGGTAGAATAGCTGAGCAAACAGGATGAGCAGGGGGAACACAGCCAAAAGGGTGAGGGACTCCCCTGGCAGCTCAGTGGTTAAGACTCTGCACTTTTGCTGCAAGGGGCACAGGTTTGATCTTTGGTCAGGAAAGTTCCACATGCCATGAGGTGTGGCCCCCACCAAAAAAAAAGGAATGAAAAAAAAAAAAGAGAGATGTAAATGTAACTTGACCAAACTGACATAAGAAGAAATAGAAAACCTAGCTTGTCGTAACTCTTAAGGAAATGTAAACAGCAGCTATAAATAAGATGGGGCAGGATTTGGAGCATTGAAGGCACTCCAGCCCAGCTCCCTTTTAACCTGAGATTTCCACATAGTCAGTACCATCCCTCTGTCTCTGAGCCAGAGTCTCCTGTCCCACCCTGGGCAGCGTCCATGTCTCAGATGGCCGCCCTTCGAAGATTCCTTCTGGGAAGCTGGGCAGTGAGCTCAGTGTCTCCCCTCCCACAGGAATATGTCTTGTCTCACACGGAGATGCCAGGGACCCTCCAGGCAGCCGATGCCACCATTAAAAAACTGGAAGACTTCATGAGCACCATGGAGGCGAACGGTGAGCGGATCCGTGGTCTTCTGGAAGCCGGACGCCAGCTGGTGTCAGAAGGCAACGTCCATGCAGAGAAGATCCAGGAGAAGGCAGACTCGGTGGAGAGGAGGTACCATGAGGACGGTGGGCAGGTGGGGGACCCTAAAGGGAACCAGGTGAAAACGGGATGAACACGGCACTCAGATCCACAGACGGGGGTCAGGAGCTGACCAAACCTAGAGAGGGAGGAACCAAGTGGTTGCAGAGCTTCTGGGTGGAGAAGTTCTGCCTCCCCGACACTGGGGTGAAATGAAGCCCCTAAGGTAGCCAGACACTGGACCTCAGGATTCCTGGGTTGTCACGTGGTTCTCCTGGAAGGTATTGTCCCCATAGGAGGAGGACCGAAAGCATCTAGGTTAGATAGAACAGGGGTTCCCAACCTCCAGGATCTGATGCCTGATGATCTGAGGTGCAGCAATGCAATAATAATAGAAATAAAGTGCAGAGTAAATGTAACGTGTTTAAATCATTCCCAAACCATCCCCCACACCCACCCTGGCCCATGGAAAAAAAATTGTCTTTCACAAAAACAATCCCTGGTGCCAAAAAAGGTTGGGGACTGCTGAATTAGAGGGTTGTAACCCTTTCAGAGCAAGTTCAAGGGCTCCACAAAGGCCTGTCATTACAGACACAAGAAGAATCAAGAAGCAGTGCAGCAGCTTTTGGGCCGTCTTCGGGACAACCGAGAGCAGCAGCACTTCTTACAAGACTGTCACGAGGTGAAGCTCCCTGCCCCCGCGTCACCTCTGACACTGCCTGGCCACCCCTTTCCCACAGCACTCTCACTCTCTGAGCCTAGAATAAGGCCCCTGTAGTGTCAGCTGAGCAAGTGAACCCCTGCCTGGCTTCTCCCCGCGTCCCCCAGCTCCCCCGATGCACCCTCGCCCCTTCTAGCCTCACGCTACCCTCCCTCTGAAATGCTCTCTGCCCTCCTCCATCCCTGCTCGCCACCCTGTCCAGCTGAAGCTCTGGATTGATGAGAAGATGCTGACGGCGCAGGACGTGTCCTATGACGAGGCCCGCAACCTGCACACCAAGTGGCAGAAGCACCAGGCGTTCATGGCCGAGCTGGCCGCCAACAAAGACTGGCTGGACAAGGTGGACAAGGTGAGCGAGGGGACGGCAGCAGCAAGAAGGGAGCGTCCGGGGCCTCCTGCCGTCAGCATCCCAGCCTCTGTGCAGGGGAGGGTCCCGGCTTCAGGATCAGGCTTAGAGATCATGGAGCCCTAGAAGCCAAACCTCCAAGGTCTAGAGGACAAATGTCTTAGGCCTATGGGCCAGTGACTCCAAAACTTTGAAAAAGGACAAATCAGCAGGGAGCCAGCCTGCAGCTTGGGCTTCCCAGGTGGCACTAGTAGTAAAGAATCGCCTGCCAATGCAAGAGACGTGAGAGACACAGGTTCTGTCCCTGGGTCAGGAAGATCCCCTGGAGGAGGGCACAGCAACCCCCTCCAGTAGTCTTGCCTGGAGAATCCCATGGACAGTGGATGGCCTGTGGTCCATAGGATCACAACGAGTCAGACACTACTATGCAACTTAGCACACATGCGGCCTGCAGCTTTGGGTCAGCATGATATCTATTCTTGGTCCAGAAGAGGATGATACTCTTCAACAGGGTCAGCAAACTTCTGTAAAAGGGGCAGGAAGTAAATATTTTAGGTTGTATGGGCCACACAGTTTCTGTTGAAACTACTTGACTCTGCCAGTGTCACAAAGCAGCCAAAGAGAATACATAGATGAATGAGCGCAGCTGAGTTCCAATAAAACTTTATTTATAAAGACAAGTGGTGGGCCAGATTTGGCCCTTGGGCCGCAGTTTGTCAACGGTGCTTTAGAGTCTTGCCTTCCTGGCACTTGGTCTCCACACCCAGCTCTTCTTCAAGAGCTGAGCACAGGTAAAACTTAATTTCCACTCAGTGAGTATTCCTGGACAACATCCTGTGTGCTCAGCGCTCTGCTAGGTACTGCAAGGTACATAAAAAGACTCTTTCCTTCCCTCAAGGGCGTGACGGTTGGGAAGAGGAGGAGACCAGTGTGGATCTGGTTTCTTCATTTGTTCGGCAAATATTTACTCGGTGCTAGGCCTGGTGCAAGGCCTGGTGTTCGCCGCTGAATGGGGAACAAAGGTGATTCCACTGCGTGCTCCACCCTCAAGGGATGACGCTGGAGCCAGGATCTGAGACATGCACATAAACTGCCAAATTCAGCCCAAAGCAGAACATGAGGAATGTAATCAGAGAGAGCCCAATAAGCTAAGGAGAGAGGAGATGTGGGAATCCTGGAAGCAGGAGCCTGCAGGGAAGTTCATGAAGGATGGGTAGAATTTGTACAGGCAGAGATGTTGGGGGAAAGATGTTTCTTGGTAGAGAAACCGGAAACCAGGGGTGTGGACATGGGGCACCTGTATGGGGGCAAGGATGCAAGTCCTTTTGGCAGGAGCACAGGATGTGTGAAGGGGCTATGGGGGTGAAAGTGGGCTGGGACATGAAAAACCCGGATCACCACATAAGGACTGCACAAGAGGGTGTGTGAAGTTACCCAGCTGAGCTTGGCTCTGGCGCTCTTCGTCCTGGCAGCATATGGAAAACGGCCTGAAGGCAGTGTCTCGGTTCTGTTTACCTAGTAGCAAGGCTTCCAGCGCAAGCCGCTTCCATGGGAGGTAATCCAGGGGAGCCAGTAGGGGGTGGGGAGACGAGGTGGAGAAGGGAAGGCGGTCAGCGAAGGGTCCACTACCATGCCGGTGACCCAGGGGGCACCTGGCGCTCAGTCGTCATGGGACACCTGGGAGACCGTGTGGAACAGACATAGTTATCCCCGCCAAAGCAAGCACGCCCAGTATTCATCCACCAATTTCCTGTCGCTGGTTGAGGGCGGCTTCAGGGGGCAGTAACTCCTTGGCACATCCAGGCCACCTGGCATGCAGACCACACCATGCTGGCCTCACCGTCCCAGAAACCAGAGTCCCCACGCAGAAAGGATGGGAGTGGGGAAACCAGGCGAGACTCGCTCGGTGAAGGGGGATGAGCTGAGAAATGTGAAATGATGGCCAGTGACGTGTGACCGTGTGCAGTGTGCCCCTGGGCACCACAAGCACCACGAGACACCAGAACTCACAATAAGGAGAGAGTGCAATGGCCTCTGAACCAAGATAAGTTCTGACCTTGAAGAAGCCCGGAGGGTTTACTCAGCAGCGAGGGCAGGGAAGTTCAGGAAGCTTGGAGAACACCCGAGAACTTGGTGTGGTTGCCCTCACTTCAGGTCTCTGCTGTCCTTTGGATCTCGTTCTGCTACTGGCCCGTGAAGTCCAGTGGCATCTAATTCTGACACTGACCCCTTCCTTGTCGCACACCCAGGAAGGGCGGGAGCTGACTCTGGAAAAGCCTGAGCTGAAAGCTCTGGTGTGGGAGAAGCTGGAGGACCTGCACCGGCGCTGGGACGAGCTGGAGACCACCACCCAGGCCAAAGCCCGCAGCCTCTTTGATGCCAACCGAGCTGAGCTGTTTGCCCAGAGCTGCTCCGCCCTGGAGAGCTGGCTGGAGAGCTTGCAGGCCCAGCTGCACTCGGACGACTACGGCAAGGACCTCACCAGCGTCAACATCCTGCTCAAGAAGCAGCAGGTACGCCGCGGGCCTTTGGTGGGGCTGGTGAGCGGGAAATGAGGAGATGGGAGTCAGCAGCTCTGAGATTCACGAGGCCGTGCCCAGGCCTCACAGACGTCTTAACTGGCATCTCTCAAAGCAATTTCCATGGGTCACCAGTGTTGGAATCTCTAGGAATGTGTGTCAGTCAGAGTAAAGTTGGGAGATGGACAGCACATTCTAACTTGAACAAGGAAATTTTAGGGGAAAGAACTCTTAATTAATAAAAGGCGGTTACCTCCCAATGGGGTAAAAAGTACTCCAAAGCAAGGATCAGAAAAAAACTTTTCTGTAAATGGCCAAATGATATTGGGTTGGCCAAAAAGTTCATCCTGCTTTCTCTAAGATGTTGTGGAAAAATCCAAACAAATCCAGTATTTTGAGTTTTAAGGGTCATATAGTCTCTGTCGGATAAGATGGTTAGATGGCATCACCGACTCAGTGGACATGAACTTGAGCAAACCCCGGAGATGGTGAAGGACAGGGAAGCCTGGCATGCTGCAGTCCATGGGGTTGCAAAGAGTCAGACATGACTTAGTGATTTAACAACAGCAACAGTCTCTGTCGTAACTGTTCAACTCTGTCCTTGTAGGGTAAAAGCAGCCACAGGTGATGTGTAAGAAAGAATAGTGTGGTGTGTGCCAATAAAACTTTATTTACAAAAACAGGCAAGGGACAGGGTTTGCTGACCCCTGCTCTAATGAATACAGGAATAGCAAATGTAGGGAAGAGTTAGGTCCCTAGGACTGGGGAGGGGGTCCCCAGGAAGGACTGAGATGCCCTCTCCCTACCCCAAGGCTGAGTTTCAGACCTTGTTAGAGAAGGCACAGGCCTGCTGGATGGCATAGAAATTTGCTGGGGTATCACAAACCAGAGAGGTCTGAAGCTGGCAGGCCAAGGCTGGACGGCATGGCACTGGGATGCCAGCAAAACTTGGTGTAGGATAAGAGCCACCACGTCTCCTATAGGAGCTAGAAGAAAAACAGGCTGGAACCATAAATAGAAGCCCATGCCTCGCCTTTTCATAGTGGTGTCCCTCCAGCGCCCTCTGTGGACAAGTCCTAGTATTGCACCAGCGGACCAAGGAAAAGTCTTTACAGGGTCAGGTTCCAAGACTCAAAATGGGCAAAGGTGTACTTGAAACTGAGATGGATTGGAGAAGACCAAGAGACCATAAGTTGATTACTGGCACAGATAGCACACCCCCTGGATTCTTAGATATATTGAAGTTTGAGATCCATTGATGTAGGCGAGGAAGAGATACTCTCCCTGGGTTGAGCTGTATGGATAAGAATTCATGATCAGCTTGATATAGACTAGTGTCTCTGCTGACTTTGAAGGTGGAAGCACGGTGCTAACATCTGCTTCCTCTTCCGGTTGGCAGATGCTGGAAAGGGAGATGGCTGTTCGAGAGAAGGAGGTGGAGGCGATCCAGGCGCAGGCAAAAGCACTGGCCCAGGAAGACCAGGGTGCGGGGGAGGTGGAGAGGACTTCGAGGGCAGTGGAGGAGAAGTTCAGGGCCTTGTGCCAGCCCATGGAGGAGCGCTGCCGGCGCCTGCAGGCCTCCCGCGAGCAGCACCAGTTCCACCGGGACGTGGAGGATGAGATCGTGAGTCTCTGGGACCTGGGACAGGGTTAGAGTCTGCATCGGGGTAAATGGCCCCCGGCCTTTGGCTTTCTGTCTCCTTCCTGGGTGCTGGGGGTGGATGCCAGCAGGGCTCTGTTGTCTCTTCCCTTGGGCATTGGAAGTCAACTCTCTGGCAACACCCAGGGATACCCTCTAGGCCCCTTGCCCCCAGAACCAGAGCCCTGGAAAACGTTCCACCAGGAACCCCTTCCCAGCCAACCCCTGGCTCTTACTTTGCCCTCCGGACCTCCACGGACCCCTCCTCTTTCTCATCCAGTTGTGGGTGACGGAGCGGCTACCCATGGCTAGCTCCATGGAACACGGCAAGGACCTGCCCAGTGTCCAGCTCCTCATGAAGAAGAACCAGGTGAGGCAGAGCTTAAAGGCAAAAGAAGGGGTCCCAAGAGCCTCCCCAGACTTGAATGTTTGTTTGTTTGGCTGCCCTGGGGTCTTAGTTGCAGCACGAGGGATCTTTTAACTCTTAGTTGCAGTATGTAGGATGTAGTTCCCTGACCAGGGATTGAACCCAGGCGCCCTGCATTAGGAGCACTGAGGCTTAGCCACTGGACCACCAGGGAAGTCCGAAAAGTTTGTTTTCTTGAGACCTGGAGTTTCCCTGGCTGCCCCTGATGCTGGGCATAATCCGAGACTTCAGTGGGTCTCCTTTCCTCGCCTCAGGAGGGTGGGTTCCCCTAGTAGTAGATCCTGAGGATTGAAGGGGCACCTTCGTCACATCCTTGGGCCAGAAAAGAGGGGAAGTGAAGAGGACTCAGGGAGGACGAGAAGCAGAAGTGTGAAGGGGGGCTTGTGTGGAGTAAGTGTAGGGTGAGGGGGTTCCCTCAGCAAGCCTTTCAGCGTCTCCTCTGTTGCTGTGGACAGACCCTGCAGAAGGAGATCCAGGGCCACGAGCCCCGCATTGCGGACCTGACGGAGCGGCAGCGCACTCTGGGCGTGGCAGCAGCAGGCCCTGAGCTGGCGGAGCTCCAGGAAATGTGGAAGCGCCTGGGCCACGAGCTGGAGCTGCGAGGAAAGCGACTGGAGGAGGCCCTGCGGGCTCAACAGTTCTACCGCGATGCTGCAGAGGCTGAGGCCTGGATGGGCGAGCAGGAGTTACACATGATGGGCCAGGAGAAGGCCAAGGTGAGAGCCAGGACAGAGCTCAGGCTGAGTCTTCCCCCCACCCCCCCACCCCGACCCTTACCCCCTGCTGCCCCTGTCCCCTTCCTCAGGACGAGCTGAGCGCCCAGGCGGAGGTGAAGAAGCATCAGGTATTGGAACAAGCCCTGGCTGACTATGCCCAGACCATCCACCAGCTGGCAGCCAGCAGCCAAGACATGATTGACCACGAGCATCCAGAGAAGTGAGTCCAGCAGGCAGCAAGGGGGCCAGTCCCGGGGGCTGCAGGGGGGAGGGGTAGGGAGTAGGGGGAGGGGGAGGGGCAGCCAGGTTCAGGAAGGCCAGGAGACTGCAGAGCCCTCTGACCTGTGTGTGTACAGAACCATCTAGAAAGCTGGGGAAGCGGGACGGGGCAAGTCGTTGGGGGGCCAAGAGGGCCAGGACTCCACGGCCTAGGCCGGGGGTCAGAGCGGTGTGTCCTCTCCACGCCCCGCAGCACCCGGCTGTCGATCCGCCAAGCCCAGGTGGACAAGCTGTACGCCGGCCTGAAGGAGCTGGCGGGCGAGCGGCGGGAGCGTCTGCAGGAGCACCTCCGGCTGTGCCAGCTGCGCCGGGAGCTGGACGACCTGGAGCAGTGGATCCAGGAGCGTGAGGTGGTGGCCGCCTCTCACGAGCTGGGCCAGGACTACGAGCACGTGACCGTGAGTGCGGGGAGGACGGTAGCCACACGTGGGCTTCCGGGGTGAGGGCTAGCACCTCATCCTGGGTGGAGCCCCAAGGGGCAGGGGTGCAAGACCAGGGGCTGCAGATGCTGTTCGTTGAATTTCGAGGTGTTTTGTTGAAAGAATTGTGCAGAGAGGAGGAGGCAGGACTGCACATAGACGTGGGCAAGAGAAGAGTGACCAGTCACTCTTTTCCAACAGAACTCAGCAGTATAGGGGGCATGAGGTTCCCCTCCGTGGTTTGGGGGTGGGGGTTTGGACCCTCACTGGTGCAGAAATATAGACCGTACTTAGGGTACCCTTATCGGAAGACTAAAGGTTCCAAGCACCCCTTTACTGGGGGCTGGAGGCTGGGGGTGTGTCAAAGACAGGGTCAGTGGGAACCAGTTGCTTTTGCTCACCAACTTGGCCCTGCTGAAGTGGCCCAGGGCAAGAAATGGGTTCTCAGTGTGAAAGGACTTGCCCCCCCGCCGCCCCCGAGGTAGGTACCACACTCTCCAGCCTCACAGCACTGTCCGGGCAATGGCTTCCTCCACCAGATGCTCCGGGACAAATTCCGCGAGTTCTCGAGGGACACGAGCACCATCGGCCAGGAGCGCGTGGATGGTGCCAATGCACTGGCCAACGGGCTCATCGCTGGGGGCCACGCCGCCCGGGCCACGGTGGCCGAGTGGAAGGACAGCCTCAACGAGGCCTGGGCTGACCTGCTGGAGCTGCTGGACACGCGGGGCCAGGTGCTGGCGGCCGCACACGAGCTGCAGCGCTTCCTGCACGGGGCGCGCCAAGCACTGGCGCGCGTGCAGCACAAGCAGCAGCAGCTTCCCGATGGGACCGGCCGGGACCTCAACGCCGCCGAGGCCCTGCAGCGCCGACACTGTGCCTTCGAGCACGACATCCAGGCCCTCAGCGCCCAGGTCTGACCCAAGCGTGGGTGGGGGCGACGGTGTCTGAGGACACTCAGTGGGGAATGCAGCGGGGGGACTGGAGGGTGGGCATGCCCTGCAGGGCCACATAAGCATGCGCTTAGAGTGCTTCCAGGGAACCATCTCTGGCCAGGGGACATCTAGCCACTGTGTCCACACCCAGAATGACAAGGCTCTTTGAGGGCCCGTGACATTTTCTTTTTTTAAGTTTATTTTTATTTTGGGCTGCACTGGGTCTTGGTTGCTGCGTGCGGGCTTTCTCTAGTTGTGGCAAATGGGGGCTGCTCTTCGTTGCAGAGCACGGCATGTGGGGCCTTCCCAGACCAGGGGTGGAACCCAGGTGGATTCTTAACCACCAGGGAAGTCCAGCCCCATGACATTTTCAAATGGTTCCAGGAGCTAGAAGATTCTTCCCTTTGTACTAAAATCCATCTATTGCTCCCACTCAGACATTAGCCCTACGAAAAATAAGCATAGTTCCTTCTTCCAGCCATTTAAACCCAGGAGGGCCCCCCCACCCTAGTCCCTTCTTCAGGCTGAAAATCTCCTTCTAGCAATCTCTGAGGTCCTCCACGTGCTGGACAGGCTTCTGAAAGCTCAGCCAGCTAGTGGCCCTTTTAAAGCATTGACCCCCAGGCTAAGCCCAGGCCCCCCAGTAGGGCTCCACAGGGCAGCGTGTGACAGGGCTGACTCTGAGTACCAGCCCCCATCTTTCCCAGTGGCCCCCTCACCCCCATCCCACTTCTCCCCCTGCTTCCCCGGCTGGTGAACTGGGCAGGAGGTGAAGAGCAGGGGCCAGGACCGAGGGAGGCTGCAGCCCCTCGGAGTCTCCTGGCTCACCTTAACTTTGCCCTGGGCCCCTGCAGGTCCAGCAGGTGCAGGACGACGGCCACCGGCTCCAGAAGGCCTACGCCGGCGACAAGGCCGAGGAGATCGGCCGCCACATGCAGGCCGTGGCCGAGGCCTGGGCGCAGCTTCAGGGGAGCTCTGCTGCCCGCCGCCAGCTGCTGCTGGACACCACGGACAAGTTCCGCTTCTTCAAGGCCGTCCGGGAGCTGATGCTGTGGATGGACGGGGTGAACCTGCAGATGGACGCCCAGGAGCGGCCCCGGTGAGACCCACAGTGCCTGGTGGCCTCCAAGGGCTACAGGTTCGTGGCTGGGAGAGGGTGGTGGGCAGCGGGTGATTCGGTTTCTGTGCCCCCAGGGACGTGTCTTCCGCAGACCTGGTCATCAAGAACCACCAAGGCATCAAGGCCGAGATTGAGGCCAGGGCCGACCGCTTCTCCTCCTGTGTCGATATGGGGCAGGGGCTGCTGGCCAGGAGCCACTACGCGGCAGAGGAGGTGGGTGAGGCCAGGGCAGAGCCAGTCATCCTCACCGGGGAGGCCTGAATGCTGGGTTCTCCTCGGAGTCTTCCTGCTTCTTCTCATTCTTTCTGTGCTGAAACCTTTCACCGTCCCCTCAGGGTCGTTCAGGGATTTCCCCATTTGATTTTTCTGTCTGCCTCTTGAAATAAAAAAACTACCAGTGAGGACTTACTATACGGCACGTGGAATTCTGGTCAACGTTGTGCGGTGGCCTGGATGGGAGCGGGGTTGGGGGAGAATGGATACCCGTTTATATATGGCTGAGTCCCGTCGTCGTTCACCTGAAGCTGTCACAACACCGTTCATCAGCTATACCCCAATACAAAATAAATAGTTTAAAAAAAAAGATATCGTTAGTAAGACCCCCTGGAAAGGCCCTGCTGAGTGCTCATTCGCATCTCTGCCTCCCCAGATCTCAGAGAAGCTGTCTCAGCTTCAGGCACGGCGCCAAGAGACAGCTGACAAGTGGCAGGAGAAGATGGACTGGCTGCAGCTTGGTGAGCCGCTGTAGAAAAACCACCAGGGGCTCCGGGCCCTGGGGGGCGCACCGGGGGCCTTGTACCCTGTAGTTTCCAGAGTAGGTGAGACCAGGAATCCTGGGTGTGGAACCCAAGACCTCTGCCCTGGGCTGCCTGGCTCTGCGCTGAGCTCCTGCTCTGGGGCGGTGTCCTTCTCGGTGTCCCTGTTCCCAAAGTGGCCATAGTGCCCTGCCGTTGCCCACTCTGACTTGCCACCTCTCTGCAACCCGCCCCCCCTGCAGTTTTGGAGGTGCTGGTGTTCGGGAGAGACGCAGGTGTGGCGGAGGCTTGGCTGTGTAGTCAGGAACCGCTGGTGCGAAGCGCTGAGCTGGGCTGCACCGTCGATGAAGTCGAGAGCCTCATCAAGCGGCACGAGGCCTTCCAGAAGTCCGCGGTGGCCTGGGAGGAGCGGTTCAGCGCACTGGAGAAGCTCACGGCGGTGAGGGCAACCAGGACCCCAGGAACACCAGCCCCCTCCCTCTGCCCCAGGCCCCGCACACTCTCCTGCATGAGGAGGACATTTCTCTTCCCATTGCTCCAGGCTCTCCTAGATGTGAGCCAAAGGTACCCTGTGGTCACCTCACCTCTGGGAGCCATCATTTTCCCTGGGTGGCGCTAAGAGACAGCATCTCCCCCATGGCTCCTCATCCCCACCTTCTTCTGGTTTTCTCTTCTCATCCTTCCTGTTTCGTCAGACCAGAGCTGAGACACTTCAGCTTTCCCCAGCACCCCGGACCTTCTATGTTCTGACCTCAGAATTTCTTGGCAGCTGGAGGAACAGGAGAAGGAGCGGAAAAGAAAGAGGGAGGAAGAGGAACGGAGGAAGCTGCCCCCTCCTCCAGAACCCCCAGCCAGTCCTCCCGAAGGGCACCTGGTGGACAGCCGCACGGCCCCTGCCACTGCCCAGGACGGGTGAGAGCTGGGACACCTTGGGGAGGAAAAGGAGGCTGAGCCAGAGCCACCCCACCACTTAGCGTTCTCTGTCGCCCCTGCCATTCCAGAGTGCACCCCCGCCTACCGGCCAGTGTGAACGGCGTCTGCACAGATGCAGAGGGCCCCCAGGTGAGTCCTCCCATCCGAGCACCCTGTCAGAATCTTAGGCCCTCCCCCTCTTGCATCTGCTTAACAGCATCTTGTCCTTGCAGCCCCTGATGGAACAGCAGAGACTTGAGCAGGGCGGCCTCCCAGAAGGGCCTGTGAGTTACTCCTGGGGGTGTGGGTGTTGATAACTAGGAGATAAGGGACGCAAAGGGGTGTGAGCCGGGCGGTGGGGACACTGGGGTCAGGAGAGGGCAGAGGCTCACAGGAAACATGGGGGTGGGAAGACCCGCTCCTGGACTTCAAGCTTCACACCCTTCAAGCCAGATGTCTCCCGTCTCACCTTTTGTGACACAGGCACCACTGTTTTCACAGGGGTCCAGTGCTGGGGACGAGGCCAACGGGCCACGGGGAGAGAAGCAGGCCCGGACACAGGGCCCAACCCCTCCGATAATGCCCCAGAGCAGGTCATCCGAGTCCGCCCGGGTCGCCACCTTGCCCACTCGAGGCCCGGAGCTCTCCGCCCAGGAACAGATGGAGGGGTTGCTGTGCCGCAAACAGGAGATGGAGGCCTTTGGCAAGAAGGCCGCCAACAGGTATTGGGTCTGGCCACACCACGCAGAGGCCCTTTCGGCTCCTGGTTCTAGACAGGCTTGCCCAGAACCTCTTCCTAGACTGGGGGAAGGGGTAGGACTCAGGAGCAGTGTGGGGCCTCGGTGGGGGCAGGAGGGCCGGGAAACTATAAACAAGATGGGCTAAGGTGGCGCTAGTGGTAAAGAACCCGCCTGCCAGTGCAGGAGACGTAAGAGAGGCGGGTTCGATCCCTGGGTCAGGAAGATCCCCTGGAGGAAGGCATGGCAACCCACTCCAGTATTCTTGCCTGGAGAATCCCCTTGGACAGAGGAGCCTGGTGGGCTACAGTCCATAGGGTTGCAAAGAGTCACACACGACTGAAGCAACTTAGCAATGACAGCAGTGGCCCTGGGAGTCCTGGGACCACCAGGCTGTTCCCAGGGTGGCTGGCCCCTCAAAGGCCGGCCAGGCACCTGCGTTTCCTCCTCACCTGCACCACGTTCCCCACCCCCCACCCCCAGGTCGTGGCAGAATGTGTACTGTGTCCTGCGGCGCGGGAGCCTTGGCTTTTACAAGGATGCGAAGGCAGCCAGTGCAGGAGTGCCGTACCATGGAGAAGTGCCTGTCAGCCTGGCCAGGGCCCAGGGCAGCGTGGCCTTTGATTATCGAAAGCGCAAGCATGTCTTCAAGCTGGGGTAGGAATGGACAGGAGGGAGGCTCCCAGTGATACAGCCGCGAGGGCACTGGGCCAGGCATTTGGGAATAGCAACATCGACGAGGGAGAGGCGGGGGCTCTGGTTGTGCTCACACGCAGGGTAGCAGGAGCACCACAGCGCAAGCCTGTCAAGCTGAGCAATATACAGCAGGGGAGAGTTGTCAGCAGGATGTGGGCACTGCCCTGTCTCCGAGGCCCCCGCGGGCCTGCCCCTGCCTGCGAGCCACCGGGGGCAGAAGTGAGCGTGCCCTCGTCCTCGGCAGCCAATCAGGAAGGAGCTGCTTTGGCCCCACCCCCGGTCCTGAGACTCGGAAGAAGGTGCAGAAAGGGTCTAGACGAGTTGGCTCTGAGCATCTGAGGCTGTTCTCCTGTCTGGTCTCTGGAGGATAAGGCCGTCTTGCCAGCCCTGAGCTGGCCGGTCAGAGTCTCAGCTCTGCCCTGAGTTTTCTCTCTTTCCCAACAGCTTACAAGATGGGAAGGAATATCTGTTCCAGGCCAAGGATGAGGTGAGCTGTCCCCTTCCCTCCGTGCTGCCTTGGAGCCCTTCAGATGTACTCTTTGTTTCCTCACCTCTCTCTCGTTTTGCTTGTCTGAAGTGTTTCCTTCTTTGATGTCGGACAACCCACATTGTGCCAACTGGATGTTTGTGAAGGCTGCACCAAAACATGTTCCCTCCCTTAAAGGGGTCTTTTTCTCCAGAGAGATGGGGCAGGCATCTCTGCCTCCTCTCTTACCCTTCCCCACTGAGTGCGAGCCACAGCCGCCAGTAGCACAGCCTCCAAGCTGACCAGGTGTCTTTCCGCGCCCCTTGCAGGCAGAGATGAGCTCGTGGCTGAGGGTGGTGAATGCAGCCATTGCCACCGCGTCCTCCGCCTCCGGAGAGCCTGAAGAGCCAGCGGTGCCCAGTGCCACGCGGGGCATGACCCGGGCCATGACCATGCCCCCGGTGTCACCGGCCGGGGCTGAGGGACCTGTCGTGCTTCGCAGCAAGGATGGCAGAGAACGAGAGCGAGAAAAGCGCTTCAGCTTCTTCAAGAAGAACAAGTAGTTGGGGGCGAGACTCCCAGGCCAACTGCCTCCCTCTGTCCAGGAAACTGCCAGGGACCGTGGACAAGGATCACCCTCTTGTCAGGACAACTGCCTGCTGCTAGGGTCTGTTGCCAAGGTCAACCCATCACCAGGAACTGTCTCTGGGGACAAGTCAGTGTTCCCAAAGGCAACCCTTCTTTTCTGCTATTTAATTCTAGACTGGTGGTGGGGCGCAGGCAACCCCCAATTCCACTCCTCCCCCTCCCCTCTTTCCCCAGCCTTACGCCTCTGTCCCCACCACGGGCGCAGGCAGTGCCACACCCTCTACGAGGCCATGTGGGGAATGGCTCCCCTGCCCAGGGTCCTTCTCCCACCACAGCTAGGGCATGCCATCCAGTCCTCGCCCCTGGGGACCAGCCAGGAACCTCTCAGAGCGGAAGCAGGACCTGGGGGCTAGATTGCCAGATGACGGGTCAGAAACTCCGAAGCTGCCCCTTCCCATCCTCCCTCGTCCTCTGACTCAAGCAGCCCCTCTATCTCCGGCAACTCTCGACAGCTTCCAAGTGTGAGTTGTTTGGGGCCAACCACAGCCTTGAGTCTGGCCAAGGAGGTGATTAAACAGCTCAGCTTCTCTTACTGCCTCTGGGTGTCTTTGATTTCCTGACCACAGACCTCTCTAGCCGTGCCCAAGTCCTTCCCTCTGGCCCAGATCTCCTGTGTGTCAGGTGTCCACCAGCATCCAAGCCCACCAAGAACCATATTAGTCTGTGAGCCTCCCTACCATGGTCTCATTTCCCCATGGTAATGGCCGCCACTTTGCTGGGTTGACCAGTGTCAAGCCTCTTTTTAGACCAGAGAAGTTCTCCATGACGTTAACAAGCAGTATCCACGTTAGAAGGCACTGCAGGACCGCTGCTGTGGTGCACAACTTTCTTCACTCATGATCCTCCCAACTGTTTTCAAAAATGGAAGGCGGCGGACTTCCCTAGTGGGTCAGTAGCGAAGGTGCCATGCTCCCGATGCATGGGGCCTGGGTTTGGTCCCTGGTCAGGGAACTAGATCCCATATGCTGCAACAAAGATTGAATATCCCATGTGTCACAAGTAAGACCTAGCACAGCCAAATAAGTAAATATTAAAAAAAAAATGGAAGGCAGTAGAGCCCTGTCACACCTAGTATCAGCCACGGCTCCGCCTGACGGTGGAAAGTGGATACAGGCAGTGATTACTGGCCCCGCCTTCTGTCTCTATGGAGAGGACCCCAATAAGGGGTCAAGGGAGTTCAGGTTCTCAATCCACTGACCAATAGAATGGTATCACCCTGGGAAGCCATGAGGCACGTCCTAAGTGCAAAACAAACACACAGGAAAGTGTATTCTAGATCCAGTGAGGTATTAAAGTCGATGACTTTCCCCGTGGTCTCTGGCTCGGCCACTGAAGGTTTCAGGGCAATAGTATTTGCCTTGGTGGCCTCCTATAGGAAAAGCTTTGCTCTTTCATTGTTTCCCATCTATACACAAACAACCATTTTCGGGGCTCCGAGATCTTTCCAGGAAAGCAAGCCCCATCATTAGCATAGTAGGCCAAGGGCCCTAGCTGAGCAGACCCTCCCATCAGCCATGATAAAGACAGGGTCAGGTGTGTGCAGGCCCAGAAAGTTCCCAAACATGAGCTGTAGTAGATTAGACAGCTCACAGAATAATTACCACTTTCTCTCAAGAAGAGCAGACTCAGTACTTAAAAGCAGACATGTGATAACATAACTGGAACACTCTGTCGTGAGACATCAGCACTACACGGATACCTTCTTTTGTTCTCCAGGTATAACTGAGATCTCCACTGTAGGAAGAGAAAGTCACACATTGTGGGGTGCTCGGGGAGGCTGGGTGGATGCACTCCTTGGTGGCAAGCCTAGGCATTGGGAGAGAAAGCAATAATTGGAGATTTTAGAAGGGAAAAAACGTGTATTAGGGTGAGAAAACAGTGGAGAAATTAGCGTTTTAACTCGTAAACAGGGCAGCCAAATGAAGCAGTCCTGCAGAATGCAGTCAGACACAGTGAGTGGAGATGTAATAAAAATATGGTTTGAGCATTTACATACACACGGTAGCTGAAGCTACCTGAGTCCACGAATCGTTAAGGACAGGACGTAGAAGAGGATAAGCATAAAGTCAGGAAGTTAAGTCTCGTAAGGGAGACACCTTCGGAAACGAGTGGACGAAAGTTCCAGGAAGGATGAGAGAATGGAATGGAGCAGTGGTGGATATGAAGCAGATTAGAGCACAAAAATACAATAACGCAGGCTCCACGAATCAATGGGGAAATAGGGACAGACAAAAATGGATTAATTATTTAGAGGAAAATGTTTGCATTCTTACCTAAGCCCACTTCCAAGGGCAAACTCGAGATATGTGCTGACCAGTGTGGCAGGCATGAGTCACGTGCAGCCACTGAGCGTGTGAAATCTGGCTAGTCCCACTGAGGTGTGCTCTAAGTGTAGAATGCTTTCTGGATTTTGAAGACTGAAAAGGAAAAAAGAATTTAAAACATCTCAATAATTTGTATTTGATGATACATTGCAATATTTTAGCTATATTGGATCTCAAAAATATTAAAGTCAATTTCAACTATTTCCTTTTGTTTCTTAAATGTGTTTACTAGAAAATTTTGTATATGTTTCTCACATTATATTTCTATTTGGATAGCACTGCTCTAAATGGACTACATACAGACCTGAATGTGAAAGGTAAAAACATTAATGTTAATAGAAGAAAATGTAGGAGAATATACTTATGACCCAAGGGGACAGAAAAGGCCATTCTGTACAAAACTTCAAAAGCACACACTTTAAGGCAAAAATTGATTGTCAATCACATAAACAAATTAAGGATTTCTGTTCAATGAAGGACTCCATGGACAAAATTAATAATTAGATAGGATGAGAGAAGATACTTGAAACTGACCTCTGGTGACCTCAGCCTGCAGCAGCTTGGAGTGGGGCTTGGGTTCCCAGCCAGAGACTGAGGCTGGATCGCAGTGGTGAGAACACCAAATCCTAGCCGCTAGACCAATGGTCAGTGACAAGGGCCCTGGCCCTTCAGCTTTGCAGAAAAGAATTCCCACAAAGACAGAAAGTAATGAAAAAGGTAACGTGTTTCTATTAGGAGGAAAAGGGTACAATACATGGCAGAAAGCGAAGAACTAAAGAGCCTCTTGATGAAAGTGAAAGAGGAGAGTGAAAAAGTTGGCTTAAAACTCAATATTCAAATAACGAAGATCATGGTATCCGGTCCCATCACTTCATGGCAAATAGATGAGGAAACAATGGAAAGTGATAGACTTTATTTTCTTGGGCTCCAAAATCACTGCAGATGATGACTTCAGCCATAAAATTAAAAGACGCTTGCTCCTTGGAAGAAAAGCTATGACCAACCTAGACAGCATATTAAAAAGCAGAGACATTACTTTGCCAACAAAGGTCTGTCTAGTCAAAGCTATGGTTTGTCCAGTAGTCATGTATGGATGTGAGAGTTGGACTATAAAGAAAGCTGAGCGCCAAAGAATTGATGCTTTTGAACTGTGGTGTTGGAGAAGACTCTTGAGAGTCCCTTGGACTGCAAGGAGATCCAATCAGTCCATCCTAAAGGAAATAAGTTCTGAATATTCATTGGAAGGACTGATGCTGAAGCTGAAGCTGCAATACCTTGGCCACCTGGTGTGAAGAACTGACTCATTGGAAAAGACCCTGATGCTGGGAAAGATTGAAGGTGGGAGGAGAGGGGACAACAGAGGGTGAGATGGTTGGATGGCATCACCGACTCAATGGACATGAGTTTGAGTAAGCTCCATAACTCAGTAACCCTAACTTGAGTAAGTTGGTGACGGACAGGGAAGCCTGGTGTGCTGCAGTCCATGGAGTCGCAAAGAATCAGACACAGTTGAGCGCCTGAACTGACTGACAACGGACACACAAGTGGACTCAGAGACCATGTTGCTGAGTCGCATCCTTGTGGCAGTTTGAATTACTTTTATGGGACATTTCCTTCAGATTTCCTTTGGCCAGTCATTCTGATTTGCCTGGTTCACAGTCCATATTTTGTGCATCTCAGGATCCTCCCATGGATTCTACCGCAAAGGCCTGTGGGTAGAGCATCCCTTGACATCACTCCCCTTTGACCTCCAAGGAGCCTTTCTGCGTGTGTGTGGTCATAGAGGTCTCCTGTCTTCGAAAATGAGAAACATGTGTTCTGCGCAGGGCCCAGCCTTCTCCCTTAATTGTCCTGCTAGTCTTGTCTTGGAGTTTCAGTCCACAGGGAATGAATCCCCTATCACTTTACTACGGAGAGATCCATCTACCTCCTGCCTCAAAACGAGTAATATCTAGAGTAATATCTAGAATATCTAGAATAGACAAGAAAATCCTGCAAATCAGCAACAAAAAAGAGACTGTAACCTGACAAGAAACATGGGGAAAAGATATAAACAGGAAAGTTACAGAAGAGTAAACCTCCCAAACTCAAGAGAAACAAGAGATGTTTAGGATCATTAGTAATGAGAGAAATGCAAATTAAAGCAACAATGATACAGCATTTTATACCTGGCAAAAATTAGAAAACTGGATCATGTCCAACACTGGCAGAGACACTGAGATGCAGGATCCCTCGGGTGGGAGGTAGACTGGTTTCCAGAGGACAACCTGACACTACTTAGTCAAGTTAGCTCTGAGACAGTCCTGGGATCCCGGACCTTTTGCTGCAGTGCTACAGTGCTTGTGCCTGGACACAACTCTCCTCAGATGACACTAAAAATAACTGCGTGCAGGCACAATTTGGGCAAATTCTGGGCCAAAAAGATACAAAGAGACCAAAAAACCCAACTGCCACTTTTGAGGCGCCTGAAGCAAAAAGCAAAAGCAGGATACTGCGCATGCTCCCTGCACTCAACACCACCTGCTGCTAAGTCGCTTCAGTCGTGTCCGACTCTGTGTGACCCCATAGACGGCAGCCCACCAGGCTCCGCCATCCCTGGGATTCTCCACGCAAGAACACTGGAGTGGGTTGCCATTTCCTTCTCCAATGCATGAAAGTGAAAAGTGAAAGTGAAGTCGCTCATTCATGTCCAACTCCCAACGACCCCATGGACTGCAGCCCACCAGGCTCCTCCATCCATGGGATTTTCCAGGCAAGAGTACTGGAGTGGGGCGCCATTGCACCACCTAAGGAGGGGGCAAAACACCTAAGCCATCCCTCCAACCCAACCCCTGGACACACCCCTACCCTCACCCCATATAAAGAACAAGCTTGCGCCTCCCTGGGGAGCAAGCCAGCAAGGGGACCTGTTTGTTCTCACTTCCCCTTGCTGCAACAGGGGCCCCAGTAAAGTCTTGCCTGAATTTCTTGTCTGACCTCTGATCAATTTCTATTAACCGGAGAAAGCCAAGAACCCTGGTTGGTAACAGTTTAATGTATACCCTATGACTCAGCAACCCAGAAATTCCATCCCAGTCCTAACTCCCCTCAAATTTTCACACCAATCTATTAGGGTACACATAATTAACATAAGGATGTCAACTGCAAGCTTATTTATAACAAGAATAAGGATTTAGAGGCAACGTGAGTGTCCTATGCTGGGAGATAGACAGATGAAATATGGTAGCTGCACACTGTAGAGTATTGCTCAGTAGTTAGATACCACACAATAATACAGGGCTTCCCTGGTGGCTCAGTGGTAAACAATCTGCCTGCCAATGAAGGAGACATGGGTTTGATCCCTCGGTTAGGAAGATCCCCTTGGAGAAGGAGGTGGTAACCTGCTCCAGTATTCTTGCCTGGAAAATCCCATGTACAGAGGAGCTTGGCAGGCTACAGTCCATGGGGTCGCTAAGAGTCAGACATGACTGAGTGACTTCACTTTCACTTTTCACTTTCATGCATTGGAGAAGGAAATGGCAACCCACTCCAGTGTTCTTGCCTGGAGAATCCCAGAGACAGAGGAGCCTGGTGGGCTTCCATCTATGGGGTTGCGCAGAGTCGGACACGACTGACACGACTTAGCAGCAGCAGTAGCAGCAGCTGCATAGATTTACCCAAATAAAATTTACCTAAATGAACAAGGGTGGACTTTGTTTAGATCCATATTAGGAGAAACCAGATGTAAAAACAGATACTTGGGACAATCCAGTAGAAATTTAAATATAAGGATCAGATGATATTAGCGTAAAAAATTAGAGCTAATTTTTTAGAGACAGTTAGTGAAAAACTTATAGGTGACTATATGACTGGAATTTGCCTTTAAAAAAACTCTAGCTCACCTGCCCCCAACACACACACACACAAAGCAAAGGGGCTGCATGAAATCAGATGAGCAAATGTTGATAATTGTCAAAGCTGAGTAAGGGGCCCAGGAGATTTCATAATATTCTCTATTTGTGCCTTTTTGAAAATGTCCACAATGAAACATTGTTTGTAATGGAAAAAGCAAATGTGCATTAAAAAGACGTGTCTTACAGAAAACAAACTTATAGTTACCAAAGAGGAAGGTAGGGGAGGGAAAATTAGGAGTTTGGGAATGGCAGATGCAAACTGCTACATATAAAGTAGACAAACAACAAGGTTCTAAGGGACAGCACAGGTGACTATATTCAATATCTTGTAGGGACCTTCCTGATGGTCCAGTGATTGAGATTCCGAGCTTCCAATGAGGGGGCCTGGGTTCCATTCCTGGCCAGGGAACGAGATCCTACATGCTGCAACTAAATGTTTCCATGCCCCACTAAAAAGATCCTTCATGCCACACCTAAGACAAATGAACAAAGAGCTTGTAATAACCTGAGGTGGAAAAGAATATGAAAATGAGTAAATGTATACGTACAACTGAATCACTTTGCTGTATACCAGAAACTAACACATGGTAAATATACTTTAATTTTTAAAAAAATACGTATCTTGCAAGAACACAAAATAATACATTCTGAATTCATTTAACGCTTGCCTATGAGGCTTTGATCCTTGAGTTGGGAAGATCCCCTGGAGAAGGGAACGGCTACCCACTTCAGTATTCTGGCCTGGAGAATTCCATGGACTGTATAGTCCATGGGGTTGCAAACAGTCGGACATGACTGAGCGGCTTTCACTTTCAAAAAATGAGGGAAAGGGAAGGGGAGGTAAAAGGGAATAGATAAGAATAGGGAAATACATGGGGAGAAGATGGAATGGTATGGTCAGAGCTATGAGGAGAAACAGTATAAAATATAAAAACACAGGAGGAAAGGATGGTGAACGAACGAAAAATTTTAGAGGGGTGCAAACTGTTAAAAGGATATAGTTTTGGTAACCTCAGAAAACTTGCTCAATTGGAGAGGAAGACAGAAACCAAAACACAGGCATAAAGGTGGGCAACAGCTGGTTCACACTGTTTGCAAAAATCCATCCTGAAACACTAGGAAGAAATCCAAGCTAGAAATCATTCATAGCAAAGATGAGTAAAAACTATTTCAGAAATGGGCAAAGGGGTCCCTCGCTGGTGTTTTAAAAGTCTGACTATAGAGAGAAACTGGAAATGATCAAGAGAAGAAGGGAAGATCAGATCAGATCAGATCAGTCGCTCAGTCGTGTCCAACTCTTCTCGACCCCATGAATCGTAGCACGCCAGGCCTCCCTGTCCATCACCAACCCCCAGAGTTCACTCAGACTCACGTCCATCAAGTCAGTGATGCCATCCAGCCATCTCATCCTCTGTCGTCCCCTTCTCCTCCTGCCCCCAATCCCTCCCAGCATCAGAGTCTTTTCCAATGAGTCAACTCTTCACATGAGGTGGCCAAAGTACTGGAGTTTCAGCTTTAGCATCATTCCTTCCAAAGAAATCCCAGGGCTGATCTCCTTCAGAATGGACTGGTTGGATCTCCTTGCAGTCCAAGGGACTCTCAAGAGTCTTCTCCAACACCACGGTTCAAAAGCATCAATTCTTAGGTGCTCAGCCTTCTTCACAGTCCAACTCTCACATCCATACATGACCACAGGAAAAACCATAGCCTTGACTAGACGGATCTTTGTTGGCAAAGTAATGTCTCTGCTTTTGAATATGCTGTCTAGGTTGGTCATAACTTTCCTTCCAAGGAGTAAGCGTCTTTTCATTTCATGGCTGCAGTCACCATCTGCAGTGATTTTGGAGCCCAGAAAAATAAAGTCTGACACTGTTTCCACTGTTTCCCCATCTATTTCCCATGAAGTGATGGGACCAGATGCCATGATCTTCGTTTTCTGAATGTTGAGCTTTAAGCCAACTTTTTCACTCTCCACTTTCACCTTCATCAACAGGCTTTTTAGTTCCTCTTCACTTTCTGCCATAAGGGTGGTGTCATCTGCATATCTGAGGTTATTGATATTTCTCCCGGCAATCTTGATTCCAGGTTGTGTTTCTTCCAGTCCAGCGTTTCTCATCATGTACTCTGCATATAAGTTAAATAAGCAGGGTGACAATATACAGCCTTGACGTACTCCCTTTCCTATTTGGAACCAGTCTGTTGTTCCATGTCCAGTTCTAACTGTTGCTTCCTGACCTGCATACAAATATCTCAAGAGGCAGATCAGGTGGTCTGGTATTCCCATCTCTTTCAGAATTTCCCACAGTTTATTGTGATCCACACAGTCAAAGGCTTTGGCATAGTCAATAAAGCAGAAATAGATGTTTTTCTGGAACTCTCTTGCTTTTTCTATGATCCAGCGGATGTTGGCAATTTGATCTCTGGTTCCTCTGCCTTTTGTAAAACCAGCTTGAACATCTGGAAGTTCACGGTTCACGTATTGCTGAAGCCTGGCTTGGAGAATTTTAAGCATTACCTTACTAGCGTGTGAGATGAGTGCAATTGTGCAGTAGTTTGAGCATTCTTTGGCATTGCCTTTCTTTGGGATTGGAATGAAAACTGACCTTTTCCAGTCCTGTGGCCACTGCTGAGCTTTCCAAATTTGCTGGCATATTGAGTGCAGCACTTTCACAGCATCATCTTTCAGGACCTGGAACAGCTCAACTGGAATTCCATCACCTCCACTAGCTTTGTTCGTAGTGATGCTTTCTAAGGCCCACTTGACTTCACATTCCAGGATGTCTGGCTCTAGGTCAGTGATCACACCATCATGATTATCTGGGTCGTGAAGATCTTTTTTGTACAGTTCTTCTGTGTATTCTTAATATCTTCTTAATCTCTTCTTAATATCTTCTGCTTCTGTTAGGTCCATACCATTTCTGTCCTTTACAGAGCCCATCTTTGCATGAAATGTTCCTTTGGTATCTCTGATTTTCTTGAAGAGATCTCTAGTCTTTCCCATTCTGTTGTTCTCCTCTATTTCTTTGCATTGATCGCTGAAGAAAGCTTTCTTATCTCTTCTTGCTATTCTTTGGAACTCTGCATTCAGATGTTTATATCTTTCCTTTTCTCCTTTGCTTTTCGCTTCTCTTCTTTTCACAGCTATTTGTAAGGCCTCCTCAGACAGCCATTTTGCTTTTTTGCATTTCTTTTCCATGGGGATGGTCTTGATCCCTGTCTCATGTACAATGTCACAAACCTCATTCCATAGCTCATCAGGCAGTCCATCTATCAGATCTAGGCCCTTAAATCTATTTCTCACTTCCACTGTATAATCATAAGGGATTTGATTTAGGTCATACCTGAATGGTCTAGTGTTTTTCCCTACTTTCTTCAATTTAAGTCTGAATTTGGCAATAAGGAGTTCATGGTCTGAGCCACAGTCAGCTCCTGGTCTTGTTTTTGCTGACTGTATAGAGCTTCTCCATCTTTGGCTGGAAAGAATATAATCAATCTGATTTCGGTGTTGACCATCTGGTGATGTCCATGTGTAGAGTCTTCTCTTGTGTTGTTGGAAGAGGATGTTTGTTATGACCAGTGCATTTTCTTGGCAAAACTCTATTAGTCTTTGCCCTGCTTCATTCCGTATTCCACGGCCAAATTTGCCTGTTACTCCAGGTGTTTCTTGACTTCCTACTTTTGCATTCCAGTCCGCTATAATGAAAAGGACATCTCTTTGGGGTGTTAGTTCTAAAAGGTCTTGTAGGTCTTCATAGAACCGTTCAACTTCAGCTTCTTCAGCGTTACTGGTTGGGGCATAGACTTGGATTACTGTGATATTGAATGGTTTGCCTTGGAAACGAACAGAGATCATTCTGTCGTTTTTGAGATTGCATCCAAGTACTGCATTTCGGACTCTTTTGTTGACCATGATGGCTACTCAAGGGGAGGGTTAAATAGAATTAGGTGGGAGATAAGCATGAATGTTATCAGAATTGGAAGAACAGTGCCTCTTCTGAAATTGGTGGAAAACAAAGAATTCAGTAAAAGAAATGTAACCGAGTAGCTGGAGAGGAAGAGGACAGCATGCAGTTTGTGCCTGATACTATCAGAAAAGATACCAAGGAGGAATGGTGACTGGACAAACATCTTGGCATGCTCTACTTGGAGATAAGCTAAATCCATCAATCTCCATAAACGTCTATTCTTTGTCCAAAGGTGTCAGTGAGTAATCCCCCTTAGTAACTTCCTTTTTGCCAGCAGGAGGTGCCCTTGGACCACAGTTGAATTCTGAAAGCTGGAAAATGCCCCGGTCAGTTGCCCTGTCCTCCAGCAGCTTGGTCTGGAGGTGGAGACCCTGGCCTGTCCCCAAAACAAGAAACCTCTCTGATTCTCTTATACCAAGCATTCGTTGGTGTGCTCACCACGAATCAGGAACTGTTAAGGACACATAATTAGAGCTTAATTCTCTAGCTAGGGAGAGAAAACCAGCCTTCGTGTATGTGACAAACAAAACCCAACTGATTTGAGAGTAGCCTGGATAGAATGCCTCTACGAGCTATCTCAGCTCTGCCATCTTCGGTTCTGTTTCCTCACCAATGAAGTACATGTTTGCAATTAAAATTTTTTGAATTATCTTACAAAGCTCTACCAAAAAAAAAAAAAAAAGCCAGGTTTGCTTGAAATGTGGCCCACCTGTATTCCTAAAATGTTGCCCCAAGCTACCATACAGGCTGGCCGATTGCTAAGAAAACCCGCTTATCGGGGACTCAGTGGGATAACCCTTTGTCATCAGCGGCGGCCGTCCTTCCCCACCTCCGCCCCCCCGACACGGCCCAATAGCACGATCCATTGTGAATAGATCCATTATGATCGACTATGACTCCCGGGCTTCCGATTTCACCAAGGCAGTGGTTGCGCCCAGAGCCTTCTGACGCGTGAGCGCCGACCCCCACCCACACCACCGTCCAAGGTGTTGATTGGCTAGCCGGGCCAGGGGGCGGGCTGACCTCCGCTCCGCCGCGCCGACAGCAGCGGGCCCCGCCCCGTATCGGGGCGACTGGGAGCCGAGCCCGGGGCAGCCATTTGTACGCGGCCGCGGGATTGGTCGCCTGGCTCCCGCGAGGGTGAGGAGGGGGTGGGCAGCGCGCACTCGCGCGTGCGTCAGGTGGCGCGCGAGAAAGGCCCGGTCGCGCCGAGGTTTGAGCGGCCGTCGCCATTTTGTAGGGTTCTCTCTGACGCGGGAGCCGCCGCCAGCGCTGCTGCCACCCGGAGGTGCGCAAGGTTCTTGTGGGTGTGTGGGGAGCCTGAGAGCCGGGCCGCCGGGCCTCTGGCGGACGGGGATGGCCCAGGGTTTGGGTTTCTTCTCTTGGTGCCGGAGGTCCGGGGAAGACAACGGGAGGAGGCGGGGCCGGGTCTCCGGAGGGGGCGGGGCAGGGGTCGAGTCGAGTCTTTGTTGGGGAGAAGGCACTGGAGTTGGGTCGCCAGGGCGGGGGTGGGGGTTCCCAGTTGGGGCAGAGGGGGCCTTTTTATTCTTAAAAGTATTTTGAACGGTGATGCTTCACGGAAGAGAGGTACACAGATTTCCCTCCAAAACCTCGTTACGAGGGACAGTTAGATATATGTATGCCTTTTCCCCACATTTGGATTCTTCTCTTACCTGCCCCAAAACAGGAGTATTTCAAGCTAACCCTGTTACTTAAAATGCGCCTTATTCCACGAGGGACTATGCAATGCATGCTGACAACCGACCCGTTCGCGTGTTACACACAGCTCACACTACTCCTTAAGAGCTAACCTTTCTCCCGCTACTGAAAAAAGAAGGAACGTCTGTGTGAGCATCTTGAAGGTGCCAAGAACTTAGGAGGATTAATCCAAAATGCAGTGCATTGAAACTTTCGCCTCTAACTTCTGAAAATCTCCTTTCTTCTCTTTCAGGCTCTTGTCAGGATGGTGAAGCTGTTCATCGGAAACCTGCCCCGGGAGGCCACAGAGCAGGAGATCCGCTCTCTCTTCGAGCAGTATGGGAAGGTGCTGGAATGTGACATCATTAAGAACTACGGCTTTGTGCACATAGAGGACAAGACGGCGGCCGAGGATGCCATCCGCAACCTGCACCACTACAAGCTGCACGGGGTGAACATCAACGTGGAAGCCAGCAAGAATAAGAGCAAAGCTTCAACCAAGTTGCATGTAGGCAACATCAGTCCTACTTGTACCAACCAAGAGCTCCGGGCCAAGTTTGAGGAGTACGGTCCAGTCATCGAATGTGACATCGTGAAAGATTATGCCTTTGTACACATGGAGCGGGCTGAGGATGCAGTGGAGGCCATCAGGGGCCTTGACAACACAGAGTTTCAAGGTGAACTGCTCTGGGGCCTGGGTGCAAAACCGAGTGGGGTCTAGGTGTAGACAGAGGCAAGAACACAGGACCATGGGGCTGGCAGGTGGTGTCTTCCATTCTACTTTAGCTGGAAATAATAGAACGATTGTATGTTTACTATGCTTAAACACAACTTAACTCTTGGAGAAGCAAACACTTCTCCTTTTCAGATTTGCCAAGATGTTTCTCAACAACTTTGTAGAATCACAAACGGTAGGTCACTTTTTTCTGCAAGCGTCATTCATTTGGGTGCTGTTGGAAGTTTAATCTGCAAATGGGAGAAGAGGATAAAGGTCTGTGGCTTACTTGCTGCTTTTGTTAGGATGAGGAAGCCTTATATATTTGAGAGTTTAAATGCATAGGGCTTATACTCCTTACTGCCCTGGGCAATGGGCCCTGATGGGAAAGAACAAAGACATCTTTAAGAATCTCTGTATTATAAATCTGGGTGGTGAATCTGATTTGGGGGGGTTATCTTTTGAGTACTCAAATTTGTTCAGTATGTGATGAACTATATGAGCAGAGTCAAAAACTGTGCTATGTATTCTGCTCCACATACTATTATTTAATCCTAAAGGGAAAAAAGGACGTTTCTAAAAATGTTAGGTTGAATGGGAATTACGGTTCTGCCTCTGAGAAGATTCCTATTAGAGTGTCATATCGAATTATTTATATCATTAATAAAAGTACATACGTTGTCATTAGTACTACAGGAGGTTGAAGACTCTCTGGAACTGTGCTGATATGGTAGCCACTAGCCCCGTGTAGCTATTAAGTTGAAATTAAATAAATTTTAAAGTTCCGTTTCTCGGTTGTGCTGCACACATTTCAAGTACTCAGAAGCCATACAGGCTAGTGGTGACTGTATCGGTGCAGATACAGAACATTTACATCATCACAGGAAGTTCTGTCGTACAGCGCTGTTCTACAAGCTTTTTGTTGATAGTGTCATCTTAGACCACATGTTTACATCCACTTTTCAGGTTTATAAATTAAGATCATTTTTTTTCTCTGAGTACCCTTAAAAGGGTTGTAAAGACGTACTTAAGGGTCCTCTACTAAACCTAGAGAACAGAAAAGAAATGGAGAAGAGGAAAAGTTGACCAGAAAAGGGTAAGAAAGTTTGCAGATAGTAGAGATTGCAAATAATACATCAGATATTTCTGGCTTCAGCCAGTGGTGTCCTGGCTTTTAGCTGCTCTTTAAAGCACAGGGCAAAAATTGTAGACTTGCTACCATTTACTTGTCATATGATCTTGGACAAGCGTTTTAACCTCTTTGTGCTTCATTTTCCCCACTTGTAAAATAGAGTTATAATGATCCCTGCCGTACCTCCCTCACAGGACGGTAGTGAGGCTAGAATGAGGCAATAGATGTGAAAGTGCTTTGACAGTAAAGCACTGTGTGATAAAAGGTGAGTGGTGTTCGCAACAACAAATGTTTCTATGATGGTTAGAAGCTTTAAAATGTAATACCTTTCCTCATTTATATTTGGTTTTCTTTTATTATTTTGGAAAGCTGTTGCGCTTCAGATACCTTTAAAAATACCCTGAATTATTTTCATTGGATGAAGGAGGGCATCATGAATGGACAGTGTTGGAGGAAATGGGAGTTCTCTCTTGATAGGTAACAAGTAAAATGTGAAAGAATGCAGTTAAAGTCTGGTACAAACTGCAGCGATGTTCTAGTATAATACTGCTTGTCTTTACCTTTTTAATATGCTATTGAGTAAAAGAATAGGATCAGAAATAGGTATATGGACGTCAGTTAATTGAGAGGGGGTTGGCTTGAAAGAAATGTGTTTTAATACAGTGGGTTTCATTCAGGATGTAATAACACAATGATCCATGAGATTTTTTTAAACATCATTATTGGGGGGAAAAAAAGTATCCTTTATTTGGTTTTCATGTTCTTAGCCTGGGCCCTCTAGAGAAAGCACCCAACTTTTCGTTATGTTTTACGTACAGACATTTTTATAACCAGCTCTGTTTTTTTTCCAGATGACAAGAGAAAGTTTAGCATTGGATAATAAGTTGCAGTCTTACAGAAAATACAATCTAGATACCAATTTGTCACATTTTTTTCATAAAGCCTTTTTACTCATCTCCTAATAAAGGGGACCTCTTAAGAGTGCCACTTTGGTCATCTTTTGAACCTTTATATGTTAATGGCTGCTACTGAGGCGTCCTGACTTGTACGACTTAAAAAGAAAGGAGCAAAATCTGAGTTTACCTGAGTCTCTGGGGATCTGTTTCCTCCCTATAAACAGCAGTGAACTGAACCGCTACTGACTTAGCAAGCAGTTTGCATTGAAAGACCCTGAAGAAGCTATTCCCAAGTAATAACTCAGGCAGCTGAGCTGGGAAGCTGGTTATATGAGTTTATGTGTTTTGTTTTTAACTAATGTGTAAATAAACATTAAATTGGAGTACAGTTGTATATCAAGCTATATCCCTAATCTCTGGGTCCTGTTACTTGGTAGGAGCTCAGCATTGAGGATCTCAGGTTGCCCACCTCTTTCTTTCAAAAAAAAACACTTGTGGGCGGTGGAGGCTGGTTTTCTGGGAAATGTTGGCAACATACCTCAGTAATTTTTTTGGAGATTTCAGAAAATTTTTAAGCTTTTGGCCTCTCCAAGTGTAGTAGAGTAGTAGAATTTAATCTTCTTTCAGTTTTCTTTGCATTAGTTCCTTAAGGTAATAAAGAAGCACAGTATATTTCAATTATCATAAGAATTTTAGGAAATTTAAATTAAATGCCTGGTTACCACCTTTGGAAAGATCATGTGAAAAAAATCTATCACTTCTGTTGTAGATCTTTTTTAAAGAGTTGTTTACCTGAATCCTTTTTACAGCTACTACAGATGTTTATAAACTTCTGAATTCCACTCTAAAAGCAGTGGTGGAGATTGTATGTAGTAATAGAAACATCAAGGGGGAAAAAATCACTGGGTTTTGTTTCTCAAAAAAAATGGACCCATAATCTGTAAAGGACTAAGTTACATATTTTCCTTGAAAATGTACTTCTAGGTCTCTGGATTGGCTGCTTTTTAGATTGGCATGGTTACACTGACTTCAGAATTGAAACAGTTTGTGTCTATCACACAAGTTTAATGTCACCATGCATGTTTGAAAGCCAAGTAGCTTGTAATCCCTCCAGTACAAATTATAGGGAGTTCTACATTTGGGATATAAGTTGGGGCAAAACTCCGTGTGCTTCTGTTCTAAGCACAGTTAGCATTTGACCTGTAATAACTTCTAAGAATGGGAGTATCTGTATCTGAAAATAATGGGATGGCTAAATGCTGCTTTCATATTAAATTGCTGTTTGGTATCTTGCTGACTTATCAGTGTTTATGGTGGGTGCTGCCTCTCTACTAGCAGCTGGAAGTAAAAACCTGAGCACCTTTGTTTCTGCTAAAGAAAGGGTTTTAAGTTTGAGGCAGCAGCTACTAGAAACTGGGGTGGTAGGAATGTTGGACGTCGGGCAGAACTGAGTTTGACTAAAGTGATGTTACCGCACTAACCCGCTCCCCTCTCAGGGTCAGTGCATGGCGCTGTTCTGGCTGCCGTCCTGAATCGGGCTGTTTCCAACAGGATGGTGGAGCACGAGGCCTCCTACCGCATAGCTGCATCCAGAACAAGGTCTGTTATAGAGAGAGCAACCTGCTGATCGCGGAGGGGGGATTTGTCCTGAGCAGCCCTTTAGTGATGCAAAGCCCCAGTTCCTCTCCATCTGTACTGGCTGCTTTTGGCTATGATCTGTAAAGCATTGACTTGATCTCCAAAGTCTTAGGCAGTTCAGCACCACATGCTGCCAAGAATATGCCTTTTCTCAAACTGCTTTTAAAGACCTCGGATGCTTTCATTAGCAAGGGTCCCTGGGCTTGGTTGTACACAAGCCCAGGCAAAGATGGTTTCTTCTCTTAGCTGTTCCTGTGCTGGTCATTTCCTGCAAGTATGGATGTGGCTTGTTTGTACGGGTGCCCTGAAGCCTTTAGCCCAGTGCTGCATTTTTCTAACAAGTAGACAATTCCCTGTAAAGAACTGTTTACAGGTTTATGTAGTTTACTGCATAACAGGATGAAATGCCAATCATTCCATTATATGAAAACACACTGTCCCTAAGAAACCAGTACCGCTTCAAGAACCATCTCTTGCTGCTGAGAGACCTGGGTAGATGGTTTTCTTTCCACAGCAGGCGTGGATTCACCTTTGCTTAAAAAGCAATGTGGGGGTGGGGTTGAAGTCTGGAAGGTCTTACAGCTAACTCTTAAGAGGTCCTGGAGTTGAAGCAGATGATGCGCCAGGTATGATTTGTGTACCCAGCATAGCCTTCTGGTGACACTTACAAAAACGGCTGGAAGAAACAAGACAGACAGCGTATGCTGTGGTTTTTTAAGCTGCAGTACATGGTTAGGCCTTATGTGGCCCTGAGTACATCAGTGAGAGGTTGGTAAGATGCTTTACTACGCAGACCATAACTGAGGTGGTGTTGGATATTTGATTTGGAAAAATTGTCAGGTTTTGATAATAGTATTGAAAAGTGGAAACTCTCAATTGCTGTGCTGGGGAGAAGAAAGTCTTGGAGACGGAAGTAGGAGGGAATCCTGGTCTACTGGTGTAAGTAGAAAGTATTGACTGGTTTCTGAGGACTCAGATTTTCTAAGTCTCCTCTGTTAAAACTTCAGCTTCTTTTTTGGAGGGGATTGTTGAAATAGGGTTGTAGGAGTGTGTGTTTGTATGTTTGTGTGTCTTTTGCCAACTAGTTGATTTTGGGGAAGACAAGGAAGGTTAATGAGTTATAATAAATCTTCTTACATCTATTTCCTAAAGGCAAACGAATGCACGTGCAGTTGTCCACCAGCCGGCTTCGCACCGCCCCTGGGATGGGAGACCAGAGCGGCTGCTATCGGTGTGGGAAAGAGGGGCACTGGTCCAAAGAGTGTCCAGTAGATCGTTCGGGCCGTGTGGCGGACTTTACTGAGCAGTATAATGAACAGTATGGAGCGGTGCGCACACCTTACACCATGGGCTACGGGGAATCCGTGTATTACAACGACGCATACGGAGCACTTGACTACTATAAGCGTTACCGAGTCCGCTCTTACGAGGCAGTGGCAGCAGCAGCAGCAGCTTCCGCGTACAACTATGCAGAGCAGACCATGTCTCATCTGCCTCAAGTCCAGAACACAGCTGTGACCAGTCACCTCAACTCCACTTCCGTTGATCCCTACGACAGACACCTGTTGCCAAACTCAGGCGCTGCTGCCACCTCGGCTGCTATGGCTGCTGCCGCTGCCACCACTTCCTCCTATTACGGAAGGGACAGGAGCCCCCTGCGTCGTGGTGCAGCTGTACTCCCCACGGTCGGAGAGGGCTACGGTTATGGGCCAGAGAGCGAGCTGTCTCAGGCTTCAGCAGCTGCACGGAATTCTCTGTATGACATGGCCCGGTATGAACGGGAGCAGTATGTGGACCGAGCACGGTACTCAGCCTTTTAAAAACTGGAGGTGAGAGTGGGGTGGGTGTGGTTAAGAGAGTCCACTTAGTTCCCCAGAAAGGAGACCTTGCCACATAGAGGAGGCTAAAGCCACCTGTTTGCTGTCAGGACAGTATCCAAAAGGTAGTCACTGCATTTTAGTCTTAAATATTTCTCTAGGCCAGAGCTTCATTTGGCCTGTTGAGGTCTTCGTTGACAACTCCAACCAACTTGTCCATCCCGGGAAAACAACAACTCAGATTATTAGGATATTGTTCTTTAATCAAATGTAAGCAGATCCAGGTTACAGGAAACATAGCTGAAGAGAACACTTGAGTACTCTTTGCACATACATCGTCCAATGATACAGCGAGGTTTTAAGACACTTCCTTTTATGGAGAAAGGAACCTAAGGCCCAGAGAGGTTAAGTGCTTTGTCTGATGTCATCTGGTGATTGAGAGGTAAAGCCAGAATTCATAGTCAGGCCTACCTGAGTCCAAAACCACTTTCTCTTTCCACCACAAAAGTCACTGTGATGTACGTGGAAGAGTACGGGTTCAGAAGTTAATAATTAATGTCACCAATGAGGATTTAAAGTAAGTTCAGATTTCCAATTTGCTAATAAAACTACTACTTAGCTCATGAGCCTTTATCAGAAAAAACTCTTCTAATATATAAGCCAAATAAAATCCTCTGAGTTTTAGGCATTTAGTTCCAAGACACTTGCTGGAAAGCAATGTTTTGATGCCACTGTCTGCTCTGGATTCCGTGGGTCCCTTCCTTAATAGTAAGCATCTTGTTCTCCATGGGCACTTAGCTGTATTTCTGCATGGCTTATGATGCTACTCTCAAGAGCCTGACACTTCCCATTGCTTCCAGCAAATTTGGGGGATTTTTTTGTTTGAGAACATGTAAAGAACTAGATTAAACAGGTACTTTTCTGAAGTGTATGAAATCCCATTGATGGTAACCCTGGCAGTTTAATTTTCCCTCCTTCAGGTAATGTAAGCAAAGATGTTGGAATGTCAAGAATAATTGGAGTATCTAGAGATTGATACTTAGTACCTTGAAATTGAGCATCAGCAGAACTGGAGGCCCAGTAGGAAAGTTAAACTGAGTTACCACCGAGTTTCCAGGGTTCTTAACAGACCTCTTTGATGTATGAGTAGAAGAAAACCAAGTGACAGGAATTTTCCCTTTTGCTTAGTGAGAAGCAAATGTATGAACCTGTGATGTTATATCCTGTGTGACTGTGACAAGACAGGGATGCGCTGTGACTCCTGTGTAGCAGTGAGTGTCCATGTGCACCAAGTAGATAGTCTTAACAACTAGTGTAGTCTGCCATTCATCTCTTAATGCTGCTGGTCTTCCATGAAGTGAGGATATGCCTCTAGAGTAAGGTGGTGTCTTCTAGATAACTGTACATTTCTCTCAACTGTGTTCCAAAGTTGAACATTAAATAGTATATATTGTGGTCTGTAAAATATTACTAAGGTATGTTTACGTGGTTTTTGACTGCTAGCAGTGGTTGTTCAACTAACCTCTTTTTAGTGATGACTGTTAAAGAAACTTACCTTCCAGGTATGAACCTCATATGGACTGAATAACCCTGAGTTGGTTGCAGTCCCAGGAGCCTGATGTTAATGAGGCTGCCAGGATGAAATACTCCAGAACTGTTGGGGATCCAAATTCGGGTCTCACCCTAGCAGAACTGATTCAAGAACGTCACAACTTTTGAAGTCGATTGGCACAGATCAAGACCAAGATTTGGCCCTTTGTCTGTAATAAGTAGAGGAACTTGGTGTGAGTTAACTTTTTTTTTCCCCCAGCCATTGGTGTCTGGCGTTCCCATCACCAATGGAAGAATTAGAGAATTTAGGATTTCTTCTCTTGTTTTGGTAAGGGAGATTTGGTCAACTAAAGGAACTGCTGTAACTGTGACTCTAAATCTGTGACAGTGTGATAATGCAGGTGTGTTGGAGGATGAATGAACCACTCCTTGAAACCCTTTATGATTGTCACTTCTGAAAACGTGTTTATATGAAAGATTAAAATGAGACATATTTAGAATAGTATAACTGACCATATTTGAGACCTAGCATCTTCTGATTTTTTGAAACCAAAAATTAAATTATGGTTCTTGGTATCTGTATGCCCTTGGTTTCAGTGACAGTAGTTTTACCTAAAAGATGGGTAAACAAATGAGAAAGATACATTCCTCACCAATACAGCAGTCTTCCAGACAGATTGCTTCTTGTTCTGTATATAAGTAGACTCCTATATATAGCCATAGTAGAAAGGTAATTACATGAGATGTAACTTTGACCCAGTCTGACTTGGTTTTGTTTTGTTCTGTTCTTTTTCCCCCTGGAATACAGGACGGGACCAGGGCCCTTGTACTCGGAGCCAAGCTGCTCTCCAGGCATTGTGTAAGCCTCTTGTGTTGTGCTCTCTTTCAGGTAGGATAATTGCGGACTGAACCCTCGGGCTGCGGTCATATATGAGAACTTGCTCCGCGCGGTCCCCTTTGCCGGGATGTTTCCATTGCTTCATGTTTCAGTAAACAAAGGAGTTTGTGACCAACTATGTTTTCTTTCTTAATTTAATTCTTCTACATTCACTTTTCTCTCCTCCTGGTACTAGTTTCTGTAGCCTTTCTGTTCCTCTCGTTCCCAGCCTCTGAGCAGCCCTAGGTAAGGATTATGTTGGCGTCCCCTTTCTCCTGTACAGTGGGATCCCTCTTATCTTGCTTTCCTTAGGAGTTGACCCCTTCTCCCTGTCTACCTGCAACATCTCCTTTCCCTTCCACGTAGAGGCAAGCAACCTTTTACTCTTCTCTGTTAGCTCTGGACTCTTAACACTGAAGCTAATCTTCTGAAATTGCTAGGACCATTGGGGTTTTGGTTGTTGTTTTGTTTGTTTTGTTTTGTTTTATGTCTGACCTGTGATCGTGGTACAGCAGTAGCTGAAATTTAGCCTTGTTTTACTCCACTTCTCCCACTTTTTTTTTTTTATATATATATTTTGACAAATAAACGTTTCTAACACTTAAGTATCTTTTTGTATTTGTATGACTTAATTTACCACAAATGTCTT
The DNA here is from genome assembly GCF_032452875.1 of Bos javanicus. NCBI lineage: Eukaryota > Metazoa > Chordata > Mammalia > Artiodactyla > Bovidae > Bos > Bos javanicus. Next base: position 45,084,468 of record NC_083896.1, on the reverse strand, counting down.
CTGGTTCTTTCTCAGTTGTGCTCAAACTACAAACTTCAGTGGAAGAACAGAAATCTGAAATTTTAAGTATTTAGTGAGATAAGTACTACAGCCTCAGCACTGAGTGGAGATGAATTAGCCAGCATCTTGAGACATTAGTAAGTATGCTACACCTAGAGGTCAGGCTCCTCCTCTGTAAATAACCAGTGCTGCTTTTTCCCGTTCATACACCAGCAAACCCAGGTTAGTAGTGATAAAAGCCCCACAGGAGAACCCTGTGTCAGGAAAAGGTTGAGTCAGAACAGGGACCTGTCATATTGACTCAGTTTGACTTCACAGTATATGTTCATTTAAATTCACAATTTAAACTAGAATTAGACTTTGGCTAAAATGAATAAAATAGTTATGATGATGTGGGGATATTTATATATATGGCGTCTTAGCCAGTGGGACACTAGGGAAGTCAAAACATAGCAACTTAACATGTCTTGATTCCGTATCACTGGCAGAAAAAGCCAGAAAAAAATGATTCAGTACAGTTCTACATCAGCACTGTCCAGTACAACTTTTGGCATTGTTGAACGTGTTCTATATCTGTGGTCCAATTTATAGCTACTAGATACATGTGGCTATTAAAAGTACTTGAAACGTGCCCAGTGAAGCTGAGAAACTGAAGTCTTTAAATTAGCTTCGTGTGACTAGTGGTTACTGTACTGCACAGCACAGTCTAACCTGAAGGACGGACCTCCCGGGGGTCCAGTGGTTAAACCGCCATCCCTGTACTGCGGGGGACTCAGGTTTGATCCCTGGTTGGGGAACTAAGTTCCTGCATGCTGCATGTTGTGGCCAAAAAAATTAATTTAAAAAAAAAGGTAAAGGAGAAAAAGCCTTGAAGAATCATATAAAATACTTTTCCCCTAGAAAATCCTTTCACTCTCCCCAAAACAGATGACACTGGAAAGGGGTTAGTTTTCAGACAACATAAGAGGACTGTTGAAACAGGTTTATTTCTAAACCTCAGTTTAAAAACTCCATGTGGGGGTACATAATTCCTTTTATCCACCAAGACCAAATTCTCATTATAGACCATTTTAAAGTGCCACAAGGCATCTCACACTAAAAGTTCCTGAACTGATTCATCAGTGATTTGAATTCCAAACCAGGATTTTGATGAATGAGATGTGATTTTCGCTGTAAGCACTGCAGAGGGACGAGTACAGGGTACTTTGAAAACGTAAATAGTGGCTGACTTTAGGGGCTGGGTGGAGCGGGGCAACTGCTATTCCAAGTTGAGGAAACCGCATATGTAAAGGCCCCTGATCAGCAAAAGTGTGGTAACCATTAGGAAGCAAAGTCTATACAACAGAAATCTGAAGAGGTAAGTTCCAGCACAGTTACAAGCGCCTTATGGGCTATGTTAAGGAATTTCATCTTTAACTGGAAACTGGAGAAGGAAATAGCGTCCCAATCCACTATTCTTGCCTGGGAAATCCAAGGACAGAGGAGCCTGGTGGGCTACAGTGCGTAGGGCCACAAGAGAGACGTAGTGACTAAAGAACAACAACAATGACTAACGATAGTGAGCACCTTTTCTTGTACTTACGGACCATTTGTATATTTTTTCAATGAAATGTCTGGTTCAAGTCTGCATATTTTTAAAAAATGAGTTGTGAAAACCACCCAAATGTTTGTCAACTGATGAATGAATAAGTACAATGTGATAACATCTGTATAACCCATTAATTATCTAATAACAGAATGAAGTACTAATATATGCTACAACATGGATAATGCTGAAAACCTAATTGAAAGACACCAGACACACAAGGACCACATGCTGCCTGACGCTGTGCACATGAGACGTCCAGAATACGTAGATCTACAGGGACAGTGACAGGCGCTCAGTCACGTCTGGCTCTTTGTGACCCCATGGACTATATGGTCCATGGAATTCTCCAGGCCAGAGTACTGCAATGGGTAGCCTTTCCCCTCTCTAGGGGATCTTCCCAACCCAGGCCTCCCACGTTGTGGACAAATTCTTCACCAACTGAGCCACAAGGGAAACCCAAGAATGCTGGAGTGGGTAGGGTAGCCTTTCCCTCAGGGGCTCTTCCTGACCCAGGAATCGAACTGGGGTCTCCTGCATTGCAGGCAGATTCTTTACCAACTGAGATATCAGGGAAGCCCACTCATCTACTTACCATCACAGGGATAGTAAGTATATGAGTGGTTGCCTAGGCCTAGAGAAGGGTGTGTGTTGGGGGTGGCGGGGGGGACAGGGGGTTGGGGGTAGACAACCAAAATGAGCAAGATTTCTTTTTGGATTTATGTACATGTGCTCTAGAATAAGTTGAGGATGGATGTACAGCTTTGTGAATATACTAAGAGCCACTGAATTATTATTAAATGGGTGAATTGGGAACTTCAGAGCACATGCAATTCAGAGGATATGGGTTTGATCCCTGGTCAGGGAACTAAGATTCCCCCAAGTCCTAAAGCAACTAAGCCCATGGTGCTGCAACTGCTGAGCCCACTCAGCACTACTAGAAAGTGTGTGCACCACAATGAAAGCCTCTGCATAATGCAACGAAGATCTGGCATGCTGCAACCAAGACCTCATGAAGCCAAGTAAATATTTTTTAAATGGGTAAATTGTACGGCATGTGAATTACATCTCAATAAAGCTGTTAGACATGAAAAAAAATTGTGTATAGTCATAGGCTGGCTAAGGAGAAAAAAATCTGGAAGCTATAAAAGGGCTTTAAGTTTGAGGATAATAGGATCAGATTCATTTTTCATGAAAGATCACTATGACTGGACAGGAATAAAAGGGAGTAGCATTATACTTCAGTGTTCACAACAGCATTATCTACAGTTATTATACCAAGGTATGGAAGCAACCTGTGTCCATCAACAGATGAATGGACAAAGATGATGTGTGGAGTGTGTGTGTGTGTAGATGGTGGTATTCCTATAACACTACTCTGCCATAAAAAAACAGATTTTGCCATTTGCAGCAATATAGATGAACTTTATGACTAAGTGAGGCCTTCCCTAGTGGCTCAGAAAATGAATCTGCCTGCAATGCAGGGAACCTGGGTTCAATCCCTGGATCAGGAGAAAGATCCCCTGGAGAAAGAAATGGCTACCCACTCCAGTATTCTTGCCTGGAGAATTCCATGGACAGAGGAGCCTGGTGAGAGTCAGACACAACAGTGACTAACACTTTCACTTCACTGTCATGCTAAGTGAAATAAGAAAACAAATACTGTATGATATCACTTACATGTTGAATCTAAAACTACAACTGAGTGACTAAAATAAGAAGACTTATATAGAAAAGCCAACTGGTGGTTACCAGTGGGGAGACAGAAGCTGGAGGGGCAGCACAGGGGTAGGGGGAAAAAAGTTACAGGATTATATGAAATTGTGTGACTCTCTTGAAAACTGTAAAGCACTACAGAATTTAAAGAATCATCCAAAATTTTAAATATTTTTTAAAAGTTTAAAAGAGAATAGTGAGATTTGCCTGGTACATGATAGAGGTCTCTCACCTAATCATGAAGCCAACAGAGTTCATGTTTTGTTTTAAAGGAAGAAAAAATACTTCACAGAAAAATAACCACACATACACAATTCCAGGGCACAGGGTTTAACTCCCTGAGGATGACTGGTCAAGCCTTTGCCACGGATGGGCTGTGCCTCTCCACTCTACCACCACCGAGCACCTGCTCCAGGCCAGGCCCTACCTAAAGGCTGTACACCAGGCACTGCTGAGTGCTGAGGGGCAAGGGAGATGAGGTCAGTCTCAGAGATCTTAAGAGAGGAGAAAGTATGACTACAACGGTAATTGCTATAAGAAATGTAACAGCACTGTAAGAGTTCAGAGAAGAATTATTTGTGCAATTCTACCAACAAAATTGACTCATCTCACACGTTAGCAAAGTAATGCTCAAAATTCTCCAAGTGAGACTTCAACAGAACGTGAACCGAGAACTTCCAGATGTTCAAACTGGGTTTAGAAAAGGCAGAGGAACCAAAGATCAAATTGCCAGCGTCCATTGGATCATTGAAAAAGCAAGAGAGTTCCAGAAAAACAAAGCCTTTGGGTGGATCACAACAAACTGGAAAATTCAAGAGATGGGAGTACCAGACTACATTACCTGACTACTGAGAAATGTGTATGCAGGTCAAGAAGCAACAAACCAGACGTGGAACAATGGACTGGTTCCAAATTGGGAAAGGAATATGTCAAGACTGTATACTGTCACCCTGCTTATTTAGCTTATATGCAGAGTACATCATGCAAAATGCTGGGCTGGATGAAGCACAAGCTGGAATCAAGATTGCCAGGAGAAATATCAATTACCTGATACACAGATGACATCTGATACACAGATGATACCACCTTATGGCAGAAAGCAAAGAGGACTAAAGAGTGTTGTGATGAAAGTGAAAGGAGAGTGAAAAAGCTGGCTTAAAACTCAACATTCAAAAAACAAAGATCATGGCATCCAGTCCCATCACTTCATGGCAAATAGATGGGGAAACAATAGAAACAATGACAGACTATTTTCCTGGGCTCCAAAATCACTACAGATGGTAACTGCAGCCATGAAATTAAAAGATGCTTGCTCCTTGGAAGAAAAGCTATGACCAACCTAGACAGCATATTCAAAAGCTGAGACATTACTTTGCTGACAAATGCCATCTAGTCAAAGCTATGGTTTTTCCAGTGGTAACGTATGTATGTGAGAGTTGGACCATAAAGAGAGCTGAGCACCAAAGAATTGAATCTTTTGAACTGTGGTGTTGAAGACTCTTGAGAGTCCCTTGGACTACAAGGAGATCAAACCAGTCAGTCCTAAAGGAAATCAGTCCTGAATATTCATTGGAAGTACTGATGCTGAAGCTGAAGCTCCAATAGTTTGGTCACCTGATGCGAAGAACTGACTCTGAAAAAGACCCTGATGCTGGGAAAGATTGAAGGCAGGAGGAGAGGGGGACGACAGAGGATGAGACAGCTGGATGATATCACCGACTCAATGGACATGAGTTTGAGCAAGCTCCAGGAGTTGGTGATGGACAGGGAAGCCTGGCATGCTGCAGTTCATGGGGTTGCAAAGAGTTGGACATAACTGAACAACTCAACTGACTGACCAAAACTCTATAGCTTATTTTTTGTGCTTTTTTTTTTTTTTTTTGAATAGTACATAGAGGTTTTTTATTTTTATTTTTTATTTTTTTTTTGCATTGATTGATTTTATTTTTAAACTTTACATAATTGTATTAGTTTTGCCAAATATCAAAATGAATCCGCCACAGGTGCTTTAAGATTAAAACTTTAAGAATATTTCTTTCCTTTGAAATGAAAATATACTCATCAGGAGTCCACAAAGTGAGTGAAATGTTTGTGAGGGATGAAGGCCGAGAACATGTCCCTAACCCAGTTTGGAGAAAAGAAAAAGGAAGGATAATACCCAAGGCCTTCCGTTTCCATAAATTTCTTCCTGAGCAGTCAGCTATCTGAGGTGGAGTTTCTAGGCACCACTCAAGCAAGGCCCAGCCATAACAGCAGCACCTTAAGGTACTTCAAGTACAAGGCAAAAGAACCCCAGCCTAACTGAAATACTACAGCCGGAGAAAAGCACGCAGATTCCCCTCAGATGTTGTCTCAGAACCCCCTGGGTTTTATTCCTAGGGTGGTGGGGGAGATAAACTATTGAGCCACAGCTCCAACTTAGCAAAAGCTTAGACTTCTGCAGCCCAAGCCCCGCCTTTCAGGCCTGGGGCAGACTCAGATCTACCATTTCCTCTAATTTCTGGCCACACAATGAAGTTAGTGTGGCATAAAAGATGTAAGGTCCTCTGGGGACTCAAGGCACTGCTCAGAGGTTGTCCAAGGGTAGGAAAAGGTTTCCTGGCTGCAAAGTAGCCCAGAAAAGGGAAGGAACTAGCCTAAGATTGGCCTCATGGCCTTTGGCTCACAAATCTGGGCCTCAGAGATGAAGTGTCTCTGGGACATTTGGGAGGAAGAAGATAAAAATACATTCCTAGGAAGAGTTGTCAGTTTTGTCAGAAGACTCCATCTCAAGGCTTTCTTAAGATGAGGGCTATTTCTATTGCCAAGAGAACTGAAGAGCAAGAAATTACAGTTCAGTCCCAGGAACCCACAAAGGAAGAGGAACGGCCCGGCAGGATGATTTCAAATAGTAGTATCTTAGATTTGCAGATCCTTTGAGGATCCAGGCCAAATTTAAACTGCACAGTGGCCCAGGTTTAATGACTCATCCATCATCTGTGCTAATCCACAAGAACTCAATGAGGCAGTAATCAAAGCAAGTACGGTTTAAAAAGGGGCTTCTTTGGTAGCTCAGTTATTTGATAAAGAATCTGCCTGTAAGGCAAGAGCCATAGGAAACTCAGGTTCAATCCCTGGGTCAGATCCCCTGGAAAAGGGCATGGCAACCCACCCCAATATCCCTGCCTGGAGAATCCTATGGACAGTGGAGATTGGCGGGTCACAGTCCATAGTGTTGCAAAGAACTGAAGCGACTTAGCACACACACCATGTATGCAGGGTTTAAAAAGGTTAAATAGGACTTCCCTGGTGGTCCAGTGGATAACAGTCCATCTGCCAATGTAGGAGACATGGGTTTGATCCCTGGTCAGGGAAGATCCCACATGCTGAGGGGCAACCAACCTGTGTACCACAACTACCAAAGCCCAGGTGCCCAGAGCCCGTGTTCCCCAACAAGAGAAGCCACCACGGTGAGGAGGCCTGAGCACAGGACAGCAGCCCCCACTTGCTGCGACTAGAAAGCCCTCACACAGCAGCGAAGACCCAGTGCAGCCAAAACTCAATGAAATAAAAACACCCGCCCCACAGACACACAACAGTGAGGAAAAAGACCCCCAACTCCTACTTGTTCACCACGGGAGAAAGCCAAAGAAAGCAGCTACCGAAATGAAGAGGAACAGCTGGCAAAGGCACCAGCAGCCCTAAGGCCAGACGCGAGGTCTACCCTGCATGGAACGAGTGTGGTGAGGGGGCAAGTTCCCTCTGCACTGGGCGAGGTGAACTAACTTCCAGTGACCGTGGCCCTGCCCACCCTTGGCTCTGGTGTCCTAGAGGAAGGACAGGGGCTATGAGAATTAGGAAAATGAGTGGTTAGGGGAAAAGACCCTCCCCACCCTAAGTGCCATTATATTTCCTCCAAGTTGGGGCACAGCCGGTACGCTTCAGTGGCCATGTTTGTGAATCATGTGTCCACGTTTGCGCCTCTCCATAGAGACACAATGAGGCATTTGTGCCAATATCCTTAGCAGAGCAACTGGCCAACAATCCAGAGACCAGGCCACCGCTGCCACAGGCCCCCTTCCACCCCTCACCTGGAACCACACCGTACTGGACAAGGTGAACCAAGTTCAAGACGGGCAAGTGCAGGGCTGGCCAGAAGAGGCTCAAAGGTCTGGACGCTGCAGCAAAGACAGAACCTTGAGTGCAACTGAGAAAGGAGCTCACAGTGCCACAGGTCTCAGGACAGACTGACCAGACTAAAGGTTGAAATTCATGCTCCAGAGCTGGGTTGCCAGAACTTAAATCCATGCTCTTGCTATAGTCCTAGACTTGCTACTTAACCTCTCTGAGACTGCTGCCTCATAGTAAGCTTCCTCTTAAAGAGCTGTCTGGAGTAAATGCAAAGCACTCAATTGGTTATCATCACAGAGAACTGTGATGTGTACAAGCAAAAGAGACGTTCCACCCTATCCATGAAGGGAGCTAGAGGGAGAGCAGTCATCACTTCCTCTTCAGTCTTAAGGGATTCCAGCTCCCCTTTTCTTGCCCAGCTGTGGAATGCTGGGCACCCAGCATGGCACCCAGACGTGGAACCCAGACACAAACCTGCTCAAGCTCTGCCCCGAGGGTTCATCAGGTCTCAAAGCTAAAGGGCTTTCCTAAGTTATCAGTTTCACTGTTTGTCTTTGCTGACTTACGGGATGGGGCATAACACCAACCCTAACGGGCCATCCAGGAATCCTCTGGTCCTGCCCGAGTCTGGTCCTAAGCTGGCACTCAGCTTCTTGAATGACTGGTGACTGCTAAGGCAAGAAATGAATGGGGACAAGGGCAGAGGGTAGTAAGTTTCCAAGAAGAGCACATCATTCAAATGCAAGCTTACACATATCAGGTCTGTGAGTGTGTGCTCAGTCACATCCAACTCTTTGCGACCCCATGGACTGCAGCCCACCAGGCTCCTCTGTTCATAGAATTTTCTAGCTAAGAATAGTGGAGTGGGTTGCCATTTCCTCCTCCAGGGGATCATCTCAACCCAGGAATTAAACCTGCATCTCCTGTGTCTTCTGCATTGGCAGGCAGATTCTTTATCCCTGAGCCATCCGGGAAACCCACACATATACACATGTATTATTAAACGCCTGTTTACATGTCAGGCACTGTTGCTAGGCACTGGGGCAGTTTCCTAGCCTCCTAACTTACCATTTTGTGAGGCAAAAATTCAATAAATGAGTAAGCAAAGACACTGAGATAAGTACCACAAAATATACAAACTGGGCACAATGGTGGGAAGAACGGGGTCGGGGAGGGCCCTCTAACGCTTGATCCTGAACCTAAGACCTGAAGGTAAGAAATTAGCCCTAAAGTGGTCAAGGGAAAGGCCCTTCCAGGTAGAAAGGCCGAGAGGCAGGAAAGTCTTTGGTGAATAGGATCTGAAAGAAGGGCCCATGTGGTTAGAAAAATGTGTATGAGGGGAAAGGGCCTGAGACAGGGAGCGCGTTGAACTGAGTTGTGATGGTGTCTGATTTCCATTTTAAAAGGATCAATCTGGCTGTTATATTAACTGGATGGTAGAAGCAGGCACATTATTTAGTAAAGAACTTAGGAAATCCAGGTGAGAGTTGCTTGATGCTGGCTCTGACTTGAGAGTACTACTGGGAATTCTGAGTAGACCCAAGACTGATAGGCTGAATGCGGGTAGAACCATCATTACAACCTCCATTTTCAGCCAGGTGCATCACATCATGATACTCCTCTGCTTAAGAACGATGAAAGACTCCTTTCAGAGTAAAGGCCAAAAGGACCCCTCAGATTATCATTTAACTGTCTCACCTCTTCTACCTCCCCCACCACTCTGGCCTCCTTACTGTTACAATCTGACCTTGAGGCCCTTGCTCAAGCTGTTCTCTTTACTTGAAGTACTAGAGGACTGTCTGGCCAACTTCTGCCTCGTTCAAGACTGCTTAAATCTCAATGTCAGTATTCTTCACACATACACAATGCTCTCGCTCTCCCAATCCTTACTCAACCCTACCCTCTTTAATACAAAGCTCTTATTTCCTAACATACTATTTGCTTATTTACTATGTTTACTGTCTCGGGCTGGAGTGGAAGTTCCAGAATGTGGAGCCTCCATTAGCTTGGGTGATGAGATGAGACTAATAGAGAGGAGAAACCAGCATACAACAATAAGGGAAAAGTAGCAGAGCCTTCACCTTTTAAGTTTAAAAAAAAAAATCATTTTGGAAAAAAGTAAATTTCTTCAGTCAAAAAACAAAAAAGATCCTTTCGTGATTTAGCATGAAATCACTAGCAACATTCCTATGGAATGGTAGGGGTGAATGCCTGATTAAAAGTTTAAGAGGAAATGAAAAGCAATCATTACATAGGGACAGAAACCATATAAAACATTTTTGAGTTTTGTACAAAAGAAGTGTAGAAATAAAGTGATAACCAGCAGGGAAAACAAAGCTATTTTTTATTATTTTTTTTGTAGAGGTGCTGAGGATTGAAGACATGTTAAAAATGGGAATAACAGAATGTTTGTAATGCAAATAGGACTGACTTAATAAGGAAAAATGGATGACCTAAGAGGAAAAGGTCATCCTCCACAAGAGCAAGAGGCTGGGCGCTCACGCATGCGCAGAACCACCACCCTCAGACAAATGCAGCTAACTGGGCTGCTGGAAGGTGGGCAGGTGTGCTGATTAATTCTCTTCGGACTGCTTCAGTTTCTTCTGCAAGGTATGAAGCAGGTCATTCATTATATGAATAAGCAAGACAGGAGAGGAACTGAATGGGAAGGCAAATGGACCAAGGATCTATTTTCCAATTCTGCCTGGCAGAATTAGAATTATGGGTCTACACAAGATATGAGGTTTGTAGTAACTTATTTAAAATGAAAGCAGTCACTGAGATTGTTTTTCTCCAGTAACCTTCAGCCTCATCAGTCAGACAAATGAATAGATGAATTGTATTTAACCTGGGAAGTTTTTCCAAGTATAACAGAGCCTTGGGGCTTGCAAGAAAAATGGTGCAGCAAAGAAGTGAGTGACTGGCACAGTTTTCAAGTTGGATAAGGAGGTGAAACAGCAGAGGGTGAAGGACACTGAAAAGTAAAATCAACAGATGGTTAAGTTCCAATGAGTCAAAAGGGTTGGCATACTAAACAAAGCAATCTGGAAAGACAGACGATGGCTGATTTGACAGTAAGAAATAAATTACAAAAGATTAAAAGGATGGCATTTTTGAAGGGCTGTCTCCAAACCACAACAAACCCCCTCCCGGCACTTCCATTTCATCTGGTGTTTTAGTACACCATGGAGGTGCTTTACCCATTCCCTCTTGGTGAAAACACTACTAGTCAATTTCTTATCCATGTTATCTTAAAGAGACATTCAACACTAAAACCTAAAGAAATTTGCTTAGAGAAATCGTTTTATGACAAATCTATGACTGGCTTTTGAGGATGCCCAGGTACTATTTATATTCATTCTTTACTTTGGTAAAGCAAATCAGTATGGTTCTAAACAAGACTCAAAATCCGAAGTTTTAGGAAGTACCTAAGAGTTCATCTCTGATGAAAAACTGGATCAAACAGTAGAAATGCCTGTCTACATATACCAAGTCAAATATGAAATCAGGGGTTTTAAAAAAAAAACAACCTATAGCTTGACCTACACAACCATCACAGAAAACCAGTTGGGTAAGTCTTCCACCCAGTAGAAAACATGGGGAAGATCTCTGCTGAGGCCAACATAGTGGCCCCATAACTTGTTAAGTCTAAGGTATGTCCTGCAGCCAGGGAACTACACATTCTTGGCCACCGGACCACCAGGGAGTCCCTCATATAGTAAGCTTTAAACTCAGTCTGAGTCATTCCATTCTAGAACTCAACCTTCTCCTGTTTCAGCCTAGAGTACCGTTCTCCAAACCCAAGTAGAAAAGCAGTGCTGGGAACTCCTAGCACAAGACCACACGGAGAATTCTAGTATTAAGTAACCTTTAGGAATTTGCACCAGAATGTAATACTATGTAATGCAAATGGTCTACCTCTCATGATTCCATCCCCCTAGAATCTAACTTATTGCTGACATCACTCTGGAATAAGGACCTCGGTTTAATTAAGCATTCACCCAATTCAACCCCAATTTTGAGGGTGTCTGGAAGACTTTTGGAGAAGGCAATGGCACCCCACTCCAGTACTCTTGCCTGGAGAATCCCAGGGACGGGGGAGCCTGGTGGGCTGCCGTCTCTGGGGTCGCACAGTCAGACGTGACTGAAGTGACTTAACAGCAGGAAGACTTTTAAGTCAAAGTTACTTAGTCTGACACCAAATCAATATCCTGAAAACTGCATTCCTAAGTCCTCTGACCTCCAGAATCAGGCTGGGTCAAATATGTGGCAACAGAAGTGTAGCCACCCCCATCCCCACCTATCTCACAATGAAACTGCCAAAGCAGAAAGCTGCCTGTGGAGGTAGAGAGTTAGGACATAAAATTAAAAAAATAAAAAAAAAATTAACTGGAAAAAAAAAAAAATAGAGTGCAGAGGTATAGTAAAAAAAGAAAAATAAAGTAAAATTTAAAAAATTAAAAAAAAATTAACTGGAGAGTTAGGACAGGCACCCATTCCTCTTTGTATTCTCCACATGGTACTTACACATAGTAGGCAACCAGTGAGTACATCACGAAGTGCAAAGCAAACTCTCAGGTGAATGCTAACCAGTTTACTGAACAGGATAAAAAGTGGAAGGCTACATGGGAGCTCCCCAGTGGTCCAGTGGTTAGGACTTGGTGCTCTCACCCCTGAGGGCCCAGGTTCAATCCCTGGGCAGGAAATAAAAATCCAAGATACAAGGCACAGCCCCCCCCCAAAAAAAAGGCGAAAGGCTACAGAAAGCCAGTGTATTAAAGTTTCACTTTAAAAAAAACTATTGTACAACTACTGAGTCTAAGTGACGACAGTGTAACTTTGTTAATTACACAGAGCAGAGACTATGATGTGGCCTCAACTCAGATACACCTGATTTTAAGTTTACACAAAAATAATTTCAAACAATGTAAGGCTGAAATATTAGCAAGTTAAAATCAATCATTTCAAAAGACTTTTTTTTTTTTTTCCCCCAAAAGACTTAAGGTTGGTTTCAGAACTTGGGTCTTTTCCCACTGCTTTTTTCTTCCTTTTAACAGTGGTTTTTAAAAAACCACTCTAGGAATGCAGCAGTAAACCAGCAGATTCAGTCATGAAAAACTACTTGTCTGTTGTAGGGAGATTGTGTTCTCAAATGGAGAAAGACTCCCTTTTCAAGTTTAACCAGACAGCATGCTTTATAATGCAAAACTATATTACCCCCCACACTCCAGTATGACATCACCATCTTTGCTGACCATTCCCACGTAAATAAAATTCTCTACTTGACACTCTTAGAACACAAGTTCTAGAACTACACCTAGGTACCTTTCAGAGTATCACTTAAAATGTTTTATTTGTTCAATCAAGAAAGTTAGCTTCCATCTTTTGAAGTTTGCCAACCCCATCCATCAGACCAAGGGGTATGTTTGATTAAAAACAGACCAAAGCAGGCAAACCCTCCAAGTGGCAGAAATCCAACCCAGCCAGGGAAGATAAAGACAGATGCAAAGAAAGGACCTAGCCTAGATGTAATAATCCTCTTTGTTGATCACTTATCTGTAGGAGCTAACAGTTTTAAGTTTTCCTGGAACTGCTGTCTTTTTTTCTCACAACTTCCATATTCAATAAAATGGTGGCTGGGAGATAACACATAGAACACCTCACAGGGTTTCAGCAAGCAAATATGCAATAAATTACAAGCTGTACTGATAGTTACTCCCATCTCAGGCTTCTGTGAATTAGAAACTAGTAGGAAAACCTGAGATTACCAAAAATTAGCTCGTTACTCCCATCTCAGGCTTCTGTGAATTAGAAACTAGTAGGAAAACCTGAGATTACCAAAAATTAGCTCGTTTTTCTTACCTCCCAGTACCACAATTCACGTTTCCTAAAACCATAATGATTGGCATAGACTGAAATATTAGTCACTTAGTCATGCCCAGCTCTGAGACCCCCATGGACTATAGCCTGCCAGGCTCCTCTGTCCATGAAATGATCTGGACAATTATACTGGAATGGATAGCCATTCCCTTCTCCAGGGGATCTTCCCCATCTAGAGATTGAACTGGGGTCTCCAGCGTTGCAGGTAGATTCTTTGCCAACTAAGCCACCAGGGAAGCCCATAATGCTTGGCAGTTAGGTGCTCATGATTCTTCAAATGATGCTAGGAAATGCCCTAACCAGACACAACCCCACTGTATTTACGCTAAAACTGGAGCAAGAAGGTATAGACAAAAAGTATCTTCAAGACAGTCTATTTTGATAGATGCACAGAACTAAGAGGCAGCGGCTCTTCCTCGTACCCTGCCCCCTCTACTCATCCTTGTTGTTAAATAATCTAAAGCTCACTTCTGGGTCCTTCTGTGCCTATCATTCTAAAGACAATGAGGTACTAGTGGGACCACTGAGGTATTCCTTGAATTCCAACAGAACTATACATTTTGGGGCTGCTCTGGTAACTCAAATGGTAAATAATCCATCCCCAAGGCAGGAGGATTTGGGTTCAATTACTGGATTGGGAAGATCCCCTGAAGAAGGGAATGGCTACCCACTCAGGTATTCTTGCCTGGAGAATTTAATGGACAGGGAAGGCTGGTGGGCAACAGCCCATGGGGTCACAAAGTCAGACACGACTGAGTGACTAAGCACACACATACAGATGGTGAAAGGCATCAAAAAGCTTTACTTGCTAACCTACAAAATAAAGCCACAGCTTAATTTTCCACATGTCATGAAGTGAAAGCTAACCTCCTGGTCCCTCAAACCCTTCATTTTCCTAGACCTATCCCTTGGAAAATAAGTCAAGCTAGATGTAGTGACTGGGCAGTTTGAATGGTAGTACTAAGGGGTGGATGAGGATTGTTTTGCAAGCATGGAAAAGTCCCACATTTCAAAACTGCTAGTAGGTACATGGTTTTCTAACAACGGTGTGATCAAGTGAAGGCAGTCTTTAATGGAGTAAGGCTGCCTGCCTGGGTTCTTCCACATAACCCCTCTCTTTCCTTTGGCACCTATAAATTCTATGATAAAGTAATGGCAGTGATGTTCACCCAGAACTGAATGTCAGACTCTACCCACTCCCCTTCTCTTCTAGGGACAAATAAAGAACCCAGACACAAGTCTAAGTAAGAATTCTCTCAAAGCACACATTTCCTAAGTTGAAAAACCATTTATTTCACCGGAAAGAAAAAAGTGATTCAACTCTATGTGTCCACCCGCTACAAGCCTTTGGGTCAAAAAGACTCAGGAGCGGTGACACTCTCACAACACCCACTGGAAGCAGGAGGTGGGGCGACAGCACAACCCCTACCCGTTTCTGCACACAATGAGGCCTGCTGGGAGAAAAGAACATAACGGGGAGCTACAGAAGTACTGAAGGACAGAAAGAAATGGGAAACGGGCAGGAGAGAGGAGAGGAAGAGGTGGTCTGAACTTTTCAAGATAAATTTTAAGGTCCACGTTTCCTGAGGGACTGAACGCACAGAGCCGTCCCGGAGATGGGGTACCACGAAGGGTGTATTCTCATGCACAACCGCAGCTCGGAATTTCAGCCCACACACATCCCACCTGAAAGAGAGCAAAATACAGGGGCTTTACAGCAAAGCTCACAAGGGCGTTTCCACTTAACCCTTCAAAGAACATCCATAAAGTATGGTAACTTGACACTCTTTTAAAATTTACTTGTATCCATCCACAGTATCACAATAATCTCTCAAAGTGAAAAAGAGCCTGAAGGCCAGAGTAACTGGGAAGGTCAAGTAACCCCAGATTGGGCTCTTTTCTCTCAATTAACTGGCAAATTTTCTTTTATGACAGTAGATAAGACATTGCATTTCTCTTGATGTTAACGTATCAGCATTCCTCAAAGAAGGTAATTTCCACATTTAAAAACTGTCATTGAAGGGCAGGAAAAAGGAAAAGGTTCCAATTAGCTCTCTGGGAAAAAAAATATGTTTGAATCTTGGGGCTGCAAGTTAAAAAGCATTTAAAGTCCAGGAAAAAGTAACATCAATTTGAGTAAGTTGTAAGACCTGAGGGCATCCAACTCTGCCTAGGGAATAAAAGAATGTACTGGAGAGCGTGTGTAAGCTAAACATAAAGTCTCTCAAGTTTCTTTTCCACTAGTTTTATTCCCTATCCCAAAACCCTGGGCAAGTCACGTATTTTCTGCCCTAATGGGAAAAGGTGGCAGTACCACCCATCCTGTTACCTCAGGATCATGGATCAGTGGGAATGTCTGGGCCACAATGAGAGCTACTCAAGACAAAGGGTGTTGTGAAACACCCCTAAATACAACAGCAATCTCATACACCTAGAGCCCAAAGCTGGCAAGCGTCAGAAGAGAATACAGTCAAGTAGAGCCAAATGGATCATGAGGCTCAAACTGTATAGGAAAAAGCCAGAGGACTCAAGGCACAGCTGGTGGTTCAAGAGTGTTAACTGCCCAAACCTGGTGAGAAGATGAAGGGAGTGATCCGCTTAAGGCAAAGCTCCCAACCTTGGATTTCAACATTACTGAAGAGTAGAACTGGCAGGGGTGCATACATTATTTGCATTATTATGTACCTTAAAGAGATGGAGAGG
This sequence comes from Bos javanicus, assembly GCF_032452875.1. Taxonomy (NCBI): domain Eukaryota; kingdom Metazoa; phylum Chordata; class Mammalia; order Artiodactyla; family Bovidae; genus Bos; species Bos javanicus. The sequence goes on along the minus strand of NC_083896.1, from coordinate 45,068,474 downwards.
ATGTCAAATCTAACACTGTGGGGACAGTGGGGAAAAAAAAACTAGACAAAGTAAACAGGCTCTCACAGAACAGATTCAAAGATAAAGCAATGGAGTGGGCATCCTATTCAGCTCAGAGAATGAATGTGAACTGAGGAGAGAAGTTGAATTTGAGTCTATGCCCCAGACTCCGTGTTGAAATTAACTTCATAAATTGAAAGATCTTTTTCTACTCCTCTCTACCCCAACTTACCATCAAGTAAGTTTTTTCTCTAAAGCTCATAGGGGATTAGCTTCAGAAATGTCAGAAACACACTGCTTCAAGATTAAGATGATACCATTGGGTAGTCTTCATAGAAACTGGAACTTGAGCAGTGATGACCAATTATAACTACAATTACAGATTTTAACTGTGCAGGTCCTAGCAGACCTTTCACATAGCATGAAGCAGAAGAGGAACCCTGCAAACATTAATAATGTCACACACCTAGGAATTCCAACAAAGGCTCTGAGAAACGACACACCTGGGTCTGATGTCCGGGTTCCAGGTTCAGTTCAATTACAGCACACAGGTGTGACCCGAGATTCATCACGTCACACTGTTTGCTTTTCCAGACACAAATGGAATCAGGTTGACTCCTGGGACTAGGAGTCCTGGAAAAACAGCCATGGTGGCTAAAGATGTTTGTCTATTTCAGAAAAATTAAATAATTAGGACTTCTCCCTAATCCCCTGAACCATTAGCATCCTTACCCTAACCCTGCAAAAGCAAGCAAGCAGGGCAGCCTAATTGGAGCCTTTAGGCTGCAGGAGGGACGGCAAAACCAGAACCAGGGACACCCCACCGCTCTCACCTCAAGCTTTAAAAGGCTGAATACCGCGCCCGATCCGCATACTGCTCCCGCTCATACCGGGCCATGTCGTACAGGGAATTCCGCGCAGCCGACGAACCTTGGGACAACTCACTCTCATGCCCGTAACCGTAGCCCTCTCCAACAGTAGGGACTGGGCCTGTAGCGCGACGCAGGGGGCTCCGATCCCGCCCGTAATATGAAGAGGAAGCTGCAGTAACAGCAGCAGCAGCTGCTGCAGCAGCAGCAGCAGCAGCTCCCGAGGTCGGCAACAGGTGTCTATCGTAGGGGTCGAGAGAGGTGGAGGTGAGGTGACTGGCCATGGCTGTGTTCTGGACTTGTGGCAGCTGGGACAAGGTCTGCTCTGCGTAATTATACGCAGAGGCAGCTGCAGCAGCCACCGCCTCATAGGACCGGGCAGCACGGCAGCGCTTGTAGTAGGCATCGAGCGCTCCGTACGCGTTGTTGTAATACAATGAATCCCCGTAGCCCATGGTGTAAGGTGTACGCACTGCTCCGTATTGCTCATTATATTGCTCGGTAAAGTCTGCCACGCGGCCCGAACGATCTACTGGACACTCTTTGGACCAGTGCCCCTCTTTCCCGCACCGATAGCAGCCGCTCTGGTCTCCCATCCCGGGCGCAGTCCTAAGCCGGCTGGTGGACAACTGCACGTGCATTCTTTTGCCTTGAAGAAACAGACGCAAGAAGGGTTGCTATACTCTTAGTCATAGCCCCAGCCCCTACCCCAGACACTGGTCATAGCTGGCTTTACCTAGACAACTGTAATGCAGGACTCACTGCCATTTTAAAATGGTTTTTTAAAGGTCCAGTATAAATTCAGTATGATGACCTGACTTCAGGCAAAGATAAATGAAGAAATGTTTCCGCTCAAACATCAGTCTAATGCTTAAGAAAAACTACTCTCATTCAAAAATAGGCATTTCATTTTTTGCCAAGTAACTACGGACACAAACTGCTCTGAACAGGGGCCCAATGTCAGAAGACACCACAATTAAGAGTGCTCTACAACATTCTGACACCTCCAATCTTCACTATTAAGACTCCTGACTTCATTAAGCAGGAAAATGCAAAGGTCAGTCCTCCGCATCACCCCAAAATCAAAGAGAATAGAGCAAGACACTGAAGTTACCACTGATAGTGATCCAGACTTGATCCATGGCTGAATGCTGTAGGGAAGTTTCAAGATTTTTTGGTGGGGGGGGGGGAACCTCACGAATGCGTGAAGAGGGGCAAAATACAAGTTGACAGGCTGCTTTATCCTTAACTGGGTCCTTTAAATTGCTAGTTCTGATATTCATTATAACAAGAATTACTTAAAATCTTCAGCGACCTCTTAAAGTAGGGGGTCAAAGAAAACAGGGCAGGCAGTTCACAAGATGGCTGAATTTTCAAAAAGGGTATTACGAAAAATGTGGAAGAAAGGGGGAAGGATGAGAAAAGTGGAGAATGAATACTTATGTTAGTGGATCAAACTGTTCATTTCAGCAAGATTAAAGTACTTTTCCTCAAAAAACCCAAGATCCCAACAACATGTACTTAACACTGTTTTTTTGCTGAAAATTAGAACTTGTATTCTGGAAATGGAAAAATATTACTTTTGAAAATCTAACGGAAGAAACATTTCTTAGAAAGTTTAAGTTTTAAACCTTCTCACAGAAGCAGTGTCCACCTAACATGATCTACCATTTTAACAGTAAGCAAAATTCCAGCAAAACCTTTCCAATACAACTGGTTATCATGCCCCCAAGCATGCAAATGGCAAAGAACAGTGGCCCCATGCTTAAAAATGCTTAATCAGGGGGGTAAACAGAGAGGTCGGGTCATCTATGCACCTAACATTACAGAAGGTGGTACAATTTCACCTACAAAGTTCAAGGTAAATTCTTAAAGACTAGAAAAGGGATAGGGGATGGAAGGATCAAACTATCAAAAAAAAGTTCTGGTTCAAACAAACTTTCTGGTAGGTGCAGATTGCCAGTTAAGAGATAGGATATGCAATTAAGTACTTTTAAGTGCTAACCCACGTTCCTTGCATTTGCCCAAGTGGCCACTTTGGCACCTAACAAAACCAGACATAACAAGAGCAATTAAGGAACCAATCATGTACCTTCAAGGCATGAAGGTCACTAATAAATGTCCTGATCTAAAAATTCTCCAGGAAAAAAAAAAATCCGCAAAAGTAACTAAGCATCAAAGAGCCTACAGTTCAGAAGCCAAGAGTCATGGTCCAAGGATTTATCCTGTATTAGCTCACACTGTCCTTCCCTTACATGTGGTAGCAAGGAGACACCACCACCTCTTCTGTAACTTGGTTAAAGTGTAGAAGAGTATTAAAACCTCCACAAGAGCAGCCTTTGCACCCAATTACACTGTTGACACAAGGTAATTCTCAACTTACCAATTAAAAAAGGAAAATGAGACCTGAGAGACCTGTGACATTTGTCTTTAATAATGCACAGTAACACCCATGACACAAGGCACCCATTAACTTAGGGGGAATGATGATCAGACTTCCAGATCTAAGAAAGTTCAATTTATATAAACATCAAAGATAGCCAAAATGATTCTTAAGAGGAGTGCTCAGGAAAAGCAGCAGCCACTACCTTGTTTGGCTGAAAAAGTGGAATATAGGTTAAAAATATAGCAAGGAGTTATGGGAATAACCTATAATTTAGAAGCAGCTACACCAAAGGTGAAAGGCTCATTACTGACTTCCATACTGGGAACCCAAAGCAGATGGGAGAAGACTAAGGTTAGCAACTCACCATGGTTACCATCCCCTTCATGACTGCCACTCTTGCCACAGAAGCTCAGATCATAAACCACCAAAATATACTCCAAATAAACTATCATCCATAGCATACTGCCTTCCAGGCACACTATTACTCTAGTCAAGGCTCCAAGATATCACCCATCTAAGTGGTCTTTCCACCAAAGATGTGAGAGCCCACTCCTCAAACCAGCAAAAGGCATCAACTTTATCGCCCCCTCCCTGATGACTCCCCCTCCCCTGCAAATCCCCATACCTTCTCCTCAGACACTCCTGAAACTATCCTTTAATCCCACAGTGCCCTCATCCTCCAAACTGAACCTCTGGTGCATGCATAATAAAAAAGTAGTAAGAGATAAAGCCCTTTAAACACACTAGCTCTCTAAAGACTTGTTTAACAATGAATTATATTTACTAAGAAGCTATGAGTTGGGATGAAGTTGGGAAGCTTAACTGGTATTTTGCTTCTGAACGGGTGGCTTAAGGCAGCTTTTGCCAGGTCCTTCATATGCAACATGGTGTGCTGAGGCAATAAATTTCAGAGTGAAATACCATTCTGCGCTTTACTACTACCGTTACTACTACTGCTGCTACTGCTAAGTCGCTTCAGTCATGTCCGACTGTGCGACCCCATAGACGGCAGCCCAACAGGCTGCCCCTTCTCTGGGATTCTCCAGGCAAGAACACTGGAGTGGGTTGCCATTTCCTTCACCAGTGCATGAAAGTGAAAAGTGAAAGTGAAGTCGCTCAGTCGTGTCCGACTCTTAGCAACCCCATGGACTGCAGCCCACCAGGCTCCTCTGTCCATGGGATTTTCCAGGCAAGAGTACTGGAGTGGGGTGCCATTGCCTTCTCCCTTACTACTACTACTGCCAAAAAAAAAAAAAAGAACAAACAAATCTTCAGTGGAAAGATTTCTGCACTAATAGATAAAAATGCCTAGGGGTTCCAATCTAAAGCCAAGTGATTTTTCTCCCAAACTTGATTTGCCTGAGGTAAAGCCTCTAAATCCCATGCATTCTCCATTTAAGTTCATCATCCACTCTTAATCCTCACCATCCATCAGCCAACCAACAGCTGTCTCTACCCATGACCCCTCCCTTCTACTTATCCAATCTATTCTCTACACAAGCCTTGTGTTCAGCCCTCTTTCCCAAAAAGGATGGTTCACCTTGAAACTCTGTGTTGTCAAGGCCCCTGATGGCCTCCACTGCATCCTCAGCCCGCTCCATGTGTACAAAGGCATAATCTTTCACGATGTCACATTCGATAACTGGACCGTACTCCTCAAACTTGGCTCGGAGCTCTTTGTTGGTACAAGTAGGGCTGATATTGCCTACATGTAACTTTGTAGAGGTTTTGCTCTTATTCTTGCTGGCTTCCACGTTGATGTTCACCCCGTGCAGCTTGTAGTGGTGCAGGTTGCGGATGGCATCCTCGGCCGCCGTCTTGTCCTCTATGTGCACAAAGCCGTAGTTCTTAATGATGTCACATTCCAGCACCTTCCCATACTGCTCGAAGAGAGAGCGGATCTCCTGCTCTGTGGCCTCCCGGGGCAGGTTTCCGATGAACAGCTTCACCATCTCGGACACAGCCTGGGCGAAAAGAAACAAAATTTCTAACGAAAGATCTCAGGCCCACATCAGCTTTAAAAAAAAACCCAATACCGCCATCTCCTTTCTGTCTGGCAAATATTTCCAGTTTTCTCTCACGTCCCACACGCACACTTCTACACAATTATCAAAGGGAATTGGGAATAAGAAGGCCCGCTACAGAACCAACAGATACAAGAAAGCATCTGTAATAAAAATCCTTGGTAGTCAAATACGGTTTGATAAGACTTGAATAATTTTAAACGGTAATGGAAATGAAAGTGAGGGCATAAATGTAGCCGAGAGAATAGTGGACTTTCTAACTACTATAAAGACAATTAGGGGGACTTCCTTGGTGGGTCCAGTGGTTCGGACTCCACGCTTGAACCGCAGAGAGCTCAGGTTCAATTCCCGGCCGGGAACTAAGATCCGCAAGACGTGCGGTAGAGCCGCCAAAATATTTTTTTAAAAGAAAACAAAGGTCTAACTGGATTGACCGTCTGAAACTATGCACTGTCTCTTCCTCTCGTAACCGAAGAATCAGCCACCATTTCCGGAAAGGTGGACCTTAAAAGTAGGTTTTAGGGTTTCCTTTAGAAGCAGTGAACCGCTGACTTAGGCCGGAGAGTCAGGCGTTCCAAGAGTATGTAAGTGTAGAACTGGGAACGCCTCTCTTGGGGTGCCGTCCTACGAATTCCTGGAGAATTGGAAAAATGCATGGTTGGAAAAGGGGGCTTGAACCTCATCGGCCTGACAACCAAGTCTCAGGGCCTAAGAGATCCTTAAAACGTGGTTAATTCCTAAATCTAACGGAAGCGCGGTTACTCGATGGAAACCTCGAGGCAGTGGGCCGAGCCTAGTCGGGCAGAGGGCAGGGTGGGGAGAAAGTATATTCTCAGGGGAGGTTGTGGGGGAAGGGCTGCTTCAGGCTTACCGCGCAACGCCGAGCAGAGGTCGGCTCTCAGTGACGGGTGTGGAGGCCACTACCCCACAAGGATACCCTTGAAGCCCAAGGAATGAGATTTAACAAGGCAAAAGAAACAGTGAAAAGGCTCGGAGTCTCTCACCCGCACGAAAAGCAGCAGATGCTCTTCCTCGCGGCGCGGACGCTTCTGACAAAACGCTAAAATGGCGACGGCCGCAGTAGTGACTCTGGGTAGAGAAGGGGAGGAGAACCTACCACCGGATTGGCCGTTCAACAAAATAAAAGGCAGGCGTTCCTGTAGATGCTCTTCCTGATTGGTTATCACGAACGCCAATTACCTGAGGCCGGGAAGAGGTGGAAACGTCAGTAACCTCGGAGCGTTTACGCGAAAGCCAATGAGCAACACCCTCATGAAGCCGAGGTCATTGATTGGGTAGGAGGTCGGCATGACGGCGGGCCTACCAACGTAAGCTTCGCAGGCGGGGTTCCGCCCGCCATTAGGCGGAGCGAGTTAGGACTCCGGTGTAGCGGTCGGTGTTTAGCGTCATGGCGCCAACTTTTGTTAAGTCTCCGCTTCTCGCCAATCCACGTGCGTTCCATTTTGCCTTCTACTCCGAACTTCTCCCTCTAAATTCCCAAACGCCACCCCTTCGCAGCTCGGATGCTGCGAAGGACGCTTACGCAGACCCAGAAGCCAGGTAAGAAAAACAGCGAAGCGTCCCATCTGAAGAAACCAACCTCCTTCGGCCGAGTCCACAGTGGCGCCCTGGAAGTCCCAGAGCTACCCTCCAATTGAAACTGCTCTCATAGGTGGTGAAAGGACTCTCAAAACGGTTAATGGGCTCAGCTTCAATTAGGCTATAAAGGTCCACGAATTCGACTCGGTTGAGGGTTCCCTCAAGAAACCACCCTCCTGGGATTCAAGATGAGGAAAAGGTTTCTCTGTGGAGGTTGAGAAAACACCCCCACCCTGCCCTGAGAAAAAAACTAGAGCAGCGAAGTTTTTTGTTTTATTTTATTAGGCGCCATCAGTCAGAGATGTTAGGTTTAAACTAGAACCGACCTTAAAAGGGAATAAAGAACCTAATAAATCACAACCAGCTAAACAAGCAAAAATACAATCCAAAACAGAGTCCTCCAGGGCGTCCATTTGGCTTTTTAAAAAATCATCCTTTGGTTTCTTCACATTAATCCCATATTATGAATATGACCCTTTTGCAGGCAGTTCTTGAAAAGGGAGTTTAAAGGGGAGAATGGAAGAACTTAAAAACATGATAAAAGCAGTGGTTTGAGGAAAGGGATCCTCAGGAGTGGAGATAATACAAATAGAACACAGCACCAGTTCAAAGGAGCTCACCACCCCCACCCCCCGCCAAAAGGGGTGGGGATCATAGCGAGAAAAGCGAAGTCAAAGTAGAAACATTTTTAAAACCTGACGACTCAGAAATAAATGGTGGTCAAGAATTTATGCTAGGGTTCAGTTCGGTCATGTCCTACTCTTTGCGACCCCCATATGGACTGCAGCACACCAGGCTTACTCTAGGGTAGTAAAAGATAATCTAAAAAATGTGAAAATGTTGTATTTACAAATGGGATCACTAATCGTGGTCCATTTTCATTGTGCATCCTGATGCTGACACTCCAGCTGTGAGTAAAGGGCAAAGGATCAGTGATGGAAAAAAAACAACTGCGTGTTAGTCTGCTGCAAGTTGGAGGCAGTCACAACTCCATTTGGGCAGGGAAACACATCCGGTCTAGAAATCCTTTAAGCTCCTTTGATCTTCCAAAATTTTTGCCCTGAGTGGCCTTGGAGATAAACCTTTCAAAATACCAAAGCATATGAGGTCAGCTTACTCTACCGGCAATCTCTCCCAAGTCCAAAGGTGAAAAACTGGGAATATAATTCTCAGGATCACAGTTCAGGCCAGTTTGCAGACCACCAACCACACCCGCTCCCTAATCGGATTTACCTTTTGAAAGCCCTCTATATTGAGTTGTATTTGATTTTGCTCCAACTGAGCAAACCACATTAAATCATTTAATCAAATCCATCACATCATGGGTTTTAAATTAAAACCCATGGCAACTGGAAAAGCTTCAATGCACACTACCCAACCTGGATTTCCAAAATCTCCAATCTCTTTAACAGTGCTCCTACCACCCCCACACACACCCCACACCCCACCCCCACTCCCACTAGGCTCCTGCACAGTAGCCTATGTCCCAAGCTCATTCAGGCTGAATGAAATGTTCTTTTTCTCCAGGTCCTAAGCTGGTCACCCCATCTAGACATCTCCCCACTCCAACCCTACATACACCTTGGAGTTCTACCCCATGAACTCCACAGTAGTTTTCCAAATACTTACCACCACTTGAAATCCTACTTGTTGATTCATTTTCTCACTTCCTCCTACCCCCTGCCCCCAGCAAATACTCGTTCTACAAGGGCAAGGACATTTTCTTACTGCCTACTAATTTAGCTGCTAAGCCATGTACGGCTCTTTTGCAACCCCATGGTAGCCCGCCAGGCTCCTCTATCCATAGGATTTTCCAGGCAAGATTACTGAAGAACGCCGTCATTCCCTTCTCCAGGGGATCTTCCAGACCCAGGGATCGAACCCAGGTCTCCTACTTTGCAGGCAGATTCTTTACCATCTGAGCCTAAATCTCATCAAAGGAAAATGAATTTTAGAAACAATGTGTGCCCTTCTGCACTAGGCATTTTGAGAGAATGGGTATGTGAGTATGCAGATTATTTCTCCTTCCTAATGTATTTATCCTGTGTTAAAACCGTACCTGGTACATGGCAAGCACTCAAGTATTTGTTAACAAATGGACAAATGAACACATGAGTTAAATTCTTGATAACCAAGAGGAAAGAAATAACTTTGGATTTTTAGTCAACACCAGCTTGAAAACATGGACACTTAGTACTAACAAGCAGATGCTCAAAAGCCAGGGGGAAACATTCTCTGGGAGTGTTCAGAGGGAGCCACTAGGCCTCCAACATCACTGCCAGCTACACCCTCTAGTTTCAGTTCAGTCGCGTCTGACTCTTTGCGACCCCATGAACTGCAGCACACCAGGCCTCCCAGTTCATCACCAACTCCCAGAGTTTACTCAAACTCACATCCATTCAGTCGGTGATGCCCTCTAAGCCTCCCATTAATGTCTGGGGAGGTCCTCTTATCTTCATGGTTCCCAGCCTTTTTGGCACCAGGGACCAGTTCCATGGAAGACAGTTTTTCCACAGACCACGGCTTGGGGATGGATTTGGATTCAGGATGATTCAAGTGCGGTACACTCACTGTGCACTTTTTTTTTTTTTTCACTTTTTTTCTATCATTACATCAGCTCCACTTCAGATCATCAGACATTAGATCCTGGAGGTTGGGAACCTCTGCCCTACCCCATACCTTTCTTCTCCATACCTAGAAGAATCTGATCCCCAGGATACAACAGTGTTGTCTGAAACCAGAGGTGACCAAAACTGGTACGGTCCAGTGGCCTACATCACACAGGTACCACTTACTACAGAAGTTTCCTTCCTTCACTGTTACTCACATGCTGCACTCACACCCATATCCAAAGTCCTTTCCTCAGCTGTGTGCTTTCAGTAGGCCATCCCAACCTCCCCAAAATGTTCTAACTCCTTATTTCTGAGATGGCTAGCAGTGACTATATATGAGGCCCTATACCTGATACATGCTATTTGCTCCTTCCAACAGTATTACAAGCAAAATCCTGGATGGCTCAAAATGGCTGATTCAATTCCTTGATCCACTACTTTTCAGCCTTGTGAAGTTACTTAACCTACACACTCAATTTCCCAATTAATCAAAGGTTTATAAGTACCTAATACATTTGAGTTGCAATAAAGTTATGTTCAGTAGATGTGAGCTATTATCCCCATTTTATAGATGAAAATACTGAGGTAGAATTCCTGACATGTCCAAGACCACACGGATACATGGCAGAACCAAGATCCAAACTCAGAAAGTCTTTTTTTTTTTTTTTTTTTAATATTTATTTGGCTGTGTCAAGTTACATGGGCCCTCTAGTTGGGGCACGCAGGCTTAGTTGTCCCACAGCATGTGGGATTTTACTTTCCCAACTATCAATCAAAGCCACGTCCCCTGCATTTCAAGGCAGACTCTTAACTACTGGACCACCAGTGAAGTCCCAGGAAGTCTGACTTTAGAGCCAGCACCCTCAGTAATTCTCTCTGCCAAGTCAGTTTCAAAGCAAACAAATTCTAGCTCCAGTTTTTTCTAATGGGACTGCACCATCCTCGCTCCTCCTTTACCTACAACCTCCCTAGTGTTATTTTGTCTCCCAGCACATACAGGGATCTTAGTTCCCCCACTAGGGATCAGATCCACACTGCTCTGCAGCAGAAGTGCAGTGCAAACCACTGGACTGCCAGGGAAGGCCTGGCACTGCTATTAACTGTATGTAACTAGGTCATCGAGGCAGGTCCTGCCTCCCCTGGGCTACCCATTCCCCAAGATCAGCCCAAGGGTGATCACTGCATTTCATCTCAGCTGCCTCAACACTATTTCCAACAATACAGACACACCGTATTTCTAATGATTTACAGACTTGAAATCATTTTAAGAACTTTTTTCCTGGAAAACTAGATTCTACCCTTAATGATCTCTTAAAGGCACCTAAAGAAAGAAAGAAGGTAAGTATTTCCCACCTATCCTATCCATCTTATCATTATTACCCAAACCTCCTATTAAATACATTACACACTGGTCCATAAATCTAGGAAATTTATTTTCATTATGACATTATAGTCAACTTACTTGGCTTAATAGGACAAAATGACTGGAACCAACCATCTGTGTACAGACTTTGGCAGAGCTTAACTAATGGACAATGACTAGAAAGGCAGCCTACTATAGAGGCTGACCACTCAGTGAGTCCCATTACCGCCAGTACAAGGGTAGCAGCCCCAGACCCACCCCAGACAATCTGAAACAAGGTCCAAACCTCAGAGAACAGACTGATGAGGTGAGAAGACTTTAGTCTTGTTCCAGGAATACATCATTTAAAACTTCTCCAATGAAGGTCAAGTTAGAGCTGACAGATCAAGCTACAAGGACCTGAAGGATATTGTGAGCCCATATTCCCACCCCCTTTTCCCAAAACACACATTAAATGTCTATCCTCCCATTCACTCAACCCAACCATCTTCAAGTTATAGGACCCTGGAAATCAGAAACCCACAAAAAGCAAAGTAGGAGAAGCTGGCTATAGGATTAACACAGGTAGCATAATTTAAATAAAAAAGGGGAAGAGAATTTTAAAACAATCTGCAAGGAAGAGGAAAATGACAAGTGATTTGGCTTTAGAGCTCTTCAGAGCTTAAACCAGAAGCCTGGCAGCAGAGGCAGCAAGGGCATCAGTACCTAGAGATGACAAGTTGGGTGATCATCTCGGCCAGGTTGCTCTGAAGAACTAAAGCTGTAATAAAGAAATATCAATACTGGCCCTGAGAGCACATTAGGCTATTTTTCACACGAACTGTGGGACTGGGACAGTGGCTGAACGCTCACTGTAGAGAAAGATGACAGAAAATCACACTGACAAAGAAAGAAGTAATTACAAATACACAGGCCACAATCACAGCACTACAATTAAACAACCCTTGATTTTCCAGGGAAATAACCAGAGCTAAGTCTGTTAGGTTGGCCCTGTGATAACCCCACTCTCACTGCAGAAAACTGACAAGAAACCTATTAGATTCCCCCTCTTCCCAGTCCTTAAAAGAAACGGAAAGCAGCAGCAAAGCAGTGAGCAGAAAGAAAAGTGAGAGAGCCATGGCCTCAGCACCCCTGAGATCACTCCAGTTTGCATCCGCAAGTAGTTCATACTTAATACAGAGCCTGTGCTTTTGGCCCACTGGGCAGAGGGAAGAGAACACCTGGGGCAAACTACTGTGTCATAAGCAAGTTCGCAAGAAACCAGTGGAGGCAGAAGAGAACCAACCTGAACTCCACTTGACAACACACCTCCCCAAAATCACCGTGCCCAAAGACTCCCAAATCAAATCTCTAAAGCCCCTTTCCCAAAGGAATGTTAGGAGGTTTCCCGTTACCACCCTACCCAACCAGTCTTCCATTCACCCATCAGGAAGGCCAAGCTTCCATCTTGTCATGGCTAGAATCATCTTATTTTGTGCCCAGGTCCTCTGAACCCCTAGTCCCAGAGTAAAAGTATAGAAAAACTCAATTCCTTACCCTGTCCCAGCGCCCTTCTTAGTTATGTTTGCACCTTGCCCCCTTCCCATGGTCTACCGTAACACCTTCAAATATAAACCCAGCCAGAAAACATCTGGAAACCCTAACAGATGGAGAGAAGGAATTTGCAGTCGCCGGTGACTATGATGGCAGGGGTTGGCAGGACGCAGGCAGGACACTCCAGGATGATGTTCAACAGGCAAAATACCAGGTCTATGGCCAGAATCCCCCCATATTGGCTTCCAAATGTCCCAACCACAGAGACACCGCCACAGTTAACGTGACCGCCTGAACCCAACTGACCCTTTTCCAGGTCCCAGCCCCAGTACTCACTGGAGCCCACTGCCTGAAGGCCCTACTAGTCTTCTAAGCACCAAAGGAGCCCATTCCCCACTTCTCACCTGAGAAGTCAAACCCCAGAACCACCCTGCTGGAGTCCAGGTTGTTTCTGAACTGGAGACAAGTCAAGGAAACAGCCAAGCATGGGCGAGGAAAATGGGCAATAAATTTACTGCATTTTGGTGTGATTAACCCAAGTCGAAGCAACTTTGTCCAGATTCTCCAGTCCTTAAGATGGCAGACTAGCAGAGAAAGGAGTTAAATCCCTCTGGCAGCAGGGAAATCATTCTAATTCCCAGGTTCAGATCCCTTTCCTCATCTGCCCTGGGTCCTCTGGCCACCTTCCCTTCAGCTGTCATGTATTCCTGGATGTCAAACTGGCTTCTCTGAAACTGAGTGCAATCAAGACAATGACAACCAGGTTTCCAAACTGCAAATCGCCCCAAGTTTTATTTGTAGTCCATACAAAAGGGAAAAAAAAATTAAGGTTTTCTAACACCACCTACTTGGGGAGATGGGGAAGTGCACTGTGGCGCACAGCATCAGCTAGAACGTCAGGGGTCAGTAGGGACTGGACAGGTACCAACCGACTGTCCCAACAGGAACTCAGTCTCAACACAGTCTATAGAGGGACACAGTCAGGGCCCCCTGGACACCTGGCACAGCTTGGCGCATAGGAAATGGTTAAGCTAACCCTTTCCTGGCCTCCCTCACATCTAAAAAGAAAAAGGCGCCGCCGACCTCAGCTGCAGGTTGCTTCCCCATCCAGACGACCTTAAATATCGCGCACAAAAATAAAAGGGAGCCAGGAAAAAAAATCAAAACATAAAAGAGATTCCCATCCTAGGGAGATGGGGCAGGGGAGAGGGGAACCGCAGATCTAGAGCCAGTAGCAAGATTTGCTGCTGAGGCGAAGGAACAAAGTAGGTTACTGCCGAACACTCAAAAGGATAGTCTCCTGGGGAAGGCCCACATGGTAGAGGGGATGAAAAACCACCAACAGGAGAGGTATGGGCCAGCAGTTATAACCTGGATCTGCACCCGACCCCATCTCTCCTCTCCTTCCCTCCCTGTGGTGCCCCATCCCAGGACGGCCCTACATGCGGCGCTGGTAGCCAGAGTGCATCTGAGCTGCCCGCAGGTAATCATTATAGGAGCCCGAATAGCGTGCGTAATCGGAATGGGCATCGGGCAGGCGACGGTAATCCAGCGAGGACTTTGTCGGCGAGCGGCGGAACGAAAGCTGCGACTCTGATAAACGGCGGTAATCAGAGAGCTCGGCTAAACGCCGGTCGGAACCATACCTAGTCGAGAGAAGAAGACAGTTGGTGAATGAGACAATCGAGGGGAGGGCTCCAGGTGGGCACTGGGGAAATGCCAATGGGGGCAGGGAGGGCGTAATCAGACTGGTCTCCAACAAACAAGATTTTTCAGAAGGCTCATCACCTTATCCAGGGCAAGAAATCAAGCCTGGTCCAACTGTGGGAAACCAAGCCCACCACTGAAGCCCTCCCTTCTGAACTGGCCAAGGTGGACGCTGGCCTACATTCCCAAACCACAAACAAATTATCCCCACCCCTGGGCCCTGCAGAGAAAAGACCTTGGTTGTTTACCAACAGAACGGCGGACGAAAGCAAGGTCCCCAATTTCCCAAAGAGTGGACGCACCACATACACCCTGCCTTCAGCCAGTGAGTGCCAAAGGGACTACTCTTTCAAACCCACCCCCACCAAAGGCCAGGACAACCACGTTAACAGGCTTAGGGATCCTTGAGACAGTGGGAGAGGCTATGGGCCACAATCTTGCAGGCAATAGCTCCAATAGCACTTGGGCTAGTCTAGACAGGTGACACTCCTCCCAGCCTGACTAGCTGGTACCACCCCAGGCTGAGCACGAAGCTCCACCTGAACCCTGGTGACCAGGAAGTTCACAGACATCACCCACTTCGGCCTCTGGACATCCCACAGGAGTAGAGAAGGCCAAGGGAGGGGCCGATGGCTCCAGTTTCCCTCCCATGCCAACCTCAGCCCCTTGCCCTGAGCCCCAGCTGGGGGCAGAGGCGGGGGGGCATACAGTACCTTTTCGACATGGCGACAGCCTTTTTGTACGGATCGTCGTAGCTGGCCCGGGGTGGGGAGAGGCGGGTACGCTCATAGGGCGGCGGGGTGCTGTTGGCGTTGGCAACGGCCCCCTGGGACATGGACAGGTAGGCTGCAGACGGCTGACCTGTCCCGTCGTAGGCATTGCCCGGCTGGCCACGGTAGGAGGCAGCAGCCTGGGGATGCTGCTGTGCAGCATAGGAAGCAGCCAATGAGGCTGACGACTGAGTGCGGTAAGGAGCTGCCAGGGTGGCAGAAGGTTGGGCCCCATAGGCAGCTGCAGCGCCATAGGAGCCGGTGGCCGCAGCAGCTGACTGAGCCCCATAGGAGCCTGACAGGCCCATCGATGCTTGGGCCCCATAACTATTCAGCTGGGTCTGAACAACTGGCTGGGCCCCATAGGAGCCAGCCATCGGGGTGGTGGCTTGTGCGGCATAGGCAGCTGGCTGGCTCGCGTAAGCAGCAGCTGTAGCTGGTTGTGCCACATAGGCAGCAGGTTGGGAAGAATAGGAAGCAGCCTGCTGTGCAGCATATGGGGCAGACTGGGCATTATAAGAGGCTGAAGGCTGGGCATTGTAAGAAGCTGCCTGGGCCCCATAAGCTAGTGATGAAGCTGCAGACTGGGCCCCATAGGAGGCTGCCTGGGCCCCATAGGAGCCTAGGGAGTTAGCTGCTCCCTGGGTGTTGTAGGAGGATGCAGCTGCACGAACCCCGTAGGAAGAAGCAGCCTGTGCCCCGTAAGAGGATGGTTGGTTACCATAGGAGGCAAGGGAGGAGCCCTGAGCCCCATAGGAGTTGAGCGAAGAAGCCGCAGCTGGCTGACCCCCATAAGAGGAGAGGGCCGAGGCCGAGGGCTGGGCTCCACCGTATGGGCCAAGCGAGGAAGCTGCGGCCGATTGGGAGCTAGGGCTAGCCAGCTGGCCCCTGTATGGGGCCCCAAGGGAAACAGAGGGCTGAGCGCGGTAAGAGGCTGCCTGGGCTGTCATGGGCTGAGTCCGATAGCCGACACCCAAGGAGGCAGAAGGCTGGGCCCTGTAGGCAGCGCCCAGTGACACTGAGGGCTGGGCCCGGTAGGTGGCTGGCTGGGCCGTCAGAGGAGCCACATACGAGGCTCGGGGAGGTGAACGGCGCAGGGGGCTGCGGTCGCGACCAAAGAAGGGTGGTGTGGGCTGACGGGCTTGCCCATCAAAGCCACCAGTGCTGTTGCCAAAAGCCTGCTGGTAGTCGAAGGTGGCAGAGAAGCCACCAGTTCCAGGGAATGCCGTATCCCCAGCCCCTGGTTTCTTGGTCTTGTCCCCAGACTGGATAGCCAGGCCAGGCCCCTTCTTCTGACCCTTGGTTGAGAGTTCCACGTTGATGCGCTTGCCCTTCACTTCTTTGCCGTTGAGCTGCGCGATGGCGGCTTTGGCATCTGCTTCCTTCTCCATGTGAACAAACGCGTAGTCTGATAAAGCAGCAGACAGAGGGTTAGCAATTAGGGGGGCAGGGCACGCTACCTGTTGGGTCCCAAACTGGACACACCAACAGCACCCAGCTGTTGCCAGCTACCTCCAGGCCTCCAAACCCTCCTCTCCAGGAGTAGGTCATAAAATGTAATTCCCATATAACAAAGCTTCTGACTGTCCCAAATAGCTTTGCCTATGGCTTTCTTCCTCTTCTCCCCAATTCCCCTGCCACCTCACCCAATTGCCTGCTCAGAAAAGAAAGAGCAAAGATGAACTGCAACAGAGGATAAAAATCTTCACTAATCTTCATCTTCTATTAAGTACAAATCCGCAGACAAAAATGCAGACAGCATTCCTGGATCACTCAATTATTCAGTATTCTCTAACCCAAGACCACCAAACACTTCTGTTCACCTTTGAGGCTTAACTCTCAAACACTGGAAATGACCATTTATGTCTCGACATGACCCATGTCTCAGCCCAGGGTCCAATTAAGGCAGAGCTACATAGCAATACACGATCTGTGACAGTCCTCCAATATGATCTCCCCTCAGTACTTCCCAATTCTCAAAGCATTCCATGCACAAGATCCCATCTGAGCCTCACAACAATCCCAGGAGGCAGGCAGAGCAAAGGATCATTATCCCCATTTTACAGGTGGGCAAACCCACTCAAGAGAATTTATATGGCTTGCCCCAAATTCACTTGTGAGAGCCAGAAACAGAATCCCAGCTCTCCATGCCTCTTCACGACACCAGTCTATCCCTAAAAAGTCAATGTATAAGGCAGGATTGTGTATTAAGACTAGACACTTAAGCTGAGAAAGGGAGACGCTGGACCCCATGTAAGCCAATGAAATGTGGGAATGGAAACTGAGCTGCCCAGTCTAAGCCAGGCCCTACTCAGTTCAGGCACAAGCCACTCCCCACTCCTAGGCCACGTTACCTTCTCCACTGATACTTGTATCAAGAGACATCCCTTACTCCTTGGGCTTCTGTTCAGAGAAAAGATTTAGTTTCTCAGCTTCATGGAAGAAGCTGCAATTCCTGCAGCTACCAGGCTCTGCTAAGAGGTTATCCCACAGGCCCTCAATTAGGATCTGAATGAGCTGTGGGAGGACAGGCTCTAAGACAGGATGTTGATCTCAAAGTCCTACTCATCAACTACACAGAACAGGAAACCTTCAAGAAAGGAATAGGAAGAAATTCTTGTCCAAATCCAATCTCACAAATCACAATAGTGCAAGCAGAATCTGAAAAACAATGAGATCATGCCTGTGGTAACGCGGGATCATGTACTTACCACCACTTGGACCTGAGGCTACTTTTAAAGTTCAAGTATCAGAACCCCATCTTTCTTACATCACTTTAGGAAATGAAAAATTACCTACATGAAATTACTAAGGTTCCATTCTTGATTTTAAAAAATCCTTTTAAATGTCCTCTAAACAAGTGTCCTAATATTCAGAAACTTCCACACTGGGACTGGCTCTATAGCTACTTCTATAAAGCAAGTAATTTTCCTGGATGTAACGCAATGCAACCGAAGTGACTCTTACAAAAATGAGAATAAAGATATAATCAACAGGTAGAAGTCAGAAGTGTGGTATGGCAAAAGAATTCTGGAACTAGCTGCTAAAATTTAGCCTCAATTGAAGATTCAGATCACTGACTTGCTTTATTAAGTTCTTACAGAACTTAAAATTTATTTCTCCCCTCTTCCTGCCCACCTCAGAGTTTCAAGATTCAACAAATGTGTTTAGGCACTCAGTCATGTCCAACTCTTTGCAACCCCATGGACTGTAGCCTGCCAGGATCCTCTCTGTTCATGGAATTCTCCAGGCGAGAATACTGGAGTGGGTTGCCATTTCCTTCTCCAGGGGATGTTCCTGACCCAGGGAATGAACCCAGGTCTCTTGCATTACAGGTGGATTCTTTACCATCTGAGCCACCAGGCAAGCCCAAATCATTCAAATGAGATGATAAAAATGCCTTATAAAGTATAAATATGGAGAGGGAAATGGCAACCTACTCCAGTATTCTTGCCTGAGAAATTCCACAGACAAAAGAGCCTGGGGGCACAACCCACAGGGGTAGCAAAGAGTCAGACACAACTTAGTGATTGAACAACAGCTGAAAGTACAAATACCTCTATGATAAAAATCATGATACTTATTCAAGCCTAGGAATAACCATAGGCTTATTTCCTTACAGGATATGATCCTTCATTTCTAATAAAACACAAGAGACACAATGCCATCTGTAAATGCAACTTTGGAACTTGCCAGAGATGATAAAGAAACAAGATGAACTATCACAACTGTCTTCACTCTCTTACGGCCCAAACCTGATTCATCTACCAATTGTGAAAAGCAAAAGTGTTCTTTAGACCTAGCCACAGGGCACTAAAACTGTCCTCTGATCTCTCACCTCCACTCTGGGTAGAGTGAGCTAAAAATCAATGCTGGTAGTCCCAGATTTCTTCAAAAGAAAAGACTGAGTTGAGCCTAGCACCAGGGGAATGCAATGGTAAGTAGAAAGCAAGTTTGTAGGCAGATTAAAGGGAATTACCAAAAAAAAAAAGCCTCCAGGAACTACAAGGGAATCATACTATATTCCTGGTTAACCTATCCACAAATTTCTAGGACTATATGAAACTAGGGAAAAAAACACCCAACAAAAATGTTTCAATGGGTTTACAAGAGCAATAGGATATCACATTGTCTATTTCCTACTTAGCTAGGTTTTATTTAGAGACCAACTTGTGAAACTTGAAAACCGAAATTTCATAGGTACAATTCAATTGACCACACAGATGAACTATATAACTGACAGAAAGCCATGAGATACAATTATAACCAATTTATATCAGGAAGTTTCTAAGCCTGATACTGGAGGGAAGTGTGAAAAGGTTGTCCAGTTGACTCAAACACCTGAGGCCTAGCCAACCCTGAGCAGCTAAACCCAGGCCTAGCCCTATCAAAGACACCCAGGAACCCAACTCCTCTTAGGATGATTTCAACAACAACAACAACAAAGAACTAGCAAACTCCAGGGACTCACTGGCCTGAATTGAATTAGTTCAAGGAAACTGACTTCTGAAGTAATTCATCTCATTTAAAAGGACTACCAGGCAATGATTTACAGAGATCCCCTAATGATCTGGCATCACAATTCCTCCAATACCCAACTTAACAGAATGTGGAAACATGAGTTTTCCTATTCTCAGAGTAAAAACTTCTAAAGTGAAACTACAGAGCTATACATAGAAGGAAAGAATGGCCACCCACAACATAGGAAACAGTTTCCTCTTCTGCCTTTCAGACTTCTGAAATCTGACTGGTTCCTAAAGCTGTCAGCAACACTTGAGACTTCATCCTTTAACACCCAATAGAATTTAACTGTGGAGAGTGGCTACAATCTGCTGTTGCTATGGAGATTTTTACTCTCTCCAAATCAAATCATATCTAAGGTCCCGGAACCAAGCAACTAAATTTTCCCCCTGTGAAATAAAACAGAACTGGCTGCCCTGTGCAATACTAAGCTTCTGTGCTTTTCAAAGACCTGACAATCAACATAAGACACCTCAAATGTCCTTTCCCAGACCAAGAAATAAGTAAGCTATTTATAGAGCCAAAGCCAGTCTCCTCTACTACAGTCCTAACTTAAAAACCTCATTTTCCTTCACTCTAAATAGAAAGGCATGGGGGGGGGGGGGGGGCGCCGCATACGATCCTCAAACCTTTCTCAGAGTCCTTTGTATCAAAATATTATCCTGAGCTCACATATCAGCATAACTATAAATAACAGCTAACCACCACTCCCTGAAGAAGTCAAAGCACTTGGCAAATCAAATGTTCACAAAGGGACAAAATGCACAAAACTTTCACAAGGAAACAAAATTTCTAAAAACCAGACCCAGTTACACAGTTCACCCCACTCCACCCCCACATCCACTGTCACTGTGTCAGTCCCAAGCAATTCAAGCAAATATTCAGCTCTCTCTACCACCCCAAAGGAGGCTCCTTGACCAATGAGTTCCATAGACAGTCCCCTCAGATGCAAGTTTCAGAACTCTCAATCTAGTAGACTGCCTGCTTAAAGAACTACACACAAAAACGTAGTAGGTCAAAACACAGAACTCTCGTATACCCCTATCCAATTCCTGGCCAGGAGCCCAATCTGGGGCCTTTCCCATTCTTTCACTCTAAATAAAAGCAAAAATCCATGCACCATACAGCCTGCCTGGATAGTCATGAACTTGTACAGCCTGAGTTGAGGAAAATAGAACGCAGTATTAATGCAGAAGAAGGAATTACTCCTAATGGTGACTACCAGCCTTTACACTTCCCCCAGTAGAAAGGCTAAGGAATGACCCAAAAGATGCGCCTTTCAAGGACAGCAAATGATGCATCTTGGAGGAAATGAATAAAGCACCTGCCCCCAAATTTATTTACTATCCTCACAACTTCTTACACAGGTTATGAGCAGGTACGAATTCAAAACCAGCAGCCAGGAACCAGATACTTACTCCTAGGTTGCATCCTTGAAGATACAGCAAGGCAAAGTTAACTCTCATCTGTTTCCAAGTGGAACACAGACTGGACACACACAAAGACTGTATTCCTGATCTTGCCAACAAAACAGAAAAAGAGCCTAAGGGGTAAGAACCCAGACTATGAAAAGAAGTCACCTGGGTCCAAAAAAGGAAGTCAGGCCTAAACTATGATGATACATTCTTCTCAGGATCTACCCCGATCATGAAGCCTACTCAAGCAAAGACGACTACTAAGTCCCCATGTTTCCTCAGCCACAGAGTGTGCCCCCTTGCAAAATCACCGTGTTTAGAAAAGAAGGACATTGCTCCGGGGCACCGGCTTGACAAGTTAGCGGCTCAGAAGAGGCCTTTTCATAAAACAAGCCTTCTTCCACAGGTCAAAGGTCGGGGCTTCCAGTTTACGGATGTAAAATCGGTCTCAAAGCGGGGGGTGGGGGAAGGGACAAGTTTGAGGGAGCTGGAAAGCGCAGAGTTGCCAGGCCTAACCCACCTAACAATACTGAAAGGCCAAAGTAGTTCGGAAGCCCTCGCCTCCCGCCCGGTACCCAGGAGTTAACTATGCCCATGAGCAGACCCACGCCACACAGTACTAAAAGATCCCAGCCCGAAAAACTTCCAAGGGCCCCGTTACCTTCCGCTCGGGAGCATTCACCGGGAGGGAACACGAGGATGGCTTTTGGTGGGGGGCGGGGGGATCAGCCCCCACCTTTTCCCTTGCTCTGACAGACGTCTGGAGAGGAAGTGGGGAAGTGGCAAAAGCTTCCCCGCTCCATGATCCGGCTTGCGCCCGTCACTTCCCAATTTCCGCTCGGTGCCAGGCCCAGGAGACCAGTAGAAGGCGCGCCCCCGGTATACTCCCAAGTATCTCAGGCGCGTCCCCGGCCCCGTAGCTCGGCTCTCAGTGGCCGCCGCACCCACCCTGAGCCGCTTCCTCCCATTTGGTTAATGGTGCCTGGACCGCACGGGAGGACGGTGGCTCTACCCAACGCGCCCCCAACACCTCCGGCCTCACTCCCGCGGACTTCGCCCCACCCCCGCCCCACCAACCGCGCTGTGACCGGCCCCCGGGAAAGGGGCGTGGCTAACAAGCAGAGTGCCCCGAGCGCGCCCCCGCCTGCACGTTACCTTTTACCACGTCACACTCGATGACGCGTCCGCGGCGCTCGAAGAGGCTGCGCAATTCCTGGCTCGTGCACGCTGCCGATACATTGCCCACGAATATCTTCCAAGTGTTAAGAGGCCGTGGGCGCGACATCTCCACCACGAGCGCGCGCCCCGGCCGCAGCTCGTGGCCATGCAGGGCCTCGATGGCGCGCACCGCGCCCGCGTTCTCGCGCATGTGCACGAAGGCGAACTGTTTCATGACGGCGCAGCTCATGACCGTGCCGTAGGGCGCGAAGAGAGCTGCCAGTTCCTCCGGCGTCGTATCGGCCCCATCAACGTTTCCCACAAATATCTTCATTTTGCCGCCGCAGCCGCCTTCCCGGAGAGCCGGGACCTCTCCTCCAGCAACAGGCGAAACGTCCGAACGGCCGGCAGTCCTCCCTAGGAATGGCTGGCGACCGAGAACCCCGCCGCGCAGGCGCCCTGACCTAGCCAATCGGAGCCCGGATCCCGCGCGTCATGCAGCCAATCAGAGAGGCTGAGAGAAAATGCTCTCAGACGCAGCCAATCCCAGAGGGTCTGGAGCCCGCTCGTTAGCGGAGGGGGTGGGAGAGGGACGACGGCACGCGACCAACCGCCACTGCCGGGGGGAGGGGAAGAAAAGGGGTTACGCGCGCAGGGAGCGCCGGGGCAGCTGAGAGGCCTAGGGAGCTAGGCGGCCTCTGGCCAGGGTGGGGCGGGATCGGCAGGCCCAGAGGAAAAACTTAGTTCAGTCGTAAGTCAGAGCCTCTCCCATTCTGGCCGCCTAGGCCAAACCCGCGCCTAGCTAGGGGTAGCAGCGAGAGTGTCCACGGGAAGACCTGGCCTGGCGGGAGAAACCAGGACAAACGCCTTCCTTCAGCAGAAGACTCCCGGGACTGGCTCCCAGGACTGCCGCTTGTGCTGGGCCGTCTGAGGGGGCCCTGAGCGGCATCTGCCCCATAGAAACCCTCGTGCTATTAATTTCTTTGGAAACACATTCCTTGAGGTTGCTGAGGTCCAGGCAGACGCTGGAGACACTGAAAAGCCAATCAGACCCCACCTCTGCCTTTATGGACATTAAAAACAAGGAATAAGATATATCAATCTTGATATATGTTTGAAATTTTCCACAACAAAAAGTTTAATAAAATCGGAAATTGAGTCAAAAGAACAGTCCTTGAGGGGATGAAAGTTGAGCCTTTAAAAAAGAGGAAAAGATTTTGCATGGCAGAAGATGTCAAAAATGTAAGAACATGTGACAAGTTCAGGAAAATGTTTGCAAGTTCATTCTACAAATTTTATTCAGCGCCCACCCTGTTGGGACAAGACCAAAAATAAAGCAGTGAACAAAAAGTGACAAAAATCCCGACCTTGGAGCTTGTATTACTGTGGAGAGAGGCAGATAATAAGTAAAACATAATAGCCTGTTAGGTAGTGATAAAGACTTGAAATAACTGAGGGAGCCATGCTATGGGGGAATCATTCCAGCCTGTAAGAACATGTCAGAAAGTCCTGGGGCAGGAGTGTGTCTGTCCAAAGAATCACAAGAGCTAGTATGGCTGGAGGGTGGAACACAGTGAATAATAGATCAGGACAGGGAGGAGGTATAGCACCTGGTGGGCCATTTAAATAATTTTGGCTTTCAGTCTTAGTGAGGCTGAAAGTCTATAGAGAGAAGAGGGGTTCGCCTGATAGGACTTAGCTTTCATAGTTTTATAAGTATCATTCTGGCGGCTCTTGAAATGGGCAAAAACAGAAGATAGTCATTTGCTCAGAACAGTTATCACTGCAGCAAAAATCCAGGAGAAAGGGACCTGCCTGGCAGTCCAGTGATGAGGACTCTGCATGTCCACTGCAGGGGGTAGGGGTTTAATCTTTGGTCTGCTGCAGGGCGCTGTCAAAAAAAAATCCAGGCGAGAAGTGAGAGTGGATTAGGGTGGCTGTAGTAAAATTCAGCAGAAGTGCTTAGATTTGGATATACTTTGACTGTAGAGCCAACACAGTATGTGATAGGATGTGAATTGTGAGAGAAAGAAGTCAAAGATGACACCAGGAAAAGGGAAGCATAAAGTTGCCATTTATTGATATGGGGAACATTGTAGATGGCCAGAAATTTATTTTTGGACATAAAAATTTGGGGGCTTGTTTTGTTTACTTGTTTCTTTGTTTTTGGCGGTTCATTGCCACTTTCAGGATCTTAGCTCCACAACCAGGGATAGATGGAACCCAGGCCCGCAGTAGTGGGCACAGAGTCCTAACCACTGGACTGCCAAGGAGTTCCCTGGACATGATAAGTTTGAGATGCCTGCAAGTCATCAAATGGAGGTACCAATGGACAATTAGATATGTCTGGAGTTCAGGGAGAAGTCTGGACTGAAGATATTGATACAAATTTGTGAATCTATAGAGTTAATATCTATGGGGCTTCCCTGATAGCTCAGTTGGTAAAGAATCTGCCTGCCACGCAAGACACCTGGATTCAGTCCCTTGGTTGGGAAGATCCACTGGAGAAGGGAAAGATTACCCACTCCAATATTCTGGCCTGGAGAATTCGGTGAACTGTATAGTCCATGGGGTCGCAAAGAGTCAGACATGACTGAGCAAATATCTGTACTGTACAAGAACTCCTACAAATTGATAGGGGGGAAAAGATGAGATAAATAGGCCAAGGATGCTAACTGGTAATTCTATAGGAAAAGAAGTACAAATAATAAAAAGAAACTTCATTGCTAATCAGGGAAATGCAATTTTGTGAGAAAATGAGAACATTTTCATGTCTCATATTTGCAAAAAAAAAAAGATTTATATCTGTTGGTCTTATGGGTGTGAGGAAATTACACTTACAGATTGTATGTATGAGTTACATATGTAGTGTGATCTCTATATCCTTCCTGGTAAGTATTCTGGCAATATCAAAACTTTAAATGTAGTGAGCCTTTAACATGGTAATCCTGCTTTGGAAATCTAGCTTACAGAAAACTAATCAATAAGGATATTGATATAAATTTATTTATTGTAGCATTATTTGTAGTAGCAAGTAATGGAAGCAACCTGAATGTCCATAAATAAGGGAATATTGGATGGAATATCATGTTGCTATTAAAGGTATGTCAGAGGGTACTTCCCTGCCGGTCCAGTGGTTAAGAAGTCTCCATGCAATGCAAGGGATTGCATGTACCCTTTGATGGGAACTACGATCACATGCCTCAGAGCAACTAACCCTGTGAGTTGCAGCTACTGAACCTGCTCACCACAATTAGAGTCCATATGTTTCGTGAAAGATCCCACATGATGCAACAAAGTCCTGCCTGCCACAGCTAACACCTGATGCAGGCAAATAAATTATTTAAATAAATAAAATAGGTCAAGGGACTTCCCTGTCAGTCCAGTGGTTAAGACTCTAAAAACTAAAAATAGGTCAGAATTGATGAGGAAGGATGATGTGGAAGGAGGACCATAATTTAAGAGGGAAAAAATGTGATTATATAACATTACCTATTTCTAAGATATAGATTAAAAAAAAAAACTTTATATGATACACATGTTTTTCAGCAGAGGAAAAATAATATGGATTACCTCAAGGGAATGAGATGGGGTTTAATGTTTTTTTTTACTTTTCCATATCATTAGACTTTCAGCAATGAGCATCTAATTCTTTTATAATTTAAAAAAGTACATTATAAGGAGGAAAAGAGGGGCATCACTTTGATACCACTCTGATATCTCCACAAATCCAAACTGCTGGCAGTACTCTCAGAGCAGGGTATCAGCAGGCCTCTAGACACCCAGGGCACATAGCCATTTAAAAGGTATCATGTGCATGAGACAGGGTGCTCAGGGTTGGTGCCCTTACTGGGATGACCCTGAGGGATGGGATTGGAAGGGAGGTGGGAGGGAGGTTCAGGATGGGGAACACATGTACACCCATGGCTGATTCATGTGAATGTATGGCAAAAACAACCACAATGTTGTAAAGTGATTAGCCTCCAATTAAATAAATTAAAAAAAATAAAGGTATCGTGGTGGCACTTCCCTGGTGGTCCAGTGATTAAGACTTCACCTTCCGATGCAGGGAGTACAGGTTCAATCCCTGCTTAGGGAGCTAAGAACCGGCATGCTCAAGTCAAAACTATTAAGACCCAAGGCTACAGCTAAAGAAAGCCTTCACATGGCTCGGCAAGGAAGACCCAGTGCAGCCAAAATTTAAAAATAAATGAAATTTTAAAAGTAGAAAAACTCTTGAAACTTGACTTTCAGATCAGTCGCTCAGTTGTGTCCGACTCTTTGCGACCCCATGAATTGCAGCACGCCAGGCCTCCCTGTCCATAACCAACTCCCAGAGTTCACTCAGACTCACGTCCATCGAGTCAGTGATACCATCCAGCCATCTCATCCTCTGTCGTCCCCTTCTCCTCTTGCCCCCAGTCCCTCCCAGCATCAGAGTCTTTTCCAATGAGTCAACTCTTCGCATGAGGTGGCCAAAGTACTGGAGTTTCAGCTTTAGCATCATTCCTTCCAAAGAAATCCCAAGGCTGATCTCCTTCAGAATGGACTGGTTGGATCTCCTTGCAGTCCAAGGGACTCTCAAGAGTCTTCTCCAACACCACAGTTCAAAAGCATCAATTCTTCGGCGCTCAGCCTTCTTCACAGTCCAACTCTCACATCCATACATGACCACTGGAAAAACCATAGCCTTGACTAGACGGACCTTTGTTGGCAAAGTAATGTCTCTGCTTTTGAATATGCCATCTAGGTTGGTCATAACTTTCCTTCCAAGGAGTAAGCGTCTTTTCATTTCATGGCTGCAGTCACCATCTGCAGTGATTTTGGAGCCCAGAAAAATAAAGTCTGACACTGTTTCCACTGTTTCCCCATCTATTTCCCATGAAGTGATGGGACCGGATGCCATGATCTTCATTTTCTGAATGTTGAGCTTTAAGCCAACTTTTTCACTCTCCACTTTCACCTTCACCAACAGGCTTTTTAGTTCCTCTTCACTTTCTGCCATAAGGGTGGTGTCATCTGCATATCTGAGGTTATTGATATTTCTCCCGGCAATCTTGATTCCAGCTTTTGTTTCCTCCAGTCCAGCATTTCTCATGATGTACTGTACAAAGAAGTTCAGTAAGCAGGGTGACAATATACAGCCTTGACGTACTCCCTTTCCTATTTGGAACCAGTCTGTTGTTCCATGTCCAGTTCTAACTGTTGCTTCCTGACCTGCATACAGATTTCTCAAGACACAAGTCAGATGGTCTGGTATTCCCATCTCTTTCAGAATTTTCCACAGTTTATTGTGATCCACCCAGTCAAAGACTTTGGCATAGTCAATAAAGCAGAAATAGATGTTTTTCTGGAACTCTCTTGCTTTTTCCATGATGCAGCGGATGTTGGCAATTTGATCTCTGGTTCCTCTGCCTTTTCTAAACCCAACTTGAACATCTGGAAGTTAACGGTTCACATATTGCTGAAGCCTGGCTTGGAGAATTTTGAGCCGTACTTTACTAGAGTGTGAGATGAGGGCAATTGTGCAGTAGTTCGAGCATTATTTGGCATTGCCTTTCTTTGGGATTGGAATGAAAACTGACCTTTTCCAGTCCTGTGGCCACTGCTGAGTTTCCCAAATTTGCTGGCATATTGAGTGCAGCACTTTCACAGCATCATCCTTCAGGATTTGGAATAGCTCAACTGGAATTCCATCACCTCCACTAGCTTTGTTCGTAGTGATGCTTTCTAAGGCCCACTTGACTTCACATTCCAGGATGTCTGGCTTTAGGTCAGTGATCACACCATCGTGATTATCTGGGTCGTGAAGATCTTTTTTGTACAGTTCTTCTGTTATTCTTGCCATCTCTTCTTAATATCTTCTGCTTCTGTTAGGTCCATACCATTTCTGTCCTTTACAGAGCCCATCTTTGCATGAAATGTTCCTTTGGTATCTCTGATTTTCTTGAAGAGATCTCTAGTCTTTCCCATTCTGTTGTTTTCCTCTATTTCTTTGCATTGATCACTGAAGAAGGCTTTCTTATCTCTTCTTGCTATTCTTTGGAACTCTGCCTTCAGATGTTTGTATCTTTCCTTTTCTCCTTTGCTTTTCGCTTCTCTTCTTTTCACAGCTATTTGTAAGGCCTCCTCAGACAGCCATTTTGCTTTTTTGCATTTCTTTTCCATGGGGATGGTCTTGATCCCTGTCTCATGTACAATGTCACGAACCTCATTCCATAGTTCATCAGGCAGTCCATCTATCAGATCTAGGCCCTTAAATCTATTTCTCACTTCCACTCTATAATCATAAGGGATTTGATTTAGGTCATACCTGAATGGTCTAGTGGTTTTCCCTACTTTCTTCAATTTAAGTCTGAATTTGGCAATAAGGAGTTCATGGTCTGAGCCACAGTCACCTCCTGGTCTTGTTTTTGCTGACTGTATAGAGCTTCTCCATCTTTGGCTGCAAAGAATATAATCAATCTGATTTCGGTGTTGACCATCTGGTGATGTCCATGCATAGAGTCTTCTCTTGTGTTGTTGGAAGAGGGTGTTTGTTATGACCAGTGGGTTGCAATTTTTAGCTAAAATGTATAATTTTTGTTAAGTCTATAAACAGTTATAGAGTTATTTCACTGTATAAGACTTATCAGGAAGTTTGTTGTGAAGTTTACATTTAGGTCAGGGGTCTGTGGTAGTTAAGAATATTAAACAAATATACAAATGCAACTTTTTTAAAGTTTGAGGGAATTTAAGTTGCAAATGGGTATGATTTTAGGAGTCCAATGTAGTCTGCCAGCATTTATCAAAGAAAAGGTGAAGATAATAACTCTTATTTTACTAGATTTATAAACAGATCAATAAACCTTGTAGAGTTAAAGCCTTAAGGAAACTAGGCTTTAAGTGTGTTACTTTAATGTGATTGAATAGTAACTGTATTAGTTTCCCGTGGATGCTGTAACAAAACCTGGGTCGGTTAAAACAATAGAATGTGATGTGGCAAGGGCTTCCTGGTGGCTCAGCGCTAAAGAATCCACCTGACAATGCGGGAGACACCGGTTTGACCCTAGTCTGGGAAGATCCTACACAGCAAGGAGCAACGAAGCCCATGAACCACAGCTACTGAGTCTGTGCTCTAGAAGCTGGGGACTGTGACCACTGAGCCCATGCACCCTACAGCACTCAGCAACATGCAGGAGAAGCCCCCGCTCGCTGCGATAGAGAAAAGCCCATGTGGCAACGAAGACCCAGTACAGCCAGTAAATAAATTATATGTCAAAAAAAGCTATTCTTTCACAGTTCTGCAGGCTGAAAGTCCAAAATTAGTAGCACTGGGCTGAAATCAAGTGTCAGCAGGCCCTTGTTCCTTTAAGACTAAGAGAGAAACCATTGCTCGATTCTTCCAGCTGTTGTAGCTTCCGGTGGTTGCTGGCATCCTTAGCAATCCCTCTAGTCTCCAGGGTCAACATCATTAAATTTCTCTCAGGACTTCCCTAGTGGTCTAATGGTTAAGGCTCCACGCTTCCATTGCAGGGGGTGAGAGTTCAATCTCTGCTCAGGGAGCTAAGATCCTACATGCTCTGCAGTGGGGGGAAAAAAAAAACAACTTGCTAGGCCTTCTTGTAAGAATACAGGTGCTTACATTTAGGGCCTATCCAGATCATCCAGGATAACCTCATCTCAAAATCTGTAATTCAGCCATATCTGCCAAGATCCTTTTCTCCAATAAGGTAATATAGCATCCAGAGATTAAGACCTGATAATCTGGAGGGCCATTATGAGCCAATCGCAGTAACTTGACAAAAAAGCATAATCACAGTCTCTTCATGTCCACTAAAACCACTAAAATGCATAATAGACACAGTGACAGGATTCTATCCTGCTGATATTGTTAGTTGTATTATTAAGCAATTAGACCCAGGAACCCAGAGCACTTTCCTCTTTGCCTCAAAGCTGAGCCCTCTCTCTGTATTGGTGCTTCCCTCATCTGAATTTTTAGTTATTATCTGCTCTTTCTCTCTGGCTAAGACACCTCAAGTCCTTTTCGGAAATAGGTGCCTTGTATGTATTTAAATTAGAGGGGAAGGGACTTCCCTGATGGTTCAGTGGCTGAGACGCCATGCTCACAAAGCAAGGGGCTGGGGTTCGATCCCTGGTCAGGGAACTAGATCCCATGTGTCACAACTAAAGATCCCAAGTTCCCCAACTAAATAAATCCAGTGCAGCAACCACATAAATAAATAAAAAGCTAACAGCAGTAGCAATTCCCGGTAACTAGAAAAATTCTTTACAGTAAATAAAAACTAGAGGTGAAGATTTGGGGGGCTAGAGGATGGTTCTGACCTCTACTGCAACACATCATTCCAATTTTTTTTTAGGGGGGTGGGTGTGCCCTGGGGCATGCAAGATCTTAGTTCCTGAACCAGGGATTGAACCTGGGCCATGACAGTGAAAGTGCCGAGTCCTAATCACTGTACCACCAGGGAATATCCCGAGCTAACCAGTTTTTATAACTTGCAACTAGTAGTTCTCAAACTTTAGTGTGCTTCAAAATCACATACAAGGCATTAAAAATTTTTTTATTGAAGTTCAGTTGCTTTATAATGTTGTATTATTAATAGTTTGTGCTGTGCAGCAAAGTGAATCCGTTATACATGCGGATGCATACATGCTCAATTGTTCAGTCCTGTTTGACTCTTTTCGACCCCGTGGACTGTAGCCCTCCAGGCTCCTCTGTTCATGGGATTCTCCAGGCAAGAATACTGGAGTGGGTTGCCATTCCCTTCTCTAGGGGATCTTCC
This sequence comes from Bos javanicus, assembly GCF_032452875.1. Lineage (NCBI taxonomy): Eukaryota > Metazoa > Chordata > Mammalia > Artiodactyla > Bovidae > Bos > Bos javanicus. The sequence goes on along the minus strand of NC_083896.1, from coordinate 45,037,734 downwards.
CAACCCAGGGATTGAACCTGCTTCTTCTGCATTGGCAGGCAGACCTAACCACCGGACCTCCAAGGAATTCCCTGCAAACTTATAACAAGTGACTCTTGCTTTTCATACTTTATAATGAGAACCAATATAGCCTTAACGCCAGAGTACCTGGGTCTGAATCTAGATCTGGCCATGTCACTAGCTGTGTGATCTTGGGCAAGTTGCATAATCACTCTGTGTTTCTCTTTTCTCATCTGTAACTTGGGACAATAACAGAACCTACTAGGAATTCCCTGGCGGTCCACTGGTTAGGACTCCACCCTTTCATTGCTAAGATCCCATAAGCCGTAAGGTGTGGCTAAGAAAAATAAAGAAGATTTATTATTATTATTATTTATTTATTATTATTAAGAAAATATAGCAGAATCTACCTTGTGGTTTTGTCATGAGGATTCAATGAATTACCGCATGTAAAGTGTTCAGGATAGAACCTGGCACTTAATCATCATTATATAGGTATTAGCTAATATGACTAAGTTTTCTTTTCTTTTTTGTGAGGTAAGAAGTGGATTTATTTAGAGAGAAACACACTTCCCACACGGAGTACAGGCCATCTCAGAAGGTAAGAGGTCAAACTTTAACCCCACTTGGACTTGAACCCCACAGTCTTTTTAAAATTAGAATCACTCACCTGGGGTAAATTTTCCTTTTAAAGTAAGTTTAAAAGTAAGTTAAAGAACAGTATTTGGTTAATGATAGAACAGATGGTTTGTGAACACAGCAGAAGTTGGGAGATAACACAAAAATGCCTGAATTTGGCAAAGATTTTCCAACTGGACCAGGAAGCTGGAAGCCTCCCTGGTGGCTCAGACAGTAAAGAACCTGCCTGCAATGCAGGAGAGCATTGGTTTGGGAATCAATCCCTGGTTTGGGAAGATCCCCTGGAGAAGGAAATGGCAACACACTCCAGTATTCTTGCCTGGAGAATCCCATGGACAGAGGAGCCTGGACGGCCAGTCCATGGGGTTGCAGAGAGTCAGACATGACTGATTAACACTTTCACTTTCCAGCTGTGCTCCCTAGAGCTCCAGGGCTTTGGGGGAGCTTAGTCACAACTAAGCAGCTTTGGTTGTAGTTCCACTTCTGCTTTACAGATGCGGTTTCAAGGTATTTGAACAGTATTCTGTGATTTAAAAACAAAGTTCAAAGTTTGAAAACCACACAGCTGAGAATTTCAAGGAGAGAAAAGCTAATGGGAATACTGATCCCTTAGGAGTAGAAACAGAGTGGCAGGGGATGGTGAGCAGCTTAGCCATAAATGGGTGAAACTAGCTAGAATTCCAGATGAAGGTGAGAGGAGGCCAGGGGTTGGCTGTGGGCAGAGTCCAGGAGGACATTCTGCAATGATTCTGAGGTGGAGAAACACAGCCTGGGCCTAGGCTTAAAAGGACTTGGTTCCCCAGGAACCAAAGAAAGCTGGAAAGCAACCAATGTAGATTTGATGAGAAAGAACAGGGCTAGAGGCAGAGCCAGCAGCCTTGATGGGGAAACAGGCAGGGCCTGGGGAATGGGAGCAGAGCCAGGCACATCTAAGCCAAGGCCAACAGACTGTGAAACCACCCACCCAGCTCCAAGCAGTCCGTGTAAGGGGCAAAGTTTGCACCCTGCCAGCCTAGCTACCTGGGCACGAAAGCAGCTTTGTCATGGATAAGCAAGAGAGACACAGTCCAGTGGGGGCAGGTGGGCAGAACAGATGAGTGGGGAGCCCCAGAGTTCCTGGCCTCATACACCGGTCCTTGGATGTTGGCCATCTGTGTGAGACAGGAGCTTGGCTCAGTCTGCCTCTAGGCACCCCACGGAGCCTCAGATTCACCACCACTGCTCCCTTAACCTACCGTGTGCTAGGCCCTGTGCCAAGCACTTTATTTATTCCATTAATTAAGAGTCTTTTACTCGTGAATAAAGAAATCAACTCAAGCCAGATTTTAAAAAAATAGGTGGTGATGCATTGGAAGGGATACAGAACTGTCTCTTGACTTCCAGGTAGCTGGCCTCAGGGAAGGACCAGACTGGGGACTCTGGAGCATCTGGCATTCTCCTGCGATTCTTAGGTTCTTCCTGTGAATCTGCCTTATTCCTCCTCCCCAGCAGATCAATCAGCTTTTTCTGATATTCAGTCCCTAAGGCAGGGAGAAGGAATGAAGCGACTGGGCCAAAGCGGAAACAATGCTCAATTGTGAATGTGTCTGGTGGTGACAGTAAAGTCTGATGCTGTAAAGAACAATATTGCATAGGGACCTGGAATGTTAGGTCCATGAATCAAGGTAAATTGGATGTGGTCAAGCAGATGGCCAGCATGAACATCAACATCTTAGGGAATCAGTGAACTAAGCTCCAGTACTTTAGCCACTTGATACAAAGAGCCGACTCATTGGAAAAGACCCTGATGCTGAGAGATTGACAGCAAAAGGAAAAGAGGGCTGCAGAGGATGAGATAGCTGTTGTCTCATCGACATCATAGCATAGATATGCATAGATAGCATCATCGACTCAATGGACATAAATCTGAGCAAACTCCAGGAGATAGTGAAGGGCAGGGGAGACCTGGCATGCTGCAGTCCATGGGGTCACAAAGAGTCAGACGTGACTTGGGACTGAACAGTGACAAAGGCAGGGAGAAAAGGCCCACCCACAGCTCCCACACGCTCAGGGGGAAACTAAAGCTGGATCTGCTTTGATTTCTTCAGGAAAGCAAGGCCCTGAATGGGTCAGGTGTCCATCTTGGTTCCAACTGGCCATAGTGAAGGGAGAGGGGTCAGGCCACAAACAGAAATACGTCTGCTATGGTCTTTCGCTGTTACCCTGAGGAAAAGGAAGTGGCCCTCAGGAACTGTGTGGATTTTCTCTTCTTTTCTTTTTGGCCGTTCCATGCGCATGCAAACTTCCCTGACCAGGAATCAAAACCATGCCCCCTGCAGTGGAAGCATGGAGTCTTAACCACTGGACCACTGGGTAGTCCCAGAACTGTGTGGATTTGAATCCAGTTTTCTTTGCCTACAAAGCCAAGAGGTGGCCCTCAACAGGGAGGACAGAGGCAGAGGGACTGTGTTTACTAAGCCCATTAAGGGAGGAGGGGACACAGACAAAACGCAAAGTTCCACGTGAAAATAAAACTTTAATTTGCCAAGGGAAGAGCAAGCAACCCTTTGAGATCAAACATAGCCTGCACACTGGTTCTCCCAGGACTGGGTGAGCAGGGCCTCCCCCTGGAAGTGGACGGTGCTCAGCAGGGAGGACGGTGACAGACCCGAGGCGGAGGCTGCGCTCAGAGGTGGGCAGGGGGCTGGGCAGGCTCCTTCCGTCCCTGGCCAGCGATGGGCCGGCCCCGCTCCTCCCAGATGGTGAGGCCATCACAGGAGCAGATCTGCTTGGGGTTCTGGAAGAGGCCAGCAGAGCGTGCGATGATGCCACAGGCCAACCTGCAGAAGAGCGTGGGGTCGAACTGAGCACCCACCAGGACCCTCCAGGTCTCTGTGTACACCGCGGGCAGAGCACTCACCTCTCTCCTGAGTTTCCTGTGATCCTGGACAAGGGATGCCCGCCCCGGCCCAGGTCATCTTCTCCCTCGTCGATGACCAGGCTTCGGCCAATCACATCCCACACCTTTGAGGGGAGACAACAGCCTCAGACATTGGATCTGTTAGGAAAGGTCCCTGCCTTCTCCTCCACCTCACCTTCAGCTGCTCGTCCTCAATCCTGAAGACAGCTCGGCCATCCTCATCGGCACGGACATTCCCCAGGTCTCCGAGGTGCTGCAGTGAGAGCCGGGGGAAGAGGGCATGTGGGACACGGCAGCTGACTTCTGGCTTCCCAGTGTCTGATTCCCCGTCCCCAGGGTACCAGTGTCCTCCTACAGGTTCAGTCTGGTAGGATGAAGGGACAGCCCAGGACACACAGAAGGCAACTGGACTCTCTCCCCCTGGAACTAAAATCCTGGGTCGGGTGATGGCACACTGGACATAGCCAGTGGCCCTCTTCCTAGGAAGTCACGCCACTACCCAGCCTGCTTTCCCCTAGGAGGCATCTGCCCATTGTGCATCCCAGCCTCAGAATGCTTCCTGCTTCTTTGTAAGCCCAGTTCTCCAGCCTCCCGATGACTCTGTCAGCCCCTGGCAGTCTGCAGTTCCCCTGCACTTAAGTTGGCCAAGCTTGGCTTCTTGACCATCAGAGGCAGCCAGCATCCCTTCCCTGATGTCCAGCCTCCAGGAACAGAGAGAAGAAACACAGGAGCAGAGGGCATATCCTGCCCCCAAGACTGTTTCTGCCCACCTTTCCTCTTGAAGGTATAAAAATGTGCTAACACAGCTACTGGGGGCTTCCCTGGTGGCTCAGTGGTGAAGAATCCGCCTCCCAGCGAAGGAGAAATGGGTTCGATCCTTGGGTTGGCAAGATCTCCTGGAGAAGGAAATGGCAACTGATTCCAGTATTCTTGCCTGGGAAATCCCATGGACAGAGGAGCCTGGCGGGCTACAGTTTGTACAAAGAGTCGGTCTCGACTTAGTGACTAAAATAACAACAACACAGCTACTGAGCACCTCCTACGTCAGACACCCTCTGCCAGGTGGGATTTGGGGGTTGGGGATGCGTACGTGGTCAAACACCCTCAGGGGTCTGGAACACTGTGGGGAGCCAGACATGGAGCAGACTAGTGGCTGCAAAGCACAGGGTTACAACAGTGAGTGTGCTTCCCTGTGACAAGACTACTGGAGAGTCACAGTAGGATCTGTGCAAATAAATCGTCCCCAACCTGACACTTTGGGCAGAAGGATCCCTGCCAACATGGACTGGTACTCATGGCCTTGCCTTGGGCTGGTCACAAAGGATGTTGCCACGTGATGGGGCTGATGAGCAAGCGGCGAGAAGAGCCACCTCTGCTTTATCTTGTTTCCCTGGGGGACCTCTGTTGCCGACACCTGGCACTTTTTGCTGCACCTGGTGTTGGGGCCTTTTGTGGTGGGAAGGTAAAGGATGGGGAGGAGTTTATAGGACCAGACAGAGGATGCGAGCGCCCGGCGTGTGGCTCAGAGGTATCATCAGGCAGTGGTGGCACCGAATGTCACACCACGCAGCCACGTGGGATCTGTACCCTCGGGGACTGGGGAGCCAAGAAGGGTTTCAGGAGGGGTGTGACATGGTTACCCCATGCTTTGGAGCAATTTCTCAAATGCAGCGCACGGAGAGGGAGGGGAAGGACTGGAGCGGGGCAGGGGGAGGGCGGAAGGAAGCATGGAAACCAGCTAGGAGACGTGCAAAGGGACAACCAGGCTTGGATATAAATCCCCTCACTGAATTCACTTCCATTTGGGCAAAACCAGATGCTGAAATCCCAAAGGAACATGCCAGTCACCATGGTGGCTTGGTTATGGAGCCCTTGCTCAAGTTTTCCTCCGTCTGTACAAGGGCTTGGGTACAATGGAGCAGCTGGCACCAGACCCTTCAGATGCCCTACCCCTAGCAGGCCCAGGCCAAGGCAAGGTAGTCTCTTGCCCTTCGAACTCCACTTCCTCCCAGAACCCAGTCTCGAGGGTTCATGCCTCCGGGGCTCGCTCTGTGGGCGGCCCCGTGCTGAGCCTCTGCTCCCACTCTCCCCACTTCACCTGCTCAGCACCTTTCAAGGCTCATGAGGAAGACAGCCTTGAAGGAGCGCCCCCGGATTCACACCTGCTGAGTGTGGGCTGGACCAGGCATCACCTCCGAGCTGAGGTTTCAAAAGGAGTGTGGCTGGGGTCTTGGACGCCTTCTCTCTCTGGCTCTGAGGACAGGCAGCTGCAGTGCTGTGTGCTGCCCTAGGGAAAGGCTCATGGGGCACAGGACTGAGGTCTCTGGCCGACACCCAGCGAGGCCTGCCAATAGCAACATGCACAAGTGTGGAAGTGGGTCTTCCCCAAATCAAGCCTTGAGAGACACTCAGCCAGAAGCTCCAACTAGGCTGTGTCCAGATTCCTGCCCCAGAGAAACTGTGAGATGACAAATGCTTGCTGTTTTAAACCCCTAAATTTGGGGAGTCCCTGGCGGTCCAGTGGTTAGGACTTGGTGCTTTCACTGCCAAGGGCCCCAGTTTAATCCCTGGTTGGGGAATTAAGATCCTGCAAGCCTCGCGCCACTAACAAAAAACCAAAACTCTTATGTTTAAAGTAATTTGATTCTCAGCAATAGATAACTGACGCAGGGAACACAAGCATGGCGCTATGCAATGGACCCCATAGAAAGGCTTCCTCAGCTCCCTAGGGGGTGGCGGGTGAGAAGTAAAAACTTTTGACTGTTAGAAATGTAACAGAGCAGTCAGAAGTCCAAAAAAGAGAGAATTATCACTTACATGAATTAAGAAACACACACCACATTTTCACTTGTTTGCCCTGGTACTGAATTCGCAAGGAGGGGAACACACCACCACAAGTGGAAGAGATGGAATTAGGCGTATGTCGATGGGCCATTAAGAAATATCCCCAGGTGGCAGGAGGAGGAGAGAAAGCTATCGAGTCAGCGAGGAGTAAAGCTGAGCCTGACCTCACCCGCTCCCAGAGGACCACCTCCTGAGACAGAGCTCTTTTTCCCCCTTCTTCTTCTTTCTCCAAGCTCCCCTCCTTCCCTCCCTCCCTGCCCAGTAAGTAAAAAAAAAAAAAGAAATATCCCCAGGAGAGAAGGCGGTCCTCCTGGACAACACCCAGGACCTCTCTTAACATTCACTAAGCACTCTAACAAAGATAAGCAGGCCGCAGTCCCTCGTAGGTGTTTAATGACACTGTTTTTCTTTTTTTGGTCACACTGAATGGTTTGCAGGATCTTAGTTCCCCAACCAGGGATCGAACCCATGCCCCCTGAAGCAGAAATGTAGAGTCCTAACAACTGGACCGTCAGGGAATTCCCCTGATGACACTTTTAAGGTCTGCACTGATTTATTTTTACAAGGATCCTTCTCTTGGAGCTAGAAGTACTGGTTTCTGTGGCAGTATCGTTTCTTGTTCAAAATAAATCTACTTGAATTACATGAATGACGTCTTGATTTTCTTCAAAATAATGGAGAAGGGCCAGGGGTGTAGATGGAATGGGGACTGGCCACAAGCTGGCAACTGTTAAAGCTGGGTGACAGGGACACAGGGGTTTGGGACCCTAGTCTGTCCACTTCAGAACATGTTTGAAATCATGTTCCGTGATAGATTAAAATGTTAAAAATAAATTAAATTTATTTAAGGGGGAAAAAAATCAGCCAGTTTAAATCAAAACATTGAGTAACTAGCAGAACAAGAAGGACTCAGATAAGGCAAAAATCATTAAGGTGGCATGTGACTCACAGCCGAGGGGGGCCAATTCTCTGGTGTAAAATGAAAGTCCAGGGCCAGGAGCTGCAGAGTCAGGAATGGCCTTTTTAAAAAATTATTATTATTTGGCTGTGCCAGGTCTTAGTTGCAGCACGAGGGATTTTTAGTTGCATCATGTGAGATCTGGTTCCCTGACCGGGATTGAACCCAAGCCCCCTGCATTGGGAGCCCGGAATCTTAGCCCTTGGACATCCAGGAAAGTCCCAGGAACAGCCGTTTTACTTAAGGTAAAACCTTTAACTTCCACACCATCACCTTCTCTGGGAAGCTCTCTCCCACAGCCTGTGCCCTTCAGACTGGATCTGGAGCTTGCTCTGGGTTCCCAGGGCCTCCCGGAGGCTCCTGCAAAGATGTTCTGGCTATGCTGCAACCACAGAGTTCTAAGTGTCTCCCTCGCCAGGCTGTGAGACGGGGTCAGGCCTTGAGCACAGGAAGTGCCTATAAATGTTTCTAACCCGAACAAGATAAAGTGAGGGAGAAAGACTCCCCCCAAATGGAATTACACTCTCAGGCTCCAAGAGCTGCCTGCCCTGCCTCTGAGATCTCGGGTTCTCTCCCAGCCCAAGATCAACACTTACCCGTTCAGAGTCCTGGGGGCCCCCATGGGACATTCCATCAGGGTTAAAGTGGTCCCCACAGCTAAGAAGAAAAGATAGCAGGTAGGCAGTGAAACAGCTCACGGACCAGGTGATCCATCCTTTTACTTTAACTACATTTGTTCCATTCATTGACTCATTCATTCATTCATCCACTCATTCAACAAATGGACCCACTCTGTACCAGGCTCTGGGTTGAGATCAGTAAGAAGAATCAGTCATGGGACCTGTCCTCAGCAGGCCTCCAGGGTAAACATGGGTGAGTAAATACTAATTGCAGCATGATAAACACCATGACACTCGCGGAGAACTGATCCTCCCATGTTCAGGAGTCACCTTCCATTTGGGAGCTAGGAGCAGGAGTGTCAAGGTCAGATTTTGGTTCAAATTCCCACTCTGTCATTTACATGCTCTAGGGCTTTTGACAAGTCATGTAACCTTTCTGAGCCTCAGTTTTCTCATGTGTAGACTGGGCTTGTGTGTATACGCCTCCCAGGGTACTTGTGAGGACCATATGTGAATGTATGTGTAAAAAGCTGAGTACAGCCCCCTGTGCACAGTGGGTGCACAACCAGGGCAATGAGGATGCTCCAGGGAGGTTCCAGAGGACTCACCTGTTGCAGTTTCTCGTGAGGTCCCCGAACTGATGGACGTGGAGTCCATGCAGCCCAGGCTGCAGGCCATCAATGGTCCCCTCGATTAGGCAGCACTCAGGGGTCAGCTGCAGGAAGCGCACCACTCCCTGCACAGGGCCAGGCCCCCCGAGAATGGCCACGGCTGCCCCTAAATTCTCTGTAAGGTATCAGACACCAGGGCTGGCTTGCCACCTCACCCAGCCCCACCCGTTCATCAGCTTGGAAAGGGCAGGGAGAGAGCCCCATGTAACCTTCACATGGTCCCCAAAGCCTCTCCAACCCAAAGCCCCCAGATCCTATGGTTGGTTAGAGCTGTACCACACCCAGGCCACCTCCCTCCCAGAGAGTCCAAGGCCATAGTGGTTACTCACGCAACAGGCCACTGCCCATGCCCTTGAGGACCGCCTGCCTCCCAGTGCCTTCTAGAAGGGCCTGCACCTCCTGGCTGGGCAGGGTGGTCTGCACCAGGACCATCTGGTTCTCCAACTGCACCTCCACACTTTGGATGCCTAGAAGACAGGGGGCAGAGGGCAGCAGAGGGCTAGCACCCCTCTGCTGGGAGCAGGGAAGAAAGAAACAGACGGTGATTCACCATCTCCATCTTCATCACCTTTTTGTGGCCAGAGGCAAGCTCTGAAGCCGCCTTCTAGCTGTAAGGCCCTTAACCTCTCTCTTTTATTTTCCCGGCTGTGCCAAGCAGCATATGGGGTCTTAGCTGCCCAATCAGGGATCAAACCCTCGGGTCCTGCAGTGGAAGATTCAAATCTTAGCCACTGGACCCCCAGGGAAGTCCAGGCCCTTAAACTCTCTGAGCTTGTTTCTTTACAAAGTGAGGATAAAGTCACATTGCCCCCAGGACTGTTGTGAGTTCTTATTTTGTGCCAAGAGTTATTCATCTATGTTTGAAGCATAGATGCATGTGATCATGCTCAGTCATTTCATTTGTATCCAACTCTTTGCAACCCTATGAACTGTGGCCCATCAGGCTCCTCTGTCCATGGGATTCTCCAGGCAAGAATACTGGAGTGGGTTGCCATGCCCTCCTCTAGAAGATCTTCCCAACCCAAGGGATCGCACTGGCATCTCCTCTATCTCCTGCATTGCAGGTGGATTCTTTACCCACTGAGCCACCTGGGTAGCCCTTTGAAACATAGATAGTTCTTTTAAAAATATTTGAACACAATATCATAAATCAACTGTACTTCAATTTTGAAAAAATAAATGATGAAAAAATGTTTACATAAAAGTGGGCTATCAGGCTTCCCTGGTAGTCCAGTAGTTAAGAATATGCCTTCAATGCAAGGTACACTGGCTTGGTCCCTGGTCTGGGAGGATCCCACATGCCGCAGAGCAACTAAGCCTCTGTGCCACGACTACTGAGCCCACGTGCTCCAACTGCTGAAGCCCAAGCACCTAGAGCCTATGCTCTGCAACAAGAGAAGCCTCTGCAATAAGAAGCCCAAGTACCACAAGAAAGAGTAGCCCACACTCATTGCAACTAGAGAAAGCCTGCAGGCAGCAACAAAGACCCACCACAGCCAAAAAAGAAATCTTAAAAAGAGTTGGCTATCCATAGTCACAATATTCATGATAGTCAAAAGGTGAAAACAACTCAAAAGCCCATCAAATGATGAATGAATAAACCAAATGTACAGCCATACGATGGTAGACGTTCAGCCATAAAAAGGAATGAAGCACTGATACCTGCCGTGATGTGGATGAACCTTAAAAACATTAAGTGAAAGCCAGTTACCAAGACTACATATTGGATGATGTCACTGTGGATAAAATATCCAGAATGGGTAAATCTACAGAGACTGAAAGTAGATGAGGGGGCAGGAGAACAGGAGGGTGATAGTCGAAGGGTATAATTTCTTTTTTTTTTAAGATTTATTTATTGTATTTTTGGCTGTACTGGGTCTTCAGTGCTGCGCTCGGGCTTTCGCTAGTTGTAGTGAGAGGGGCCGCTCTCTAGTCGTGGCGCACGGGCGTGGTGCATTGCGGCGGCTGCACTTGTGAAATGCAGGCTCTATGTATCTGGGCTTCAGGTAATTGCGAGCTGTAGGCACCTGGGCTTTAGTAACTGCAGAACGTTGTCTCAATAGTTGTGGCTCATGGGCTTAGTTGCTAAGTGGCATGTGGGATGTTCCCACAGGGACTGAACCCGTGTCCCCTGCATTGTCAGGCAGATTCTTAACCCCTGCACCACCAGGGAAGCCCCTGAAGGGTACACTTTCTTCATGAGGTGATGAAATACAAAAATTGTTAGTGGTAATGGCTGCACAACTCTGTGAATATACTAAAAACCACTGAATTGTATACTTTAATGGATGAATTTTATAACACAGGAATTATATCTCAATAAAGCCGGCACACATTAAAAAAAAAGATGGGGCTATCACCATCATTATGAAAGCTAACATTCACTGAGCATGCACTGTGGGCTTTCTCATACTGTACCTGTATTAACACAAGTAACCTTAGGAGTTGAGCACTGTTATCCCCACTTTACAGGTGAGAAAACTGAGCCACAGCGAAGTTAAGAACTTCAAGTTCAGTTAAGAACGCTCCAAGTTCAGTTCAGTTCAGTCATGTCCAACTCTTTGAGACCCCATGTTTCAGCACGCCAGGTCTCCCTGTCCATCACCAACTCACAGATCTTGCTCAAACTCATTGCACTGTAGTAAATGGAGGGACTCGAACTCATCCCAGGCAGCCTAGCTCCAGCTTCCAAGCACTTCGCCTGGACACTGCTCACCCTGAGAAGCAGCTCCAGCCTCCAGCTTTGGGGCCCCCTCCCCCGTCCTCCTGCGGCAGCTCCCACTTCCCCCACATAACTCAAGTTGTGTGGACTGCAATCCTCTGTGTGGCCCACAAGCGTCAGGTTCAAAAGTCAGTGGCTCTCAACTGCCCTCCAAATCCCTGAGTCACCCTGCTGTGCACACAGCCTGCAGGGTGATTCTGACACACACTCAGCTTAGAGGGCTGTCGGGCCAAGAGAAGGACAAGAAGGGGCTTCTCTTCCATTCAGATCTTCAGGGCTCACAAACCTTTCAAGAGGACATTTGAATTCTGAACCAGAATACAGGGGATGGTTGGGAACTCTGAATGTTGACCTCACCTGTGGAACTTACAAACATCCTGCTCTGATCTTAGTGTGTTTGCTGTTCTGGGTGAGAGTAAAGCCCACCGGAGCCAGAAGCCCTGGGCAGCCCAGCAAACGCAGGTTAAACGAGGCATTTCCCTCTGCTGAGCCAGCGCTCTGTGGACTGAAGGCTAAGCCATCCAATTTCCCTCCATCCTTGGTTTCCCTCTCTCCCCTGCCAGCAAGGGTATAATCATCCCTGAGGCACAGACAAGGAACGTCAGCTGTTCAGATTCCCTCCAACTCGAAGCAACACGGAAATGGTACTGGGAAGAGGCAGCATCCAAGAGGCAGGACTATCTGGCCTGTGTTACAAAAGGTCCCATGGGCTTGCGTCCATAGATCCCAGCCGCATCGGTTGGGGGAGGGGCCGGATTTGTAAACAGACACACCTATATCCTCCCCAGCAAGTACAGGGCAATTCTGCCAGAAGAAAATTCTCCAAAGAACCCAAATGCCATCACTTCACACAACATCTCATACTGGGCCACCTGGCGTGAAGCCTTGGCGCTCTGGGTTCACCCAGAGGTGCTTCTGGGTGCCAAGGGGCTGTAGGGAGAATGGCAGGGAACTCCTGGGGCCTGAGCCTCTAGGGAATGCCACAAACTGTGTGCTCCGCTTTACACACATCAGGATGGTGATACTGGCCTCCGTGGGCAAGTGAAATGAGGCAGGGGGGTTACGCAGCTGGCTCGAGATCACAAAGCTCAGAAGGCAGCCGGTCCAACCCCAAAGCTGACTGTTTGGTCCCTTCGTCCCACAGGAAGTAGAACTGGGCCCCAAAGGACTGACCGTCTGAGGCTCCCAGGGCTCAAAGAAACATGAAGTGCAAGGGATTCACATGCCTATTCAGTCATTTAACAAATGTACACTAAGCACCTCTCATGCGCCCTGTTCAGGGCAGCAGGGATGCAGCAGGGAACAAGTCAGGTGATGTCCCTGCCCCACAGAGCAGCATGTATTCCAGGGCAGGAGCATGCATATCAAACACACGCTCAGGGAGATTCGGGTAGTGCAATGTGTGCTCAATGAAGCAGGTCTGAGGGAACAACTCGGGGATGAACACTTAGACAGGCTTGGTCAAGGAAGGTGCAGGGAAAAAGCAAACTAGCCAAGATGGCGTGGTCAGGCCCTTTTGTGAATAATGATTATGTAACAGCTGAGATCACTAACAGCACTGCGCACGTGCGTCACAAGGTACTCGCTTGGCCACGGGCTACTTTTGTTCTGTAAGCATACATAAGCTCCAACTGGAAAGTCCTTGTTGGGGAGGTTATGTTACGTTAGGCTATGTTATCTTATGTCTGCTGCTACAGTTGCAGCACCAGCCAGGAGAGAATAAACACGTCTGCAGTTCCTTCAGCTCCTTGAGTTTTCTTCCAGCTTCCCTACATGCACCTTGCCTACCATGGGTTCAGTGAACAGCACGCACAGTGAGATACAGAGGGACAGAAGGTCTCTCTGAGCCTTGAAGCAAATGCCTGAATGTAGTCAGGGAAGAACATTCCAGCAGAGGACACAGTCTGGGCAAAGACCCTGAGACAGGAACGACATCTATGTGTCTGAGAAAGGCCAGAGTGGCTGCAGCTGGAGTAAAGATGTAAAGGTACAAGTGGAGACCAATCAAACAAAGCCCTGCAGACAACAGGGAAGAATCTGGATTTAATTTTAATGCAGGGGAGGCCGCTGGGAGAGGCCACGGAGTATAGTGGTTGAGGGTATGGGCTCTGGAGTTGAAATCCTGAGTCTGCCATGTACTAGCTGTGTGGCCTTAAGACAACTTACTCAACCTTTCTGTGTTGAGTTTTCTTTTCAGCTTCTGTATCTGCAAATGGAGATGATAATACAACCTATTTCAGAGGGCTACTGAAGGCCTAAATGAGTCATCTCACACAGAGCACTTAGAACAGTGCCTGGCCTATGGGAAGCTCTCAATATTATTACTGTTTGAGGATTTTAAGCAGAGCAATGACATCTCTTAAGAGCTGCTTTTCTGCATTGGAAGGGAAGGGCCCCGGTGAGAAGCTCCCTGTGACTGTACATTTCCTGAACTTTTGACGTGGGTCTGAACCAGGAGGGCTGGCTCCCTAGCAGAGTAGCAGTTCAGTCTGGCTGGTGTGGAGTGTGGCCAGGCCCGTATCTGTTTAGCTCAGAGAGGGAGAAAAAACAAGGCCATAGGGGGCTCTAGGGTAGTGATGATAAGGATTCAAGGGAGTGAGCCTTGGGCTGGGAGGGCCTCCCACTTACCCCTAGGAGGAAAGCAGAGCCTTCGTCCCCAAACCCAGGCCTCCTGGAGAGAGCAAATCAACCAACCCATCTCCCTCTCTCCTCTGCATTCTGGGGAGCCAGCCCATGAGAAAGCCAAGCTGATTCCAGTTACCCAGGCTAGGAAACAGAGAGTCACTGGAAGTCTTTATCTGGTCACTAAGAAATCTGCTAACAGCTAGAAACTGCCCTATGTTCAGCAGAAGTCCAGCTGTCTGTTTTCCCAGCAAGAATGTTTTACAGGAGGTAGAGAGCCTAACAGCCTTGGAAATCTGTGGTCAGAACACTCTACTCACAGTGGAATGGTTCGGTTTTCTTGGACCCTCACCCACCACCCTCAAACACACAGTCTAAGCAAACCCAGCTTTAGGATCTCTACCCTCTGTGAAAGTGGCGCTGGGAGCCGCCATGGAGCACTCTGGGGGCTGAGGGCAGACAGCGCCTGGGCACTCTGTTCTCCATGCGTAAATTCACAGGCAAACACACATGACGAACAACAGGAAATGGTGTTGGAACAATGAGAATCAGCATATTTGCACAGGAAGCTTTGGGAGACGTCATTTCCTATAGTCTGCCTGGAGTGGGGACAAAATTGAACAAACAAGAGGAGTCTGGTGCTGTGGAAAGTGTGAAAGTTGCTAGTTCTCCTCCATCAGGAGAAGTTACTTAAATGAATGAAGCTCCTGCAGAAAATCCAGGACTTGTCAACAGATGCTGTTATGAAGATGGTTGGCTGATCAAGATCACATTCAGTAACCCTTCAGAACTAGATGAACTAATGAGTGAAGAAGCCTATGAGAAATACATAAAATCTATATTGAGTGAAAATGGAACCCCAAAGTAAACCAATTTGAATAACTTTAAACAAAGACGTGTCCCCTCATTCCCCTGCCCAACCAGCTTACCCCCTATAAGCCCTTCCTCTCACAGGTCCTAAGATTCAATGGGCTCTCACTATATGCCAAAGTCCTTTTCTAAAGTGCTTTTACACATATTAACTAATTTACTCTTCTTGATGATTTTCTGGGGTAGCTTCCATTATCTTGCACATATGCCTGAAGAAACAGGCATAAAAAGTAACATGTGGGACTTCCCTGGGGGTCCAGTGGTTAAGAATCCCCCTTCCAGTGCAGGGGACGTGGGTTCAATCCCTGGTCAGGGAACTAAGATTCCACATGCCATAAAGCAACTAAGCTAATGAGCCGCAACGAAAAATCCTGCATGCCGCAACAAAGATCTGAGGCAGTCAGATAAATAAATATTAAAAAAAAAAAAAAAGATAAAGGTCTAAGACTTCCATTTTGGAAAAAAAGAAAAAAAAAGTAACATGCATGAGGCCTTAGTGCCATTAAATGGCAAAGGCGGGATTTGAATCTGAACAGTCTGACTCTGGAACACATACCCCTAACGCCAGCGACATACAACCGCCTGATACAGAGCCAAGCGCCATCAGTCTCAGCTTCAGAAGCAGGAGTTCTTCAAGAACTGCTCTTCCCAGCACAACGCTCAAGTGCTCATTTTACCTGAGGGCAGGGGCTGTGCCTGAAACTCTTGTGAACCCTTCTCCCTAAAAAGCTCCCAGGGTCTGGTCTATACCTGCTGAATCACTGAATAAACCTTTAACAGACTCAAAGACAGGCAGTTCTCCAGGCCATGTTGGTGGCCTTGCCTTCTCAGAGCTTGCTGATCATGCCAGATCAAGGACCTTCCTCATGGTCCAGTGGTTGAGACTCCGCACTTCCACTGCTGGTAACACAGGTTTGATACCTGATTGGGAAAGTTCCACATACCGGGCAGTGTGGGGGAAAAAAAAAATCCAGGGCTACCTGGATAGAACATGGCCAGGGCTGCTGTTTGCTTTGTCAAGATTATGCTGCTTTTCAAGCAAGAACTAACTGTCTATTTTCCAGGGAACACCCTGTAGAGGGACTACTCTCTGCCTACCTCCTTACTTTTCAGGCACCTGAGGTTAAGACACCAGAAAGGCAGGAAGTTAGGGCCAGTAGAAAAATCTGGCAGAGCAGGCCTGAGACCTGCATACTAGACTCCATTTCTGGGTCTCAGTGTGACTCTGAGAACATTCTTTCCTCTCTCCAGGTTTTCATTTCTGTTTCTGTAAACGGGAGCGGGGTAGGCCTAAGAGATTTGCCAACCCCTCCCCGAGGTCTCCGGTTTACTTTCACAAAAGTTCATCTGGTTCTTACCTGCAATCCCTTGCAGGGACGTGCGCACCGCGTCCACGCAGCTCTGACAGGTCATCTGCACCGCGAACTCCAGCTGCAAGGGTGGCAGGGACGGGCTGATAGGAGCTGGGGAAACTTCTTGCGTGACCCTGTTTCACTACCTCCCCTAGGACCACCCCTAAAGGCCTATAGTAACGCCCCATGTGACCCCTCCTCAAGCGCCTTCTTCACTGTCGCTCACGATCATTCCAGGAGCAACACCCCGTAACATTAACGCCAAGCGTCCTGCTACTCTCACAGTCCAGCCCTGGCCCCAGGCCCTAGTCCAGCCCTGGCCCCAGGCCCCAGCCCAGGTGTCTGCTCCTTCCCTCATTCTCAAGTTAACGATCGCTCTCCAGGGGCCGAAGCTCTCTGCCCTGCGAGGCTCCCACACGAGGCCTCGGCCCTCACCGTGCAGGCAGTCCCGCGGTCCTCCGAGTCCGAAGCCATCCAGGATCCAGCTATCGCCCGAGGGCAGAAACTGAAGAGCCAGCCCAGAGCCGCGCCGTGGGAGGGGGAGGCGGAGCCCCGGAAGCCACTCCTTGCCCCGCCTTCCGGTGCGCGCGCACGCAAGGCTCTGCTCCTTCCCGCATCCACGCGACGGTGGGCAGGGATTGCGCAGGCGCACTTGGGCCCGCTGGCCCCTCGTTACCTTAGTAACCGCTAGAGCCGCCGGCGCTGTCGGCACCGCCTAGTCTTAAGATGGAGCCGTATAAGCTGGACCCCGAATTCCAGCGGATTTACCACCGGTTGCTGCGTCCGTTGTCGCTCTTCCCCCGCAGGACGACACGCACAGCGTCTCAGGAGCACCTCTCGCAGGAGGTCCCGATGCTACTGCCTTTACCGGTTCCACGGCTAACGGCGGAGTTGGTCTGCCGCCAGGTAGCCGAGCGGCTGACCAAAAGCGGCCTGGAGGCGCGGGCGCCTCACAAGGTACGGCTCCGTTTCACCGAGGTCATCCTGGACGAGCTAAAGTGCAGCTGGCAGGAGCCCCCCACCGAACTTGGCATGAGTCACCTGAACAATCAGAGGCTACGAAAGCGGCTCCTGATCTACGTGCTGCTCAGCTGCGAGCAGCTCTTCGTACGCTACCTGCACCTCCAGAAGCTCATGTCGACCTCCGCAGTTGTCTTCACTGAATCAGCCACGCTTACCCGCTTGGCCGCCAGCCTCGCCAGGGACTGCACAGTTTTCCTCACCGGCCCCGACGTCTACCGGAGCCTGCTCTCTGACTTCCTTGCCCTGCTCAAAGAAGAGCAGGCCCGAGTCTCCGCGCCCAGAGTGCGCGCCGCTGGCCTTGGGGCTTACAGGCTCTTCCAGGTCCCATGGCATCACATCACTGGCGTCACCCAAGTGCCGCATTTCAACCTCAGCCTGAACTACCTCATCCAACTCAGCCGCCCGCGAGACCTTGTCAGTGAGCCTGAAAAGGATCCAATGAAGGAACTGAAGTCCATTCCCCAGCTGAAGAAGAAGAAGCCTCTGCGCTGGCTGTCCTCCATGCAAAAGAGGAGAGAAAGCACCTTCACTTCACAGATTGCATCACTGCCTGGGACCTCTGTGGCTCCCCGCAGCCGGGCTCCCCCCACCTCGCACTTGCCCCTCTACTCCCAGCTCCAGAGGGGCCAGTCCATGCCCTCTCTGCGTGAGGGTTGGAGGCTAGCAGATGAGCTGGGCCTTCCTCCACTCAGTCCTCGCCCCTTAACCCCACTGGTCCTGGTGGCAGAGAGCAAACCAGAGCTGGCAAGGGACACGGTGGCTGAGGACCTGAAGCAGATGATGAAGCATATGCAGCTGGGGTGGTCTCAGTACTCACCGCTGGACTCAGGGCTGCCCCCACTCCTGGGGGCCCTGACCTACCGCCCAGCTACTACCCATCACCTAGAAGAGCTGCAGAGAAAGTTGAACAGCCTCGAGGAGCAAGAGGCCTCGGAACATCGGGGCCTCCAATCCCCTAAACCCCCTCCACTTGAACCACAGCCAGTGACTGTTACTTTGAAGCTAAAAAATCAGATGGTCCAGATAGCTGCTGTACAGGTCTCAGGAAGAAATTTTTTGGATTCCTTCCACATTGAGCCGGCTGGTGTGCTATACAACCACCTGGCTGGTGAACTGGAACCCAAACTTATCGAGCAAATGGATATAGATCGCACTTTTGGCAGTAGCATCAGGGAAGTCTACAAGGAGCTGATGAGCCGTGTCTCTAACAACCACTTCACTTTTGACCAGGGGCCCCTGGTTGAGCCTGCAGCCAATAAAGACTGGTCAGCCTTCCTGTCCTCAGCCTTCCTACGTCAAGAAAAACAGCATCGTATCATCAACACCAAGCTGGCTGAACTTTATCCCCAGAAAGCAAGCACTTTACAGTCCAATGCAGATAAGATATCCTCCTTCACATCACTCCAAGCAAGTAAAAGCTGGGACAGGTGGTCAAACAGGGCCAGATGGCTGAACTGGTGGAAAAGCACTTTGTCTGTGGGTGACTACTTTAAGTACCTCACCACCCAGGAGACAGATTTCCTCCATGTCATCTTCCAAATGTATGAAGAGGAGGGTCCTGTGGAGACCGTGGCCCCTATCAAAGAGTCCATAAAGATCCAACACCCACCCCCCTTGCTAGAAGATGACGAACCAGATTTTGTGCCAGGAGAGTGGGATTGGGACACGGTGCTGGAACACAGGCTAGAAACTAAGAGCAGCCTCCTGGAAGATTCTCACAAAATCCTGAGCCTGCAGAAGCGTCTAGAGCGGGTTTGGTCCATGCTTGACGTTCCAGAGAAGGACCGGCTGGACATGGCCATCAAATACAGCTCCAACGCCCGCCTGAGGCAGCTGCCGGCACTGGTGAGTGCCTGGGAGCGGGCCTTGCAGCCCATCCAGCTGCGGGAGATACTGCTGGGGAGACTGGAGTGGTTTGAGCGGCAAGCCTCTGACCCTAACCGCTTCTTCCAAAAGACTGATGTGGGCCTGAGTCGCTTCCTGGAGGAGAATCAGATCCGCGGCCGTCTCCAAAGGAAGCTCAGTATGGTGGAGGCTCCTTTGGTTCCCCTCCTGGAGGAGATCGAATTAGTCTTTGGTGAGCCGGTGACCTTCAAGGGGCGGCGCTACCTGGACAAGATGAAGCACGACAAAGTGGAGATGCTCTACTGGCTGCAGCAGCAGCGGCGGGTCCGCCACCTAACCCGGGCCAAAAGGGCCTCCCATCAGTCAGTCCTGTCCAGGAAGCTCAGCAGCCAGCCTTTAGTAGCCCCGGGGAATACTCCCATTACTCTTTGACCGGATCAAGCGCCCTCGGATCTCTCTGTCACCCCCATACACACAGCAACTCATCCAGACCTCTTGACTCCTTTGAAAGAAGAAATATCTGGGAGGGTAGAGTTCAGGAAACCTGCATTCCAGCTACCAAGGGACTGACATTAACACTGTATTTTGACCAAGAAGTTCTCATAAAAGAAGCCCCAAGCCCAGTAGTCCCATTTCTGTCAAACCATGCACATTACAGCCAAAGTCTCATGTATCAAAAGAACTAAGACCATCCCTTGAAGTTCATTGTAATAGGAAATGTTAGACAGACAGAAACCATGCCCCGTGAAACACCTCAGCTCAGCGTTTCTATCACGAGCCATTAGATTGACTGATTAGAAAACCAAGCCAAGAGGCTCAATGGCATGATGACTAAGAGCTAATGCTCTGGGTTAGTAGATGTGGATTTAAGTCCTGCCTGTGTAACCTTGGGCAAAGTACCTAACTGCTGTATATCTGGACCTTCCTGTGTCAGATAAAGGAGTTGGCTGTCACTTCTTCCAGGTCTAGCACACCCTTGGCAGAGCTAAAATTTTCCATTAAATTTATTTACCAATTCATACAAGCACCTGGTACAAATTACACAAGGGTGTGCACTGAAAAGTATTTCTTCCCATCCTTCCCTTCAGTAACCCCATTCTCCTTGTGGTGACAACTGTTGCCAGTTGCTTGTGTATCTTTCCATTCCCTTATTCAAAAGCAGATATTTACTGAGCACCAGCTAGGTACTCAGGCTGGGTCTTTATCACTGAACAAAACCAAGACCCTTACCCTTTGTAAAGTTTACATTCTCCTGAGGGAACACAGACTGTAGACCATAAACACAGTACGGAAGCACATTGAATAATAGAATGGAGGATGATGATACGTACTCTGGAAAAAAGAAAAGGCAGAGGAGGGCAAGAGGAAACAGGGTGAAGGATGTGATTTTACTGGGGTAGTCCACGCAGGCCTCGCCGGGAAGGGGAGATTTGAGCAGAGGCTTGAAGGAGGGGAAGAAGTGAGCCCTGTGGACATCCGGGACAACAGTGTTCCTGCCAGCTAAGGCAGGCGGATGCTTGGGGTGTTCCAGAAAGGCAAAGTGGCCAGTGTGGGTGGAGCAGAGCGAGGAGGAGAAAGACATGAGTCAGAGGGGTCATGGCAAGGAAGGGGGGCAGGTTGGATTGTGTGAAAATCATTTCAGAGAGAGCCGATGTGTGTATGAACACGCGTGAATATATTGTTCATCCTTGTGTCCGCAGCGGCACCAGCGGTAGCATTGTCTCCTGTTTCGCCCCTTTCAGTTTTATCCTAATTTGCCCCAAGCTCATTCCACATTGATACACATAGAGCTGCTTTATTTGTTTTGGTTGCTATAGAATATCCTACTGTGTGTATTTTTATTTTGCTTAATCAGCCCCTTATTACAAACAAAGACATGGGCTTCTTTGGCTGTCCAGTGATTCAGACTGAGCTTCCAATGCAAGGGGCGCAGGTTTTATTCCTGATCAGAGAACTAAGATCTTACACACACACACACACACACAGACAATGCTCTAAAAAAATCCTTGTTCGTTTATTTACTATGTGCAGCTGTTTCTATGGTTTAAAGTTTCTCGAAGTGGAATTATATCTAAGCATAAGTATATATATATTTTTTTTTTTTTTTCTTCTATTTGGCCATGCCATGCGGCATGTGGGATCTTAGTTCCCCCACCAGGGAGCCAACCTCACCCCCTGCTTTGGAAATGCAGCGTCTTAACCACTGGACTGCCGGGAAAGTCCCAGCATTTGTAGTTTTGATAGGTATTACTGAGGCTACACAAAGGCTGTAAGCATTTGCATTATCAGCCACACTGCTGATAATTCCCCACTCTCACTAGAAGTATTATCAGAAAGTTTCATCTTTGTCATGTAATAAGTGAAAAAATAGGATCTCATTTGAGTTGTGTTCTCACCTCTCTCTGAGTGAAGTTGCATCTTTTTTAAGTTTAAAGGCGTTTTTTCTCTTCTAAGTACTTTATTGTTTGGCTGTGCTGGGTTTCTCTAGTTTCGGCAAGCAGGGGCTCATCTGATTGTGGAGTGCGGGCTTCTCCTTGTGGTGGCTTCTCTTGAGCACAGGCTTTAGGGTGCTAAGGCTTCAGTAGTTGTGCCACTCGGGCCCTAGAGCACAGGCTCAATGGTTGCAGCACGCGGGCTTCGTTGTTCCTTGCGTGTAGGATCTTCCTGCGCCAGAGATCGAATCCATGTCTCCTGCATTGGCTGGCAGATTTTTTTACCACTGAATCACCAGGGAAGCCCTAGTTGGTTGGTTGGTTGGTTTTTTTCTGTAAAATACTCAAGCCCTTTGCCTACTTTTCTATTGTTTTTGACTATTTTGCTTTCTTGATTTTTCTGAGCTCTTTACCTATTCAGGAAATTTAGCTGACATGTTAGTAGTGAGTTAGCACTTACTGAGTTCAGTGAGAACACTCTCTCTGCACAATCTCTTAGACTTCTCGTGAAGCATGTATTTTAATCACCATTTTACCCCTGAGAAAATGAAGGCTCAGTTAGATAACGTGACTAACCCAAGATCATAAAGATAGTTAATGGGAGACCAGGCTCCAAGCCCAGGTCTGCCTTGGTGCACTGATTCTGTGAGTTATGGTAAGAAAGCTCTTACACACAGCCTGCCTCACCTGCCTGCACAAGTACGGTAAAGCCCCTGGTCCAGAAGTTCTCCATTCATTCTTTGCTGATATGGATGCATGCACTTCTACTTTGTTTTCCTAACAAAGCAGCACTTCTCAAACTTTTCCACCCAGGTAACTCTTAGAATTGAGGAACAGAAGCAAGCATCTTGGTCAGGTATGAGGGATTGGGGTGGAGGCCGAGAGCAGGGAGGGTAAAGCAGTGCTGGCCTGAGAAATTTGAAGTTTTTATTTTTGAAATCTGTGCAAGATTTCTTCTGTGTAATATGTACTTTTTTTTTTTTTTTTGGCCACACCTTATGGCTTGCAGGATCTTAATTCCCCTACCAGGAATCTTGGCCCCAGCAGTGAAAGCCCTGAATCCTAACCACTGGACCACCAGGGAATTCCCTGTCCATGTTTTGTTTTTGTATTTTTTTAAAATATAAACCGTGAAGTGAAGTCACTCAGTTGTGTCTGACTCTTTGCGACCCCACGGACCGTAGCCCACCAGGCTCCTCTGTCCATGGGATTTTTCAGGCAATAGTACTGGAGTGGATTGCCATTTGGTGCTTTGAATGAAACTGGCCCTCCAGGCAGATACGCTATAGTCAGCCTTTGTAGTATGGTTTCCCTCCTGGTCTGCTGTTGTGTTCTCTAGAGGTTACACAGAACCCAGGTGAGCAACACTAGAGCAGGGGTCCACAAGCTTTTTAAAGGGCCAGACAGTACCAACTATTTTAGGCTTTGTGAGTGATATGGTTTCTGTCCCAAGGCTCAACTTTGATTTTGTTGTGTGAAAGCAATTATAACAGTATATAAGTAAATGAGCAGGCTGCTGCTAAGCTGCTAAGTCGCTTCAGTCGTGTCCGACTCTGTGCGACTCCAGAGACGGCAGCCCACCAGGCTCCCCTGTCCCTGGGATTCTCCAGGCAGGAACACTGGACTGGGTTGCCATTTCCTTCTCCAGTGCATGAAAGTGAAAAGGGAAAGTGAAGTTGCTCTGTCGTGCCCGACTCTTAGTGACCCCATGGACTGCAGCCTACCAGGTTCCTCCATCCATGGGATTTTCCAGGCAAGAGTTCTGGAGTGGGTTGCCATTGCCTTCTCCGATGAGCAGGCTGTGTTCCATCAAAACTTTATTTACAAAAACAGGCAGCTGCCTCAGGGTGTAGTTTGCTAATTGAAGCTCTACAGTATCGGCCCCTTTAAGAAGCAAACACACAGGAGGAGGAAGCCAACAGGCTTAGTGCAGCATTTCCCAAAGTGTGTGCCAAGTAAGCTAGTCCTGAGTGATAGTCCTGGGAAAAGGGTTCCACGGTCAGATAACCTAGGGGAACATTACATACTGCATTCCTGAAATTCCTCAGAGTTTCACAGTACATAGGAGCGCATTGGGAGCTTGGATGGGTCTTACAAAAAATACAAAGAATGCTTTTATTCCTTCATGGCCATTATGGTCATTGGGAAGTTAATTTTGGGAAACAGCTCACATGAATTAGTCCTTGGAAATCACCACTGATCGTCTGGATGGGAATAGTACACAGAGATAGGACGGGGAGGGTATAGTCCTAGACACACAGGTACAGTTGGGATATCTGGGCCTCAGGGGACGTGAAAGGACATCATGAAGCCCTGGACAGGCTCAAGAAGGAGCCACAGGAGACCTGGAGACTCTTGCAGCTGCCTCAAAACACTGCCTCTCGGATCCTCCCTTTCATCCTAGTCCCTGGATCTGAGACTCTGAAGGCCTAGGACTGACTTTCCTGAAGTTCCAGGCCTAAATCCATGGCTTAGTGACCCCTCCCTGCTGATCCTATATATAGATTTGGTGAATTATTACCATTATTACATATATGTGAGTATTACATATGGAATAATAATAATGATAACTAATAATGATGATAATTCATATTAATCCTTGTTCTACTGATTAAAAAGTGCTGTTTACGGTCATTCTACTGAGAATCAGTCGAATGTAACTTCCCTCTGAACTGGTAGAATTGTGACTTAAACCCAGATCTGGAGTAAGTCCTTTGTCTGGAGGGTCTGGTTGCCAGTGGGGGCTCCTGCTCGGTGCCAGGCCTCCATGCAGCTGGAGTTTCCAGGTCCCATGCCAGCAAACTCCAACTCTGTTGAGAACCAGTTACACTGAAGTGCTTTAAGGATATTATTTCCTTTAATCTTCATGGCAACCTTGCAGAGAAAGAGAGGGCAGTGATACCTCCCTCTGGGGAAACTGGACTCTAGGATAATTGGACAAAATTAATTCTCTAAATTACTGAGGATTTTTGTGGAAGTTTTAGTTTTGGGCCTTCCCCAAACCCAAAGGCCATCAGAAAAATACTTTAAAATCTGGGCTGTGATCATTTGCTGCAGCCCTTTCGTTGTCAAGGCAGGGCTAGGGTCTAAACCCATGAAAGTCCAATATGTTCTGTATTCATTATTACATTAAAGGGATGGATCATTCATTTGCACATTTTAATATATAGAGAGAATATATTTTATAATATATTTATTATATATGAATATTTGTTATTTATTTATTTATTTATATTTGTTATTTAATGCTGGGACTTCCCTGGTGATCCAGTCAGTAAGAATCCACCTTCCAATGCAGGGGGCACAGGTTCGATCCCTGCTTGGGGAACTAAGATCCCACATGCCACAGGGTAACAAAGGAACTAGAGAAGCCTGCGTGCCGCAGCTGAGACCTGACACAGCCAGATAAATTGACAAACATTTTTAAAAAATAAATAAACACGAATCCCATTATACGTTTACAGAGATAATGTATTTTATGAAAAATGACTTTAAGTGGTGAAGGGTGGCCATTTTACTGTCTTGCAAATCTTCTGAGTGTCTGGCTTAATAGAAGACAGCCAGATTTTCATTTATGTTTCTGCTGCATCTGTTGCAATGTCGGACTTCACACAGCCTGTGGAAAACACACTACTCAGGAGACAGTGAAGGGAGAAAAGGCAGATAACATGTTGGCAGTATTACCAAAAATGGTTTGGACATCATGAAAACCCCAGAAAGGGTCTGGGGGGCCCTATTTGTATTTTTTGCATGAAGGGACAGAGGTGGGGGCAAAGACAGTAGTGGGGATGGAGGCAGAGACAGTGAGACTTGAGTCAGGGGTGGGCCGGGGCTGGGGCAAGGGCAGTAAACAAGGCGGAAGGGTTTGTTGACCAGCTTGTTTGCTTATAAAATGTCAAGGGCAAAGCCAGAGGCAAAACCGCAACTTAAAAACAGTCGGCAGCTCAGCACATTGGTCATCCAGCTGCAGACAAGCTGACGGGCTTGGGGTGACCCGGTCACTCTGGGAAACTGAGACCCACAGGACGGAGCCAAGATCCGATGGTTCACAGGTGCTGATGGAAGCTGGATTTGGGCCCATGTACTTCTGATTCCACTAAGCCTACAGTCCCACCCCTCTTGGTCTTGGGGTTTCTGTGTTTGGTCCACCTCTTCCTTGTACTGTTGTTTGCCAAATGATTTTTTTTGGCCACACTGTGGGTACGCAGGATCTTAGTTTTTTGACAAGGGATTGAAACCATGCTCCCTGCATTCGGAGCGAGGAGTCTTAACCATTGGTCTGTCAGGGAAGGCCCCAAACAATTTTCTTTATATTGACTCATTGTAAAAAAAATTTTTATTGAAGTATATTTGATGTACAATGTTATGTTAATATCTGCTGTACAGCAAAGTGACTCAGTTATACATACATATATTCATATTCTTTCCCTTTATAGTTCACCATGATATTGAATATAGTTCCGTGTGCTGCAAGTACTTTGTTCTTTATCCATCCTATATACCCTAGTTTGCATCTGCAAATCCCAAACTCCCAATCCTCCCCTCCCCCGCCTTCCTTCACCCTCGACAACCACAAGTCTGTTGTCTATGTCTCTGCGTGAGTATATTGACTCACTTTTCTTCTGGCTGAGCCAACTGGCTGCTGCTGCTGCTGCTAAGTCGCTTCAGTCTTGTCTGACTCTGTGCGACCCCATAGACAGCAGCCTACCAGGCTCCCCGTCCCTGGGATTCTCCAGGCAAGAACACTGGAGTGGGTTGCCATTTCCTTCTCGCAGATGGATCTTAATTCCCAATCAGGGATCGAACCTGCGCCCCCTGCAGTAGCAGTGTGGAGTCTTAACCACTGGACTGCAAGCGAAGTCCTGAAAGTGACTCACTTTTAAAACTTATTTTAAAAGGCTATTTTAATCACACTGATGCTGCTTCTGCTGCTAAGTCACTTCAGTCGTGTCCGACTCTGTGCGACCTCATAGATGGCAGCCCACCAGGCTCCCCCGTCCCTGGGATTCTCCAGGCAAGAACACTGGAATGGGTTGCCATTTCCTTCTCCAATGCTTGAAAGTGAAAAGTGAAAGTGAAGTCGCCCAGTCGTGTCCGACTCTAGCTAATACTGTATGATTATTAAGTGCCAGGCTCCATTCTAAACACTTTTCACGCAGTAATTCATTTAGTCCTTATAGAATGTGGTGAGGTAGAGGTAGGTACTATGATCATTTCATGGTCCAGATGAGGAAACTGAGGCACAAGTGGTTATATAACCTGCTCAAGTCACACCGCTAGGAACATTTCAGAGTCTCGATTCTGACCCAGACGTCTTGACACCAAGTACATGCTCTTAAGCGTTTTACTGTTTCTCGTCACAAATACCAAAAACAAGTCTGCCCAGTTGAGGCCCTTGGGAAGAAGCTGAATATGATCACATTCTTGGCTTTCATCATCACTTGGACCTGAGGGAACTCAGGCCTTGGGCACAGCCCACTTGATTCCCAGCAGTGACTCAGGCCACATCATTCTTCTTCCAGGCCCAGAGCACTTTCCCTGAACTCCTCCCAAGTGCCAGACACAGCTGGGGGGTTGGTTGGGGGGTGGAGTGGGGAGGGCAGAGCCAGAGGAAACCAAAGAGAACCAGTCCCTGTTGCTGAGGAATTTTAGGTTTACTAAGGAAGATAATTTCAATCATATGGCATGTGAAGGGTACAGTGGGAGCCCACAAAAGGAATATTCAACAGAGCCCAGGAGAGGAGGAGGAGAGGGAGGGTGATCAGGGAGAGCTTCCTGGAAGAGGCCACACTCAAGCAGTCTAAAGTCTAGAAGGTTGAGTGGGAGTCATCAGGCACGTGGTGGCAGAGGAGAAGAGAACTTTCTCAGCCCAGCATGAGCAGAAGTATGGGAGAGGAGCATAGTGTATGTGGGAGAACTACAAGCACTTTGGCATTAACCAGCCTTTAAAAAGCCTGGAAGGGAGTGGGGTTGGAGGGGGAGGGAGGGCCAGGTCCAGCATGGGCTTTATTCCGTAGTATTCATCAGCAGAGTCCTACTGAATAGTATAGTTAGTAAGTGACAGATAAAAATTTAGAACTTGCGCATCCATGGACTCTGTCGAGAAAATGGAAGACACCCCACAGGTTACTTCATGTAACTTGTTTAAATTATGATTTGAGGGGCTTTCCTGGTGGCACAGACAGTAAAGAATCTGCCTGCAGTGAGGGAGACCTGGGTTCGATCCCTGGGTCGGGAAGATCCCCTGGAGAAGGAATTGGCAGCCCACTCCAGTATTTTTGCCTGGAGGATCCCATGGGCAGAGGAGCCTGGCGAGCTACAGTCCGTGGGGTCACAAAGAGTCAGACACAACTGAACGACTAAAAGACGCACAGAAAAAAATTTTTAAAAAGAAACAAAAATACTCAAAAAAAAAAAAAAAAAAAAAAACCCCAAAGCTCTTACAAAAAAAAAATTATGATTTACTGTGATGTTTTTAAACAATCAGCCTGTATACACCAGATGGGCTTGGGTTGAGAAACTCTAACTCATAAATCCTTCTCAGTTGTACCAAAATTTTTGTGAATATTGAATTTAATAATAAAGTCAACGAGATGACTTCAGGCATTTAATTAAATATGTAGCAAAGTCCATTAAAATTTTTTTTGGACTCAATAAAAGTTTTTTTCCAGACTCTAACATTTTCACAGCCTCTGAAGAGCTCAGAAGTCTCTGGTGTCTAGGGGGAGAAAATGGCCCTGAGGGTCCGGCATATCAGGGCTAGAAACACCGCAATAAGACAGTCAAGGTCCCTGCTCTCAGAAGTTTACACAGCCCAGTGGGAATAAGCGGAATAAGGACAGAGTGTGATGGGTGCTGACAAATATAGTGCTTTGAGGAAGCAGGAGGGTCCTTACTCCGAAGAAACAGTATTTAGGCTGACTGGACCGCTGGGTAGGAGCCTGCCCCCTACAGAGCAGGCGGAGTCTCTCCAGGCAGAAGGAACAGCCAGTGCAAAAGCCCTGAACCTGAAAATCACTTGCCTTGTGGCCAGGAAGAGGATCATTGTGGTGGGGGCTTAGTGCGGGGCAGCGAGAGAGCATGAGGTGAGTTCAGATAGGGGGACAGGGACCAGGCGATGCCCAGCCTTATGGAGATGAGATTTTATTCTAAGTGGACGGTGCCGGTTGGGTTGTGTTCCCTGGGGAGCAGATTTGGAGAGAGTGACTGGCGGGCGGGAAGTCTGCTGGGAGCACTCTGAGGATCAACAGCCGGGGAAGAGAAGGGAAGGAGGCGAGGCTGGGCAGCGGGAGAGTTTTCGCTGCCCTGCAATCTCAAGGGACACCTCTTCCCACCCAGCAGGGAGCTCTGAAGCTGGGATGACCCTTCAGATTTGTCATTAGATGCAGCTGCCTGAGGAAGTGGGCATGACTCGGCAGCCGAGGCAGTCCTCGAGGGGCTGACAGCGGAGGGCGGCATTCCCAGCCGCTGGACACCGAGTCCATCCCTGACCCTGAAAGGGGCTCTGCTCTGTGGATCCCCTGGGAGTGGCCAGGACCGAGCTTCAACAGCGCCATCGTGTGGCGATAATAAGTCACAACAGCAGTGAACTCAGGACTTCCGGTTACCTTGCTCGGTGGAGAAAGCGATTAAGGCCACAGGCAGTAGCCTCAGAAACTAGCCTCACCGCACCTCTTTGGGACTGAGTAAATCACTGCGGATTTTGGACAACTCAGAATGGGAGGGACATGCGGAGCCTCAAAAGAAAGAGCTAGCTAGGCATCGGAGTTTGAGGACTTATTTGAGAAAGATAGAACAGTGTTATTGCCTCTTGTGTCATCAAGGAATCAGTCAACATAATAATGTCCACCACAGCTGCCGTTCAGTGAGCAGATAGGAGGAACTGCATGATCTTAGGTAATCTAACGCATCAATACAAAGAGGCTCAGAGCGGGGAAAAGACACGTCCCAGGTATGGAGTCCTGTACCAAGGTCACAGGTGCAAGGCCTGTACCAAGGCCACAGACGCAGAGCCCAAAACCAAAGTCACTTCCAGAACTTACCGAGCCCCACTGTAACTGTTGCCAAAAGTCCCCCGAGCCTTACCAGCCAGCTTCATGACCCTAAATTAGGCAAAAATGCCCATCCCAGTAATCACCCTAGAGCACCCTAACCACTCACCTAATGCCACCCTTCCAGCAGGAATTTCCTTTGTCTTGGCTATAACAATTGGCTACTAGCCCAAGAAAAGCACAGATCTCCCTTGAGCTGGTCCATTGTTCTAACAGCATCCGGACGCCTCTCCCTGGCCAGGCCGGAGGTCAGCCCGCTGTGCCTGCAGCGCCCACATTATCTCTGCTCTTTGTTCTTAATAAACTCATTCCTTTCTGAAATACTCTATGTCTGGAAATTCTTTTCCAACTCACTCTCAGGCTGACATGACACCAGATTACATAATAGTAGACTGTGGTGGAATTAGGATTAAAACCCAGATGGGCCTATCAGTGGATCTCACCTCTGTCAGGCCCAACATGCCGTTTTAACAGTAAATATTTTACAATGCCCTCTTTACATCCCCAGCATCTGGACTGTGCCTGATCAATAGTTGTGCACTCCATCAATAGTTGTTAAATGAATGAGATGAAGTTCATGGATAATATCCTACCTACCAACATAATTTTTAAAGTCAAGGAAAAAAAAAAAGTCACGGAAAAAGAAAATTAAAGCAGTTTATGCTAAATAAATCTGCAGTTCCACATGGACATGCTCAGTCAGGATCACAGTGAAAGCTGTAACAAAGTGATTATTATGAACTGTGGTGGTTTAATCTCTAGGTTGTGTCTGACTCTTTTGCAACCTCACGGACTGGAGCCCACCAGGCTCCCCTGTCAACGGGATTTTCCAGGTAAGAATACTGGAGTGGGTTGCCATTTCCTCCTCTAAGTGATCCTCCCAACCCAGGGGTTGAACCTGCATCTCTTATGTCTCATGCATTGGCAGGTGGGTTCTTTACCACTTAGCGCCACCTGGGAACCCCACTGTGAACAGAGATCACCCCAAATACTGATCTTTAGAGATGTGATCTTCTGAAATGGTGAATATCCTTCATAAAGATCTGAACTCATACAAAGAAAATTCCCCCCGGATTTTCATTTTAGTAGACTTCCTGGAAAACTGTTTACATATACAACAGAGTTAAGGGTTCTTGGTGCAGATAACTATAAACAGATTTTTCCTCTTTTAGAAATTGTAAGGCGAGCGCGCAGAAAAAGAGCAAGCTGGGCATTCAGGCAGAGAAAGATTTATTATAGGAAGAAAGAAAGAAAGTGACAGGCTTTAGAGAGAAAAAACCAGTGCTCTCTTTTTACAGCTAACCCTTCTTATATCCTATCGATGGGAAATTGTGCCCCGGAGGGAGGGGGCCTCAGTTTATCTTTAGCCCACAGCTGGGGTCTTGCGGTCACATAGTCGAAGGGGTCTTACGGTTGGGTGGTCATGTAGTCTTGAGAAACTGGCACCAGCAGGGAAAAACAGGATATCTCCTTAAGGAAAACACAGGATGCCCACCAGAGCAACGTGGCCACTGTGACCTCATCCCTTGTTTGTCAGGTCACCACAGGGGGCCATTTTTAACTACATGGTATGAGCCCCTTGTAAACCCCAACAGAAATAATCAGTGGCACATTAGACAGCTGTGCAGGACATGGAACTATTCTCAGTAACGTGGGACTGTCTTGAACATTGAAGAATGTCTAGCACTGCTGGCCCCTGTCTACTAAGGACCAGAAGAGCTCCTGCTAAGTCACTTCAGTCGTGTCCGACTCTGTGCGACCCCATAGATGGCAGCCCACCAGGCTCCCCGTCCCTGGGATTCTCCAGGCAAGGACACTGGAGTGGGTTGCCATTTCCTTCTCCAATGCATGAAAGTGAAAATTGAAAGTGAAGTCGCTCAGTCGTGTCCGACCCTCAGCGACCCCATGGACTGCAAGCCTACCAGGCTCCTCCGTCCATGGGGTTTTCTAGGCAAGAGTATTGGAGTGGGGTGCCATTGCCTTCTCCAAAGATCTCCTATCAATGTGATAAACAAAAATGCCCCTACAAACGTCCAAATTCAAATTTCCAGGGATGGTAGATCTCCTTTTGAGACCTTTGGTGTATGTGAAAGCCTAGCCATCTAAGCTCTGCTTTATTGGCCTTCTCTTTCTGAGTTCCCCTTCTCCACCAAACACCTGGGCTTTCACACTCTCTCATTCCACCGTTTAGGACTCTCTCTGTAAATATTCGTTTGCTGCTAGAAGGTTAGAACTGATGTGATAAATGAGGTGCATTTCTATCTTCTTCCTATGTCTACAAAAAGGCTCAGGGGGGATTCTA